>NC_079154.1:41748267-42998267 GCF_947563725.1 Argiope bruennichi | reverse complement strand
ATTACACAAAGAAATATAGTAAGTTTTTCAGCAGGTCTAATAATGAAGATCCATTACCTAAATCAATACTATTTTGATTTAAAATTGCTCTTATTCCAATTCAGAATATTGTAATTATCATAGTAGAAGAAATTATGATAAATAGGGTTGCTCTTGTTGTTGCTATTTATTCTCAAATGATACACATAGAACTTGTAGAGTTGTTTATTGGTTTACATAATGTAATATATTGAAAAGAGGCTTAACGATGAGATGTTTAGAAAGATAAAAATTCCTAACGTCTAAACAAAATTAGTCCTGGAAAGAAGTGCATCGATAGTTCAGAATGTTCCTTCTCATATTAGGGCTTAGAAAGACAGAAAAATGTCCCATGTCTCAACAAAATTAGTTCTGGGTAAAAGCACATTGGTAGTTTCAGAGTGTCTCTTCTTGGTCTCATTAATTAGGTTCCCATACTTGAAATCCATGATTGAAGATGATGAGAGGTTTCTTCAGAAAACGATTAGAATGCCAATAGGTGAAACGAGTTTTGAATTATGTCCACCTTCAACTCCAAGTAAGGTCAGGAATTTTTGAATAGTGCAGAAAATAATGATAATTCGTTCTTCTGTTGTCATATGTTATATCTCCACTTGCAACAGTTTTAGGAGAATATTTCTCTATATTGCTATTATTTTTTACGGAATTTTAAAAGTACCTATTCTATCTATATTAAACAGTTTTTCGGTTATCCTAGGTCATCCTAATGAGCTTAAATATTCGATATTATTCTATACTTAGATTTATTTTATTTATACAATAATTTGGAACCCATAGTTGTTTGATCTGACTTGATAAAAAAAAAATATGGGAAATCTTATGGAACCTTATTCTACATCTTCTAAACCACTAAGCCAAATTAATAACCTTTCATTATTTAAAACAAATGAAAGAATAATGTAAATTTTCCAGAGAATGAAAGCTGTTTAAACATATAATTAAGTAGAAATTAATCAAAAGTTTGCCATTCTTCTGCAGTAATTTTGATAAACATTTTTTCTAGAAGAATTTTTTTTATATATATTCTTAAAATTAAAAAATTTGCTTCTTCATTGAGATCAATTTCATTTCTGTTTAATTTATTTCATAAATTTTTATTACAATATCTTTTTTAAAATTAACAAATAATGAAATAGGTGCAAGCAATTTTCAAATAAGTAAATAAAGAAACACTTCGTTGCTAAGCAATGCGAGGCTTTTAGTCATTCTTTGAATTTTTTAAAAACCATTTTTATTGGCTTTAAACATTTTTTATTGGATTTAAAAAAAATATCTAAATTCTATTGGTTAAAAATGAAATTTCTAATGGAAAGATTGAATATTCTAATAGTTTTATAAAATAGGTTGCATCAGAAATAAATTATTTGAAATTGCGAATGGATTAGAATTCCTTCGTGTTCTAATATAGGGATTCTTAATTTTTTTAAATACATAACAATTAAAATTTTGTTCGCAAATATTTAAACAAAGCAAAATTTCAATGAAGTGTTTTTCAACAATAATTAAGAAAAGAGTTTCTCATTACTAAAAAACTTGAAAATTCCTTGCTGAATTCTTACAGTACTAAATAATGTCATCTAATCATTGATCTCAAAATTTACCGTCCAATACTGTGCATGACATAAAAACAATCATATTAAAAATTGTATGACTGAGTTTTAAGTTATCTTTTGGATTAAATAATTTCTAATTTACTATTTAATATTTTAACATCCGTTCCAAATGTTAAAAAAAAAAGCTGTTATGTAATTTAGACTGAAAAAAGTTAAATTCATTTTCATCAATTCACTCCTTGAGCAGAAAGCAATTCTCTGTAAATTTAACTTAAATTCAAATGCATCATCAGATGCTGTAGTAAATGCGTTTGAAACTGATTATTATGATTTACTAGAAATAATTCATGACATTTCTAATTCCAAATCACTAAATGCAATGACTCGAAAATGCATTTCCTACCCATTAGTAATATACGATAAATCACTGTTAAATGTGTTGGAATTATTATCAATTTTGTAAAGCATTTGCCGAATGAAGGAATTTATTAAGTAATTGCAAATGAAATTATCAGTATCTTCATGATTAATTACATTGAACAATTCAATGGCATTGACAAAAACATTTCTCCTTTAATATAAAAAAATAAGAAGTTGAAATATATGAAACGACAAATTGATATTTTTCATAAATCTGGACTATAATTTTGTGTGCTTACTAATAATAATGCCTTTTAAATCTTTTCATGCAGTGACTAGAAAATGCATTTCCTACCCATTACAAATATATGATAAATCACTGTTAAATATGTTTGAAATTATTATCAATTTTTGTAAAATCTTTTCCAAATGAAGGAATTTATTAAGTATTTGCAAATCAAATTATTCAATATCTTTAGGATTAATTACTTTGGAGAAGTCAATGACATTGAAAAGGTCATTTCTCCTTAAATATCAGAAAATAATCAGTTGAAAGGTATAAAAACGACGAATTGATATTTTTCATAAATCTGGACTATATTTTTTTTTTAATAACAACAATGTATTCTAAATCTTTGCATGCATCTTACTGCAATGACTCGAAAATGCATTCCCTATCTATTATTATTATACGATAAAAAACTGTTAAATATGTTTGAAATTATTTTCAATTTTTTAAAGCCTTTGCTAAATGAAGGAATAAATTAATTAATTGCAAATAAAATTATTCAGTATCTTTAGGATTAATTACTTTGGACAAATCAATGATATTGTAAAAGAAAGTTCTTCTTAAATATCAGAAATTAAGGAGATTAAATGTAAAAAATCGACGAATTGGTATAATATTCCTAATCAACAAATTGGGATAATTATTCCCGATTTTTTTCATAAATATGGGCTATAATTTTGTTTGCTTAACAATAACAAGGACTTTTAAATCTTTTCGTAACTTCTACCGGCCACGGTTAAGATAAATATAACTGTTTCTTTTCTTTTTGAACGTATTTTTCAAAACTTTTACTCCCAACTGTTTCTTTTCAACGAAATTTTTTAATGAGCCAAGAAAGTTCTTGAAAGTAGAAATGTAAGCAATGTTTGCAGCTCTAAGCATCCGCAGTAATCTGTCTCCCCTTGATTTTAAGGAATAAATGGGAAGAAAAAAACTATCATGTTCCGCATTATAAGTTACTGCGACTACGCAGTTTGCATTCCTTTGTCTGTTTCAGAAGACAGTTCGCTACTATTCCCATTCTCTCCCCCCCCAATTCCAGCGAAAAGGTTGGAGACTCTATGGATCCATCATCCGGGACTTTGAGTCAAAACAAAGACCATCCCCGGTTGCTCATCTGTTTCTTGATTT
Organism: Argiope bruennichi; assembly: GCF_947563725.1. Classification (NCBI taxonomy): domain Eukaryota; kingdom Metazoa; phylum Arthropoda; class Arachnida; order Araneae; family Araneidae; genus Argiope; species Argiope bruennichi. The sequence continues at coordinate 42,994,895 of NC_079154.1, read as the reverse complement.
ATTAACATCCGCAGAATGTACCAAAGAGAGCTGAAACTAAAATATGGTTTGTTGGGACTTTTTTGTTTACTTGTTTCCAAATGCTTTGTGCTTCAGTTTCTCTTTTATTGCCAAAAAGGACGGATAAAAAAATGCAGCGAGGTATGGAGAAAAGGCAAAAATAATACTTTGAGAAACGTATTGCTGGAAAAGACAAAAGATAGCGGAGCAGTTAAATAATGTCACCAAAATATGCTCAGTGTTCCTGATCGTAGAGAATGCCATCATCATGTTTGCTTATTAATTTTTGGCGTTCTTTTGGATTCGGGCTCGCCATTGTTTATACCCATTTTGGGGTGATTTACACAACAACTAGATAGGCGAGGTGTCTCTCTCTTTATAGAAAAACTAGTTGTGTGGAAGCATAATTAATAACTTGGCGTACAAAACATTATTTTTCGCATTCTTTTGATACAAATGTTTATGATACGCTCCTGAATTGATGAAAATGTTATATCTTCTACCCGCTTTTGTATACCATCGTGCATGTGATTATGCCTCAAATAAAACTACATTGAAGAGTCACATTTCCGAAATGGTTGTTGTTTTGTTATCTAACACAATTTGACTCCGTGATAATTATAGAAATATAATAAAGTCAATTGTTTTCTCTTTTATTAAAAGAAACATGTATCCGTTGGCAACAGTGAAGCACAGATTAAGAATATTGTAATCAGGCATATACTGTTAAAAAAGAGAAAGGGAAGTCTCCACTCAACCTGAGAATCAAATGTACTGTTGAGGGTAGTAGTACAAAGGACAATACAAATGGCATCCTATAATAAGCATAATTCTAAATAACCATTCTACGTAATTTTGTATAATGTTATAACAAATGGATACGAAAACAAAAGAAACTAAGTTTATCTTATTAGGTACGTTTTTATTTAGTAATACAAGCATTAAAATAAAGAGATTGTGATCCATGTTGTTTTATATGACGCAAGAATATCTCGATGTACAACATCAAATACTTAAAAATCCGTATTTGCATCTAGTTTAAAATAAGGTATTAAAACCTTTAACTGGAGAAGGCAGTCAAAATGAAACCGCTTTATTTATTAGCCCTGATTATCAAGTGGTATTTTATCCTTGAATAGAATCATCTGATCAGAAACTGCGTAATGAATAATGGATAATGTAAAGAGAACTGAATAATGTAAAGAGAATAAAGAAATATTCCTAAAATAAATTTTTAAAATAATATATTCTTTGTTTTTGTGTGTTAAATTCTACCAATTATTAACATTAGTGTAATTCCGTAATATCTAAACGAAATAAATACTCATTAAAAGATAGTTTAGGTTTTCTAATAACATCTTTCCAAAATTTATTATAATATTTAACATTTTTATATTAATATTTTTGGTAGCTACATGATTTCCAGAATGTAATGCTTTTCCAAAATAAAAATTCCAATATTGTTTACAAAAGACCCGAAAAAAATAACAATTGAATCATTTTGACTCCATATCATTAGCCACGTGAAGAAATTTATGCCTCCAGTTACGGGTTAAGATTAGTAAATACACGTATATCGTGAGATTCAAATGTAACCAATTATTCACTGTTAAACTCCTTCTGAACCCTGGAACCCTTTCTTTAAGCGTATTTTATGGAAATTCATCCTCTAAGAAGGTTGTGTTGAATACTTTTAAAAAAAATGTTAAGTCAAATTATCTAATTTAATGCTGTTAATTTTAAAAAATTCAAAATAAAAGAATCTGAAAGATAGTTAAAACTTAAGAAATCTGTAAGCTTTCATGCATTTAATTCTTTAGACTGAAACATGTACATTTATTTTTATGTACTTATAAATAGGTAAATCAAATCAAATAAAAACATAATTGTTACAAAAAAAGCAATTAGACGAAGTTCGACTTGATGGGAACTCTTTCGAAGTAATCGCATTTATACTATGTGCTCTTAGACCGCATTTTCTCAGAGCTCTGAAATACCTGACGAAATCCTGATTTGACATTTTTCAAAACAATCTCGAATTTTGGTCGCCTAATTCTATTGGAGCTGATGAATATTGAACTTTGTTGCAAATAAACTGAGAAACACATTTAATATTTTGTGGAATACTTTTATAAAATCAATGAATTTATGAAGGCCTAAGCTATCATTATAGTATAAGCACTAATCATATGGATGAATCAATTGTCTTTAACAAAAATATCCTCATATTAAGTGTTTGTATTTATGTAATTTTTGTATTATACAGTCTTTGAATGAGTTAATTTCATTTTATAAGCATGAGAAATGATAATACGATACGCGTATGGGCATACAAAGCAAGGAGTTGAATTAGTATATGTATACAGCATAATGATGTAATCTAAACGCAAAACGCGTTTAAATAATCATTTTATTCTTCATAACGATACTAACGCAAGATCTTTGCAGCACACAATGATTCTAACTAATAATCAATGGAAAAATTTTAATATCTTCTTAAGATATTTATTCGAGGATATTAAATCCATTTACGTTTGCGCAAGAATAACATTTGTAATAGCTTAAGATAATTATTTGAATAAGATATTCCCGACTTTTCCATTCGTGCAAACAAAAAATCTAGTCCAATTAAACCAAAAATTGAACAAAGCTCGATTGATCTGTTCTTTAATATTTATATTAATCTCACGTTTATTAAAATATTCATTTTAAATATTTTACAGCTTTCAAAATACAGTCCTATAAATGTAATTATACTTAATGATTTTTAGTCATTTTCTATTTTATGCACTTTTAAAAGGTTTAATTTAGTTAAGTTTCATTTAACTTTGCAAACTAGCTGCTTCTGCAGACTAGGTAGGTGGTAATAGTTGTTGCTAAAAATATCAATTTTTTTTTAAAAAATTTGGTCTTAATAGTTTACACAGAAAAGTACGTATTGTTTCACATACTATATTAGAAGTCTTATACGATTGATTTCATTGTGCTATGCATTTTTCTATTTTAAGTCTAAGAGCAGTAGTATTAAAAGAAAATAGATATTTTTTTTTACATATGCTTGTTTCTGAAGTTTAACTTTAATTATATGTACAAAGGAATTTCAAAAGATATTATAAACATGCTTCACACTGAAAATTGCGTAGCATGCAAAAATGTTGAATTTTTACATCTTGAGGATTAACAATGGAAAAAAAATCATCCAAAATTAAATATTGGAAGCACAAATGGAAACGATTAAAGTTTCATTTCAAAAACGAAATACAATGGTTTTAAAATAAACTTCAAATATATTTTAAAAATAGAAGAAAATATGTATAACAAACTAATCGGTATCATTGCAAAGATAATTATTTTGAATTATCAGATGATACGAAAGTCAATTTATACTGTAATATTTTCATAAGATTTCGAAAAAACACCAATATTTATTTTTCAATTGAAATTCCAAATAACAAGTAAAAAGCAATTAGTCCGATGTGCATATTCTCATCCCTCAAAGTATATATACACCAAGTTTGGTAATTGTAGGTCAAGCGGTCTGACCAGTAATGTCCAGTTCAGTCAGTCAATCTTTTTTTAACACACACACACATACACACACACCATTAATGTCAATAGGAATAGAAAAATATTTATGAATTATCCAACTTTAAAATTTCTTGAAATATTTGATTTTGATTTTTACAAAATTTGAAAATATGGTTTGATAACTAAAAACTAACTGAGGGATTTTATTAATCCGTATGAAAATCTTAACTAGTAATATATCAATCAAAATTTATTCCTTAAAAATTAGAAGGTACTTGTTTGGAGAAGTTTGCATTATATAATTAAAATATTGAATAAACAATCTATATTGAAAAAGGAATGGTAGTAAGTCGTATTTATGTATAAACTGGATATGAAATATTTCAATTTTTTTGAACTTTTAATTTATTTTTCACTATCATAAATCCTTATTAAGTTATTTTATCAACTGATACCTACTTAAATGGGTAGTAGTTATTTTGTGAGAATGTGTGAAAAATAACTACTGATTTTTCACTCAACAAAAGCATGCTGATTTAAAATTACTAAATGATTTAAAACATTAAGTTTTCGATATTTTTAATTTCTGCAAGCAATGAAAATGAAAAACATATTCATCTTTTTTCATTCATCATTTTTTTTTAATTCTGCAAAAATTTAACTGTAACTTTTTAAAGCCCTATAAATGACTCCAAAACTTATCAGCAGACTAAATCTTAAAATGATACCATTCAGTAAAATTTTAAAATTTATTACTCTTCATTTAGTGACAGATATTCCAGAAAATAGAAAGTTATCACTTTTATCAAAATCAACATGCAATTTTTTAAAATAAACAATATTTTACTTATTTTGAAACAAAAATAAAAACAAAAATCAATGGTAATTTGAAGAGTAGTTTTTTCCTCCTTTTCGATGTTGCTTTCTAATATTAATTTTATGCTAAATGTTTTTTAAAATGTGTATTTTATTCGAATTTATTTATCTTTACATTTTTTATTCTAATTAACCATCCATCAAATAAATATTTTTCTGTTTAAACAAAGAGAGAATTAATTTAGAAATAAACTAAATCTCGAATGGTGTGTTTTGTTCAGAGAGAAAAACCACAAAAATTAAACAAATTCCAACAAAAAGGCAAAACGTTGATAAATAAAAATATAACAAAGCAATAAATCTCGTTTGTTATTTCTCAATAACATCAAGAAACATTACACCTTCTAATCAATTAATTCTCCCCAATATGCGGGATATTTTTGTTCAAAACACAGAAAAGACAAATTAAGAAAATGATTCTTCAATTTGTCAGTGATATATTACTTTTGAAACTTAAACAAAAAGAATATATTTTTCACTTGTCAAATTTTTAACTCAGTTTTAAACTACATGTTGCATAGACAATGGAAGTCCTTTCGAAAAACCTTCAAGTTATTTTTTTTTAATTCTGAGAAAAAAAGGTTGATAATGAATTGTTAAATTCCTAATTATAATTGCATAACTGTGTTAACTGAATTTTAATTGTTCATTGTTTGCTTAAAGCCCCTTTGCAGTTATGGAGTGACTTAATAATTAACGTTTTAAAGCCCAAGTAGGTCCCTAAAGGTTAAAATATGACATTTCAGTTATGAAATACTTTAATTAGCTTCAGTCACATTAGAAAAGTAGGCTTTCTACCTCTTATCCACCGATTTCTGCAGCATATTTAATTAAACTTTTCAGAACTAATTCTAGCTGTAAAGGCGCTTTCCTGTCAGTTATAATTTTACAACTAGTTATATTGTCAGTACTAAATAAATACTCCGCAGTTACACTACAATTACCTCAATAAAGGGTTTACTATTTTTAAAGTAATGTTGTGTATTATATTATGAAACATTGATGGAATATCATAGTAGTTTGTACTTTCTTGTATTAATTGTATAAATTACTTCATAATGATTCCTTGAAATTAGCTTTATCAGTTGAAATTGAAATATCAAGGAGAAAATTATTTAAAACGATAATTAAATCAAATATTAATTACAAAGCTTCTTGGTATGATTTTTTTAACATTCATTACTACTTAACAGTGTCACTTAATCTGCTTTTTAATTAGAGGAACCATTTCTATTCTGAGACTATTCCATTTTATAGATTCAATTAAGACTGTAAAGAACACTTGAAATACCGAGGAATTATACGCATTTTCTATATGAAATTATTATGATTATGAGTGACTTGCTTTTAATTTAGATGTTTAAAAATTATATAATTTGATGACTAAGTAGAACTGAATAGAAAATTGTTAAAATTCAGGAAAAATGCACACTACTATAAAATTGGTATTAAATGGTCCCTTTCTTAAATTTCGAAAACATGTAAAAATTATTTCTGTGTATTAATATTTTCGGAATATTATTGTAAAAGCATGGCAGAATTAAAGTTCATTTTTAATTAATTAAAATTGTAATTAATTTTTTTGGAAAAAAAAAATCAGTAATGACAGAATTCAAGTTTATTTTTAATTAATAAAAATTATAATTAATTTTTTTGGGGAAAAAATTGACTTGTGGTGCAAATTTCCACTCTATAAAGTTTACATGCGCCAAATTTGGTAGATTCAAATCAAACAGTTTGGTCTGTAGAGCTCCAACGCATACACACATTTATCTTTACTATTGCTAGATATGTATGTTATTTCTTAACAGAGAGATGGAAATTTTTCTTTCTTAAATAATTCCTTATAAATTTGTTTAGCTGCAAGTTAATTATCATTTGGTTGCTTTCAAATAATTACAGAGAGGTTTCATTAAAGTCGCCATATAATTAAAGATTATTTTATTAATTTAATAATACTCTTTAATTAATATCTTCACAATTAATAATAAAAAAAAACGAAATTTGAACTAACTTTCTTAATCGCTTACTATGTTTTGTTCTCATTTTTACAAAAAAATGTTTTTGCGTGATATAAAATCGTTGATCTCATATAATCATATCTTAACTACTAAAACATTTCTTAAAGATAATATTTTTGCATTTGAGAAATCATGCAAAATAGATAATGAAGCATGATTAGAAGTTGTTAATCCTTGACTGTTTTTTCCCTCCGTTGACACTTCTCTTAAAAAAGAATAAAGCTTCACGTAACTTAAGAATATGGAAAAAAAAACCAGTCAAGCTACTATAAGATAAATTTGCTATTGGATATCTTAATAACATTGTGTATGTCACATATTTTTTACTTTCCAGTTTAATTATGAAGCAAACGCTGATACAACTAATAACGATTTCCTGATGTTAAGTTTAGCTAAAATGAAGTCGCTTATCCCAAAATGAAGTAATTTTTGTCAAATGAATATCTGAAGGAAAAACATTTTTCTTGATTATACAATATTGCTGGGAAAAAACATACAGCAGATACTTTATTCAATAATTCAGTTCGTTGCAAGTTTGCAATTCAAAATTTAACAGAATTAAAATCCAAATAATGAATAAAGGAAAATTTTAGCATTACTCTTATTTAGACAAATAACATAATATGTCCATGAAATTAGAATTTCTATTTAGCTAAATGGATGAATAAAGGAAAAGCTGAGTATTACACTTATGTAGACAAATAACTTGATAGCTCCGTGAAATTAGAATCTAAATAACTCGAAATCAATTAAACAATATACAAAATCGCTTTAAAGAACATACAGCATATAGTTTCTCAGTTATTCAGTTCGTTGCAAGTTTGCAATTCAAAATTTAACAGAATTAAAATCCAAATAATGAATAAAGGAAAATTTTAGCATTAATCTTATTTAGACAAATAACATAATATGTCCATGAAATTAGAATTTCTATTTAGCTAAATGGATGAATAAAGGAAAAGCTGAGTATTACACTTATGTAGACAAATAACTTGATATCTCCGTGAAATTAGAATCTAAATAACTCGAAATCAATTAAACAATATACAAAATCGCTTTAAAGAACATACAGCATATAGTTTCTCAGTTATTCAGTTCGTTGCAAGTTTGCAATTCAAAATTTAACAGAATTAAAATCCAAATAATGAATAAAGGAAAATTTTAGCATTACTCTTATTTAGACAAATAACATAATATGTCCATGAAATTAGAATTTCTATTTAGCTAAATGGATGAATAAAGGAAAAGCTGAGTATTACACTTATGTAGACAAATAACTTGATATCTCCGTGAAATTAGAATCTAAATAACTCGAAATCAATTAAACAATATACAAAATCGCTTTAAAGAACATACAGCATATAGTTTCTCAGTTATTCAGTTCGTTGCAAGTTTGCAATTCAAAATTTAACAGAATTAAAATCCAAATAATGAATAAAGGAAAATTTTAGCATTACTCTTATTTAGACAAATAACATAATATGTCCATGAAATTAGAATTTCTATTTAGCTAAATGGATGAATAAAGGAAAAGCTGAGTATTACACTTATGTAGACAAATAACTTGATATCTCCGTGAAATTAGAATCTAAATAACTCGAAATCAATTAAACAATATACAAAATCGCTTTAAAGAACATACAGCATATAGTTTCTCAGTTATTCAGTTCGTTGCAAGTTTGCAATTCAAAATTTAACAGAATTAAAATCCAAATAATGAATAAAGGAAAATTTTAGCATTACTCTTATTTAGACAAATAACATAATATGTCCATGAAATTAGAATTTCTATTTAGCTAAATGGATGAATAAAGGAAAAGCTGAGTATTACACTTATGTAGACAAATAACTTGATATGTCCGTGAAATTAGAATCTAAATAACTCGAAATCAATTAAACAATATACAAAATCGCTTTAAAGAACATACAGCATATAGTTTCTCAGTTATTCAGTTCGTTGCAAGTTTGCAATTCAAAATTTAACAGAATTGAAATCTAAATCACGAATAAAGAAAAATCTGAGTATTACACTTATATAGACAAATAACTTGATATTTCTGTGAAGTTAGAATTTAAATAACTCTAAATCTATTAAACAATATGGATTGAGATATTTTCCAATCTTTATTAAGTAGAAGCATCTTTTTATACTTAAGATATTGCAGAAATAAAATATCTGGGGAAAAATAAATAAAATATGAAGATCGTTTAAAAAAATGAATTTCTTAAACACGTTTTTATTTTCGTTTTTCCAGCACAGATACTGATAATTTTTGAAAATATTCCTTTGCTGCATCTCGACACGTTCTCGAAAGTTTCAAAATAAAACAATATATATATTTTTGTTTGATAAAAAGAAACATTTGACTATACCTTTGGGCACATCTTCAAGAAGCAGTAGCTAATGGCATTTAATGGCTGTTTGGGCGTAAATGTCTCTGAAAAATAAATAAAAAAATTATCTCAAGTCTAAAAACACTTATTAATGTAATAATTAATTTCTATTTTAATTATTATCTGCATTACTAATTCCAATTTTTAATTCATTATTATAAATATTATGAAATACTGATGTCAGTTTTTGCTTACTTTTAATATCAAATGGCACAATTATTTAGAATTAAAACGTATCTAAGATATTGATTAATTGTTAATGAAGGATTGTTAAAATAAAACATACAGCTTTTAAAATATTTTTTTTTCGAGATCACACGCACATTAAAAATTTAAAAATCATGTCACATCAAAAGTCAATAGCAAAATTCCATCTTAACAACAATAAAACAATTCAATTATATAAAATTATGTAAAAACTATTAATTTTAGAAAATCTTTTAAACATTACATTTAATCTAGTTTTCATATTTTAAATACTCATCATATTTTTTTATATTTGCAGGACTTTAAAAAGTGATAATTATTTCTATAAGATTGATTCTATAATTGATGAATGTATTAATTTCTTATCAAATGGCATACATTAGTACTAATAGTATATAGATATGTAATACAAATGAATGAATTATAGTTTTGATATTTATCTTACAGATTAAAACTAAGTGCTTTTTTCAAAAATCAATATATATCTAAATTATGAAATTTTTAAGATATAAAAATAAATTGTACATTCTTCCAACCAACACATTTCTTAAAGCTAAGAATTTTTATATTAACGTTAAATTTTATTTACTCTCAAAGGAGTGTCTGCGTATGTATCAGAAATGAAGTAAATTAAACATAAAATTTGAAATATAAGTGTTAATAACTGTTTTACATTGAAATTAGCTTTCAAAAGCGTTTTTACTCAATTATGGTAGATTTAATTCCAATATGAATACGCATATTATCTATTATCTGAAGAATGTTTATTTCCTTAGCATAGTCACATCGTTCTGATAATATTATGAAAATACGTATTTCAAAGAATAAGTAAACTAATTATATAAATAATGAAATCTAAAAAGTATTTTCAACATAATGGTGAAATGTTAGTAATTTTATTGTTAATAAAAATGAAAAATACGTAGTATTATATAAATGAAATTCTTGTTCCTCAAAAAATCCTTTATAAATTAAATTCTTCTTTACTATAAATAAAAATTCAAAGTCATTGTTGCCATGCATATATAGATATCTAATAATTTTCAGCCATTATCAATTTGTTTTTGCTTAATAATTCATCAATTCCAGAATAGACGGATATTGTTATCAAAACTATTTTTTATGCTGGAAAAAGTCTGGGATTACAATTCAAATAAAGGACAATATAGCACCGTTTGAAAATGTATTATTCTTAAAATTGTTACAATTTTAAACAAGATGGAACGCGAATAAATATTAAGCCTTTACACAAAGAACCTTTGGAGCTGATAAACTAAGAAACACAACAATCTCTTTACTCTCTACCGAGTTTAAGCACCATAGTTCATTAAACTCGAACTTTATTCAACCGCAGTAGAAGAGTTAAGATTTTTTTTTTCAAAAAAAGGCCCATCAGCACCTTGTCCAGACAGAAGCAATTAGGAGCAAAGAAGGGCTCACCTCGCAGACTGTCACTAGCACTTGCCATGCAAATTTCGCAGTTAATTTACTTCGTTCCTGGTACATGTTAATTGTATTTTTTTTTTTGTGCGCAACCCACTAGCCCTATCTACTATCTTGAATTTTGAAGATTTCTTTGCACAGCGAAACAAGCTCGGTAATTAGTAATTAAATTTCGCGCAGAAGGCGTCGAAAGTGCATGTCCACTTTTCACAGGTTGAACTAAAACAAAAATAAACAAATAGTGGGCAAAAGTTTCTATTTTAATATGGTTTATTTGGAGCAAAAAAAAAAAAAAAGGAAGTGTTATATATGCTTGAAATATTTCATTACGTTGAAAATTAAATAAATATTTGATTTTTAAAAATATCATATTTTTGAAAAATATTATTTAAAAACTTTTCTTTCAAAATTATATACTTTCTGTTTGTTCTGGAAAATAATTTCACCATTATATGTGTTTACTTCTGGTTTTTTAAGTATAAAACATTAATCCCAACTTCTCAATTTCATTTTCAACATTTAAAGAGACTTTTGAATTGCATGACCTCTTTGTTCAAGGTTACAAAGTAATAATATTTATTCATTAAAAGATTCTAATAATTCTCAAATTAAAATTTTAAAGAAAGAATTTAATTGATATTCTCATCTTACTTATTTAAACTAATTTATAATAAAACAATAAGAAGTTGCAATTTTGTATATTTTTCTAAATTAATTAATTCTTCATATATTAATTTAATTTAATCCTAATTTGTAAAATGAAATACATAAATGATTTCTGTATACTTTCTTACAAACTGTTTAGTTAAATTTAAATTTTTCATTATACAGGTATTCGAGAAATTGAATATAAAAAAAAATCAAAAAAAAATCAGTGTTTTTTTTATTTTTTTTATTACGATGCAAAAAGTGTAGCCATAATAAAACCCTAATTAAATCGTAGAAAATCTAAAAGTTTTAATCAGTTTACTAATTAAAAACAGAATAAATTAATTTTAATTATATTTTTATATTTATTTATTGTGAATTGATAAAAAAAAAACTATTACATTTCTTCGAAGAATTCATTTTGAGATTATCACAATATATTGACTACTTCGTTAATTTATTAACAAATAAAAGCAGTTTTTAAGGTTTTTAAAATGAAATAAATCATTAATATTTCTGATAACGCTTAAGAAAGAAAGAATCAATAATTATTATTGTAAATGTCAATACGGTTGCACCTAAATTTAGGTATCCGACTGGGTTCGGAGATGATTTTTTTAAAAAATGATACATAATTTTTCTTTTATTGTACCATATATCTAAAACAGAATTGAAGGTCATTATTAGAAGAAAGAATACACTCACTGCCTTTAGCTTTTGAAAAAAAAATGCTTATTTAATTGAAAATTTAGCAAAGTTTCAATGTTAAAAAAAACAGTAAGTGAAAAAAAAAACTGTTTAATTTTTATTTCATCTACATACAGCTCTAACTACATAAAATGTAAGAGACCACAAGATAACAATTATTAAAAAAAAAAAATTGAGCATTTGAAGTTTCGGTAATGAGTTTTTGACAAAATTTGTCTATGTTTTGAAGGAAAGAAAAAAAAAAAGCGTGTCTACAAAACATGTCTAAATGAAGATATCTTAAGATCCGTGGTCTATCACACTCAAACTTTTGGATGCATTCATACCAAATTACATAAGATTTTATTCAATTGATTTTGAGATATGTTTTCCATGAATTAATCACTGTGAAATAGTTATTTTTTTTTTTTTGAAAATACGTTTAGATATTCTACTTGTAAATTAATTCATCAAAATGCACTGGAAACAAATATAGTATAATATCCAAATGGCCTGGAAAAAATTAGCAAACTACGGCTGAGTAGGTAGCTACTGAATATAAACATATCAAATATCTTTTTAGAAAATTTTAGGGTAAAAATAAAGTAAATCACTCATTTTGGATTTAAAAGTACCTCTGATTCAGATTTCGTTTTTATTTGTTATGTATTATTGAAACTACTGTATCTATATTTCTACCTTGCATAGCTTAAAAACAAAGTCTGTTTCGGACTTTTACAAGTTTGGGTATTATTTTCAGTTCATAAAAAAAATTTCAAATTTTTTTGAAAGAAGTATCTTTACAACCTAGTCGGATACTTTAAATCAATTCAGGCAAAATAAAGTAATAAACCATCATACTGTTATACAGAAATCAATGATTATCACTTTAGTTCAATCGCACCTTTCGAATAAGCAGAATAAGTTTATCAGTTTCTAAGTTTAACAGTTTTCGAATAAATTTATCAGTTTCTAACTTCTGTCAGACAGTAATTTTTAATTGGTTATTTTTTATACTGATTAATAGTATCATAGCATTTCTTTTGAAACTAATTAATTGCATTTTCTCCTAGAATAGATGTTTGCCAAAACTGGCTGTAAATATAAAGTGCAATGTCCCGCAAATAAATTCGATCTATATTACAGTTCGAAGACTTTTAGAAAGATAATTTCAAATGACACGTTCATGCAAGTTGAAATTAGGTGAGATCTAATGATTAAGATGCTGGATGTCATTTCTTTATACTTTTTCTTAATAGTCCATTATCGTGAATTAAATTAACGAACTTACATTTTTATATTCATAACAAATTTTGCAGTCTTTTGAAGATAGGCTATACACAACGTTATTTTTCATTTAAATGGTTAAATAATCGTTCTGTTTTGTACTAAAAGACTTTCAACTTAAGACAATAGTAGTTTAACAACATTCTAGCATGCAAAAAAGCAGTTAAAGTTAGTTGTTTCAAGTTTTCGTTTTTCTTTTATTGCATGATTGCATGCTGTCTGCAGTAATTTCGAGTGCGTTTATTCGAAAACTTACGGAGATTTCTATTGTTTATTTTCAAAAACTGAAAAGAAATGTGTTTAAAAGAACTTATAAAGCCGAATGCCTATACAAATTGATCTGTAAACTTCAAACCGAAAAGCTATTAAGCAATAAAAAAGACAATGCTTTAATCAAACCTTATATGATATACATAAGTTCTTCTTATTCTTTTGAACATCTTTGTTTTATATATCTTTAACTCAGCAAAAGATCATTTGTTGAATATGTTAATTATTGTCTATATAGTATATTCGTTACATAAATTTGGATCCGTATTAATTTCTTTTTTTACTTAAATTTATCATTTTTTGTTTTGTTTCATCAGGGATAAATTCAGATTAGATTATTGAAAGTGCTATGCTACTTAAGAAATGAATCGGTTATAGCTAAAAGTGAAACTTCATGTATTTAATTGTTCATGAAATCTAAAATATTCATTAACATAGTTCTTATTTCGCTCTTATATAGTCAATTTAGCTTAAATATACAATATAACAAATATAGCTTAGTATAGTCAATTTAGAATAAAGCTTAAGATGACTTAATGTATCGAATGAATGAATTACAGAGCTCACGATGAAAAGAGCCTTATAAAAACTATACGCAGTTTGCAATTCTTTGAAATTTTGAGATTCTTGTTGAAGAAAAGAAAAGTTTGGAAAAAAAGGTAGATATTGTATTAATCTCTATTAGAAATACATGGCAAAAAACTTCATTATTTCAGATTTTTAAATTTAACTCAAACAATATACTAAGCCTATAGCAATGCGTAAAATAGACAAAAAAAGTTATTAAATCTCGTTTTGTATGTGATCGTCTAATTTTTTATACAACACATATAAAATGAAAAAAAGAGACAAAACGTTTTCTTTTGTTAATACGCCTTTGGAGGTTAAAAAAAATGAAAGAGTTATAGATTTATTCAAATACTCTTTATATATATATATATATATATATATATATATATATATATGCATTATATTTGCACAGTTATATTTTTCTTTGCTTTAAATATAAAATGCAATGCCTGCAATTTTTAAACAAAGAATCTAAAAATAATGACAGCAACAAAAAAAAAATTATCAAATAATAATTTAATAATATTTTTTTTTCAAATTTCCCCTGCAATATTTGAACGAATCCATAATCAGCGAACAATTCTATATTAAATTACAGTTCTACATTTTAGTTATTATTACACAAAAATGGGTCATTTAAGAATTTCTTAACGATTATCAAATTAAGTTGAATATAATATGCTTTTATCCAAATAGAAGAAAGATGCATATGATTAAGAAACTATATATATATAATAACAAAGATGTGTGTGTTGGAACTTTACAGGCAGGATTGTTTGACTCAGAATTGCCCCCAAAATTACCATGTATACTTTTTCTAGGAGGGAATGTATACCTTTGTGCATTTTTTGTAGCTTTAATTAATTAATTAAAAGAAGTTGTGACATTTCTCCATGATAACTTCTGAAAATCTTATCGCAGAAAAATAACTTTTACACACATTCAAAATTTAAATTATTGTATTTTAAAGTAGACCAATGGTATAGTAGTATTAATTTTTTGTAAATTTTGTTATATATTAAATAATTTTTGCCCGATTTGAAATGTTAACAATTTCATCCACTGGCTTCGAGAAATGCATTTAATATCTATTTATCCACACCGATATAGCCTATCCAAAGGATGAGAGGCAGAAATTGATGAAAGGACTTCATCACATAGACATCAGAACATTCTCAAGGGAACTGGACATTTTGCGAATAGTACCAGCAGTATTAGCGATTCGAACCTCTGAACATGTCATAATGTACTGGCATTACGTTAGTGATGGCTGGCGTTCATGCAACTGTAAAAAAACAACAACAACAAAAAAAAGGCGAAAATAAATTAACTGATTTTGGGAGAAATGTGCATGCGACACGGTCAACAGATCCAAATCATCAACATCCAAACGACAGATAAGAAATGTCTCGTACAAAAACAGATGGAATCTTACCACATTACAATTTCAAACATATTTAATGAATTCAGAAATAGGGTTTTGCTATGTTCGCATTGGATTTTCTTTCTCTACATTAATAATAAATATATGACAAACTAGAATAATTAATAATTGGAATTTTCGAACACTTATACAGGAATTTCAGACAAAAGAAAGTACAACTTTATCTGGACATATCACACAAGAAATTAATGATTCCATCCCGAGGCTTGTTTAAACGTACGATTTTTTTCAGAGCAAATAAATCATTTTGTAAATTTGTCAGGAAAATTTTAATTTTTGCTACAAATAAGATAGTACGTTGAGTATCATTGATATAATAAAATTTATAGTTGCAAGAAATTTGCCGATTTCTTAAAAATTGTTCAGTTAGATTATGATGTAGTAATCATTCAAGGTGGCTCCATTTGAACTGTATTTCTCATTTTCTCGTATACTTCAGAGGCTGTATTTCTCGTTTACACATTTCCATGCCATTCAAATAAAGTATTTATTGAAGATCAGCACACCTGAGAATATAATGGGAAAATTATATTTTACCATCTTCAATCCAGCAAAATCCAGAATGAGTAGGATATACGATCTCAACATTTTGCTGATCGAATAAGTGATCCATTTTTCAAATTTATTATTAAATTAGATGGGGGCATGTATTGATGCATTTTAATGATGCAGTAATCTAATCAACCCACAGACTGTAAAAGAAACGGTAAAAATGTAGAGTATTTTAATTTCTGACGCTAAATTGACATTAATTTAAAGTTAGTTACATTATTGTATACAAAATCTTTCTAATTTTTACATAAAATCATTTACACGAATAATAATCTACATAGTTTTGATAGCACTGATTGATCTATTATAAAATTCAAAGAGAAAGTTGCCTTTTGTAATTAATAAAATTTCATTTCCTTGTTTTCAATCAAGACATTTTAAATAACTGTAGGAAAACAATAGAACAAGTTTTTTTTTCTATATCACTAAATTACTCAAATATAGCGTATGAAAAAGGATTCACATTCTAATAAATCACATTATAATAAAGCATGTAAGTTAAGTTGGTAAGCAGAAGAGATTAGGAAAACAGCATTCATAGGTGAAAACAATAGTCAATCCAAAAAGGGAGAAATATCCCCGCCCTTCTCCTCCACAATAGTATATCCCCTCCACAATAGTTCATTTCAGCTATTCTGAACCTGAAAAAGTTTTTATCGACAAATGCACCTCCCTAATCGTATCTGCATTTACCAACCGGCTCAATTAGTAGTTTAACCAGACATTTCTGATAAAGCACTATTTCCCATTATGGAAAACAACTGCAAGAAAACATTTCCAAGTAATAATGGTGGATAAAAAAATGATGGATCTATTGGTGCTTACAAGGGCCAAATGAACTGAAGAAAGTCTCAAAGAAATCGAAGAAAGTAGAGTTAAGGAGAATAGGTGCAGGAGAGGGGAGTCCCCCAAGACATGGCAGTGAAGTAGATAGGAAATTCGTATCAGACGCTTTTTTCGTATCTGTAATTCGTTAAGATTTCGTATCGGGGATTGTTTTAAAGAAACTCTTATTACACCTTTTTTCTGCCTTCTTCCTTCATTTTTTTTCTTATCAACCGATTCTCTAATTCCTAATTACTCTAAGTGACTACGGGTGTGCTTGACAAGCGGGAGCGCGTATTGCAGAATTGTTATTTCATACTATTTCATCACCTGAATTTAATTTGAAAAAAAAAAATTGAAATTAAAAATTTGAAGGATTTAGAGAAAATAGATGAATACTATTTTATGAATCACATTTCAGACGTACAAAAAAACAATTAAAATAATAGTTGGACATCTTTTATTTAATCTGTAGTCGAAAACTCCAATTTTAAGCAATTAAATGTTATATTATTATAATTTATTGTCATATTCAACCCACTATCCCTGCTATATATGCCCAATATTAAAAGAATTATTTAACCTTTAAAAGTGTACATCTAGTCGAGCCAAGTCGAGCAAAAACAAGCGGCACGCCGTAACATCCTTTTCTCGAAGCAGTTCAGGCCATTTTTGACCCCTTATAACTTCGTTGTGAATAAAACTAGAAGCCTGAATTTTCAGAATCCAAGCAGGCATTATATAAATACGGTGTGTTTCAAATTTCATTAAATTTGAACTAGTAGTTTAAGAATTATAACTAGTCAAAGTTTGTGAATTTTGTCACTGACTGACTGACTGACCGACCGATCATCAAAACTCTAAGGCACTTGTAGCAGACATAGAAGCTTCAAATTTAGAATATAATTAGTGTTTAGTGTATAAATCAAGGAAAAACTAAAATATGCGTGAAATAATGAACGGATCGATAAATTTCTCGAAGTTTCGAGCATTATTATTTTGTCGGCCAATTCGTCGCCAAGTCGCCAAATGGTCGCCAAGTTTGTCACCAAGCTCTGGGATCACTGGCTTGGCATCCGACAGCATTCAATACAGATTAATGTAAAACGGTCTTTCTTATGATGACACTATTCTCGCTGGGAAGCAAAATTACAGGCTTGTAACAATATCTAATTTGAAATAATTCAATTTGAAGCTGTGGAAGCTGCAAACGCAATGGGTGACTTTCAGAGAATCAATCTGGTAGAAGAAGAGTAAACTGATCTTCAAAATATGATTGCAAAACTTAATGCCGATCAAAAAAAGAGTCTTCTATATGATCACAAATAAAATGGACACAACTGATAATAACGCTGACGTTTTACGCGGTTTTGTGAGTGGAACTGGGGGCACTGGAAAGAGCTTTTTAATAAAAACTCTGAAAGTTTGGGCTAAGACGTATTTAAACAAAAAAAGTGGCAGTTAGTGCTCCAACAGGAATAGCTGCATTCAATGTGAATGGATTGACTATACATAGACTATTGCAGCTGCCTGTAGAACACAAGCAAACACCGAAGTACAAGCCACTTTCTGATGAAGTGCTCCAAGTTCTGAGATCAGATTTGAAAGAAGTTGTGTTGTTTATCATAGACGAAGTGTCGATGATATCCAATGTTACTTTAACATATATTGATTTACACTTATATGAAATACTCGACACAAGTGATGATCAGAATGGATGGTTTGGAAAAAAACATCTTGTACTTTTCGAAAATCTCTTACAGCTTCCGCCGGTAAAAGAAAAGTCACCTTTTGAAAAACTATCAACTGCTGAAACTAACAAATTGTTAGGTTCCATCAGTATACCGAATCTGTGGATTGAACTGTTCATATACGATGAACTTACAATTAACATGCGACAGCTCAATGATTCTAACTTTGTTGAAATGCTAAATAGAATAAGATGAGGTGTGACTACAGAAAAAGATCGCGACTTACTCTCGATTAGATTAATAACTCTCAAATCCAATTCAAATGAAAACAGATTAATTGAAATAATTGAACACCTCTTGAAACTTCCTGATGATATCGTTTGCTTATTACCTACAAAAAACATGTGTTAACAATTAAATACTGCAATGCTTAAATCTCTTCCACATCCCGAAATAAAACTTACAACTGTAGGTAGCATAGATTGCCCCAGATACCTAACAAAAAGTGCTCGTGGATGCATAAAAAAATATGAAGACGATGTTTCTATGACTGCAGGCCTCGAAGAGAACATAACTATAAAAATAAGAGCAAAAGTCATGTTAAGGCGAAATATTGACGTGAGTCTTGGTTTAGTTAATGGTTCTATCGGTATAGTGCAAAGAGTAAAGGTTGATCCGGAAAATACAAAAATAATTAAGAAAATATACATTACATTTAATAAAGAACATGTTTAAGTGCTTAGTCCGGTCAAAACTTAATTTGAAATTATTAATAGAGCTTATGTTCATCGCGAACAATTTTCCATATGTATAGCCTATGCTATAACCATACACAAAAGTCAAGGCCTAAGTCTAAATAATACACTGATGGATATAGGTTCTGCATTATTAACATCCGGTCAAGCTTACGTGGCACTTTCGAGAGTTACAAGTCTGGATGGCTTACATCTAATTTATGTCGACTTTGGAAGTATTAAAGAGCAGGAATCCTCAATTTGTGAGTATAAGAGACTAAGAAGCATTTACCGTCCAGACTTGTCAAAAATTGTAACATCAAAGCTTACGAGAAAAACCCATAGAGACAGGGAGTGGGCTTTAAGAAAAAAATGTAGCTGAAGCTCAAGAAGTAGTACCGGAAAAGAAAAAGAGGAAGACTACATACAAAAAGAAATGAGATGCCATCAAAAACATAACTTGTAAAAAAACCAAGTCTCGCAACTCAGTTCTTCTATCGTAAAAAGTTGTGAGATCCATTTAATACCAAGTCTGTCAATTTATTCAGTCCCTACTTAAGGGTGCTTCTGTCTTGTTATTACGTAATTAGCTAACTTAACAACATCTTATAGTAACCATATCAATATTAAAATTCTTTTAAGGTTAAAATAAATAGATTGACTTGGCAATCGCACTAAACAATCTAATTTAATATAATATGTTAATGTAAAGATACATTGTGATTTCATGCGATGGGGTCTCATCCCGAAGTTCACCGAGAAGCCAAGTCAATCTATGCGATGGCCAAGTCAATCAAATTGGTTAGACTTCAATAAGTTGCTAAGAATCCTATTTAAATTTTTCTGTAATATGTTAAATTAAGAAAAATATTTCCACTTAATACAAAATATTGAAATTGTGCTCTGATAAGCATTTTTTATATTGATGAAAATTCTTAAATATGTAGATAATAGAAATCCTAAGTTTAAAAATTGAACTGAAAAGGACAGAAAAAACAACAACTTTTCACACTGCCCATTCTTAGAAAAATTAATTTAGAAATTAATATCTGAATGCAATTAATATGCACTTTTAGTACAAATGTAATTATATCAGTGAATACAGTTATTGATTTGATTCCCAAATTTGAGCATGCTCGACGACTGTTTTACGATGGACCCGAAATTCAAAGGTTGGAAACCACACTCAACTCTAATACCCTCCTATGAAGACACACGAAAATCGTGTCTCGCGAAGTCAGATTTCAAATATATCGACATTATGTATTTACTTTACTATTTATGTATTTTATTTATTAATACATGACTCAGCATTTTAGGAATCAAAGTATTTTTTGTTTGTATGAATATAAACCAAAATACAATGAGGTATTCATAAAAATCCACTGCAGGACATTCATGTTTTTGCAAATGAGTTGTGAAGTGAACAATGAATGTCAAAATGAAAAATGCAATTGGTTTTTATCGTAATGAAAGAGCCAGCTTCGGAGTATAAGATCGTCTAGCATGCAAACTCATATCCTTTTATGACCACTTCTACGTACAACTTTTTAAAGTATAATAGCATAAAATTAAGCTTTAATTAAACATTTCATATAACCAGATATTTTATGAAATTCCAACTGTTATCGGATATCGGTTTTTATTTGGTTGATTTTTTTTACCTGTTATTTTTATCAAAAATTTTCAGATTTTAAAAATTTCATGTTGTCCTTCTTTCCATTCTGAATATTTTTTGAGTCAGTAACATAAAATTAGTTGCGCGAAATTCAATAAATAAGTATAATTGTATACAAATGTATGCATTGGAAAAATATATCATAATTTCAATCCTATTAGCAAAAGATGCCTCACAAAATTTTAACCAGATCTAAACGAAATTAGGCAACATTGAGACTATTGAACAATATTGCGTACCAATATTGGTACGTAAAATAAGTAAATCATGAGTATAAATTAATTTAAATGGTCGAACTCTCGCGTTAAGTTCGTTTTTATTATTGTTTTCAAATTGATGATTATGATTAGATTTCATACTCTTCGATGTCTGAAATTGATTAATTTTTGCCTTATTTTAGGGAGATTGTTAGGTATAAAAAATTATCTCAGTCAAATAATGATAAATGTGCTACATTTTGTAGCAAAAGAAAGTTTAATACTCATAAAAGTTTGACACGAGATGAAATTTCCACAAGTTTAAAAATATTATATTATGCGAAAAGAAACTAAGGAATCATTAATTTAAGAATTTTAGAAAAAAAAATTCTGTTTATTTTTATTTTTTTAGATTCAAGATAGAAGATTGTCGTGGATAATTTTGACACAATATATAGAAAAACTCGCCTAATTTTCTTATTTTTTCCTTAAACAAAAACGGAACGTACTTTATTAGAAATTATAATGTAATATTTTAATATATTAGAAATATTTGCAATAAATGTATTAAAAGTGAAAAGAACATAATCTGTAAACAAATTTCACATAGAATTATTTTCGTTTGTCCATTATCATGTGGGAATATATTATTTTTGTTTGAAATTTTTGAAGACAAAATGGACTGGCAGAAAAGCGATGCTTTATCGATTTTGCGAAATCAGTTTTTCGCTTTTAAAATTATAAAAAAATTATAAACACCGTTGTTACATTTGGCGATTTATCGCCAACATGAAGTTAAAATTTGGTGCAAAATTCCGCATGTACCCGATTTTCCTGTCTGGCCATTTAAGAGCAGAATCGTAAGAAGTTATCGTCTGAAGAAGCACAAAGAATAAAACGGGAATCAACATGAAACAGTGATGTAAGGTAAGAAAGTTGTATAATATAATTATTAATAATTTATTCAAACTTCCATTTTTACTTTTTCTAGCAGTGAAAAAAATAGAGCTCGAAAGATTTTGGGATGAAAAAACATCACTTTTCTAAAGTAGTCCCATTCACTGGTCATTCCAGACCAGTATAAACCGGATTTTCGCAATTTATTTTTTCTGGCCTCGAGGAAAAAGGTTTGGAGAGTGATTTTGAGATTTAAAGAAAACTATTGCTTTCTATATATCGACGCATACGTAATCTGATAGTTACTTATTATTTCAATCCGATTTAAACTGGTTAACGTCTTAAATTAAGACAAACAATGATTTAAAAAATAATGTTCTCGCATGATATGAAATTTGCGATAGCAGATTTCAATTTTCTTTTTTTTTTTTATATATATTTATGATTTTTTTTCATGATTCATTAAATAACAGCAAGGCAGTTAGTAAAGAATATACTATTCAATCATATGATAATTTCGTTCTTTTTGAAATTGAGAAGATTTCATCTAAAATTTACTATCATAAAAGTTCATTAACGAGTTCAGAAGAAAATTCAGACAAATCTATTCAAATTTAATAGCGCCACAGAATAAATTTATTGAAAGAAAAGAAATGCGTTATAATTCAAATAACGACTTTATATTTATAACTAATCGTTTAAAATAGAACAGTTCTTTCAATTTTTCAAACCTATATTTTACTACAATATATCACCAAAAGATATTTTATTTCTGTATTGTCAGCATTTATAAAAATAAAGCATAAAATGACCAAACGTGTCGTCTGGTTATGGAGCATAGGGACTGCGAAAAAGAGGAAAAATACAAGAAGAACGGAATTCTTTGAAATCTTGGGAGTCTTTGTTGACGAAAGAAAAGGCGTGAATAGGAACGGGACAGTCTCTTATCATCCGTTCTGAAATGCTTGGCAAATAAAAAAGAAGTCCTCCTTCTGCAAGTTCTCTTTATTGTACAGAAGTCTATTATGCCTGCTATGTTAGGCGCTGTGTAAAGGATTTCGTTTAGGTAAGAATGAGATTGTGCTTCTTCGCTTCAGATGTTTTTCTCTAGAGCAAACTCCACATAGTAAAGAATTCATATGAGCACGTAGCAATGCGTGACAAGAAGAAAATGCTATTTAATTTCTTTATAAGCGAAATAAGCTTGTTTCTTACTTGAGCGTTTAAAAATGATGGATAAAATATATTTTTCAGTTTTAACGTGGTTTTAGTGGATAACCGTGTTTTTTGTATGCATATAAAATATATTTATCTTTGAATTCTCAAATTAAATTAATGTTCTGACATTGAAATTTCTAATACAAAAAAATGACATATCATAGGTATTAACTTTATATAAATGAATCTCATCCTGAAGCTTCTGATTGGCTGTATTTGTGTAAATTCATTCATAATGTGCATAAATTGTGCATATTCATAAGACCGAAAAGGGTGACAATCCGAACTAGGTAGATTGTTTTTAAATTAATGACGCAAGAGCTATATTTGGCAAAGCTGTATCAGGATAACAATTTGGAAAAGCCCTTCTTTAACTTCTACATCACTCTTTTGATGGTAGTTAATGCTACAGAGGTTAGGCAAAAACATGTAAACACTTTTAAAAAACATGTTTCCTTGCCTGAAATGGTGCAAGAAAACCTTTGTCGTTCAAAACAGCTTGCAGTTTTCTCGTAATGTATAAATACAGTTTCCTTATTGTAGCGAAGGGAATCTTGTGCCATTCTTCCTGGAGAATTGTGGCAAGTTCAGGTAATGATGATGCTGGTTAGCGACCACGCATGTTCCTCTCCAATGTAATCCATAATGGTTCAATAATATTGAGATCAGGTGACTGTGGTGGCCAGGAGAGAGGTGATAGATGATCTCGTGCTCAGAAACCAATCCTGGATAGTGTGAACTGTTATCTTGGAAAATACCATCCTTTATATACATTTTGGAAAAAATTTATACTATGAGATTGACTTGATCAGCCAAAACATTTACAAAATCCTTGGCAATAATTCTCCTTAGCAGAGTTATCGTGAAGCCCACAGAAAACCACGATATGGCTACACAGACCACAGAGCCTCAACCTTATCTCACTCTCGGCAACACAAAGCCTGTATTATAGGCTTGGGATGGCAAACGCAAACTCAATCAGAAGTAGGAAACAATGTGAAAAAGAGGCCTCATTTGAAAATATTACTGTCCTCATTTTATGAATTAAAAATCACTTTTTAATGTTACGATATTATCATCCCTGATGATTTGTTTCTGAATGGCAGGTGGGCCAGAAAAGCCCTGTTAATGGAGCTTCCTTCTGATTGTTTTGGTACTAACAGGACTAGTGAGCAAGACAATGGTTTCAGCAGTAACTTTGGCAGCTGTGGTCTGCTTCTTTTTCCTCAGATATTTCCTTAATGATGGTCTGTCACTATCATTGATCATATATTTTCGTCCACGCTCTTGTTTAGAAGATGATTTTTCGCATTTCAAATATGAGAAATAAATCTTAGATACAGTACCTCTTGAAACACTAAACACCTCAGCGACCTTGTTTACGGAAGTATCCACCATTCACGCACCAACATTTTGCTCACATTCGTAGTCTGTAAGCTCTGACACGATACAATTGAAACTTCACAGAACAGTATACCGGCAAGGAATGACCTGAGCATTCTATTCACGCCGATACATAGGTGGTGTCAATAGGCCTAAACACCAGCGAAACCTACACATTTTACAAGAATAAATATTTCTTTATAAGCATGCATTTCACGAATTTTTTTTAAATATTTTTGAGCAACACCTGTAAATTGCTTAATTTATAATAAATCCACGGATAATTTGGATCATTTATGGATCCCGTTATTCAATAGCGGCACTCTGATACTGAAATGGAAGAATATAAAAATTGAGAAAAATCTCTTTCTTTCGAGACTTAAATACACAAGGGTTAGAGTATTTTATTTCAATGGTTCTATTTCTCAAAACAATAAAAATAATTTTAATTCAAGGTTCTTTATTTAATATTTTTGAAATAGGACCATTTTGATTTACATATTTAAACGAAAAAATATATAATTCTTTATTTTTTAGCAGATTCTCAGAATTAACTCAAAATAATACAAGGTTATATTGGATTTCATAAAAAATTATAAATGTCAAGAGTATAGAATTTTCAGAGTTTCACCTCAGTTAAAGCAATGCTCAATGTATTCTTTAAATTTTAATTCTCACTTTTATTATCTAAATAAGCAAATCGATATCGGTCTACCAAAAGCCTCTAATATATGGAAAAAGTATAAATTAGATATTTTTTTAGATAAATGGCATGGCATTTTCTTTATTTTTTCAACAACTGACTTTAAATAATAAAATTGAAACTGGTTTAAATGAACATCGTGGCCACCGAACAATGCAAAATAAAACTGAATTTGAGCCACGTATCCGGAAAATAACCATCCATGGACGAGATAAGATACAAGGAAATAAGAGAAATGTTCCACAAACATAGACAAAGCCAGTTCACTCCAGATATTCTGATAAGACCTAAATCCTTACGAAGAGTAAGACTTTCCTATTCGCATCTGTATTTACACGTCATCAAAACTAGCTATTTAACCTGGAATTTTCGATCAAACACTATTTTACATTATAGAAAACAAGCGCGGAAAAGCTTTTCTAGGTAACGATGTTCGATCTAAATCCGCTGGATCTATTAGCACTCGCAAAGAATCAAATGAAGAAAAGGTAATCTGAAAGAAATCAAAAAGATTGAAGGGAGTCGGGTAGTTTTTCCAGACTTGGTAGTTAGGTGGATGAGAAATAAGAAGCAGACGTTTTTTCTCAACCTGTAATTCCTTGAGACTTCACCATTATGGGTTGTTTTCAAGAAGTCTTCACTGGACTTCTTTTCGCTATCCTAACTTTTCCTTATCCCTTTCCTCATTTTTTTTCTCTTTTCAGTGAAGTCTCTTTACTAATTACTCTTGATGACTTCAGACTAAGGGATGGAAGACTGCAGACGGCATAATGGATATTTCTCATTCCTTCATCACCTGAGTTTCAGTAAGAATTTTTTTTCTTCATTCTTTCATTTTTTTACTTTTCATTGGATAGTTAGTGATATTCTGGAATGGCACACTCTCTCTCTTTTTTTACTTTTTTATATATTTTTTTCTTAATAAAGAGGACGGATATCAGATTGAAAGATAAAACATGTGGGGGTAATATAGGTTTTCTTTGGATACAATTGTGCTTCTCTGTTTGCAAATACAGAAATATTGAGTACTAAAAAGTTGTAGTAATTTGAAATATTATTGTGAAGACTGTAAGCAGTACTTCAGAACATAAATAATCTGTAACAAAATAAATTAAATGTATTGTTGATGGTTATTATTTCTCAAAAGCAAGTATAAAATGCATATGTTATCTCAGATACAGTTAATATAGGAGAATCGAATCATGAAAAATATTCTCTTAACAAGAAACGCATTTTTCATATAATAAATATATTTTCAGTTAATTTTTTTTAACCTGGAATTAAAAAAAACACACCAACAATGTAGTCATTAAATCTAAATGTGAATGCCGTATAATTGAAT
Organism: Argiope bruennichi; assembly: GCF_947563725.1. Taxonomy (NCBI): domain Eukaryota; kingdom Metazoa; phylum Arthropoda; class Arachnida; order Araneae; family Araneidae; genus Argiope; species Argiope bruennichi. The sequence goes on along the minus strand of NC_079154.1, from coordinate 42,968,300 downwards.
ATCTTTCTGGCAAAAACCTTCAAAACACAATAGTTCATTTAGTAGTTATAGTTATTTATAGTTATATCATATTATCAATAGTCATTTAAATTTTATAATGAATGTAATGATAACCAGCTTTCCTTAAATCTCTCTTAAAATGTATGTGTATGCAGTATAAATTTTTCATCTGCTATTATTCGAGGAAAAAAAGTCAATCGTTTTCAGTATTTATTAAAAGTTTATGACTATAATTTTTCAGCATATTAACCGTTAAACTAAAGAAATAAAACATTAATTTTGCAGTCACTTTTTCATTTATTAACATTGTTTCTTTAATATTGAAATCTGATACTTAACAATACGTTTATATTTCATAATTAAAAAATATTACTGATATGAAATTAAAGTTTCTAGTATGTTAATTTCATTTCAATCTTCTAACATCTTCATTAGTTTACTTATAAGACAGTGGAAATAATGATAATGCTTCCTTTATATTGAGTACAGTACTCTAGAGCTGCAATAGTAAAATCCATTATTAAATTGTTTCATTTATATTATAAAATATATAATTTTAATGGATTTTAATTATAATTAAAATATTGTGGCATTGTCTATTCTAAAATTTGTTTGGTTTTGCTGTAAGAAAGTATATCTTCAGCAATTTTCCTAAATGCCTTTATTAGATTAACAAATCTTATCGAAACTACAAGAAGCCTAATTTGCCTAACCTCAAAATAGAAGAAGAGTGGACTCAGGCCATTACCCACTCTTGATAATGCCATTCTAAATAAACAAAAAAAATTACTTAACTAATATACAATAGAAACTTTGATTAGATCTTGTACATGCGACGACTAGTCGAAGGCTAACTATTCTTTGCTAGAGCAACAGTAATTTCGGTTACTATTTCAGCGCTTTCGTAAAATAAAAAAGGTACATAATTCAGTTTTGCAGGAAAAGATGTAATTTCAAGTTCATTATCTATTAAAAGAATTTTGAAAATAATTTAAAATGAAAAATTTTAGTTTTTATACTATTCTTAAGAGTAGCTAGCATTATCAGATAACCCAACAAGCTCTTTGTCTTCAAAATTGTTTTGTTGCTATTATCCTAATGCATAAATCTTATTTATAAAAATTTCGTTTACTCCTGATAAAAACATAAACATATGATTTATTTTTCTTTATGTATATTTCTTCTTAACGATTTTATTACGCAATCCAATAATTATTGTCACATATAAATAGACATGTCACCTGTCACTTATCAACTCGAACAACTTTTTTAGCTTTTATTTAACTTCATAAGGCAGTTTTTAGGGACAGATTTATCTTTAAAAAACTTTGTTCCTATTACGGGAAAAAATTTCCCTGCTAGATTGTCATTGAATTTATTACCAATTATATCTTATTGACTAAAATAAGAAAATATTTCCTTAACAACTGGTGTGTACAGATCGAATCTATATTGTTAGACCTAATATTACTAAAAAGTAACTGTTTTAAACTAGTTGAAATGATTAAGCTATGGAAATAATTTTTAAGTAATTTCTGTTAAAGAAGCAATTTATAGTTCCCCTTTTACGTTCATGATTCAGAAGTTCCGAATTTAATTTTCTTAGTTTTTGAGGAAAAGAAAGAAAAATTATTTTTCTTTAAATAGAAGGAACATTATTTTTTGCTGTAATAAATAAATAAACGCTATAGAATCTTAGCAATGAATAAAACTACCAGGGCATTAAAAACACACTTTATCATATAAAAATTGAATTTAAAATGTGTTTCGAAAATTTTTACATAAAATCAGAATGCAATTTTGAATAGATATGATTCAATTTCCTTGAACGCTTATTATTTAAACTATATTTAGCTATTACTGACAGCATCTATTTTCGGATCTGCTAAAAATTTGATTGTTTTTAATGGTAATTTATTTTTTCATGCTCTAAATTTTTAAGCTTCAAAATAAGATGCTTTCGGACTTATGAAAAAACTCTACAAAATATCATAAGCACATGAAAAAAAAATTCAAAAGCATTTATCTTTAAGTAACATAGGAACTGAGCAATAATATAGTTTAAAAAATTACATTATTCTTATCTGCTTCTTGTCAGAACAATTTAATGTATTTTATTTATCTACACTTATATTAAATTAAAGTAGAATAGTCAATTTTTTATTCTAGATTTTTTTTGTATGTTTCTAAATTTCTCTTTGAATACATTTTTTAAAAATATGTTACAAAAATACTGTTGATTTTTTTTACAGGCTATGTCTTATATTATTAGGATTCTGTATTTTAGGTTATATAACAACATTTTCATCTAATAAAATCACCATTTACGTATTCATAATTTTTACATGAAATATTTTAACATCCAGATTATTTCTTTAAATCTATGAAAGCGATACTTAATTTTATAAATGATTCGGCGGTCATTTTGCTTTTGAAAATTACAAATTCAGAAATTTCAGCAGGTATAAAAATAAAGTATATATTGGATAAATATATCCATTTTTTGTAGATTAAAGTAGTAGTTAAAGAACATAGATGCACGAAATAGAATTCTTCGGAATACAGAGGGTCTTTTGTTGACAAAAAAAGGCGTGAATAGAAGTATAACAGAGTCTAATCATCCGTTCTGAAATGATTGGCAAATAAAATGCTTGGCAATAGAATTAATAGATTTTACTCTTGTAATGTAAAAGTCTATTATGCAATGGGTACTATCTATTGCAATGGGTACAGTATAAATATACTGAATTAAGTGAGAATGGTATTGTGTTCCATTGCTTCAGGCATTTTATCTCTATAGTAAATTTAATATAATTCCGATTTTATTTTGAATATTTAATTTTGCATTCCAAAAGGAAAATTACATTAAATTACTCTGAACAAAATCCTTTTTTTTTACAATTGTGCATAGAGATACAAATTAAAAATACATATACAGTTTTTCAATATGCTTTGGGTAAATTTAAAGATATGTATTAAAATATATTCAAAGAAGCATTTTTGTCAGTCTACATTTAGAGAACATAGAATTACCAGTGCAGTAATTCTACTTAGAGAGAGAGCGCTCTTGAGAATAAAGTAAGTAAAAATCTAATTAAAAATTTATTTATCTAAAATAACTACCCTTAGAAACTATGCTACCGTTTCCTTTGACTTTTAAAATCCATTAACATTAAATGAAAACATATGTCTTAAGATTTTCTATGCAAAATCAGTTTCTATTTAATATTAATTTCTTCATGAAAAGGTTTATTGGAGACAGTATAAATTATTTTTTGAAATTGTATACAATATAAATGTTAAGACAAGATAGTGATAATTAAACTAATTTATCAGTAACTATGGAAAGGGAGATATAATCACGTTTTAATATCATAAGCTTGGAAATTGTAAAACCAAAACTGCAATATAAAAAACTTTTTAAAAAAAATATTTATGTAATTAAAGCTGATTGATGAACTGCAAATATAAAGTCAAATAGTTCTTATATTTTATATACAAATTATGTTTGAAGAACGCAATATACAGTTGTGTATTTCACAAATAATTATATTAGTCATTAAATCATATTAAAATTTTCTGTGATTTATTGTATTGAGGGATATGATATTGAAAAAAATTATAACTTTTCACAATGGTCAAATGATTAAGATGGTATCCGTGTTGGAACAAACAATTCAAATCTTCCATGCTGAAAGTGCTAATAAGTGCTGAGAAAACAACGTGTCGGATCAAAATTTCATTTAGAATAAAATACTTCAGATTTTGAATTTCCCGCTTTTCCTAAAGGGCCATTGTGGAAATATTTATTAAAAATATCTTTTTAAGAATATCATATTAAAATGTTAAAATTAAATTTAGAAATTATTTTCTTGTGATTATTAACATCATGAAATTAACGAGCAGAATTGGTATTTACACATATAGTTTACCAAGATTAATCTGACTAGCTAATTCAATATTGTCATCTGTAATAAATTGCCTAGGTTATTGATGATATAATGAATTGCCTTTGATAACGTCATTTAAAATTTTCATTCTCAGTTAGAATTTCAAGAAGATTATTATTTCAAAATGGCATCTCTCAATGTCATCGGATTAAATAAATAGTGTAAAAGATTCAGAAAAAAAATAAGTTTAACTATGCTGTGAGAATAAATTAGAGGAGATTATACAAATACTTAAAGAACTATTCAATACCGATACAATCCGGCTATTGGGTTTCTTACATTGAACTTCAACTCTTCTCTGCTGATTATATATTATGTTACGTTTATTAGATATTTAAAAACATGTTTTAAAAAGATAATATAATTCTGTAGAATATGAAATATTTTTTAAAAATCTTCAGAGAAATAAAACACGATGACTATGAAATATAATCATTTTCTTTAAAGTCATAATGTGAATCCAGTTAAGAGTTAATTTTAGTGATATGAATTTTTTATCAATAAATTTCCTTCATTTCAATTTAAGAAATTCAAATTTCTATTCAATCAATTGAATAACATTCAACAACAAATTGAAAAAAAAATTTAACGAGCATAGCTCTTCACCTACAAATCCCTAAAAAATCTGATATATTTCAAAGAATATACAGTCTATAATATTATATACAGTCTACAGATATACAGATTTTATATAAAGAATATACAGTCTACAAATTAAACGAGAACTCATGTCTTTATGAATACTTGAAAAATATAACGTTTCATTCGAATATTTTTTATGGCCCAATTAGAGTTTTGTTTATGTCATATTGCCCCTTATTTTAACATATTATTCTCAGCGAATTAATAGTAGCACATCTAATTAGTTCATTATTCTTTATTTGTATTTGAACGTTTCGAATTTATATGGTTCTGATAAAATATTTGACTTATACAAAAATAAAGTTATTCGAATTATTTATAAATCGAAGAATATTATGCCATAGTATTGAAATTTAAATTATGATTTAATTAGCAAATTTGAATGTTATCAAAAAATCATTTAACTTTGACGTCATATTAGGCATACATCATGATGATTTAATATTTCTCTCGACAGAAAACTGCTCTTCATTCTATAATGGGCCAAACAATCCTATTCATCATAGAAAGTATTTAAATGAAAGAGAATTTCCGCGATAAAACATTTAATAAACTTTCTATAGTTAAATAAAAGATAAATACGGAATAATAGATAACTAAATAGATATAGGTAACAGAAAGATGTACTTTTTATAGATAAAAAGTATATAGTGAGCTGTCCAAAGAATAAAATTACTTTGTATGTAATAAATTACATGCAATGCGTTTTATTGTAATCAACGAGTAGGCTGCTTTTCCATGAAATGAAAACAGTCAAACCGTAAGACACCTGCGTCATTTTTATAGCGGAAATTATGACGGTTATAAAGAAGAGAGATTGTAAAATTGAAAAGAATTTTACTACAGTTGAAAGTAAAAAAAAATAATAAAAATCGAATTCTATGTTTATGTCACTGAATATCTTAAAAGCAAAAAAACATTTTATTAATGAAAATAAAATAAAAATGTTTAATTTAATAATAAAATTACACTAATATATCTCACATCTTCAATAAAGATTTCATTTGTAAAGAACAAGCCCAGATTATTAAACAAATAAAGACAATGGACAAAAAAAAAAATCCTAAATTATAATTTAAAACAAATTATTATTTCTAATCAGATAAGAAGGTAATAAAATAATTAGAAAGTGTGTGGCAATAAAAGTATGTTTCACTATGAAAGGGAACGAAAACGATTTAATTGTTTGAATAAAAGGGGTATCAACAAGTATAACTTCTTACAAGGATTCTTTCTTTCTACAAGAAAGCAATTCGAATAACTGAGGCTACAGTATAAAATATTCTACAGTTTGAAAAGAAACAAGACACAGATGGCTTACGGACATAAGAAAAAAAGATTAAAAACAAGTTGCGTTAAAAACCGATCGATTTTAAACTGTGGAAAGAAAATAGTCAAGGATTCCTAGCAATTGAATTGACTCAAATGTTTTTGCGACTCGAAATATTAAAATATTGTTCTATTATTAATTTAAAGAGCATTTTTTTAAATTCTTATCATATGAATATGCACACGACACATAATATGCTTGTGTTCTAGGAGTTATCTTTTCGTTTGCCATGTGTGATTTCAGTTGGAATGGAAATGGATTTAATCTATGGATTTGACTGCAATTCTGATGGCTTCTGAAGAGATGAAAAAAATAAATTGGTCTATATTCAGAATCAAATAGTTTCTTATAAACATGTTTCATTACTAAAAAGAATTAATAATTCTTAGAATAAACTATATGGAAATAAAACAATATAATCAATTGGAAGATCATATTTTACTCTAAATATCAACATATTTTTCATTTTAAAACTTGAAATTTATCTCATACATAAACATTACGAACACTACTTAAAATTTAAACTACTCAATCAAACATTGAAATTAATTTTAATGTCAGATTCGCAATGGATAAGAATATTTTTTTTCTGCAATGTTAAACAAGGATTATGCAATAAAAGTCTAGCTTATTGCTTTTCTGATTATTGATATTATATGTTTTCTGGCATTCATTCAAATGACTTGAAATATTCTCCACTTCATCGAAAGAGTTTCTTTCTACTGCACCAAATCACCAGAAAACAAATAAAGAAAATGAACTTCACCACTATTGAACAACGGATGGCACAACTAAGGACTCTTTTCGACACATAATTCCGAAAGGTAACCATCCATGAGCGTCGATAAAAAAAAGGACGAAAAAAAAGGCCAACAAAATTGGTCTTCTAAAGAAAAAAAAACAAAGAAAACAACTAGAACGGAATTTGTCTTCGCGCCATTTCAGACCTTGCATTCTGATCTTTTAGGATGGTAACAGCCTCCCTTGTCGCATCTGCATTTACACGCCAGCACAGCAAGTCATTTAACCGTAAATCTCTGATTAAACGTTATTTCCCATTACCGAAAACAAGGATGGGGGAATGTTTCTAGGTAATGGCAACCGTTAAAATCCGCTGGATCTATTACATCTTAAAGAGTCAAATGAACTGAAGAAATTCTTAAAGAAGTTGAAGAATACAAAGTGAGTGTGAGACACCCTTCTAGGCTTGGTAGTTAAGAGGACAGGAAATTTGTAGCAGATGTTTTTTGCACCTGCAATTCGTTAAGATTTCACTTTTGAAGTTACTGTAAAGAATCCTTCATTGGCCTCCTTTTCCTTTACTTCTTTTCTTCTCTTATGGGTTCAGTTTCTCATGCTTAATTACTTTCAGTGACTCAAGGTGAGGGAGTCAGGGATACGACTGCGTGGTAGATACAATAGGTAATTTCCTCTCTTTAATCATCTAAAAGTTCAATTTTTTCCTTCTTTTTTTTTTAAACTTTTAAATTTTATTCCATTGCGTTCCATGCATTTCTATAATTTTCGGTTTCCGTAACATTTTGTTTACTCTTTCTTCCGATACAGTGTGTTGTTTTTAAACCGAGCAACGCACTTTGAGGATTTGTCAGGAGGATAGAAACCAATCATTTGGGCAATAGAACATAAAGTTGGAAATGCAAATTAGAGGAAGGGAGTGTCTACAATATAATTTTCAATTAAGTAAAATAATAGTATACATCAAATGAAATATGAATATGAATTTACCATTAATTCATTTGATTTTAATTAATGAATGGATTGGAATATGAATTTACCATAGCACAACTACCTAGATGCATGATCAACAATTTTACAAATCATAGATAGCATGACATATATGATAATGCACAATGCAGTATTAATAGCTAATCTTTATAGCATTTAATGTAAGTGTTCAAAAGATAATGTTTAAAATACCATTTTCAAATATTGTTATTCATTTAAAAGTGTTATTTGGATATTTTTAATTTGTATTCCATTAAACGTGTCTTGAATATTTAATCTAATATTCCTTGTCCTTTTAATTTACTGATGAGCTGTCTCATGTGTCATCCTCCCTCTTTTGTATTTTCAATCTCATGTTCTATTACAAAAAGAACTTCTTTCAGTACAACTGGCCTACTTTTAAATTTAATGCTTCCATTTATGAGGCATCTTGTAAAATTTTGAAGGAAGCGTTTAATCAAATATTCGTAGGCGGATGTTGAAGACCCCATTGCTGGCAATGTAAAAATTAAAACTATTGATTTTGAAATCTTAGTCCGGTTATTTGGAAAAGTTATTATTTGTTAGCATCAATTTAGGAACTGCTACTTGTAATATAGTGCAAGACGAAAATTGCAATGGCAGATCAAATATTTTTCAAATGTAAATTTCAAACATTTCGACATTTTTTAAAAATTATATAATACTATTTTATCATTCAATTCCCATCGTTGTTTTTGGCATGAATTTTAGTAATAAAGGATTAATTTTTATTTATTCGAAACAATCTGGACACAAACGCAGATATTATGTAACAGTCAACTACCGAATGCCAAGAAATGAATAATAAAAAAAGAAAATATGGAATGGTCATTGCTGAATAGAAGGAAAGTCCTAGGCAAATTATCTAAAGATTTAAAAAAAAAAGAATTGTCAGAACGTTTACTAAATTTACCTCTTATCGCAGGATCTATTATATCAACACAATTTGTACCCAACTGAAACGGAAGAGTTAAAGATTGTGAACTTGTGTTCCGTTTTATCTTGCTAATGGGGATAAATGTTTCATAAAATTTGATTTAAGACAAGTTGATATTTTCAAAAATATTTTACTCGTTAATTCTGTCTACTAAATAAATCTGAGAAAGTAACTTTTGTTTTTTTTCTATTTCAAATTTTTTTTTATTAAAAATTATCCGAAATTATGTGATGGGACAAATTGTAACCAGATTTCAGGTTAGATTGTAACATATTACAACTTGCGATATTTATCTTGAATTGTGATTGATTCTCATGGCTCGAATTTATTTTCAATATTTGCATGCCCCCTCAGCTATTAAAATTCTAATAAATATTCCGTTTAGAATGTCTACTGAATACTCACTTAATAAAAAATCTTCCCGACTGATTCATCTGATAAAAAGGAGCAAAGAAAAAAAGAAAATGGAGGCATAATTAATAAGAAATGAAAACTAGAAAGAAAGATATGGCATAAAAAAATTCTAAGGAAAATATCCTAAAGCAGGGGAGAAAAGGGCATAAAGGATTTTGAACTATGATGTAGAAACGGAAAAGAAAAGTAGTCTTGAGTTAGACAGCAGATATAGGTAAAGTAACTCAGTATATACATTATATTATAGTGTAATACACTAATATTCCGTTTTGAAGCAAACGTAGAGTTTTTTCCAGACTGATCACGTTATTCTAATCAGTGCTCAGATGACGAGGATAGTGCCTAAGCTGTCGGCCTTTCTTTTAACCAAATTAGTAAGAATACGTTTAACTCCCTACAAATTTAGCGTACAACAAATCAATTGGCACGTAGGTACTTCGGTGAAATGATGTCCAAAATCAGGGACATTTTAGTTCTGGAGTCAAATCATTAAAAAGAGAACTCCAGCCGCATTTCTCCTAAACGAAAACGGATTCAATATTTAATTTGGAAAATTTGGATACAAAGTGTGTGTCATTAGGAACCGTTTACCATTTATTTCCTTTAATTGCAATTCGGATGCAATGTCTTAGGTTAATTTTAAAATCATTTTATCTTTATTTTAATGTAAACTATTTGCTCCCACGTATTATAACTATACCATGCGATAAAATCCTCTAAATATCTTATACATTTTTAGGAATTAAAGATAGCGAATCGGTTTTTTTTACATATTTTTGTTGCTATTGTTATAATTCTCCCCATTGCCAGATCAAATTGCAATTGGCAGCAATTTTCGAAAAAAATATTTCTATTTCTAAACTTAATATTTTTTTTGTGATTCATATTATAAACGAATAATTAATCTATAAAAATAGATTTTAGAGAGAAATCAAGAATAATTTTAAAATTATAAGCATTTTTCCAATAGCTATATTAACCTGCTACGCCCCCACACTTCTTTTGGGAGAATATGCCACTAATATTCAAAATGTATTTTTTATGTGTAACAGCTAACAAGATAGATAGTATGTCATTCTCCTCCCAAAGAAGCTATTTTAAGGAGCTGAACTATCACAAAACTATTATGTATTCCTTATACAAATTTATGCACAAAATTTATGAACGAGATTTTTTTAAGGAATGTTTATAAAAGAAAAAAAAAATGTTCACTGCTATCGCACTTGAAATGAATGAAAAGTAGTTAAAACAACTACATGAGTTAGATCACGATTTGACTCAGTCAATAAGAATAAATAATTTTTAATTATATAAAAGTAATGTGCCTTGTTTGATTTTATCTGAAAGTTTTATTAACTTTTCAAGGAAAAAAACCTCGATATATAATTTCTCAACTACGTAAATGTAAAAACTTATTTAATCGATTTCTATTTTTTTTGGAACATTAAAGGGTTTTTTTTTTGTTGGAATTTTAAAGTTTTAAAAAATATATGCCACTATCAGGAAATATTCACTTTGTAAAAGATATGTTTGATATGCTATAGAATAAGAGAAATAAAAATAAAAATTCACAATTTAATTTATTTTAAAAATACGGATTTTCTAATAGTGATTTAAATGCGCTTTAATTAAACATCTGAATTGTACAATGACATATCGTGAAGTACTTAAATATGAAAACAGTTGAAAACACTGAGTCATGAAGTTTGTAACTGTAATAAAATGATTGTTAAACTAAATATTATGAAGTCATACAAACGGAAAAAAATTTAACATCTTAAGAAAAATTGTCTTGTTAACTTATAAGTATAATGAAATCTATAGAATTAAATAGTATTTTATTATTCTAATAATAATGTTCTGACTAGTATAATCAAAATTATAACTATCTGTCTTTGTTAAGTAATAGTTAACATCAACTTTATTTAAAGTTGCTTCGCAATGCTGTTCAATTAAATCTAAATACAATTAGAAATTTTAAATGAATAGAGTCCCTAGTTAAATAATGTCATCAAACATTTAAATATATGATTCAAGTAAAACAAGCTAAATTTAATATCAATGTTGTAGAAGATAAAACCTTTCAATAATAGAACTTCAAAAAATGAAAATAAATTGTATTGTATTTCTAATTAGTAAAGAGCACTTTTGCAATTAAAAAAAACGTACATTCTAATGCGCAATTAAAATAATTCAGTACACTTTGCTCAGCTTAATTTATTGTAATCTTATGTTTATGAATTAATAAGAAAATTTAGGCTTCAAAATATCAAATTTATATTTCAAAAGTATAAAGCAAATTAACAAATATACTAAAATTTTCAGATATCCAGTATTCTTCAGCTAGCAGGCTTTTATGAATTCGTCAATTAGTACCGTCCTTTCTAATTGACGAAATATAAATAATAAACAATTATTATTAGCAAATAAAATGAATGAATGAATGATATGAAATATTTTACATCTTAAGTTTCCGTTTGCCTTGCAACGGAAACTACTTTTTAATTCTAGAAAAATTGCAAGCAGCGAGAAATTTGGAAAAATATCCTCATATTCTTTGAAATAGACATTTGAAATATCAGATATAAGTACTCTTGTATATTTCATTAAAAATGAATGTCCAGAGAAGAAAGGCTATGTTTCGAATTATTGACTAGTTCTGTATATGCATTTTTGGTTTCAAAAATTTATTAGCATTGCAACAGTTTAATTGTGTCTGATAATATGATATATAAAGCTTGCTATTCTCAGTTGTTAATATATTTTAAACCGATGATGTGTAAAGGGATTGTTGTTTTATTTCATTTAGTCTTTTCGCATGCAGATTTGGATTCTGTGCAGAGTATTTTAACTACAAAATAAAAATGACTAGCTATTTTAGTTTGTATGACTAAGATGCATAGTATTTTCACATAAAAGATAATAACAAACAGTACTCTAAATAAGTGATGCATTAATTGTATATTCATCCAAAATATATCCCTCTGATGCATATTTTAAAGTAAAAAATACACTTTAAGAAAAAAAAAGACTAAGAAAATTAGATTTCACTGTAATAAAGTCCGTCATCAAAAAAAAAATATTTCTTCATAATTGCTTTAAAAATTATTTTATTAATTTAATGTTCCGGCTTTCTATAGTAGTTTAAGTATTAAAATATATATTTCTTATAATTTTTATTGAAGACGAATAAAGTTTTTAACGAAAAAATGCCAATAATTTTTTCATAGATGAATAATTAAATGATAAATTGTTAGGAAACTAATATTTCTCCTGATTATTTTGTTGCAGACTAACAAAAATTAAATGAACAATGTCTCAAGTGGCTTTGTGTAGATACAAAATAAATATTTAAAAAAAAATCATTGAATATGAAAAACAATATATGAAAATACAGATGCAATGAAGTGAAATAACGACCTGTGTCTTTAAACTGAAAAATTTTCGAATATAAATAGAAACGAAGTGATTTACAAATCATTCTAAAAAGTAAGAGGACTAATAAATAAATCATGATCAAAATACATTTTGGAAGCTTTCAAAACCACGCATTAGTATTTGATTTTCTTTATTTTGCTAAGAACATACTTTTGACGAAAAAGCAGCGGTCAATAAAAGTATTTAATGAATATGAACATCTAGAGTATTTCAAGATATTCATCAAGATGATTTCTTAACAAAAAATAACTTTTTAAATCTTTAGTTTGATCTGAAATTCATTATGAATGACTCATTATTAAGGGAAAAATATCCAATTTATTTTCTCTTTTCTCTTCAAAATGGAATTATTTATTATTTAAATGAATTTTGGAATTCGATGTTTCATCCACCCAAGAAATGAAATTATTTTTATAGTGAAAGCTTATAAATCATATATACCTATCATAAAATCATATATATCATGAATCATATAAATCATATCAGATATCTGTAAGCTACAGGCTCCGTCGAGGCTGTGTGTGACGTAATTGCCGCGCCTCTCATCATCCGGGTATGCTTCTAAGAAAGCTATTTTCTCTCCTTCTCTTCGGAAATCTCCCGCGCACTGCATTGCTGAAGCTCGTAGTGAAAATCAAATGTTTAATTTCTTTAGTTAAAATGTAAATAAAATTATTTTTTAAAAAATATTGCAATAAATAGAGTCACAACAAAATACACGCAATCCTAATTACGACATTTTTATCTACGTTAAAAATTTGTATCCGAATTTTTAGCCTAAATTTATTCTATAGCATTTTGGCAATATTTTGCACTTGTAACTGTTTGTAAATTTTTAGACATTTGAAAATATTTATGCAAGAAATTACAAAATGGCGTATTAACAATTCATTAATGAATGTTTCTACCGGTTTCTAAATACATGCAAATATATATATTATTCTACTCTGATGGTCCAGTTCACGAGAAAAATATGAGAATTAATTTAATGCAAAATTCGGTATAGCCAAAAAATAATAATATTTGTAAAAATACTTTTGAGATTAACTCAATCGAGTTCCAAAATGTCAACGTTATTTTAATCTTGTGAAAGTTTCTATATTAATATTTTAAACACCAAAATAAAATTAATTCGTTATTCATAAAACGATCGGTTTCAATTACCTATGGATTTTCCATATTTTATGCTATTTTCGTAAGAAATGCTAGAAGATTTTCTAATAGATTCATAAGTTTTTTTTTTTCGTTTTATATAAAGAATTACATACGTTCAATATCTGCTCAGTATGACATTGTCATGAAAATAATTTTTAAACTAGGTTTTTCAAAGCATTTTAACGAGTGAAGTATGTAAAAATATTACCCTTTTGATCCATTATACCAATTATCACTTTTTCTCTGCAACTAGGGACAAACTTTTGTGCTTAGTACCAATATAATCACCAATAAAATAATTTAAAGCATAACTATTTTTTATGAAATACGCACTTTCATGAATGAAATTTTTTTCACTACTAAAAAGTAAGTATTTTAGTAATGTTTTACTTATGGCATTTTTAATATAATTAAGAAGCGATATTAAAGTATGCACAGTTAAAAATGAGTTTATAGAGATATAAATGTCAGATTGCACTCTGTTGCACCTCTGACTATCATGATGTGTTCCTTTAACTAGATCAGAGGTAAATAATTTCTAATTCAGAGTAAGTTAGTGATATTTAATCCAAGATCATTTTCTCAGATTATGGCATCTAGTTATTTTCATACATATAGTCAAGAAATTTCCATTTTAATCTGAAAAACCATTTTAATGTTAAACAAGTGAATATTTTAGGAACACAAAATAAGTTCTCTTTTAATGTTTCAATGAAATGGAATTCATGCTATGGCAAGACAGGTGCTTTGCACCAATCGTAAGATATTCTCCCTGACATATCTAAATTTTAAAAGAGGCATCACAACCACACTTACAAGACTCAGAACAGGACACCTGAGGAACATGAGGATCATGCCTGATGGCTCCAGACTCTATATAGAATGCTGCAGCTGGATCCGGAGAATATTTTTAGCTGCAGTTCTATTATTTCAGCCCTCTTCAAAATAGACATTTACTGCACCAGATATATTCTTTATTTCGATAAAGCTGAAGATGCGGCCAGGGCTGTTCTGCATGGTTTCGTCCCAATTGTCCCCTTCTCTGCCTTCCTCCCCTCATTTTTTTATTGTACTTGTCACACAACAACAACACACGAAATGGAATTCCACTTTTGGAAGACAAATTTAACATTTCTGATTAATTTATTAATTAAAAAAATAAGTATTAATATTTCGCTAATATCACAATTTTTTTTATTACATTAAGTATAAATATAAAAAAAAAATTCTACATAAATCCTATATTATGAAAAATGGTGTCCTTGAACTTTTGAAGTAAATAAAATATATAAATGTATTCAAATCTTTCTACTCAATCAAATAGACTTATAAACAATTAATTAGTAAAGAAGCATCGCTGCTTAAAATGATTAATTATATAAATCAAGATATACGGCTTATTTGCTCTTTTTTGTAGGAATATATTCATAGGACTTTAAAACCGCTGTAATTTCAGCAATTACGAAACTGAAAATTGGAATATAAGTTGTTAAAAGCAACATTTCTTAAATTAAGATCTTTTTTTTTTATTTCATTAACCATTAATTGATTTTTTTTCAAAGTCCTAATTCTGCATTGCCGTTATTATCAGAAAATCCTTTATCATATTAGAGAACATAAAATTAATTTTTATTAATAGTGTAATTTCAAGACAAACATTGTTTCGTCATCGGAAAATTTAATCATTCACTAAGAATATTTGAAATATTTCAAATCTTTTCATGAGAGAAACTAATTACTGATAAAAATGTAACGCTTTCATTGAAAAAAAATGTAATCAACTAAATTCTCTTGGAATTTCTCTTTGACATTTAAATTAAAGAAATGCAATGGATATTTAGTATCAAAGATATTCAACTTATGATTCTACTTAAATGTAAAAAAAGTTATTAACCCAATTAAATAGAATTTACTTTTATTTCGTGTAAAAACAGAATTTTAAGAAATAAAGGGAGCTAATCCATTATGCCTTTGATATCAATTTGAGATACATTCTTTAAATTTCTCTTTAGTAATTTACAAAATTAATAGTATCTTAATCAAAATGTTTCTTATTTCAAATATTAAATAAATAGAATTGATGAGTAAACGTCAGTAAATTTAAAAATACTACAGAAAAAATCTTGAATTTCTATTGAAATATTTTAGAATTTTATTATGACTTTCTTAACATATATTTAAACAATAATAGCAAAATAACTGATATCTTATTAAATTATTATTAAATATATATTTGAGAAAGATATATACTTCGTAGAAATGGTAACTAAAATTATCCAGTTATATTTAATGCATCAAGTTTTTCTTTTCTACATTTATAATTAATTTTAATGAATTATGTTTATGTGATATAAAATGAAAAATGCCACAAATGATATAACTTGACTATATGTTTGTCCATATACAATGATGCTAATAATGCACTAGCTCAAAAAGACGTTTATATTAGTTCAAATGACTATACAATAAAAATACTGTGTTATCATTTATAATTTCTTTCTTTCAGAATAAATAACGGCGATTCTCTTTTATACGTTTTCCATTGTGTGTAACTGTGTACATTGCGAGGTAAAGTGAGACATCATAAGCAAATGTTAATTTCTTTTTTTTTTTTTTTGTAATTTTTTCATACTATAAGTATACATAGCGAGAGTATTATAATCGATAAATCAACGGTATCGGTCTCCCCAAAACTTTTTCACACACCCTCTAATAAGCCCCTAGGTGGGAGATCTGACTCCTCCCATCGATGACGGGACTTACTTCCTTCAGGGAGGATCGTACCGTGGCCGGTGATAGCCCTTAGGACTTAACCACAGTTCCCGCCAGGGTTACTGTTGCGGCGGTCTGGTCATTCAGCCTTATGGTTTAAATCCGTGTGCCTTCGTGGAGGAGAGTCAGTTGGTTGGTTGACTACCTTCTAATAAACTTGTCATAACAGAGAACGCATTGTATTTCAAGGCCTTATATTGGTCGTAAAATATTAACTTTTTGCTTGAATTTAGAATTTTTACTGGTTTAATCGAGTGAACTTTAGCGAGTTATTTTCGAATTAGTATTTTATACACTTTTTTTTCAAACGATTGGCACTAAAATTTAGTTCAGAACTCAATCGTAGTCATAAAATCACTCACCAATTTTTATATACTTAGATCATTCCGTTTTTAATTCATCGCATTTACATACTTGTGAAAATATTGACCGGCCGACAATCAATCCATTGTAGCATTTGGATCTAAATTTCAGTGTCTACACTAAAGATGATAAATCTATGTACCGAATCGTATTTATCCTCTTTTCGTTTAGTAGTTATCGTATTAACTTATATTCAAACCGGCGGACAGACGAAAACCCTCTTAAAAATTTTACTTAAAATTTTATAGAAATCAATCGACGAACCAGCTAGAGGTCGACCAAATGTCGACACTCTAGCTGAAAGTGTTTTTGAATTATCTTTGTCACAAACATTCCATTCTCCAAAATTCCAAAAATGTGTTCCCCAAAATGTATTCTCCAAAAATGTGTTTTTCGAACTTAGGGATGTCTGAAACGTGGAGATAAGTCAAAATCTCGAATTTGAATTTTTGACGATTATTATACATTCTCTATTATACATAAACGAAAAAATAAAAAAAATAAAAAATCTAACTCGAAATTTTTTTGACTCTTTACTTTTCAGATCTCCATGAACCCAACAAAACACGTTGTCAAAATATGTCACTAAGTGAACCTTTTCTCTTAGAACAGGATGAATGAAATATGGTTTGTAACCTTAACCATGAATTTTAGAATCATATGTTTTGAACAAAATCCATTTATAGGAAAATATTTTGTCCAAATGCAAAATAACACGATAACAAAATATAAATAAACAGATAAATTAAATTTGATACACAGTTTAACATCTACAATGTAGATTCATATACAATCCATCAACAGTTGAGTGATCTGTAGCATTTTGCATTTGCAGGCTGCAAACGTTAATATAGAATGCGTTAATTTAGATTAAAGGAATTTGGTATGCAATACTTTTTTCTAAAATTAAAGTAGATTCAAATTTTGAATTCAATTGATTGGCAAAATTACTCCAAAATGTTTAGTAGATCATGGGATTCTGAAAATAAAAATATGAGAACTTATGGTATTTAAGGTTGTATTCTAACTCCATAGATCAAGATGATTAATACCTTTATTAAGAATACATTAGAGCTTTTAGTAAAAGTTAGGTGGTATTAAGTTTTTAATGTAACTAACTATAAGATTAATTAGAACTTGTAGGGTATTTACACAAGAGAATATAATATTTTTAAAATATCTCCAACATTTCATTAAACAAGGAACATTATTACATTTAATTATTCCAGTATGTATATTCATCTTCAGTAGCCAGGAAAAAAATCCTTTTTAAATTATACAATTTTATTCAAAACCTTGAAGCAAATTGTCAGCATCAGTTATAAAGGATCAAACAAAGATTGCAATTAACCGAGAACACAAATTAATCGCATTCTTATAGCTAATTTCTAAACCATTAAGAATATGATATACTTACAATTGATAAAAGGTTTTAACGAAAGGGGGGAATTATATTGTTTCAATTAATAATCTATACATTTTATACAATCCCACAAAAATATTTGACTAGAAACTCTATTAATCATATTTAGTAAGATATTTTTTACTCTTAAATATTTTATATGAAAAATGCTTCCTTCTGTTGCAATAAATTTTGACCGAATTACCAGAGTTAAAAACAATTCTCATTAATTACAACGTTACTGAGTTGAAATCGTACAATAAAGAACACATTAAGAAATACCGTGATTACTGAACAAATAGAGATATTTGTCTATATTGCAGCCTCTTCTTGTGTAAAGCGGATCTCGATGTCACCAGTGAACGAAGCAGAATCGACAGGATTTGTCGTGGCGGACTGTTGACTCAAACATATTCCGTCTATATTACTGGCCGATTCACCGAATTGATATCCTCTTCGAGGTGGTTGACCCCCAACCACGATGTGGTCATTCTCTGACCTTCCTCCTCAACTTCCCTTAAACCAATCGTCTTTTAAAAGAGGAGCAGGACACCAGTTCATGAAAATCTTATCAAAATTCTCAATATTCCTCCAAATTCTCACTTAACAGAAAAAAATCCAAAAATTTTAAAACTCAAATAGTTAGTAAAGAAATTTGACAATTCTTAACATCGTGTCCTTCAATGTTATAAGTTTATCTTATGCCATCAGTACTGTACGTAAGCCAACTATATTGCAGCTTCATGGCCAGAACATATGTCTTGAAAATTCAAGATTCACAAACCGTAGGTTTGGAACATATTATTTAAATCTCAAAATATATAATAGCTTTATTTCTAATAATAGAAGTAGAAGATATTTATCTACCAGTAAGAAGTTGTGAAAAAAGCAAGCAAATCTTACAATGGGAAATCGGAATATTATTTTACACCATAAGAATTGATACTTATGGGTAATAAATATGCTCGAATTAGGATTAAAGACATTTTTCTCTTAAATGAATCCAAATTTTCTCGCTAATTCTCAATCATTCATCCCACAATCCCGAATAATATCGTTCATATTAGAAATGGCAATTATTCCCTGCAATTAGACAGCAAACGCTACATCTATTCAATATACAGAAAATTATATATTCATGGACTACTCAATAAAAGGCAGAATATTCGATTTTTCTAAAATCTATGCTATAAAATGATACAGTGTAGAGACTGGGTTAAATAAAATGCTTAAGAAAGATACACATGAAGAAATTCTTTGGAATCTTGGGAGTCTTTTGGAAGAAAGAAAATGCACGAATAACGCTGGGACAGTATCTTATCCCTTCTGAAATGCGTGAGGAAAAATAGGGCCTTCGTTCGTAAGTCTTCTCTTTGTACAGCAGTCTATTGTGCCTGTTATGTAGACATTGTACAAAAGATTTGGTGTAGAGTAGAATGGGATTTTGCTGCACCACTTCAAGTCCATTTTTTTCTTCCAGTCAATTCAATGCAGTCAAGACATCAAATAAACACGTAGTAATACGTGACAAAAGGAAAATTGTATTAAATTTTTTAGGGAACGAGTTATGTTTTGCTTTGCGATAAAAAATATTTTCTAGTGATATACATTTTAGGATAGATTTTTAAAAAGTTTAAAAAATGATCCTTGATTTTTTTTAAAAATTAATTGATTTTTTCGAACTCTTCTGAAAATAAGCATCTAAATAATGTCGCCAAAATTTAGCGAAAACGAGTATTATCTTCAAATACAGAATATATATAATATTGAATTTTCTTGTAATGAAATGACTTTTGTTTTCTTACTTCAACAATCACATTAATTCATTTACTTAAATTAACATACATGTTTTGCTTATGAATGAAAAACAAAATTAATTTATTATTTTTATTTTACCGTAAGAAAATGGTGTTTAGCAAACCATGGTACAAAGTAAATAAGAATCTTTTATTTGTTTCTTTGATTTCGACTTGGCCTCAAAATATTTGAAACATCTTGAAATTTAGGAATATGTTTCAGTTTTTAATAAACTTTTAGATCAAGTTGCAAATGGTCAATACTTATTAATCCTGACGAATAAATTTATCATAACGCAAAATATTATACTTTTCCCATGACGAGTATACACGTCAAAAGCAGTTAACTTTTTAAATCTTTGTAGAAACCATATAAGAAATAATAAGAAAGACTTAAAAGAGTTGGTCATTTTAATGCAAAATTGATATATATTCAGTTTAAATAATTCTAATTTTTTAAAAATCATTAAAATTTTAATCATCTGAAAAAAGAGGACATCACTGATATTTTTTTTAATTAGACTTTAAATGGCAGTGTACTTTTCCATATCATATTCTACTTACTGTAAGTCATCATTAATGATGATAAAGATGCGTGTATATTTTTGTGTGTTTTCGCTCTATAAGTTAGACCGTCTAGCCTCCATTACCTAATTAGGTATAGATTTATTTCGAAGGGCAAAAGTGTGCTCCTCCGAGTGATTGTTTTGAAATCTGAATTAAAAATAAAACTGAACTTTGTCCTTTTTCTATTAACAATTTTCGAAAATATTATCATACAAAAATAAATTTTATAACATTTAAAAAAATCCATGATGTTAATTTATATAGTCATGGAAAATTCTCGCAAATTTTGGCAATTTCTAAAAAATAATTTTTGCCTAATTTTGAAAATATATTGCATTTTTACCCTGAAATTCAAACAGTTTTCAGTGTTTCATCAAATATTTAACCGCGTGATTTTTTTTCCCATTATTTAAAAATATTTATTGAAAGCTACAGAAGAAGGATTCTGTTCAATATTTGTGTAGTTTGCAAAACTAATAAAATAGTGAAGTTATAGTATATTATAATATAAATAATTTAAGCGTATATTTATAAATATTGAAGGCAGATGTGCAGCACTTTTATGTTTTTAGTAGCGCAATCCATTGGTAGCGCATCTTTTAGCTTGATCTTCATTGGAAAAGTTCATATATACAATCGACAGAACACATAAATCGATTAAAATAACATATCTTTAAAATCTGTTAAATTGGCGGAATTACTAGTATGAAATTATATCTGAATGATTTATCTGAAATTAAATATACCCAATTATCCCGGTAAACCCAATGATAACCAGAAGCGATTTATATTAAATGAATCATTTGTAACAGCATCACTTCTCTATGTCATTTATTTTCATCGAGTACTGCTTTTCAATTTCATCATTTTGAACCAATACTTGACGGTAAACTTGATTATAAACATCATTGATTTCAGAAACATATTTAGTTGATAATCACTTCAAGTTATTTATTGATAATTATAAGAGAGCTGATAGTGAATAACGTCACATAGAACTAATTTGATGGCATATTTGAGTACTTTAATTTCGATTAATTAGATCATGTGTCGAAGAAACAAAAGTATTATTTTAAGAGATGGACTACTTTATTCTTTACCATGGTCAAATGACGAGGACGGCATTTGAATGGCATCTCTCTCTCCAATCTATCGTACCATACCAATGAGAATTTATTTATACTGACAGATATAACGTGTCCTATACAAATATATAGGGAGATTCTTCGGAGTCATCGAGTTTCGAACTTGGAGCTTTCCAATTTTGAAATCAAAACATTTTCAGTATCAGTTGCAGCATCACTCTTTTCTTTCATCTGAGTTTTTATTAAGTATCATTTCCCTTTTATGATGAATTTTGCAAAGTTATTCTGAGGCAGCTACCTACGATAAATTAAAATTTTTGGTAATCAAGAGATTGTCGGTTGAGTCATCACAAGGAAGGTGATATTTTTGGCGCCTCGATGCTTTATTTTAAACCACGTGGTGGTTTGTGGGTTAAACAAGAGGATCCATGATCGTGAGATTTCATCAAATAATTTTTTCTCAGTGTTATTCAGTAGCATAATTATATATAAATTATTGATTCAAATCCAATAGAATGCATATTTGAAAGTAGCAAGTATTAACATTGGTTTCTAGACACGATTCCTGCCTTAAAAATTCCATCCCGAGTTAAATTAATTTATTCAGATCT
Organism: Argiope bruennichi; assembly: GCF_947563725.1. Taxonomy (NCBI): domain Eukaryota; kingdom Metazoa; phylum Arthropoda; class Arachnida; order Araneae; family Araneidae; genus Argiope; species Argiope bruennichi. Next base: position 42,946,071 of record NC_079154.1, on the reverse strand, counting down.
TACGGGATAAAAAAAAAAGAAGAAAAAGTTGAATCAGAAAATAATCAATAGTTCTAGTTCGGAGCAAATTACTTTATTCCTACATTTCTTAAACTCGAAGGAAAGAAAATTCTAAAGATCAGATTAAAAATTCAATGATAAAATACTTCGTTTCAAGTATATCATATTTTTTACTAAGAATTTTCCATAAATCATATATTTTGTGCGAAAGTCAACTAAGTGCAAAATTCAATTAGAGTTATCTACCAAACAGTTTTTAAATGATCAAACTTATAACAATTTTTTAAAATGCAGGGCTTTCATTGATTTTTATTGTGTGTTTTACATTGTTTTATTAGAAATTATGAAACTATAGGTTCCAACATGAAAAAGTACTACATACCAAACAGCGTTTGCGTTAAAAAAAATCAATGCATACTCATGCATACTCGCTAACTCATGGGAGTTGTCTCACCGAAACTACTTCTTGTTCGCATACTTTCCATTCTCTTTCCCCTTCCACCTCATAAAACTATGGACTTTGGGAAATGCCGCGAATATCTTACATATCATTGATAAATTATAGTTATGAAACACAGAGCTGGGAATTTCTCAAGAATATGTAACTTAGATGCCAGTTTTGCGTCCGACTGACACCAACACTGGACATATAATTACAGGTATAGTCACAAGATAACATGCCGAATTTTATTGATTTAAGCTATAACGTTTATGAGTTATTGCTTTTATGAGTTATTGTATGCGAAAGTACAAACCGGCAAGCCGTCAACCAGTTAACGATTTTTTCTTCAAAATTTGAGAATATCTATATTTTAGATGCTAAATCAAGGCACCAAATTATATCTAGCTCTATGAGTTTTGTAGTTATCACTTCACTTATATTAGAACAACTGGACAAACAAACTTCCTATAAATGGATTTAGTTCAAAATTTGATAGAAATTTCAAAGCAAATTTGAGTCAGGTTCACAGACAACATGATGCCAAAACAGCATTTTTCGAGCTCACGGATAGCTAAAACGGAGAGATTTGTCAAAAATCTAATGTTCGAATTTTTTGACGACTACAATATTAAAAAAGTAAAACATTTCTATAAAGTAAAATAAAAGCAATCAAATATAGTATATAAAATTGATTTGCTTGAAAAGTCATTTCATTATCATTTCAATAATGTATCAAGAATGCATGTCTCAATTATTTATTCAACTGAACATTATGTAATTGAATTATCCTAATAAAATTAATCATCACTTTATTTTTGAACATTTTGCTGCAATAATATTGCATTTTATTTATTTTTTTCAATGACGGCTACTCTTACAGATTAATTAAAAAAAACTAATAAATAATAACCTAGTATCCTCAGAATTTTTTATTAATAATGTTGGTTTTATTAGATATGGAAAGTAACTAGCTTTTCTTTTTAAGAATAAGTTCTTTGAATTATCCTCATCTCTTCTCAGGTTTCAAATTTCTACCTTTCCACCTGAAAGTTAATCACTAGGAGTTTGAAAAAATAAATTTGAAATATCCAAATTATACGCAAGAGTATTATAAATTGGAAGTATCTGAATTATACGCAAGAGTATTATAAATTGGAAATATCTGAATTATACGCAAGAGTATTATAAATTGGAAATATCTGAATTATACGCAAGAGTATTATAAATTGGAAATATCTGAATTATACGCAAGAGTATTATAAATTGGAAATATCTGAATTATACGCAAGAGTATTATAAATTGGAAATATCTGAATTATACGCAAGAGTATTATAAATTGGAAATATCTGAATTATACACATTGTCCAATAAATTCTTTCAGTATTTAAATTGCTGTAATGTCGGGACTTTAAATGCATTCTTCATTCTTAGAACGAGTAAATCAAATAATTATAAAACGGGACCATTTTTTGCATATATTCAGATTTTTATCGAATGATTTTGATTATCCCCAAACCATTAGTATAATTCAAAGAAATTCGATATCTGCGTAAATGAATAAAGATTGAAGAAAATGTACTTGGTCTTCATTGAGAAACGAAGTGGCATGGTTAAAAAGTCCGATCGACACATGGTTTCAGAAAGTAACCACCCGTAAACGATTAGAAGCGAAAGAATTAAAAGTCCAAGGTTAGAATTGCCCTGGTCGTCTATTCACTTCACTTATTCTGATTCAGACAATACCCTTAAATACTTTTACCACTCATTTTTCTTTTTTTTCATCTGCATTTACACGGACGCATAGTCACTTAACCGTGAATCCCCGATTAAGCATTATTTCCCATTATCGAAAGCAAGAACGGGAAAAATTTTCTAGGTAACGAAGAACGATAAAGTTTCACTGGATCTATATGTTCCTACAAAGAACCAAATGAACTGAAGTAAACCTCAAAGAAATCAAAAAAGGCGGGTGAAATCCAGGAACAAGTGGGGGAATTCCTAGACTTGGTAGTTTGGTGGACAAGGAAATTTGCAGCAGACCTTTTTTTATACCTGTAATTCGTTAAAGCTTCACATCGGGAATTGCTTTAAAACATTCTTTATTGTACTCTTCCCTACCTTCCACCGTCTATTCTCCCTTATCAGTGTAAGACTCTTATTCCTAATTACTCTTGGTGACTGAGGGCGAGGGGGTTAAGGGTAGGAGAGTAAGGAGGGCATAATGCTTGTTTCGCATTACCTCATCACCTGAGTTTCGGGAAGACTTATTTTCTCTCTTCTTTTCAATCTTTTATTTTTATTCCATTGTTAGCTTCACTCTAGTTAGGTTCATTTTTCATTGTCTTTTTTTTTTCTTTTCAAAAATTCTTTCTATACAGATGAGGACGGATTAGAATTTAAAAAAAAAATGGAGATCGGAACATATATCTATGACCTGAAGTTCCTTCTTTGGAAGTAATTAAGGTGTCTCCTTTCAGAATGAAAAGTTTAAAAATTCGGGACCGTAAAGTTGTGAAGTTTTTAACTATAAATTGACAAAAAAAAGTGGATGATTTATTCTTTGACATGACAATCTGCGAATAAATACTTTCAATATGTCTAAATCAAATGCATCTTTTTTATTTATAGAGTTTCGTTATTAGCAAGCAGAAGTGCTATGATGCGATGAGTATACTAAAAGTTATATTTTCTTAGTATTACGTTTTTAAAAAAATCTTTACCTACAGTAAGCGAATAAAAATGTTTAAAAAAATTCGTAGAATATTTCTATATCTATAGAATTTTACTCTTGTTATGTTAATTATAAAAAAATTAATGAACAGAAAAATTAACTTACAGTAGATACAATTATTATGCCAGCTTCATTTTAAAAAGATTTATTTAAAATCAATAAATGTAAAATAAATTTATATTTGTGTATATGTTACCGTTAAAGTATGAAATCCGTTATTTTATAGAATACCTAGTTATTCCATGAAATAACATCGTGTCCGTTAAAGTGTAAAACTTTCTTGTATTTCATGGTTTAATTAGTTATTTCATAGAATAACGATCTTCAGCCCGTTAAAGTGTAAAATAATCTATATCATATCTCGCACCACAAATACATTTACTCAAAGTTTAGGTACTGGTCAGGGATTTAAAAAATGTTCGTGTAAAATCCAGTGTGTCAACAAAAAATGTTTTTGTTTTAGAAATAATATTCTTTGTTATTCCAAGCGTCATTTTAGTAATCCTTGTTGTAACAAATGATTTTATGGTACGTTTCCATAAATACCATTTATACGCTGCAAAAATTAGATAAATGGCTTCTTTTTCATTTTAATTGTCTATCATTAGTTTAATTTCATTTTAGATAAATTGTTTATTTTACACTTTAATTGTCTCTCATTAGTTCATTTATAGAATACCTAGTTATTTCATAGAATAACTAGTTAAAGTGTCAATAACATATTACACACTTTAACGGACACGATCAGTTATTTCATGGAATAACAAGGTATTCTATGAAATAACTGCATTATATACTTTAGCGGTAACATATACATTGAGTTTAAAAATAAATTCAATGTTTTAAATTTTAGTTATTTCACATGTATATTTCAATATAAATAGAAAAATAGAACAATAGAAATATCGTCCTTCTTAATACTCAAATATTATAAAAGCAAGTGCATACATATTATCACAAAAGGTGCAAGGATTCATAATACACAATTCAACAAAAAAAAAAAAAAAAAAAAAACTTTGATTCGAGAAGCATATATCTTAAGACAGAAGGTAACGTGCTCACAACATCGAGACCTGAGTATTTATTCATTTAAGGAAAATTCCAGAATAATTATTCTGCTTTCCATTAAAATTCTAGAATAAAATAGTTATAATATATAAACAATGTTCTAATATATAAACAATAGTTCTAATATATAAAAATTTATAATATAAATGACAATTGCTGTAACAGAATACTGGGGCAAATATTCAAAGCACAAGTGCGCAGATTAATAAATGAGAAGCGAATACGATTGTAACACGTAATATCTAAAAATTATTTAATTAAAATAGATGAAAAAGCTTTTACGGCATCAATATGCAATGAAATATGTCCCTGAAAATAAATGCATCCTTGTCTGTTCAAAAAACAATTTTCACCATTAGAAGTGCAATTGAAGATAAATATAAATTTTTACTTCATTTTTTTAGAAATTGGAGATTTCCGATTAATTTGTGTGCTATTTGAAATTCATGCAATATAATATTAATTGAAAATGAAACATGAATGATCTGTGAATATTCATGGAGTTGGACATTTATATTGTATAAATGTCATTGCATAAAAATCATAGAATTCTTCATTAAACAATCCTACAGCAAACATGTAGTATCTTGTGATGGATTAATTGCCATTTCACTTATAATATTAAACGTTGCAGAATATTGTCACGATATCGTCACTATATTACGATGCATTCAGAATATTGAAAATTTCTGTGATAAAATAGTGGAGTATCCTGTTAAAATAAAATATTTTGTTCCGGATTTCGATACCCAATATACAACTCAAAAAAGAAAGTTATCGGGAAACATCAAATCACAAGAAAGAAAGAGACAGTTTCGACATTATGGGATGATTACTGATGACAAAGCATAAAAATGTAGCAAAATGAAAGTACAATTATGTAAATTTACCTGCGCGATTTGACGCAAGCAAAATTTAATTTTTAATTTAAGCGTGATCTTCTTGTAGCAGTAAAGAAATGAATAACAAAACTGTTTCATTTTCTTTCAGACGTGAAGGATTAAAATACTAAATTTCCTTGTTCATGCATAGCTGCGTCCCAGCATTTGTAACTATTTCTAAATCTAAATTTAGATACAAATTCACTTTCTGAAACCATATAAATAATTATTTTCCAACATCAATGAACCTTTGTATAAAAAAAAATAAATCGTCATTCAAATGAAACTTTTTGAATTTATAAAGGTTATTATAAAACTAATTGAAAATGATATTCTGATAAGGCTAAGATAATCGGACTAAAAAAGCATTTCTCTGCACTAAAAGAAAAAAATAAATGTATAATGGAAGTAATGTTAAATTATTAAACAATACAATTCAGATTTTGCAAGTCCCTTTTAAAATTCAAAGATATTCCTGGGAAAACAAATATTTGAAAAAAAAAATCATTCTAAAATTTATATTATTTTCTTATAAGATGAAAATTAATTTCATGCCGAGCGATTGGTAAAAACTTGCATAAATGAAACCTTCTTTGTTGCTTATTGAACATTTTTAATAATAACAAAAAAACCCCAATTATTTTCATACTAGATATAAAAACAATGTGACAAAAAAGGAAAGGAAGGTTGTTTTTATATATTTCTGCATTGTATTTTGTAATGAAAAAAGAATTTTAAAAAATGCCATGCATAATATCTGTGAAAATGCTTTTTTATTTTGAATATTCACTATTCTTTGATGTTTTGAATGTATGGAAGCATTAAAAAAAAGGAATTTTGTATAAAATCTAATAAATAAGGGAAACAAGCGGTTGAATGAATAAATTAGAAAAGTATAAGCGCTAACAATGAGTTTAACAAAAATGGTTCTGCAATATTATTGCATTTTAGAAAATATCAGTATAATGAATTGTAATTCTATGCATTTGAAAATTTAATTTCATTTATAATACCTATAATTTCTATTAATAACTATTTTTACTGAAGAAAGTCATTAATCTATTAGACTTGAAATTGTTTACTCTCTTAATTTTCATTTCAACCCTTTTTTATCAGCGTAAATGACATCTAAACTGCTCGATTTTATCTTTCAAATTAATTTATTTTGATGCTATTACAAAGTTAACTATCAAAAATTTTTATTCGCTTTTATGCTAAGTGGTTAAACAAAATAGCAATATCATAAATACAATTAGATACATATATAAATTCGTTTATATAATTATAATATTTTAATAAAAATTATAATTCTGATCGATTTCTATATTTGTATTTGCATTTTTAAATCAAAGCATTTAATTTTATTTTAACATTTTTTTTTTTCAAGCAGTATATTATGATTTGTTCTCCTGCGTATTATTAGTTCAAAATATAATAGAGATTAAAAGACAAATGTTCTTGGTTATTTGAGAATTTCCAGTAACTCCAGAGATTGAAATAATTAGAAAGTCGTGCTTTGATGTCTGACCGAAGCGCAGACCTGATCTGAAGATGACACATTTAAAATTAAAAACTGCTGCATATTCCTACATTACATATTTTATTTCCTATTAATAATTATTCAAAGGTAATTATTCTCAGTTCTTAAAAAAATCGATTCAATCGCGTTCTATTCCCGTGTTCTATTTATTTTAATATCCAGTACAATCTATCATAACTATTTTACACCTTCAATTTGTAGTAAATTATAATAATTGTATTTTCCCTTTTTTCGTTATAGAAATTTTATGAAAAAATAATTGAAATTTTATTACATTCAAGAAGAAGTTATCCAAAACACCAATACTTTGGTTATCTTTCATAAACTAGCAATGCTTTGATATTCTTAATGTTACTCTATTTCAAAGGTAAAATTCGAAATATTTTTTTTTCATTCTCTGAAATCTTAGGCTGTATATTCAAGTAAGAAATATTGGCTTTATTAAATTAGTGTCCCTGATATCCGTCACAATCAGTAATAAGTATTCTCAATGCCATCAACTATATATATATGATTCCGGGTCTCTTTTAGAACCTTAAATATATATTTGGAAAAAAATGTACATATTTTATTAAAAACAACCCTGGAGGAATTTAATCTATATTCATTTTACTTGATCTGCCTCTTGTTAAAGTATGAAAATTATTTTCAGATTCCTACATCGATGTCACAGTTTCTTCTTCATAGACATCAGTTTCCATGTTTCTCCTTACATTAAATAATTTTGAATTATTATTACTAATAATAAATTTTCGTACGTGGGAAGCAATATATATCTATATGTAGACCTCCTGGTAGATTCTTCAAAAATAATTATTATAGTTAAAGAATTTTTATTATAATATTTAAAGAATGAAATTTATTACTTTGGCATAAAGTAATAATTTAAAATTGTTAGAATGGAAAGCTAACACGTCCCAATATTTATTATCACTTTCTATCAAATAATAAACTATCCTAAATAAAGGAAAATTATATATTTCCTATTAGATTTAAAGGATGTTCCTAATTACGCTGCGATGAATTTGTCACAGTCATCTAATCTGCTACTCAAAAGAAAATCGAAAAACAAATATTAAGTTTTAATCGTAATCGCTATATCCTAGGAATCGGAGGAATATATCACTTATCAACTAATTTTGAATCAAACGAGTTTAAGCAACGGATTACGACACATAAAGATTATTATGTAAAAATACAATACAGATTCAGGTTGGGGTTTCTGAAGCCCAAAAATGCACATTGAAAAAATTAGCAATTTACCGCTTTTGAGACATCCATCTTTCGCTTTTAGGATTATTAGAAGATAATTTCTTTTATCACACTTGGCGATTTGTAGCCAATAAATGTTATAACTTAGTGCAAATGTTCGCCACATACCCGATTGTCCTTTCTGGCCTATAAAGGGAAGGGCCGTAAAAAGTTGTAGCCCGAAGTAGTACAGAGATGAAAATGGGAATGAACACGAAGCAGCGAGGTAAGGTATCGAAAGTTATGTAATTTTTAATTTTAATTTTCAATTTTTCTATTGGGCAAAAAAAAAGTTTGAGCAATTTTGAGATGGTAAAAACCCCCCATCATTTCATTAAAAGTTGACGATTGCACAATGCAATAGTCACGTGATCATCCCTAACCAGTTTAAACCGGGTTTCTGCAAAATTCAGGCTTTGTTAAGAAGTTTTAGAGATGGAATGATTTTCAGATGAAAGAAAACATCTTTTTCTAAATGTTGGCTATTGCGAAATACGAGTGATACGAGAAACGAAATGAAATTTGCGATAGCAGATTTCAATTTTTTGTATTTGTTTTTATTATTGAAGAACCGTTACAACAAAATTAAATGTTAGAAAATAACATTGAAACAGCAGGAAAAAGTTCTTTGATTTCAAAGCAGATGTTAAACAGTTCGGTAACATGTAATGTTCCCCAATTAACTTTCATGATTCTATAGATATTTAAGCAACATTTAAGAAAGACCTTATTTCAATATTCATAGAAAATTATCATGATTTATTACTTATCATTCCAAATATCGTTTATAAAAATTATCGTATAAAGCAGATGAAGGGTATTTACATTAAAAATATCTATCTAATGGGTTTTAAAAGATCTATTTCAAAGGTCTATATGAACTTCCCTTTTAGATATTTGCACAGTTTCTCTTTCTAATTAATCTATGCAAAGGAGATACCCATTCAGATTCTCCGAATGTACATTAAAATCTAAAAGAGTGAAATGGAATTTGACTGGAAGTTACATTCCATATTACATTCTACTCTAAAATATGCGTCTTTTAATGCTAGAAGTTTATTGGTTAACAGTCAGAAATCATTCCTTTTTGAATTCGAGAAAGGTTGCGAGAAACGAGACTTCCGGAATAGTGCCCTGAGGATATTCTATCAAGTGGTAATGCTAATGGTTCATGCTTATCTTTTATTTCACATGATGACAACTGTAAGCTTCTAGGAAACTTCCGTCGAAATGCATTACTTAATTATTCAGATGTGTTTGTGACTAAGCATAAGAGATTCAAATAAACATATTACAGATATATTTGTTCTGTAGTATAAGATCATAATTTAAACAATTTAATAGTTTCCGTTTTAAACACTTTATTTATGTTATTACTTTTATATATCACTAAGAATTTCCTTTCCTTCTAAATTGATTTCTCCAATTGAAATTAAAAATTCGAAATTTGTTTTATTTAAAAAATTTAGCTTAGAAAAGTTTCTTATTTAAAGCTTTCAAGATTGATACACTGACGTATTGCAATACGATGACGGAAAGCGAAAATTTATAATTATTTAGTTTACTAAATAACTATATTCCCTAAAATACTCTAATGATATTTATTTGAATTCAACATTCCTTTATTTTAAGCAGAACATTTAGGATTAATTTTGCAGTAATTTTTATGAAAATTAAGACAAATAATGAAAACAATAAGATTGTGGTGCAATTACAATGCACAGTCGTAAAATATGGACCGATGGAGCAAAAGGTCATAACACTAGTTGACTTTCTAATATTAAGAGAAGTTACATTTTCAAGGAATGATATGGTTACCGTCCTTGATAAATGTCGGAATTTCAATACCAATGAGCAACAAGTTAACACAACGCCATTTCAGCAAGAAAGATTAATTTAAAATTATGCAAGATAATTGGTCAATATTTGATGCCAGCACTATTCGATACAGATACTTACCTATTTCCCAAAATGTTCAAATAATGCCTTTAAATCGTTTGACATTGAAAATATCGGAAGGCATTGTAAAAATATTATGCAATCATCAGTAAAAAAAAGATGAACACTACTATAACTTTTCTATTATCAGATCTTCTCAAAATTGGTGTTGATGGAAAAGACTCGAGGAGACAAGTTTGTTCCAAACTGATTAACCAAGTTAATTAACTACTATCGAATATTTTTTTTCTATTACAGTCTTTAATATTTTTTGCTGTATATATATATATATATAACAGCATGATTATTGTATATATAATCATGCTGTTTATATATATATATATATATATATATATATATATATATATATAGTCTTGAAATAACCTCAATAAAATTTTGTAGAATTCTGATGATAATTTCGAGAGTTAGAGATTTGAAAAATGACGCTTCCAATATGAAATGAATTGAATGAAACGATATTTAAATGATATCTTGGAAAGTCAAACATTTTTCAAAAAAGTTTTCACTCACTAAAATCAAATTACTTTATTTCAGAAAATCATGAAATAAATATATAAATATCAATAATTTAATATTTTTTATGCATTTTAAATATGAATATAGGAAAAGGGAATTGTAACATAATAATTTGAATGGAAGTCAAACTGACATGATAAATACCGGAATCCCAAAAATGTGCGCATTCTCTATACTCAACAAAAATATGAACATTTAGTTTTCGAAATTCCGAAAAATTGTTAAATTCTTATGAAATGAACACTATGAATGAACTTTTTGAAATGAACACTTTTGAGAAAGTTTATATTAAATTTATTCGTATTTTTAGATCTATTTTTCGTGAAGCACAAACTTTAACAGCCATTATAATATCGCAGTTAAATATTAAATTTATTTTCGGATCAGGTGAATTTTATTTAGCATGAATATTGTTTTCTTTTTTAAAAAAATAAGCTTTCCCCCGATTTTAACTATATAAAATTTAATTTCAAGACGATTAATAATAAGAATGTATGATCTTTTTATATCTTTATCAGAAGTTATTATTTACAAGTAAATGAATAAAAATCTAAAGAAACCAACACCATTTCTTTCCATTCAGCAAGTTAATATTAAAATAAGGAAATTAATTAGTATGTATTATTTATATATTTAAAGTCTTAATGTTATGTGCACTCATTCATAAATTTCTTCTTATTTAGATATTATTTTCATAATAACTTTAAATTGATTCCTTCATATTTATGAATTATTCATTAGCTTGATAATCAAATTGCATAAAAACACAATTTTAAGTTTCCAGTTCAAAAAAATTGTATGGAAAATTGCCAGACGATTCGTTTAAATTTCATCGTTTTGATTGCATCAGCCATTGCGTAAAAGAATACCAATCATGCTGTCATTATTAAAACCTCTTTTTATATCACTAGTTGAATTTAGCTCAAAATTTGATAGCTATCTACGTAATAAACTTTAAATTTGGGAACTCAATTTCATCAATCTAGCTCGGCTCATTTTACTATCGTATTAATTTGTATTCGAACCGCTGGACACACAGACTTTCACTAAACATTTTGTTCAGAATTTGATAGAGATCTATAAATTTGGTAAAAAGATCAAATACAAAACTTCATGCTTCCAGCTCAAAGCATTTTTGAATTATCTTTATCACAGGCAGACGAATATTTTTCAAAAAAAAAACATTTTTCGGACTCAAGGAGGTATAAAACGTGGAGATTCATCAAGATCCCGAGTATAAATTTTTTCATGATTACTGTAATTTCTCTATAACTATATATAAAGTAAAAACGAATGTGTTATGCAAACGAATAGACTAAACTAATAAATGCGAACTTATGTCCGTGTTTAGTATGAAAATTCAGTGTTTTCTTTCATTTGTTTCATATGCATTCTTCCAATTTTTATGAGCAATCCATTAAAAGCAAACTGAAATCGGTATATGAAACTTGCTCAACATAATATATAGAAGAGCAGATTGGCAAATCGAATTACTTGTTAAATGTACAAAATAAAACGCACCAAATGAAATTGAGAGTATTGAAAGGCGGAAGATAACACCGATATTTAAGCAAGACATTATTATAATACAAATATAGAGTTATTATAATTTCAAATGACAAGTTTATATTAAAAAAAAACCTGGATTGCAATAAACCATTTTATTATTACAAACAGAAAAAAACATTACAGTATCTCATCAAAGTTTTCAAAGCAATAAAACTGAAAACTTTATTTAGTTATCCTTTGAAAAAAAAGATGGTAATGGCATTCTTTCGCAATCAAATGTTTTATAATGTGTTACATTTTTTTTAACAAAGGAAGGATTAGATTTTTATAGTTTAACACAAAGTATAATTCCTGGTACTTTAACAACATTCTATCTTGCAAGAAAGTAGTTCGTTTCTCCAAGCTTCGTTTCCAGTTCCCTACAGAATGCAAATTTAAATGCTTTTGAAATAATAAATACAGTTGAATACTTTTTCTTTTATTCAAATGTTTAACTTGTTTATAATTATTAACAATTTAATTACTGTTTACAAGAACGTAAATAATCAAAGAAGAAATATTGCTTAAAGATTAAATGTGTATTCCCTAAAGTAAGGTTTTTTTCCACGTGAAGTTTCTTCATTGAATAATGAGAAGTTTTCATGAAATCATTACAAATTTTTACATAATTGATTGCATGATTTCTGTAGAACCACAAGCATTTCTAACGTTTGAATATAATTAAAAAAAAGAAATTGCATTTTACTTTTTTCTTTTAAAATTTGAATTTTATAATCATTTATTGAATGCTATAATTATAATTTATTGAATGCTGTATATTTAATGAATAAGAATCCAAAAGACTAGATTAAAATTGTTTTTTTTTCTACAAATATGCCTATTTCTCTCTTTTAATAACTCTCTTATACTGTAAAATCAAATTCATTTCTCCTTGCAAATGTATGACAAAAGATATTTTAAACGTGAAAACTATATCATACACGTCAGAATTGAAATTGTCAAGTGATAAAATGTAGAATTTTGTAGCAGAATGGTTTGTTAAATTGAAAGTGAAAGAAACAGAAAGATAGAATAGAATTTTTCAGAATCGTGCGATTCTTTGTTGTGGAAAGAAAAGGCGGAATAGGGATAGGGCAGTCGCTTATCAACTGCTCTGAAATGATTCCCATACAAAAAAGAGGATTTCCCTGCAAGTATTTTTGTTGAACTATTATTCTTATTCTGCTACATATTGTGCAGAAGGTTTGGCAAAGGTAAGAATGAAATTGTACTTCATTGTTTAGGGTTTTTAGCACCTGGCCAAGAGGAAATAATATTAAAACTCTTTATGAACAAGATTTAATTGTCTTTTTTTTATGTATAAGGCAGAAAAATAACGAATATAGTAAATATTTTCTACATCACGCTGAAGGATATTAGCTGAAAAATTCTTTAAATGCATAAAAAAATAGTTTCATTCAGAATTAATCTTATATTAAATATATATTGGTATTTGATGTCATATATACACCTCATTATTCAATTGATTTTTTTTTATTCGTTTCATTAATTTCAAATATTTTATAGATTCAACAAACTGCTTCAATTTTATACATCTAGTATAAAATGACTAGAATTTATACCATGTGCGTAGAAAATCAAGAATTCCGTTCAATAACGTATATTATTAGGCTTATAATTTTTGCCCTTTAATAATGAAGAATATCATATTTATAGTACGTTCCTTTTTTCTGCTTAACAATGGCAACAAAATTTTTATTTAATATAAAGTTTCGGTCATATTGAGGAATAAGGGAAAATTATTTTTAAATCTTATTATGACTATATTTTCCAATCATCAGGGCTGGTTGTATTATCAATTTAATAATTCATTTAAAACATAGGATGTTAAAAAAATACTTCTGATACTGAATAAAAGCCAAATCAAACATTATAAAAAGTCAATATTTTATAAAGCATATTTTACGTTCCTCTTAAAAATTGGAAAATATAATTTATCCACATTTATTTATAATCAAATGACATCACTATTTTATGTATAAAGACATTTCATTTCAATAGTTTTCAATTAATTTTCTTTTCAACATACTAAACAAAGAATCTTTTTTGACTGTAGAAGGATTTTTTTTTTTGCTTTAGTAAAATAGATTCAATTTGATCCTTGCAACACATTGAAACGATACATCTTCTAATGGATTTCAAAAATAAAATAATAAGCGTCACTTCCACTATATGATCGTTTCAAATTTGATGCAAAATTTTATAAAATATTCGAATATTTTTTTATTGATTAAATATACATAACATATTTACATTCCTTTAATTGGAATCCATCATGCATTTATTTTATTTTCTGCTGCTATTTGCTTAGCAATAATGATTAATTATAAACCTAACTTTGAAATTGAGACAAAATATCAAATTAAATAATTCCAATCATAATATTTCAGGTAACTCGTTTTATCGTGATATTTTTTTTCATTGATCAAAACTGATGGAATTGTTGGATATATGAGTGTAAGTCAAAAAGTAAAGGGCCTTTTGCAATTTCTCTTTCCAGGGTTTGGTAAATGCTAGTATCCAGCGCTGAGTTAGTGTAATCGGCAACACCTCTATGTGTTACTCTTATTCCCGCGTTAGTTGTTGGAGTGTAACAGACAAATATGGTAGCTCCATTGTCTGCACCAAGGAGGAAATAAGGGAATGATTCGCTTTTTATTTGCGAAAGGTGTTAAACCTGTGGAAATTATTCGTCGACTGCAAGCGCGATGAAAACCAAACGTCGCGGGAAAAAAACTGCGAAAAAGATGTCATCCTACAGCAAAATAAAGCTCAGCCATATTCTGCTCAGCGAACGGCTGGATTTGAGATTTGAAGTGCTGGAACACCCTTATACAGCGCAGATCTAGCTTAAAGCGATTTTCTTATGCTTAGACCTTTGAAAAAAGTGCTAAGTGGAAGAGGGTTTGCAACAAATGAAAAAGTCATTTATGCAGTGCAAAACCAATGGAATCAAAACAAAGTTATGAAACGTTGGGAAAAGTACGTTGAAGTCCATGGCGATTATTCAAAAAAATGTTTTTTTTCCCATTACAATAAATGCACCTTTTTTAAAATGTAACATTACTTTTTGATTCTCCCTCGCAATTAAAGAGTATTCTGATCATGCTATATCAAGAATTAAATATATACAAAAACTATTAAGAAACGAATAGAATTATACAAAATTCTTGAAAACATTAATTAGTTTATTGCATATTCATTCAAAGTATTCCAATTTAACTATATTATTTAAAGAAGTTCCAGATTTCTGATCGTATGAACATTTACGTACTGTTAGAGCTGGTAATTTTAACCGTAAATCCATTATAAAGTTTTATTTCCTATTTAAGAAAACAAGAGAGAAGAATTGTTCCAAGGGAATGGCAGTCTATAAAAATCTGTTTTCTCTACTGGGAATTCCAAAGAGCCAAATGAACTGGAAAACACTTCTGAGAAACTGAAGACAAGGAAGTGCAGGAGAGATTCAAGAGAACCAAGACATGGTAGTTAAGTGGACAGGAAATTTGTAGCAGATGTTTTTTGTACTTGTAATTTGCTAAGACTTCACATTGAGGGTTTCTTTAAAGAATTCATTTGTACTCATTTTCACTTCCTTACCTTCTGCCATTTTTTTCTCTTATCAGTGTAAGATTAACTCCTAATTACTCTCGGTGACTGAGGAAGAGGGTATTAGGAATGGGGGAGCATAATGATTGTTTCGCATTCCTTCATCACCTGAATTTCAAGAAGATTTACTTTCTTATTCTCAATATTTTACTTTCAATTTTTTTTTGTGTTAGATTTGCTCTAGTTGTATTCAGTTTCCTTTGTCTTTTTTTTAATAATACTCCTTATACAGAAGATACATTAAAACATTTTAAATGGGATTTTAGCATTTTGTTTATAATCTTCTTACTTCTCAAGAACTTATCAAAGCTTTTCTTCGATAAACGAAAGAATCCATATTTCATAAAATAATTGATTAAATTCTAAATTTCTCGCAATCTGAATAACAGTTTTTTGAACAGCATCTAAAGGGTAACAATTTTTAGGATATTTGAATTCATGGCTTTCTTCGAAAAGCGCATTAAAGTTGTTCAGATGATTTTCATTTAAGAAGGAAAAAATATATCTCAAATGCTTGGTTATTTATGAAAGAATATACGGATTCCAAAGTGAAATTAGAAAACTTAGAATACCATGGAGCATGATTTCCTTGTTAAATGTTTCTTTGTTCGCTTATGTATTGTTGATAATATTGACTTATGTTTTCATAATTGCATTTCGTATTTTCTTATGGAATAATGCGTTATCAGGGTTGCTGAACTTCACACTGTACATTCAAAGGAAGGATTTCTCATAAATATATATATTTGGCTAAATCGCATTATGAGGAATTTCTTCGAATTTTTAATGAATAAAAGAATTCCTGAAACGAAATAGCTTGAATTTTTATCATCTTAACCTTTATTATGATGCATATTTCCTTACAAATTTATATTTAGATGTTATTAATCTTCGAAAATACATGTATTTTACTTCATGGTGCACATGGTTATATAAGAAATGCAATCATAATTTAGCTCTGTCAAGAATTTAACTATGTAATGAATACATTTCTAGTAAGGATTCATTTTCATTAAAAAAAATGCAAGTAAGTTGATCGTTAGCTTAATGACAAAATGAAGGACATTGTTCACTTTGTACTTTGTTAATTCTTTTACGAAAAATCAGTTTTTTTAATGAATGAAAATGATTGTATCCATATGTATTAAAAAGGACAGAAATATACCAAAATTTAAAATTACTCTGGATTAAAGCCACTATGTTACCATTTTTGGAATTTAATACGATTCTAATTAAATAATTTTTTGCAATGTAGTTCTGCACATTTAGTGTATCATGTTTTATTTTATCGAAATCCATTTCTGAGGGACAAATTTAGGGGGCAAATAAGTTGCTAATAATTAAACTGAAAATTTTGTTTAAGATATATACTAAATTTGTGTGTGAATATCTCTGAAATGAAATTCCTTATAAATCAATCGAATGAAATACATCTGTATTATTTCCTCATAAAAAGAGAAAATAACAAATCAATTTTTGAAACGGAATAAAACTAATAGAATATTCATTTATGGTAACTAATTAAATAATAGATGATAAACCCGTTGATGTCAGAAAATGGAGCCATAGAAAAGTAGGAACATATTTGACTACATCTGCAAATGTCACTTCAGAGTTTGCAGGAATTGATTTATGATTTAATTATGTATGGAAAAACTTTCCAGGACACGATTCTCACTGCGATTATTATATTTTCTCTATTAAAAAACAGATAAATGCAACCCTCAAACAAAGCTGTTTTATGTTATATTAGCATACTGGTTATCCAAAAGAAGCATGAAAATCATTTATTTTATTAAATATTAAACCTAGACACATACATATATATCAGTCAAAAAGTTTCAGTAAATAATGGATGACGTTGCATGAATATGCTTTGAATTCTATGAAATTTGATAATAAAAATTTAAATTTTTTATACAGCATCTGTAATGTGAAAATACTTAATAAAATATTTATCTACATATAATACACTATATATATTACAATATTATTTATTTTATCTATATATATTTATCTATATGTTATATATTACAAGCAAAGTTTCGTGCTCCCATTTTTAGAATTTACAAGGGTATTAAAAAGCAATTTATTAACCTATACCGCTTTTTCATATCTGACTGGTATTTGTAGATACATTTTTTGTGGAATTTAGGGATAAAACGTATACGGTAAACGTAAACGTATCACGGTAGATTATTAAGAAAGTGGAATAAAAATGCATTAATAAGTTTATTAATTTTTATTAAATTTGAAAAAAACAACGTTAAAATATTATGTTAATTGCAATGGCTTGACAATTTGTCCACTATAAACGTTTTCGATACCTATGCAAAATTACATTCTTTTAACAATACTTGCATACAGTACCGCTGCAATACTATTACATACATGCAGCATCAGAATTTCAAAATGTTCATAATTAAAGCCAGTTAACAGCTACGCTACCAGAGCAATTGCTTTTGTATTGTGGTCATGTTACTGGGCTGCGAACAAGGTCCCAGGTTTTATCCTTACTCATTTCAATTCGCCACAGCCCAATCTCTCAAATATAATTGCGATCAAAATATTCATCTTATCTTATTCGGGATTGCACTACTTTTCTAAGATATCTTAAATACTCAATTTCTCAAGTGTCTCTTCTGTTAAGTCGAAGCCTCAAATGCGGACCTGTCAAAGTAAACAACAATATGCGGGAGTATCATATTTGCCTGTAGCAGATTTTGAGAATTAAATAAATTTGTATTTCTAAAATGAATATCTACATCTAAAATTGGGATAAACCTCTCTAAATTTTGAAATATACATCCATCTTCAAATATTGCGCCCAGAAGTATGTTTTGGATATTCATAGATAAATGTAAGTGAATATTTTCCTAATTGAGACTTTTACACAATAGGGACCGAATAACATTTTTAATTTTTTAAAATAATCCATTCAAAAGCTAAAGTATTTTCATATAATTACACAACTTATTCAATGAAAGTTTCTAAGTTCTTGGCATAAGTCGATATATACCCGAATATTCTTACTAATAAAATTTCACTCCCATAATATTTACGCAAAACAATACATTGGTTGTCTTTCAAGACATGGATATTTAGCACGAAGTAAAGCATAAAGAAAATATTTTATTTAAAACTAAAAATATTAATATTTAGAAATATAGCCGGAAATATATTAATATATAAAAATCAAATTTTCAATTGACTTTAGAAATTTTTGACATTAATATTTCCCTTCTATGCAGTAATTAAGTTCCTGCAAAATATCAATATAATAGCTTCAAGAAAGTAAAAGTTTAATTTAACTTTATAACTTTCTCATTTTTGAACATTTACATTGAAAACATTTTTAGTCATCTTAAAAAATATTTGAATATTCTGAATGCAACTGTTTTGTAATCTTCTCTTTCAACAAAAAATTATTTTAGCAACTAAACAGCTAAAAAGGTAAGAAAAAAATTTAAAAAAAAAGGCTTTATCTTTTGGTATGCAACATTAAGTTTGCAAAAAAATTGTTACTAACAATATGATAAATATAAAAAAAACTCCCAAAGTCAGTTTAAATAGTTAATTTCTTTTAGCTTTTCTCTTGATTATTGCATTTGTGTAGAATGAGAATACAAATGTTATAATTGCAACGCCTTTAGTTTTTCTGAAAATATTGCAACATAGTTAAAAATTCATTATTTAAATAGAGTGCTTTAAAAAAGACGCAACATTAACCATTTAAATGCTTTTATCATTTCATATTTATGCAAGAATATGGTAATTTTATGGTTATGGATAATTTAATCGTTAAGTTAAAGGAAAAATTAATTGTCCATTTTTTTCCGTTTAGAAAAAAAATCCCGCTGTAATAATATAATGAACATTTAGGATAAAAAAGAAAGTCAAAATGAAAAACCTGAAGATAAAATAAACGAGAAGAACGAGAATAATAAAGAATAAACGAGAAGAATAAAAGTAAGTATTGCTAGCCAGCAAGAGAGACGGTCTATTATATTCAATTTACAATTCTCTATTGAAATAAGAGGTGAGAGTTTTCAAACTGATAAGAAGAATTTTATTCTTCTCTTCTCTGTCTTATCTTCAAATCAAGTAAAAACCGTTGTATACATGATAATTAAAAAACGTAATGAATTAAATATAAGAAATTTGATATGTGATTTTGTAACCACGATTGTAGTTATATGTCGAATTTTGTTTCAATCAATAGGTAACAGGGCTATCAAAATACAGAATTGATGTTCGTCCCAGCGATTAATCGCCAAATAACTATTGTTCGCCATCAACTTGATTAATAATGCCCAAATACATTAATCAGAAAGCATTCAAGAAAGTTTCAAGAAGACCATTCCCCTAGGTTTTAAAAAGCAATTCACTCTAAAACTTATTTCGTTTTAAATATTGAATTATCAAATTCCTATGAATAGAAATAGAGGTAATTTATTTTGAAGATAAAACCCAATTAAATAGAGGCTGGTATAGTAATGAAGTTACTTTTGAGTACTTGTAATATTTTATATAAGAGAAATCATAAATTTTCTGCATTACAAAATTGTTCTACAAACTGCAAAAAATAACCTTTTCTTCAAAAAGTTCAAAGATACAATTCTCACATAGTAAAATACTCAAATAAAATGGAATAGATATTACAAATTTTTAGATAAAAATGTTTATGAGTAGTCCTTTTTATAATTTTTGTATATTACTATGAAAAATTCATTTATGATTTTGGACGATATTTTATCATTCATTTTTTACACCTGCTTCCAAGTAACCTCTGTATTCGAAAAAATAATAAACAAGAAACTATATAAAAAAACAAGCAAGTCAATGTACTTGTATATTTAAATTCAGAATGAAAAATTATTCCATTAAAATCAGGTATTTCACCAGTTAATAAAAATTATTTGACACACACTTATTTATTCGGCGTTTATTAGCCAAGAAATAAGTATAAATAAAGTATTTATAAATAAATGCTTTTTCTAAATTTTTAAGTATTAGGAAGTTTCAAGTTTATTTCACAAATACTTCGAAGCAATACACTACTTAATTTTGCACCCCTTTAAAATTCTAACGCAAGATTATCAGTGCTTCTAATTTTTTTTCACTGAAGAATTTCTCTATTTTTTTATAAATTTTATATTTTTTTGAATATGTTTAACAAAAATTCATTTCCATATTGGTTAATTATTTTTGATTATTAAATTTATGTTCACTAGCGTTAAGAAAATCTTAAATACATATTTTGAGAGCACATTATTTTATCTCTGTTATGTAATTTAGATATGAATAACATGAACGAATCTAATAAAAACATTATCCTACTATGATGTTTATCGGAATAAAGGTTCGAAACTCTTATATTTACCTTTAATGTAATTTATTTTTTTTATTTTAATTAATTTTATTTTATTTATTTTCAATTTAATTATTTTTTTAATGTATAACAACACAAATTTTCCTTCAAAAATAATTTTCATTTATTTATCAAACTATAGATTAATCAAAATAAGTTATATGTGAGAAAATTCTTTTAAATTCTTTAAGTGATGTAAAGAAAAATGAGTGTCGATAAAGTTCAGAAGCTTTACAAACTCTTTAATTTCACCCATCTTTAAATACCACAGTTCATTAAACGAAATCCTTCTTCAAGGTGTATATCTCAAAAATTTTTAAGAAAAGGACCCATTAACACTTTGTCTAGACATAATCAATTAACAGAAAAGTATTCCTCACCTCGAACACTAAATAAAATACTTGCTTTGGAACTTTCGCTGTTAATTCACGTTGTTCTAGGAACATGTTAATTATATTTTTTGTAGACAATCACTATATATTTTCTTTGTCTATAATTTTTTAAAAAGTTATTTGAGCTATTAAGCAAATTCTGTAATTAATAATTAAATTTCCCCCAAGACGGCCTTGTATTGGACTGAAGTAAAAGTCATACTTTCAATTTGTTAAATAACCTGAAAACGGAACATAGAAATAATAATTTTAAATGATTTTTAAACATTTTTTTAAAAACGTTGATTTTTTTTAACTTTAGATTATTCAATTATTTTCTCTTGCTGATTGCATTCAACGACCAGATGGCATACCGGGCAAACAATTTATAATTTGTTATATAATCTCATATAATTAGATTTTATGATTCCCTCAACATAGTTATTTTAATTTTTCTGTTCTAGTCGCATTTAATATACAAATGTAAACGTTTGAGTAAATACCACCCGGACTTTTAATACTAACTTCAGAAACCAATGTCCCCAAAAAAATATTACATTTTAAGATCAATAAGAATTCTTTTAATATAATAAACTGTAATTGAACGTGGTGTGGTTGAAAGAAATAATGCAATATATAATATCTAAATATAAAACTTCTGTACTTAAAATTTAAATATTATATTATATTATATTATATATATATATATATACTTTAGCCTTTATATATGTATTTCTAAATCGGACAAAATTGTGCAATTTAAAGGTTGAAAATTTTTATAATTTTTATGAAGTTTTATTAGCCCTGCGCCATGGATACAATTTTAAACTCTCATGTTTATTAAAAAAATAATAGTGAAATTCGACAAATCATTTTGTCTTTTACCCTTAATAATTTGAACATATTAGGCGATTCTTCATTTATCGGTCGATATTGTCATTTCAGTAATTTTGATAGTCATAATTCTTCTATTATCACCATTCATTTTTTCAGTTTGTTTACAATCCATTTCTTAAATATATTACATATAAACTAATAGAACAATTATAAAATACGATCTTAGTTTTCCTTCCATAAGTGCATATATTCAAAAGCTGATCAAGAGTATTCATAGATCCTTTACTGGCGTTATAAAATGCAATAGCTTATTCGAATTTTCGGATATTCTATTTTCAATTAATTTTAAATACTTATCTAGTTATTTTTAAATTTATAGATAATCCTCATACTTTTAAAAAAAATTCATACATAGCAGTTGTCGAAATTAAAACTAACTATACACCAATTGTCATTTCAACAGGAGGTTCTAGTTTATTAATCTGATAATACAAAATATAATAATATTTCGTTTTAGAAGGCGTTTCATTCAGCTTATAGAAAGTATATGATCTATTGTATATTCTAAATGCATATGTTAGATGAACTACAGTCCAGATTCCTTGGTTTTTTTCTAGTTTTGACCCTAGATCGTTTCCAGTATGAAAGTGTGTTTTTAAAAGTAATGAAATGTTGCAATACCATAAATCAATTATATAAATTATAATAAGATGCAAATTATATAATTATATAAAACAAATTATATAATTATTAAAATATATGACATATTTTAATTTCATATTTAGATTATTTTACATATATTGTAAATAACTAATTATAATAACTCTATATAAAGAACTAGTCTATTGCATATGGATAGAAAGTTTTTGTTGAAATTCTATCCATTTTTTTTTAATTTCTCAACAAGAGACAGTTTATCTGAACTAATTCTTTTCAGGTCATTGATTTATTATGGAAGCGAGTACCTTTTCAAGATTATGTTTTCATCTTCTCCCATTAAAATGGTATTATACGGTGCAAGATTTCAAGACACAGTGGATTGAAAAAATATCTGGTTTTAATGTCCCAAACGATTAAAATAATAAAAAATAATTAAAATTAACACAATTTTAAAATAAATTACAGAAAATGTAGTAATAAAATGTTTTGAAGAGAAATTACAGAACCCTTACTAACAAAGTCACGATATATTCATCAAATAACTTTGTATCGTCCTTTTTCAGAAATAGTTCTAAAATTATTCAAATCGAGCAGTTCCAAACAGAACAACAAGTTTAGGTCCTGCAATAAGCAATAATAATTATTATAAACTGAACAATAATAATTATTAAAATTTTAACAGAACATCATGTTATGCATCAATTTCTGGTAGATATCAAAAACATCAAAATTGCGTTTAT
Organism: Argiope bruennichi; assembly: GCF_947563725.1. Classification (NCBI taxonomy): domain Eukaryota; kingdom Metazoa; phylum Arthropoda; class Arachnida; order Araneae; family Araneidae; genus Argiope; species Argiope bruennichi. The sequence goes on along the minus strand of NC_079154.1, from coordinate 42,922,525 downwards.
TAAAAAAATTTATACATGTTCCGTGAATTCAGTACATGAATCTTTCTACATCTACATTTGCATCTTTCTACATTTACATTTATTAATATCATAATGTATTCAGTATTAAAGTATCCGGGTAATTTATTTCAATTTCAGAATTTTTTACTGTAGTTCGATTTAATTTACTTGCACAAGTAAACGGAGCATGTAACTAGGAAAATATCTTTTCCTTAACCTTCAACAATAGAAGAAAACCAAATGATTACATGTCTGCTTGTAACGACATAAAATGCTGGGTTTCCATTTCATGAATAAAATCTGTTTTTGAAAATTGTACAAATTTTTAGAAAAGTTCACTTGAAATCAATTATCATTACGAATAGAATTATATACTTGAATCTTCTTACCAAAATGATAAAAAACATAATAGTATAAACTAAAATTTATGATAAATTTCTTGCCCATTTCTTATGTATTTTGATGCGTTTTGATTATTATTTCCAACTCATCTTCATTTAAAAGAAATTGTTTGCCCATTTAGTAGGAAATAGCATATGGTAAAACAGAAAACAAACATTTTCTGACTAAACTTTATTATTTAGTGACGAAGACAAGAAACTTAACAGGCTTTCAACTACCTTTAAATGGCGAATGTAACTAATAAGATGATATTTCTTTATAGCTTGTAATCAGTATCAAAAACTATCAGCGCATTTAAAATGTGTCAAATTGCTCTTCCTCGCTGTAAAAACACTCATCAGGATCTGTTGTACAATATAAAACACAATGAACCACAAACGATAAAGTTAGATTATGTTATTTTTTAAGGATTGGCTGCTAGATCTATTACAACTCGGAATGACGAGTTTATGTTAGCTGTAATGGCTGGACTTTGGGCAGTAAAGCCTTTTATTGTCAACTGTAAAATTCTTTTCGTGTGAGTAGATCATTGTGATTAACCTTTATGTCAAATTCAGTAGTTTATTTTGTATACTTTGGGGGTAAAAAAAGGTGAGGACAAGAATCCTTTTTTAATTAAATGGAGGCAGATGCGTTTGTTCTTGTAGTAAAACAACGATCCCAGATTTTATATAAAATAAAACTTTAGTTGATTAACAAAATTCGGTGAGACAAAGTAAATTAAAATAAAAATAAAAAATAATTAAATACTAAGTTTAAACAGTTTAATACTATTAATGAAAAATAGTTAAATATTAAGAAAGAACCAATTTTTTTTTTTTTTACAGTTACGTTGACATATTCTTGAATTTTAATAAAAATCATTTTATTTAAATTTTGTTCAAATACTATTGGTTACATTAATTTAAATAATCATATTTACTAATTTATTTGACGTATTCTAATACAAAATTTGTAAGACTGGATAGTATTGAAGAAATTCTGTATTGCGTATGTTTAAATATTTAATAATTTTTCATACAATAATTAATCGATGTAAATTATAGTTCAATAGACGGAATATATTTTATATTTTATAGGTAATCGAGGAAAAGATTTTTCGTATTTTAAAGTAAAATTTTGAGCAGCATTTTGATTTCTTTGTTTTACTCTTATATAGTGATGAATTTAGGTTCTCTTGACAAAATACTAAAAATAAAATTTCAACGAAATTTCTTTTAATTCAAAATTTAAATGTTTCTAAAGGAATGTAACATATAACGATTCAAAACATATAATACGTTAAAGATCAGACCAACAAAGGAAATTCAGTTAATATTTTTGTTTCATTTGCTAAATTATGTGTCCACCGATTTTTTTTTTTTTTTTTTGATATATCATAACTTTTTCCTCCGAATTAATGATGAAAACCTTTTACACTTCCCATGCAATCTTTCATACTCCTGACACCGAAAACAAAATAGCCATTAATCAGAAGTAAGCACTTCACGTATCTTCAAAAACCATCGAATAAATAAGAATAGAATTACTAATAGAGCTTAGAAACAAAAACTGAGCACTTTAGGCATATGCAATTCAATTTCATTGAATAAGCTATGTTCTTTAGAAACCGAATTTATTTCATTCCATCTCGTTTAGGTAATTTTAATTAAGTTTCATTTCATAGCATCACATTGATGTCTATACAGCATGACCACTTCATTTCTGTATTCTGTCATGACACTAACGGGACATCTGCTATATCTCATTCATATGTTATCGATAATAAGGTATTCTTTCTAAAAAAAATAATCGACTTCATTCTGTTTTATATTCAAATGTTTCTCAGATGGAACGAAGGTAGGCGAGAGTCTTTAATAGTGCTTTTATTTGTCCACATATCTGTAAAATGATAAAACTTTTTTCTGTTCGTTGATTAGTTTATCTAAATTTTAATGATTACTTGGGTTGCAAAACCGATGAAATATTTTTAGGATTTAATATATGCAGTCATTTCTCTGTTTGCCATAATAATATTACTGTAGACTAAGAATTATGCAGTTTTCAAAAGGTATAAAGCAGCTTTTAATGTATTAGTATTACGTGAAATAATGATTTCAATTTGTTGGAAATATTTGAAATAACTAACTTTAATTGTTTTAAGAAGAAGAAAAAATAAGGATTTTTTTTTCTTTATGTCATTGTTGAGAATCGATAATGCTTTCTTTTATTGCAATCTACAACAGAGAAAAGGGTAATTTACAAATATCTGATAGATGTTAAAGATATACAAATTAAACTACCCCTAACATTGGTGTCGATGGATTTGGAAGAAAAAAAAAGTTCTACAAATTGTAGGAATTTTTGTATATCACTAATAAGATTAGAAATCAGAAGATTCTTCTAGAAAATGTTATGTCTTGCAAGACACATGCATAAGTGTAAGAGCTAAAGGGAATCTACAGAATCGCTGATTGCAGAGCGAGATTTCTAGCTACAATATTGCTATTTACCAACATTTTGCTGTTTGTCTGCATGGTTTTTTTTTATTTTTTATATAACTGCTGTCTTTATTTACGCTTCGGTTGCGTTTAATGTTCTGTATTTCATTGATTTTTTCCTTGTAAAATGAAGTGCCGTTATCCATTGATGGATTTGTTGAATTTCCAGTAAAAGTAGACAGTAAATCGTCTTCCTTCTAAAAATGACGAATTCATTCCGAAAATCAATTTATAGAATTGTTTTTATCTATTTCTCAGTCCCACAGGATAGTCACAAAGGAAAAAATAGTATCCTATATTTATTATGATAATTTCAATTCTATTTTAAGTCGCATTAAGTCCAAGTCAGTTTCTACTTGGGCTCCGAAATAAAGTGTGAAAGGGGATTTCATAAAACCATTCAGAACATAAATAGTTGCTTCATAAAATAGCAAAAATATTACGCTTATTTAATGGGAATATAAGTTAAAGAATAGTTTTGAGAAACGTTCCTACATATTTTACATATTTCTGAGGTTTTTCTGAAGATCTTGAATTAATTTCAGCTTAGGACAGTAAATAATTATATATTGTTCTCCAGAAATAATAGTTTTTTTTTTATAAATTATGTGATTCTAAGACGTTTTTCCTATAAATTATATAAATATATTCCAAAAAAGTATATTCCATTAATTGTATTCACATTTAATGTAATTTACTGCTAGTGATTTTCAAGTCCATTTATTGTTCATTTATTGTACTTTGCAAAATAATTGCATTAGAATTTTGCTTGAGACCGAACGTTTGAGCATTAATGATCTGTTTCTCATTACTTCAGACTACAGAGTCATTATGATTTTACTTTTTCCAGTGATTACTCAATACGATTCAGTAACAGCATATTCCAAACAGAAGAATTCAAATTTAAATTCCCATTCTTCTAAAATATTAATGAATTTCAGTTTTTATATTTAAGACATTTTTGTCAGGAAAAATGAAAGATAGTAAGCAACAGAAACAATAAAACTGATAAATTCTTTGTATTTTGCAGAGTACTTGATGGAATTTGTGTTTAAATCCTTAATAAGAGGGCGAATGTTGTACGGATAAATTTGAAAAATTTCAAACTGCAATTTTAAATACATGCTATTATAATAGTTAACACATGAAAAATTATCAGGTAAGATCGAAATTCCTTTAAAATGCGGAATTGTTTAAATTTTTTTGTTGAGATAAAAAATTCTATATATTGATTTTCGGAATGAATTCGTCATTTTTATTAGCAAGATTATCTACTGTTTAATTAATTACACTTTATGATTTACACAAAAGGTTTATTTTTATGATCATAGAATACAAAAAGTTTTTTTTTCTGATTTATAAAAGTACTATTTTTATTACTTTGTTTTATAAAAGGTATTTAACTATCGCTTTGAAAGTCATCGAAAAGAATACTGCTTTTCTTAAATTAATAAATTAAAAAAAATATGATAATCACAGCCACTGACCGATAAAAGATGCATTTCAAGAATAAGGTCGTCACATTTCAAGAATTTACTGCCGGTGAACGCTCGTAAGAAGCTAAGAGAAAATTAATAAGTAACATTTTAAGACTTATCCTCCATTCATTAAATATAAGAGCTCTTGTTCTTAATTAATGTTATATTTGAAGAAAGAATTATGCGAGAATAGTTAAAACGTACGATATACTATCATTAATCCAATTATCAAATTCATGCATTAATATCAGCAAAGTTTTTTACATAACTATTTATTTTTCTTAAATCTTTGAAAAGAAGCTTTAGAATTACTAAATATCTGTACAGAAGTGAAATATTGAAACAAAGTCTTTGTTGTATTTAATGTTGTATAACTGAAATATTAAGTAAAGAAAATGATTTCGTGGAACTACAAATTTATAATAATGGATGTCAGTAACAATTATTTCTGTAGGAAATGGGCCATTGAATAAATAATGAAAGTGGAGCTAAAAAATATATCCACTAGTTGAATTCAATTTGTTTCTCAAATCGTTTTAAATTTCTTCATGCAATATCATATTTAATTTGCAGCATTCTTTTGCAATGCATATTGTTAAAACGCAATATATACTTTCTCCACTGCATATTTTTGCAGTATTCTCAATTACTTTCTCGTATATGATAGATACAAAAAAAAAGCGCAGCAATAGACAAAAGATTTGAACTCGAAATTTTGACGAATCCTCATGTTTAATTCGAAAAATACAATTTTGAAATTTTCTGCTTGCATGTTAACACGATGATTCAAAAAATGTTTTAGCTTGTCAGATAAAATTTTATGTAAGGTTTTTGCACCCTATTTGTGGATTTCAAGTTTATTCTGGTCAAAATCTATTCAGAAGAAGTCTACTTCTCCAAATATAATTTAACAAGTTGTAATTCTCTTCAAATAATTACTCATTTCTTTCTGGTGAACACCATTTTATTTTCGGCACATTTTTTGTGCCACTTCATGTATACTGTTACAGATTAGGACACCTCTCATAGTTGGATGCCTCGTCTCCTCTCAGAATCGTTCTTACACACTCTACGTTCTGATACAAAAAAAGGAATTAACAGAACTTTGTACTCGACAGATACGCCATCTATCGGCGTGAAGCTGTAACACAAGTTAATTACAAAACAGAGAACTGGACGAAAACTTTCGAATATAGATTTATCATCTAAAATGTATCAAATACAAATACGCAGGCACGTATAACATTTCGAATTGAATTGGTCAAGAGTATAACCTTCTGTTGGCCGTACTTTTACAAGCATATAAACCAATAATTCGCAAGCATAATGTCCTAAATATAACAAACATAGTACGAGATCTTGCGAATACAATTGTAGTTGAGTGTCAAATTTTAGTTTCAATTGCTTCCAAAATAGTTATCCAAATTATGTACTCAGCTTTCTGGTATTAGAGCTTTCACCACATTCCAGCGATTAATGGCGAAAATTGCATTATAATAAAAACTTTCGAAATTTTTAATTGTATATTTTAAATAATACGCAAATATATTCATTTGAGAGAATGCAAGAAAGTTTCGGAAATACCACTTGTTTAATAATAAGAAGAAAGACAATATTTCTTTAGTACTAATAACTGTGCATTAGAGTACATTTTTTTTTTAAATCATCTAACAATGTAACCCAATTAAAGGAAAGATTTAAAAGAAACAACCTTTGAATTTATCAAATGCAAATAAAGAAATTATCCTTAGGAGTATTTTTAACACATATTTCTGTGAATCTATTTTGTTTTCGAAGCAAACTTTTGACTGAAATTGTTTTTAGGTTGGGAAAAAAAAAATCCTTTTTTCTGAGAGACAAACTTAACAGTCATTTTTTTTTCATTCATCATCATTTTTTTCATTCATTTCATCATTTTTTTCTTCATTCAATTTTTCATCGGTATTTCCAGAAATTTAGAAAGCATTAGTTTTCTCCGGCCAAATCATTTATTCGTGAATTCTTTTCAAAAAATTAGGCACTCATTGAAAGAAAGTATTTTCTGTATTCTATTCTCTTCACTGTAAAATGTTATATGTTCACTTTGAATGAAACTATAAAATGAAAAAATATAGCATTGCGTTAGAGAGTAAAAATGGACAAAATAATTTTATATTATATACACACAGAGAGAGAGGGAGAGAGAGAGAGAATTCTTTGTGGACAAAATAAAAAGTATGAATTAGGATGGCATAGTCTCTTAAAATCCATTTTAGAAAGTCTGATGAAAAAGATCTGCTGCTGCAAGCAATACTATTGTTATCCAGTTTATTGTACCGCTGTCTGTGTGTATTGTGAAATATTTTGTTTGAATCAGATTGGGATAAGATTCAATATATTTTTAAGTGAAATTGGCTACAAACTTGACCGTATTCGCTGACAGAAATATGAGGCATTTTTTTTAAAATTGCTTTTATTAGCTTTATAATGACATTTTTATTTATTTTCATGTATTAAGAGAATTTTTGGTAAATCTTTTTACTATTTCAGAATATTATTAAAGTTTCGAGATGCCTATATTCTCGGAGTACAAATTAATGTGTATATAATGCTTACTATATATTTGTTGAGAAATATTTGTTAAACACTGATTATCTAAAATCCACTTTTGAAGTAATAAAATAAATTCAGATTCAAAAAGAAGTAACCCACTCAATTGTCAACATTTTTTATCAATCAGTCACTAAAAAAAGGGGCAGAAAATACATATAAAATCAGTAAAAATACAAGATTCACTCCAACAATATATATATCTCGAAACTATTGTTTGCCAATGTTATACAAGGATTTCACGACGTTAGCGAAAGTCCACACATTTACATGAAGGAAAGGGAAAAAGACATGGATTGTACAGAATACGAGAAAATTTCATACAGATCATTCCCATTGATTTATTTAGCAATCTTCAATTATTTCCGCTTGATCATTTCTCATATAGAATTTTATTTTTTACTAGCTGGCACCCGGCGCGTTGTTGCCGCAGATGAAATAATTTTGGAAATATCGTTTGAAATTTAACCAATTAGGAATGATAGAAATAATGTTATTCATTTTTTTTATCGGCAATGAGTACATTCATTGAAATTGAATGATATACAAAGAAGAAGTACAAATAATATTTATTCCATTGTTTTTACTTTATTATTCAATTGCTTTTAGGTAGATCAAACTTTGTTTCCCCGTCTTTAGCAAAAACAAATTTCTTGGCTGTCCGACTGGTAAGCATCCAACGTATAACTGGCCACGTGAAAAACATGGATTTTTCTAGGTTCAATCCACACAATTGAAGTGATTGACCTTGCGCCTTGTTGATGGTCATCGGCAATACAAGGCTAATGGGGAATTGAAGTCGTTTAAAATCAAAAAAGCATATTGGTGATAATAATAGGTATGCGTGGAATGATCACATCTTCCACAATCAAATTTCCGTTAAGAATAGTTGCCTCGCTTCTTACCGCATATGGGTCTTTTGATTGTGATGTGCGTGACCATGTAGCATATAAATGTTTTTCGCCACATGTTGATCTTGAGATTCTGAATCACGTGAATTTTAATTGGTAAATGATCTGGCTTTACGGTAGCGCATAAGATACACAAAATGAAAATTCGTTTTTATATATTAGATATGATAACTGTACTATGCCTATAACCTTCGCGCTGGTGCAGGAAAAAAGTTAACCAAGTTTGATCAGAGTCAGTTGAACGGTACGGCAGCGCATAAGATGCGAGCAAACACAAATTCATATTTATGTATTAGATTTGAAAAGACATGGAATTGTTTCCGAAAGAATGTAAAAAACAATTATTTTGGAATTCGAATTCTCAAGTTATGAATGTTATTAAAAATATTCTGGGTAATATTTTTTTAAAAAATGAAAGTAGAGGTTAATAAGGGTCAGAAATTTCTCAAATTTACCGTTTCTAGCATAAAAAAAAGTATCCGTAGAAGAAAAAAATGACCAATCTCAAAAAGAAGAAAAATGCCATTTTCAAATGCATTGTATTTAAATTTCATTTAAAAAATCTATCATATCAAAAACGCTAGATATATTTAACCTTTTGAAGTCGGAAAATTAATTATATACATAAATGGTCACTGAACAAAGAATTTCATTTCATTAAAAGCAAAAATAGAAAATTTTATAGCTGAATTTCTCATTTCTAATAGCGTTGTATACAATTATTTATCCTTACCGAAAAAAGAAGAAATACGTCAAAATGATGCATCATTTAAAAAGAAAAGTTTCATCACAATTAATAATTTTATTTTATCATTAGAAAGTAGAGAACGACTTGCACAAATTTGAAAAGTGCTTATTGTAAAAATATTGCATCTAAAATCAATTTTCTAAATCAGTCATCACTAATTACGTCATTTATTGGTCATCATTACTGACAATGAAAATTTTAATAGATCATAACTTAGTAATTAAACTTTTTGACCCTTAACTGGGAAGCTGCAGTCTCTCAGACCGCTAAAGATGGAGTTTCGGTTACCCCTATTCTAATTTTAGCTCAATCGAATGGATTGACCCTATAGCTTCCTATTTCGTGACCTTCAATACACATGCACTTTTTCCGCCGGTTTCAGCAATTTTTTTTTAAAAATTTCAGCTATTTACCGACTGCACCTCCTTCAGTACTGACTGCACCTCCCTTTTAGTGCTCGGGTTCCATACAAGGGTTAGCAGATGACTCCAAAACTTGGTGCTCGAAACATCATCCAACCTACTGATTCCCTTTATAAAGCAGAGCTCCAGAGACTTAAATGAAGCAGAAAGTAATTTTAGTGATGAGAATACATAGAAATTTTTTTTCGTTGAAAGTTCACATTCGGCTGATTCTGATTTGTATGTTCAAATATAATTAGTTTTTCTACTAATAATGTATTTTGAAAAATATTTAAAATATAGCAAGAGAAATATCTACAGAATTTATAGGCTAATTTTTATACTTGTATTTAATCTGTATGTTTAAAATGCCCTTTAAAACCGATGATGTCGATAAAAAAAAGGTCAATTTTACCCATTGTCATTTTTTTTTCATGTAATTGTTGAATTTTACCTTATATTGTTTTCTATATATCCTTGTATACTAGAAAAATAAACGATTTAAAAAAATAATAATAAGTAATATGTTTTTTCAAGAATATTATTCGTTGTAATATGTAATTTGAGAAGAAAATGTATGTTCTAACGCAATTACTTTTTTCTATAATAATATATTTTGAAAAAAAAATTCTAAAACATATTTATATATCATGAAAAATATTTGTAGAATATATTGACAAATTTTCATACTAATACATTTATTAGAAAATTTGAGTATAAAGAAAAATATGGTATCCTAGACCGCACTTCCCGAGTTAAGTTATAAATTTTCACATCCCCAGTTGAGGGTTAATTGGAATTGATAAAATTTTATATTTCAATTTAGATTATTTTCATAGTGCATATATTTTGTAAGCATAAAAATATATGCGTCTTTTGATTAAATATGGCTTAATATTCATTCATGGTAATTCATACTAATTACAAATCTCACTGAATTTGTTGCCTTTGATCTCTCCGTTGAGTATTAGAATTCACCACCGAGAACATGAAGGAGCTCAGGTTGATCATTTCAAAGCTTCATTTATATTGATTTAATTAGCAATTCCATAAGATATACAAACACACTTTGAGTTTAATATTGATTATTGCAAATTCAGTAAACAGGTTCGTAAACCTGCTTCAAAACTTATACTCTATATTTAGACATTCATTTATTGAGCTTTCTATCATAGCTTATATAAGAGCAGGATTTATTCCATGTGTAAAACGACAAACAGATGTTACATTATACTATTGGCTTTATTTTCTCGGAGTTTCAAATATGGAATTTTAATCACTTGACAAATCTTGCATTTAAAAAAAGGGGAAAAATCAACTAAAATATGCGAGTAATTTTAAGTTGTGAAATTATTATAAGTCTAAAAGATATTGCCACAGAAAAAAAAAATCAAAGAAAAAAAATTGAAATTAGGGAAAAAAGTCTATTGAATTCGATAACAGATAATGAACACCGTTTACAGAAATCAACAACGCATAAGCAGCAAATCATTAAATAGCAATAGCACCAAGCTTCCAGAGAGAACTCGCTGGTTTAGTTATATTATCCTCCTGCATTTTTGAAGTAATTCTTGGGCTATCTTGAGACGGTCCTTGTGATTCTGAACAGCAGTCAGACGAGGACGATATATCCTCACCTATATGCTAAATTTTTATTACAATGCTCAAAAATTTTTATATTTATTGCACCTGTAAAAAAATGGCCACAAAAATGCTTAATTTATTTTTTAGGAGAATAAATTATAACAGAGCTTACATTAAAAACTTTGATTACACTATTATATCAAATGGAGGGGGGGGGGTCATAAACTATGAATTTCCAAATCTGTTTTCATCCGTTATATTAATCAGCCATTGCATTTTTTTTAAATATGTTACACTTCAAATTAGATTCTTTATATCTAATTGCATTTTTTTCATTTATTTGGTAGCAAATTTAATATTGAAACAATTTTAAAATTTCTATTTTTGTAAAAAAAAAAAAAAAAAAAAAAAAAAAAAAATCAACGATTTTTCATCCCAAAAATAATTATCTCTAAATTTCTGAGAGCAAATTTGGACATTTGCAATGTTTAGGATATCTTTTTTTTTCTATCAAATTCAAATTATTTGTTTGCTATCTGCAAAAGAAATGCGGCTTTCAATTCTTGCGAATGTAGTGCACAACAACTCAACAAATAGGTCAACAGGAACATGGAATATCGACAAGTATATTGCTGAAAATGTATTCCTGAATAATTTAAAATACAACTTGGTTGGTAGATAATGCAGATGTAAACTGAGATGCTAAAATAGGAAATCATACAAGAACTATAAAAAATTAAATTTATTAATTTTTGCTTAGAGTCAAAAGTGAAAAAAAAAATGCGAAACTAGAATAAGCATAACTATGTCAAAGTTACAGTTAAAGTCAATTAAGTCGCAGTTAATCGAAGGAATAACAGCTTCTGAAAAAGATGGGATGTGAAGAGACTAAAACGACATTAAAAGTAAGAGCTTCCTACACTGAAATCATAATCAATATAAAGTAATGATGTGATCTAAGATTACGTGGGTGCAAGGCACAAGCATTTTCCTCCTTTCGTTTGCTAGTATAAACTTATTCCTTTATTTTTAAGTCACGTGAAGCAACGGCGAGCTGAAAAGAGTTTGTCCCATAATGATGCAAAACGAGAAAAATATAGCTGTGTGTCATGTTTGTGAATTTTCCCAGGGCTTAATCAGTAACATTTCCAGAAAATATATACATTTCTCAGACGGAAGCTTTTTCCGGTTATGATTCAACAGAATTTATTAGAAAATAGCCGATTTTTCATCGAAGAGAAATATTGGTGTTTAGTGTATACAATATATTTCAAGTTTCTTTTTATGTTATCAAGATTCTTTTTTCTAGCGATTTTTATATTTAAAATAATTACAAGTTAAATATGTTATAAAATTGCAACAATGTAACTTACCCAGCAAAATACAAGTCATATGAAAGGGAAAAATATATCAATGATTTGGCTTTTGTATGTTTTAAAAATCATAGTGTCATTATAAAATTTTGATGAACACTTTAAATATTTTATTTTTTATGTTTCTATAAATCATAAACAGATCAAATAAATAGATTACTTTTACACTTAAATAATTACATTGAATAATTAGATAACTTTTAATGGCAGAACATGGAAGACACTTCATATTGAAGTAATGTTCAAGATTTTCAATAAAATTGTGCCCCGAGTTTATTGGAATAATTATCATAATTGCAAGTATAACTCTATCACAAATTACATAAATAATTTATGCAAAACGTTTATCAAATGATAAATTGAAAGACTTATCGAACTGATATATCAGTTGGTTAGCACGCATTCTATGACTTTAATTTCTACTCTAAAATATACAGCGGGGAGACTAACGATCCATAATAATCCAATACCAAGAACAATTTTAAAAAATGAGCTTTACCTTCATTGAAAAACATATGTCAGATAGAATATGTTCAATAGAATTCTTGAAAACACTACTCCGTACGTTGATAAATTTGAGGGGAAAAAAATTTAACAGGCGGAAAACAAATTTGGTATTCTAGTCATTTCACCTACGTATTCCGATTCCAATTAAATCCATTAAGAGGTAACTGCATCCTTTGCCAAATCTGCATTTACACGCTGACTCAGCTAGTTATTTAACCATAAACACAAGATTACACATTAATTCCCATTATCGAAAATAAGTGCAGAGAAATTTTTTCAAGGTAATAACGTTTGATAAAAAAAAAAAAAAAAAAAAAAAATTCTTTGGAACAATCGGTATTTACAAAGAACCAAATGAATCGAAGAAAGCTTCAAAGAAATCGAATAGGGCAACGAAAGTGTGAAAGGCAGTAAAAAACAAAGACTCTGGAGTTAGGTGGACAAGAAACGTATATAAAATGGATTACAGATGCAAAAAACGTAAAGACTTCATATTGAGGGTTGCTTCGAAGAATCCTTCATTGGCTTCATTTTGAACATGTCAGCTTTTTTCGCCTTTTTCTTATCAGTATAATCCTTTCATTCCTAATTACTCTTGGCGATTGTGGGCGGGAATGTAAGGGGTGAAAAAAATGTGGTTGTTTCCCCACATCAGCATCGGAATTTCCGAATGATGTTTTTTTCATCCAAGATTTTATGTAACATTCCATTGATAGCATTATCCCAAGTGTGTGCAAAACTCTTTGTCTTAGATTCTTTTTTTTCTTCTATTTTATTTCATCTTGGGAAAAAAAAGGAGAGATTAGTAAGTTTTTAAAGAGGATTGCAGCATCTTCGGGAACTTGATTTTCTATTCTCAATATATTTAAAGTTTCATTGCTGGTAATGAAAGTATGAATTGTGGGAAATAAGATTTCATTGTTTCAAAAAGTATAATTAAAAAAAATTAAAAATCATTTTTTTCTTAAATTGAGAATCTAATTAAAATTAGAGAGGTACAAATTGATATTGATGGTTTTATATGACCCGTAACGTGTTAAATTGTTTGAAATAGAATATTATTTACAGTATTCTAAGAAAAAGAAAATAATTTCATTTCTTTTCAGTTTCTTAAAATACAGTTTCTTTAACTGCAATAAAATATGACATTTTTGATCATGAATAAGCACATTAATTACCATGATTAAACATTTAAGTTGCCACCATATCCTATGAATTATGTCATGTTATATCCGTTTAAAATTAAAATAAGATATATATCTTAAAGTATAACATAACACGTTTCTGTATACTGTTGACATTAGTGGTTCGCATCGCCTTTGAATATTTGTATTTTTCCATAATTATTTTCAACTTTTAAAAAATGTCTTTTTTTTTCTTTTACTAACAATACATAAAAGAAAATTTTAAAAATATATATACTAAATATTAATTCAATACTGTCATAGTCTTTACAGACATGTATTAATTTGACACCCGGTCAAAGTAGGAAACAATTGAATTATCATTAGGCATATGTATATTTGTTAATGGTGAAATACTTGAATTCAATCGACAGAATAATATTGATTATTTCATCTGTTTATGATATAAATGAAAATCTTAAAGAAATACTGAATCTTCTGGGATTCATAACCATTAAGAAATATAAGTCTTTCTAAATTTCAATTAAAAGAAGTAAAAACTGAATTCTCAATATAGGAAAAATATATTTAAAATTACATACTTTCAATATTAATTAAATGTGGAAATAAAATATCCTTTACCGTAAAGAACAAATTTATTTCACAATTGCGAAGATTTCATCAATAAATTATACATGTGGAATGATTACTGAAATTACTCAAGTAAAGTATCAGATAATATATTCAATGAATATCTCTTGAAAAAAGGATGCATTTTCAAAATTTTTAAAATGAATATATTCAATGAATATCTCTTGAAAAAAGGGTGCATTTTCAAAATTTTACAATGAATATATTCAATGAATATCTCTTGAAAAAAGGATGCATTTTCAAAATTTTACATTAAGAGGAAAATGCATATTTTCTGAAGTAAAAATAATTCTGACTTATTGTTACTTTTGATATGAACATGGAACTTCATATTTATGTCAGAAAGGAAACATAAGTCAGAAAAATTCATTATTAAATGCGAAAATTCATATTTCCCTTTTATATAATTTTTAAAATTGAAAAATATGATGTTGCTTGTTACAGGACGATATCTAGAAATATATTTAAGTCCCGGAGTTCCAGTTCTAAAAAGTAAATTTATTCTTCAATTTCTTATTCAGATGGTTATTTACAGTAGATTTGTATTACTTATTCTATAAATTATTCAAGGTAATTTGTTTTAGTTTAAAATAAAATCATTACGATATATTTTCCATTTTATCTTAAAAAATATAAAGCGAAATGATTTTATATCTTTAATAAAGAACATAAATACATTTCCTTAATATGAAAGTCACGAGATTATGTATTGCTGATAATAGCGCTCACTTTAAAATTTTCATTTAATGATAACGCAAAACTTTTATAAACATTTAGTCTTTCCATATTCATTATAATGAGTCAAAATGCTATTCCAAAAACGAAATATATAAAGGAAATAAAAAGGAAGATAGAAAATAGCAAATTTTTCAGACTATTTCAGCCTCACATTCATTTTTTTGAAGAACATGGATCTTTTAGAAACATGGAGAGTCTTGCACATTTTTAAGAAAATTATACTGAAACTAAAGAAGTACAATCATCAAAAATAAGAAATAAGTATTAGAAGAACTATTAACAACTTTCGTAAATAAAATTCTTTCATCTTGTTTGTTTGAAAATTTAAAAAATAATTTAATTGTTAATTTGCCAAAAATATAATTGTTATTTGCCAATAAAAAATTCCAAAAATTGAAATTTCTTAAGTAAACAACTGACAAGAAACTATTTTAAAGTAATGAACTGACAATTCTTTTAAAATCAAAGAATTAGGTAAATATAACTTTTTCAGTTCAATAAGATGATCATTTTTAGTTAAACTAAAATAAGAGATTTTCATTTTTACAGTGAGGTTTTACTGAACTAAATAGAAATTTTATAAGCGAACCAAATTTATACTTTTAAATTTTGAGACTTTAATTTTCAAACTCGATAAACATAAATGGAAACCTGAAATAAACGATTATCTTGAGTCTCATATGGCTAATTTTACAACCAAGAAGTCAGAAAAAATATGCAGAATAATAGAAAAACTTTATGATAAATCTATTTACAGGACATTTAGTGACAGAAACATGGAAGTACAATTAGCTTAACAACCAGACACTCTTTAACGCATGTCATAATTGATTTATGAAGTAAATTTGTAAGGAGGGAGCTGATCTTTAAATAAGGACTCCCGCAGAGATAATTCATTTAACAAAAACTTTTTAAAAATCGATCTATTCTTACACCAAATTTTCTTGCATTAAACAGTTTCCTTGTATTTCTGTTTTCCAGAGGTGGTTTTTAACCCGTAAATGGAGACAAGAGTCAAAATGAATCCACGTTGTTCATTAACTCTGATTAACAACTGGTTTACCATCTTTGAATACAATCCTCTCCTCAGTACCTTCGCATGGTTCTTTTAGTAGTATTTTGGCGAAAGTCTAAGTATGAACACGAGTTATTCTTTTTCGGTTTTTATTGTGATTTATAGAGTCATTTACTCCCCACCTCTGAAACTGTGATCGAAAAAATATACAACGCTCTAGTAAATTTTTATGTAGTTCGCATTGCAAGTCGCTCCCTTTATCTAAAATAACATTGTTGCTTAAAAGAATATTGTTTAGAAAGAAATGAATAATGCGCAATCAGGACTTCTCAGAAAAAAAAAGTCGGCCAGGTGATCCAAAGTTTGATAAAACTGTAATGCGATGGTTTGAAGAATGCGAAATGTCGGAAGATGATTTTGATATTAGCGATGCAGAAACGGATATAAGCGAACATGAAGAAAAATGTGAAATAGGAAGTGAAGAAAAAATTTGAACGTAGATTCAGAAGAAGAGGAAGAATACATGATTGATATGAAAAATTATTTCTATGGGTAAGAAAATTATAAATCCAAGTGGTGCAAGAAACCGTTTGTGAGTTCACATTTCTGAACGTCTCAGTACAATATTGCTTTCAAGCTGTAATGAATTAGTCCTAATTTTCAACAGCTATATCCAACTGAAAATGAAGCCTGGACCTGCATTTTCTCGACCGACATGTTGCTTATGAACGTAAAATATACAAATCTTAAATTTACTGGAATTAGTCAAAAATATTGAGATCAAGAGAAATCGGATTTGCTTGTATATATATATGCACGCAAAATATAGTGGAATTATACGGTTATAGCGCGACTTTATGGGTCTATAGTTTTACATCATGGCTTTTAAATTTGAATAATACTAAAAGAATAAAAAAAAATTCTTAAAATAATATTTAAAAATATAATAAATATTTTATTCTTTATTTTTATTTATTAAATTCTAACAGTTGTTAATATTAGAGTAATACCGTAATACCAAACGAAATAAATATTCATTAATAGATTGTTTAGATTTTTCTTGCAACATTTTTCAAACATTTAATATTATAACAATTTTAATATTAATATTTTCAATATTTTTCGTAAAAACCTGATTTTCAGAATATATTGTGTTTCCAAAATAAATTTCAATGATGTTTACAAAAGACAAAAGAAAAATAACAATGGAATCATTTTGACTCTATGTCTCTGTTTGCGTGAGGAAATCCATGTTTTCATTTACGGATTAAATACAAATCCATCTTCCGAAACTATGCAAATATTTTTTTAAACTTAGATTTGTATTGAAATATTTGATAAATATAAACAATCATTATTTCTAATGAAATTTATGTCATGCTATTAATGCTTTAAGTCTAAAAGTTAAGGGGGAAAACACGAACTGCATTTACTTTATTATTATATTATTATATATATATTAAAAATTGATGTTCTGAAAAATTCTTCGCACCAATATTATATATATATATATATATATATATATTGGTGCGAAGAATTTGTTTTCAGAACATCAATTTTTAATTAAAAGCCAGAGGCATTCGCCTTCTAACTTATGTATATTACAATTGGATCTATATTGATAATCCTGGAAGACTATTTTAAATGAAATATATATATTTGCATTTTAGAGAAATTTCGTCCAATTTTCTTTAGTATAATCGAACACAAGTTTCGAAACACGCATTAAACTTTTACCATTAAGGATTAGTTATACTTAAGTCATTGC
Source organism: Argiope bruennichi (assembly GCF_947563725.1). Classification (NCBI taxonomy): domain Eukaryota; kingdom Metazoa; phylum Arthropoda; class Arachnida; order Araneae; family Araneidae; genus Argiope; species Argiope bruennichi. The sequence goes on along the minus strand of NC_079154.1, from coordinate 42,904,756 downwards.
ATATAATATAAATAATTTATGCCACTTCTTTGTGCCAACAATAAGTAAAATTTTTACTTTTAGCAAGTTTATTACGGAAGTATATATAAAAGGCATAAATACACACACTTGCCTCGATATATTTTCCTTCAAATTTCTCGGATTGTTTTTTGCATTATGTAAAAAAATTTGAGAATTTGTGAGAATATTTTAATTATGTAACACTTTTATAAAACATTAATTTCGTATAATTTAAAAAATAATTTAAAATTTCGACAATTCAGGTCAAATTTAAATACGTTGATTGACGTTTACTAATTTTTGTGGAGAAAAACTAAGCATATGAAGAAAACTTAGTAAATTAATTATATACATTTACAGATTTTTACAGATTTTTTTTTGATAAAGTCAGAGGTGATTGGGAGAAAAGGATTAATTAGGAACATTAGCTGCTATACCTACACTCCAGATGCCGGCTGTACGCACTAGTGAAGTCTTAGCTATCTGCGCAAAATATGCCTTTTTTAAGGTACTTTGGATGAGGAAGAGCAACACTTCCCTCCTATTTTTAGTGTTTTTTTTAACATTTGCTAACTTTAATTGCAACCGTCCTCAAAAAAAGCTGTTGGACCATAACTTGTGAAAGTTTCATTATTCATTTCCTACATCGGTTATTTGAATGGGATGTTGCAAAATAATAGATTTCAAGGAGAAGACAAATATAATGGTTGAGAATAAGATTTAATTTTCACTTTTCTAATGACACTGACTAAATTTACTAATCGATAAAAATTTAAAAAAATAATTGCCTCAAAGAAAAAAATGAATTTGGTACTGAAAGAGGTATCTGAAGTTGAGGATTTCGATTATTTTCAATAACAAACAGAGATTGCGGAGCAAGTAACATTTCATATCATCCATAGTTGATTTTTCAACAAATTATGTATATATACCCAGCGATTACGTTGAAGGAGCCAGAGAGAACGAACATTAGTAGTTTGTCCGAGGGATTGATGGAGCTGATGGTGATTAACTCTCAATGGATTGAATAGGATTGAAGGATAAGAAGTGCTCAATAGGATTGAAGAGCACCAATTAGACAAAATCACTCTTTTCATAGATAATAGTGGTAATTTATAATTGTTGAGATTTATTCTTTCTAAGTTTATTGTACCAGGTCATATTACTGTGTACATTTTATCAAGCAGCACAAATGGCAGAGGAAAATGAATGGGATTGGAGTGTTCATTTTAAAAGGAAAGTCCATATTTACCGTTATTAATACACTGCTGTTCCTTATTCATTTTAAAGTAAGATTTTAATTTTTAAATATTTCTTCCCCGTGTCTCTTAATGGTCAATGTTTTTATAAAGATTATTAATTACCCTTCTGTTTTTTATTTATTTATTTTTTCATTAACCCTTTCTAGGGCTGTGGGAAGTATGCTTCCCACCAAATTTATCAATCTTTGTATGAAATAATGTAGGTTGGCGTAAGTTCTGACAATTTTTTTAGACAGACTGAAACTTAGATGTTTCAGTTCTTTATCTCACACAAAATGACGTGTCGTGATTTGTTACTCAATTTTTAATTAACCAAATTAGTTAATCAAATTAAATTTATCTAATAAGCTAAATGAATCCCTTTTCTTATTCTAATTTCAAGCTTAAAAATATTTTAACATAATACGACTAGAAAAAAAATGACCCTTTAAAGGGTTAAATAATGATTTCATTGTGGAAATAAAGATTTTAAATTGCTCCACATTCAAGTATTTAAATAGTTATGACAATTTATATGCCATTTTTTATGAAATAGTGTTTATGTTTATAGAAAAACGATAAAGTAAAAAACATTTCTTTGGTTATTCGGGAACAGGCGGTAAAATAAATTGAGACAATAGAACAGTAGCTTCTTGCTTTTGCAGATAGATTCTCTTCAATTTATTTCATTACTATAATCAGAAGCCAAAATACGTATTCTTAATTATCTCATGTTTTCTAAAGCAATTAGGGAAATTTTGGGTAATTATAAATGCTGCAGTAACTAAGACTAATTAATTGATAAATTGAATTGAAAAAAATGTTTAATGAGACTTTCAGAATATGAATAGATACACTCAAATTATCGATTCATTTTCCTGTTCTTAAGAAGAGTTTGAATTGAAGAAAATGGCAACTTCTGCACAATTCGTTCCCAATTATCTCGACTGACACTAAGTATTTGTAATTTTTTTAAAGATAAAATTTTCTGTTCCAATTAAGTTATTAGTTTTTCACAAGCATAAACAAATTATTTTGCGTTATTTTATTAAAATATTGGTGTAATTCTTACACATCAAAATGGTTTTGCTTTGCTTTTGGAAACTTTATAGCTCAGTCTAGGAGCAAAATGATTAAGAAAAATATGAAAAAAATATTTTGTTGCTTAAAATCAGAAATATATATTTATTGATACAAAAATAATTATATAGTCTAATAATTCCCTATTATTAGTTATAAAAAATAATTTTCAATATTTAAAAAAGGAAAAAATTCGTAACATTTAAAAAAAAGTCGAAAAAGGACATTGAGATTAAAGCCAATGCGAAAATTTTAAACCCAAATAGTATTAAAAATTCAGAAAATAGAATTTTATTAGAAGCCAAAATCATATTAAGTACAATTTGTTCAAAGAAATATTTTTCTATTATCAAGATTGTTATTTTTTTTTCTAATATTATAATCAGTTAGAAAGCTGAAGCAAAAAGAATTAATTCCTTTATGAGCCCGGTTTCTCTCTCACACACTCACTCTTTCAGTTGTGTGCATATGAATGCGTGTGTTCGTACGTCTGTTATTGCGCGCGTGCTTGCATGTCTGCAAGCCAGTATATGTATGTACTTAAGCGGAATATGCTATGCAAGTAATAAGAAATCTTCAGCTGTTTGGAAACTTAATAATATCAATAATTTTATTCACCAAATGCTGATAATATTCCCTATAAGGAACTAGTTTGTTATTTTGGTCAGTTATATTTATCTAAAAGTAATAATTCGCAAAAAATAAATACTTTGAACCTTTTATATAGTTTTAATGGCCATTAGTCATTTCTCACGTGGCAACGTTTTGACGGCTATATCATGCATAAAAAATCTAACATTAAACTTATCATTAATTATTTATTATTAACATTATTCTGTGCATGATATATGAAAATCTAACTCTAAAAGAAAGGTTAGCGGAAATTCTCACCAAATTTTTGAAGAATCAAAATACTAGAAGTTTCAGTTTCTTATCTCGAGTTATAATTTTTTCTTGATTCGTTAACTATTAATAAAATTAATTTTAACACAAACTAGTTTAATTCCTTTTTGTTAGTCAAATCCATTTGTAAATAAATTTAAATATTATATACATAGAAAAAAAAAGATTTTTAAAGCTTAAATGTAATCTTAGTTTGGTGTATGTTCATTTAGTAGGTACTCCTGTATACTTTACAATAGTCTGAAGCTCTAATATTCTTTGCCTTCCATGTTCAATAATTGATTAAATTTCTCTTTGAAAGAATCACACATGTAAGTTCATATATATTTCATTTAAAAATAAATATTCTCTAAAATTGTATTGCCTCATAAATTAATATCAGGAAAAATTGTTAGTAAAGAATCTTGCCACTTATAGCCAAATACACTTTTGAGAAAAATAGTACGAAATCTAGTGTTATTGTATGAAAGATTTGGTTACATTAACGCTACATTCTCATTTCAACTTCGATCTTCAGGAACATGCTATCGATATTGACTCGGATAACATCTCCTGTTTCGTCAGTTTTAAATCGGAGATCTGCAAATTTCTCCAAGAGTGTATCAATCTGATATTGGGTTTTTTGGTAATTACGAACTTTCAAAATTATTCGACAGATAATTCCAATATTTCCCAACATTTTATGATGGTATCAAGTTCACATAAAACAACATGACCAAGTAATGTATAGGACATCTGAATACAGTTCAGAGCAAGTATTTTCCTTCACTTCTTGTGAATCAAAATTAATATTAGTACAAAGTAATCAGACGCGAGATTTATCTGATTATACAGGTATATTCTGAATCATCGAATGTTCAGTACCGACGAATACCAAATTCATTTCCATTTCATCTGCTTTTGAACTAATGTGATCCAGTGATGTCAATGGGGTATGTAGCTACAAAATTCCATATAATCCAGCTTCGGATGCAAAAATATTTGAAGTTAGAAGATGCAAGTCAAGAACATAGTTGAAAAATATCCGGTTCAAAATCTCCATTAGATTGCCATTAATCCTCCTCAAATGCTGGCGATTCATTAGATTATCTATGGATATCTTCGATTGATACTATATATCTAGATATAATTTGAAGTGTATACTTTGCTGCATCCTAGAAGCTACCCTGCCAAACAACATAATTTTGTTACTCCATTTAGAAATGTCTCCTTTATGATCCTTTTCCAACTTTATTAAGAACAAAATACCCTGATCTCAAACTTTCAACCGCATTTGAAATACACTGCAATTTACATCCTTTCTCAGATCTTTTAGATGAGTCACAGCTGCATGTTATTGTAATGTAGTCTGAAATAATTGATGATTTTATTTCTTTGGGTACTTAATATTTCTGCAAATATAAAATTTTACTTTTCTGCTTCAGAAACTTCCATTCTCTTTTTTTACTGCAAATTATCATTTATCAAAACTTTTCTTTATGCTTTTAATACTAAAATTAATCCCTATATAATCACACTTAAAATTATTCGACGAATATTTAAAAATATTTTACTCATTTTTCATTTCGAAATTACAAAAAATATTTTCTGATGTTTTCAAATTTTACACTAATTGAGAAGTGGTTTTCCTTGCCATATTTTTCTTCTTGACAGTAAAATTTGTCACATTAGTTACTCAAAAACTGAGATACGATGTGCTTCAATTGTTCAGGTTTCTACCATTCATCAAGTAATTGTTGTATCATACCCAGTTGCCTTCAATACAACGAGCAACAAGTTACCCAAGACTCATTTGTATCAGTTGCAAAATTATTTTTTTTAATTACTTGTTGATGGGAAAGTTTTGTAATAGCAGTAACCAATACATTATGCATGCAATTTTATGTAAATGGGAATATTGAAAATAGTTACTCAAAAGTAAATATTTTAAGTAAATGACAGTTTTCAAATATTATGGGCTTTTACAAAAATCGCTATTGATTGAATGAAAAAAATTTGTTTATTGCAGAGGAAAGTATTTACAATCAGTTTTATACTTATCGAAAATCCCAAATATATTTCATACCTAACAACATATTTATAATTAGAAGGGTTTTTTTTTTCAAATTTATTATAAGATGCTTTTGAATAGAACCATTCCTTTTGTTTTCAGTTTTCTTTTAATGAACCGCTATAGTTCAAAGAAAGCAATGATGAAGAAAACAATTACTTAATGGAAATTCTAGGGACTTTCAAAGTTTGTTATAAAACAAAATGACTTATTGGATTTTTTTTTCATTACTGCGAGCTACCCCATTATCGCAAAACTAATCCACATAATCAGGGCTTATAGTGATGATTTGATCTATTGGCTAAAGTAACGAAATTAGTCTAAAAGAAGGATTTAGAGTGCGAATTTTTTCGAATATAATATAGCATCATTCCTGAAATTTCATTCAAGACAAGTTTTCGCATACATAAAGACAATATATATTAAAACCTTCAATTAAAAATGCTTATTTCTAAAAACACATGATTTTTATTCTTATAAACAAGGTACATGAAAAAGCTAAAAACAATTAAAATAATGTACCCCCTAGCAAGCAACAAGCATGACATGAAATGTATTAAAAACGAAAAAAGCTGAATACTTTGAAGGTGATTTTCTTTCTTGTTCTTCGAAGTAGATAAATAAAAATTGAATGAAGCATTATTCTTTAAGATTGGAAAGTTTGCAAATGAAGTCTCATATTCTGAATATTCATATCCTTTCACAATGCCGTTCATTAAAAGAATGTTTTGGAGAAACAGTGTATTTTGTTTGATTAATTTAAAACAAGCGATGAATTACTCTTCCGTCGCTAAAATCATGTTTAAATGTATAATATTAACGAAAGTATTTATTATAATAGTAAAAAGGTTTTTTGAGATAAATTTTTAAGAAATCATTTTCATAGTAGTATAAATGCCTTCTAAACGGAATTTTATTAATTTCAACTATCTTAGCATATTTTACCTTTACTTTAAGAATTATTTTGAAAGTAAAATAAAACGAAATGTAATAATGTGAATGAAACTGTTATACTATGTTATATTATTTTATATATTTATATGTTACCTGAAAAAATATTTAACAAAATACTCAACCGACGTAAGTAAATTCTTTTTCAAATATATAAAAAAATATATTTCTGTAACTTCAAATAAGGCATGAATTAATCTCAAGTCATAACACAATACTATGCATTTAACTTTCATTTGCAATGAAAATAAACTGGGAATTTTTTTAAATCGCAGAAAGGATTTTTAAAATTCAAGTAAAATATAGAACAATTATCCAACTCTCATACTATTTATAAAATTAAATAATTCCGTTTCCTTCTACGTTCCCTACTCCGAATTATCAAAAATATGTATACCCTTTTTCTTAAGGAAAAGCATTGCGTAATTTAAAAATAATGCATAAGAAATTAGATAAACTGTTTTGAAATAAGTTCTGTCTCTCTTTTTCTCAAAACTAAAACATTTTCATGAGATTTATGCAGGCCTCCGATAGCAGATTTCAGTGAAAGCGTTATCTCGTTTTAGTAGGTGTACCACTGAAATCAGAAGCCTTAAGACGTTCGAAATGTGACAATTCTAATTTTTCTAAATTTATTTACCAGAAAAGTTGTGTAATGTAAAATATACCTCAAACGATAGATAACGATGAAGGCTAGGTTATTAAATCTGCTATAACAGTGATTGGAGAAATGATTTTTACTGGACACAGGAAACGAAGCCGTATATTGTCAACTTGAAGTGTTTCGCTTGAAAACATTGATTTCCTGTGATGTTTTTGATTGAATATAATCAATACGTTTGATGATTGAAATGAAGTATTTAAACATGTTTTCCTTCGAAAAAAAGCTTGATTTACTTTTTAATTTTTGATTCAAGAAATATAATATTCATTTCTTTCCAAGCAACAAGAAGATTATAAGTTTCAGGATCAAAACACATTATAAAAGTCCCCGATAGTGCTTTTTTTTCACAAAGAAGTGTTGTTATAATTTGTTTACATTCTTTGAAAAAAAAATCTGCAAAATTTCTTAACCTCGAAAACGTTTTAAAACATTTTTCATTCTTTCAATATTACTTTTCAAGCTACAGTGCTTTAAGAAAAATGTGGATACAAGTATCACTAAGAATATCAGAATATCATACATTTCAATATTATATTATATTATATTATTATTATATATATATATATATATATATATATATATATATATATATATATATATATATGCATGCCTTTTTTGAGAAATTTTAGTCTATCCTGATGGGACCGTTTAAGAATTAAAGAAATTCTTAGTTTGCTAAAAAGGGTGCAATTAACATTATTTAATGTATACAGAGAGCCCTCCTTGCCAATTGATAAAAACTTATCACCAGTATAAAGATTTAATTCAGAGTTATATTTCAAAACACTTATACCAAACCCCAAGAAATAACCATTCGATAGATTTACAATTGCTTAGACACACTTCTAAACTGTAATGAATCTAAAATATATTATTTTAATTAGACTATTTTTCGACATGTCTCTTTAATCGTAATCCAATTGCTAATTTCTAAACTATAAATGACTAGCACAAATTCTAATAGAAAAAAAATGCTTTAAATGATAAAGAATAATTCTTTATGATTCTTGAGAGAAGACTGCCGAAAATGTAACGAAATCTCAATTTTTATGCAGTTCGTCGATATTTATATATTTAGGATTGTGAAATCAGAAATATAAAGACTCAAGGTATATGTTTCAAGTTTTTTAGTCTTTTATACAAAACAAAAATAAGAAATGACAATATTAGAATATCTAGCAGCATTTTTTTTATATTTTTATTCATACATACAATGACAATTATGAAACATGTACATGGATAAAATAATTAACGATTTTAATGAGCAGTTCCTTTACTTGTTGACAACAGACAAAATTTTGATTGAAAATTGAAAAATGCAATCATTAGAATAAAATTTTTTATAACATTCCTTTGGGCTATTATTTAAAATAAAATAATTGCTTACATTTTATAGAAAACTATTTCTTAAAACACTCAAACGTAATTTCTAAAACTCAAATATCACACTACTTTTAGCAACAAAAATTTCCCACCATCACTAATTTAAAACATTTGATAGTTGTTATTATTAAACTTATATTTAAAATTAGAATATAATTTCCTGAAATAATTTTTGAAGAATTAGTCATGCTGTTAACTTTTTCTATATACCAATTAGTTCTTTCTCTGAAACAGACGAGTTTCATTACAATCTTGCAGTGTATCAATTTTTTTTATATTTTATTCGTTAATTCTCTAAATAGTAGTAATTCAAGAAAATTAATTTTGCGTCCGATGAACAATCAGTGACAAAACTTTCTACACACAATAGATTAAAGTCATCCGTGAATACAGAATAATAATAAAAAAAATCCCCAGGTAAAATTTTTCGGTACTTGCGCAAAAAATGTGTGCTATTGGCATCTTTTGGCCAAGGCATTGGAGAGATTTTGGTTTCAATGCGTGGCATTGGCGAACATGCGCAATAGACTAACCTGATACTTTTAATAATTTGTTTAAGGCCGGGATAGCCTGGTTGGTAGAGCGTCGGATTCGCGTCCCTTAGGTTGCGAGTTCGAACCCCGCCGGCCGAAGATTCCCCGCGTGCCTGGTGGCTGACGCGCGTTAAATCTGTCGTGGTCACAAAGTCCTCTATGTCGAGAGTAATACCACTGAGGGTACTGGATCAGGGGTGATCGTTCTCTGATTCAGGTCTAAATTACGATCTGTGTTTGAGTGAATGAAGTCCGCCCCGTAAAAAGGGTGTGACGTTTCTATAGTAGCGCCATCTAGTGCCAAGTCGTTCTCTTGGCCCTAGATGGCGCTATTATAGAAACATGAGGCACTCCCCCCAGGCCTAAATCCGCTGTCTTCGAACAGTGGGCTTGCCTATGGCAAGTGCCATTAGAAACAACAACAGCAACAATAATTTGTTTAATAATTAATACCCGACTGCAATAAATATTTTAGACTATTTTTTCCCGCTGGCATGCGATGAAAACATGAGTACTAATTATTCTCCCCATTTTATTTTATGTATTCTGAGCTGAAAAAAATAATTTCCATTGGTTCAAATTAATTGGCAACGCACCATCTCACCTAAACTTTTAATTCAACGACTAAGTATTGTTTTTCCTTTACAAAAAAAATTGAGACCGAGGAAATGTTTCTAGTTACTGACGACAAGCAGAGATCCTTTAGATTTATCAACGGTAATAAAGAACTAAATGAACATAAGGAAACATTTAAAATGATAGAGTAAATGCAATAGAGAGTAGAAGTCATCGACACCTGGTGTAACGTGGGCAGAAAATTTGTTACTGATGCTTCTTTTCTGTAATTTGTTAAGATTTCACGCTAGGGATTTTTTTTAAGAAATCCATCACTGAACTCGTTTTAATCTACCAACCATTACCCCTACTTCTTCTATCAATTTAAGCCTTTCATTCCTAATTACTCTCGGTAACTGTGGCGGTGATGTTAAGATTGGGAGAATTAAATGATTTGTTCGCTTTCTTTTTTTCAGTTGCAATTCAGGAAGTTTATTTTATTTTTCTTCTTTTCAGTCTTCTACGTTTAGTCCGTAGCTAGCTTTATTCTGATTGTTCAGTATTATTCAATATTTTTTTTATTTACTTCATCATAATGAAAATAGTTGGGTCACATTTTTTTTAAATATGTAACAGATATTAGTAATTTCAGATTTCAATTTCAGGGACAATAATATTTATACAACAATGAATAAGTCTTAAAGTCGTGAAAGCGAAATACTAAACTTGAGAAAAAAATGCAAATAAAGATTTCTCAATCTTTCTGCCTCAATAAATATTCAATTATTTAGTTCTAGCATTAAAAAAATTAAATTATTTGATGCACATTTTATGTCACATTAGAAAATGATAGAAAAAATTTACATGAACAATTTATTTCGTTCGCAATCATTAAAATAATTTTCATTTAACTTCAATAACACACTAGCATTCCAAATACCAAACATGATTTTTCAGTTAATGGAATTATTTTTACTATTAATTTCTAATTAAAATTAATAATTTTAATTAAATTTGGTGTTAAGTCATCATTTGGTAAAATTATTTTTGGTGTTAAGTCATCTTCATTATTTCTGAAATTAATAAAATGTTTAAAATGACATCGAAAATTTATCCATAAAAAAAGATTCATATTTCCCCAAAAATTATATATTAGAAAAAACTGAAAGTTTAAATTTTCTCAATTGCTGTATTTCAGGCGGGAAAAACTACTAGCTTGAATGACATACCATTGCAAAACAAGACACCGCTATTTTCTTTTTCTGATAAAAATATTTTATTAAGTGGAAATTAAACTTTGTCTAAAAGTTATTGTTTATTCAATAATATTTTCAATTGCCAAAAATTGCACCATAGATAACTCAATTTAATCCTAGTATAAAACGTTAATGAATATATCTCCCTCACCAATATGGATTAACGTGCGTCCGTTTGAGAAATATTTCCAAGGTTAAGCCAAACACACCAAAGTAAATCATGAATGCATTTTTGTTCACTTGATTTTCTTATCTCGAAAACATATGTCGTAAAATCACTATTATTAATGATTCTAATATAATAATCCTTTAATGAGATTATTTCTTTAAAAAAATGTTCATTATTTTTTTAAGTATAGAAAAATAAAGAATGTTGTAAAATGCAAGATAACTCAATGTTTTATATGAGATATCTATTGAAAATAACTTTAAGACAAAGAATTTTAACATTGGAAAATTATTTTAAAGATTTCTGAAATTGCAATGTATTATTTTCTTGTCTACTTATTTAGGGGAATACAAATTACAAAGCATTAGTATTAAAATGTTTTTAGTTTTAGTGAAAACAAATAGCCTACAAATTTTTTTCATGTGGCAACAGATGGGATTAAAAAAAAGTGTTTATTTAATCAGATAAGTTAAAAAGAATGATAAATGTGAGATTAATTTAGAATGCAACGATTTTTATAGTTCATTTTATTAAATTTTAATGTTTGATATTAAAATTTTCATTGCACCTCTTGACGAATAGTTAAACTTAAAATGTGATACAGCATAGAATAAAATTTTTATTTTTCGCTTTTATATATATAACATAAAAGCAATATAGAATATCCAGTTAATTTATTCTTTCTCTATATCTAGAAATAACAGAATAAATAGTTAATATTGTTTATCAAATATTTATTCACAAAATAATTAGTTCTTCAATGAAAAAATTACTTGAAATTTAAATTTTATTTTAATCAGTATTTCATTCCTTTGAAGTTTCAACATGTAGCACAACTAAGAGAATACAGAAATTTTATTTCAAGTATATCAATTTTAGATTGGCATCGTCCCTTTCTTTCCTATTTAAATCTGATTATTTTGGCAAGCTTTTTTAGATTTTTGCAACACTTTATTATAACAATGTATAAAAGATATCGCATAGATAGGTTGGAGTTCAAGCTTATGCAGAGTCTTTTGTTGACTTATCCCCAAACGTTAAGGACTGCCAAGTGGAATATGATATTGCTGTTGTTGTTGTTGGGTTTAATGGCGCAAGAGCCATTCTTGGCCATACTGCGCCAAGCGTATGGTTCAATTTCATCCCATATAATAAGTGGTTAAAATTTTAAAAAAAGACGTTCGATTCTAGTAAAAAACGGACATTTTTTTTTTTTTAAGTAGAAATGAATGCATGAAATTCAAATGTAACATTGATTACTAATGTACAATAATTTTTTTTATAGTAGAGAAAAAAGGAAAAGTTTTAAAAGCTCAGTAGTATACAAAGGGATATAGACATAAATATCAGATACAAGTAAAAAATGGATAGATTTTAAAAATTTAAAAATATTTGGATGGTATGTTTCACCCACCAGGTCTTGTATGTTAAGATTTGACGAATGGAAGAAGTAACGACGATGAACTTCAAAGCTAGGACAGACAATCAAAATATGTTGAATACTAATCTCAATATGACATTTGGAGCATATTGGTGCCCTTTCACCAAAAAGGAGATGGCGGTGAGTATATCGAGTATGCCCTATACGTAGGCGAGTCATTTTGACATCATTCTCACGCTGTCGTAGAGTAGGCCATAAACCAACTGTGGGCTTGATGGAATGCAACTTATTGTGTATCTGCAGATCCCATTCCACCTGCCATTTAGAAAAGATGTGTCGTACAAGGGACCGCTTAGCATCACAATATGGAAGAGATTGTATTAGAAATAGTGATGCAGATTTAGCTGCAAAATCTGCCCTTTCATTACCGGTAATACCTGCATGCCCTGGTACCCAACAGAAGAGAATTTTGAAACCCCTATTTTCTAGGAGTCGTAATGTACACAAAATTTGAATAGCAATAGGGTGCATCTGATAGTGATAATGAGAGAGTGTCTCCAAAGCACTCAGACTGTCAGTATAAATTATAAAATTACGCTCAGAAAGTGGCAAGATTTCGCGAAGAGCACAGAAAATTGCCACCAACTCAGCCGTGAAAACGGAGCAACAGTTGTGTAGGCGATAGCTCCGAGTATCAGATGGAATTATGATGCCGCAACCGACATGCCCATGTGATCGGGAACCATCTGTAAAGATTGGTGTGAAAGAAGAATACTGACAGCGATGATAAAGAAAAAGTTGCTGATAAACAACAGAAGCAGTGGAGGACTTATCAAAACCTGCAAATGGATTCAGAAATGAAATGTATGGGACATCCCAAGGCGGAAAGCAAAAAGAATCAACAGTCGTGATGGTGACATTTGACAGGTCCGAATCACGCATGAGCAATTTTGCTCTCTCATTGAATGGAAGAACATGTGAGGGGCGGGCATTATATAGTCTGCGAAGACCTACGGGAAGATTCATATGACAAATAGGGTGATTAGGGACAGATCTTGTACGATAATAGTATAGAGTAGATAACTTTAAACGCCTTAAAGGGAGAGAGGGTTGATGGCAAATAACATACAGGCTCTCTACTGGAGAGGTGCGAAATGCTCCAGAACAGATTCTTAGAGCAGTGTGGTGTACGGTATCCAATTGCCGCAAAGCCGTAGAGCGTGCAGACCCATACACCATGCAGGCATAATCAATGCGAGAAAGTACGACTGCTTGATAAATTCGTAGTAGGGAGGTTCGATCGGCACCCCAAGATGTTTTGGACAGAACTTTTAGAATATTCAATGATTTCTCACACTTCTGCCGTAGGTGTAAGATGTGAGGAAGGAAAGTGAGCTTTCGATCAAGAATCACTCCCAAAAACCGAATTTCATTCACCACTGGAATGGAAATATTCCGAATATGAATATTCGGATCAAGGTGAACATTTCTTTTCCTGCAAAAATGGACGCATCGGCTCTTCTGCGGAGAGATAGTATGCCCATTGTTGTCGCACCACTCTACCACTTTATTAACGGCATTTTGCAATTGCCGCTCTATTAAATTCATATTGCTACCTTGGCATGAGATCTGAAGGTCATCGACATAAAGTGATCCATGAACAGATGAAGGTAAAAGAGTTAAAATTTGATTAAGATGAACAATAAAAAGAGTGACACTGAGGACACTTCCCTGAGGAACTCCCTCAGCTTGGATAAAATTAGATGAATAAGTGTTGCCAACGCGAACTCTGAAAGTCCGATGTGATAAAAAGTTTTGTAAAAATATGGGGAGGTTTCCCCTAAAACCTAAGTTAAAAATTGTAGAAAGTATGCCAAAGCGCCAAGCACGGTCGTATGCCTTCTCAATATCAAAGAATATGGAGATAAGGTGGTTCCTCCTAACAAATGCGTTGCGTATCTGGGTTTCCAGTAGTATTAGGTTGACAAAAGTAGACCGACCTCTACGGAAACCACTCTGCAACGAGGATATGTATCCGTTTTTCTCCAGTTCGAATATTAGACGGGCATTCACCATGCGCTCAAAGGTCTTACAAAGGCAACTCGTCAGAGCGATTGGTCTGTAGTTCAGAGAATTTGATGGTTCCTTTCCAGGTTTTAAGATTGGGATCACAATAGCCTCGCGCCATTGTGAAGGGTACTTCTGTTCAATCCATATTCTGTTAAATAATATTAACAGATTGGAAAGGGAAGTTGTATTCAAATGGCGGAGCATATTATATGTGATCCCATCTGGGCCAGGACTTGTATCATTGGCTTTAGATAAGGCCGTTTCCAGTTCAAACATCCTGAATTCGCAGTTATATGGAAAAGGGCGTCGGTCATTAAAGCGTAGACGCAACCGTTCCGCGCGATTCTTAATAGCCACAAATGTAGGACTGTAAGAGTCAATTGCGGACACTTCCGAGAATGCTTGACCAAGAATATTGGCAACATCTAATGGGGTTGAGTGCACCATATTTCCTGTATTTAAAACAGGCAAGGAGGTTTCACTACATATTCCATTAGCGGCCTTTACTTTTTTCCACATATGTTTACTGGAAGTGTAGGATGTGATGGAGGATACGAATTTTATCCAAGATTCTCTCTGACTTCGACGACGAATGCGACGAGCAAGTGCTTTGGCGTGCTTAAATGCAATCAGATTTTCTGTTGTCGGATACCTTCGGAAAATATTCCAAAGTTTTTTTTGGTTTTTATGACTGTCGCGACAAGCTTCATTCCACCACGCTCTACGAAATTTTCTTAGACGTGGGGAAGTCTTCGGAATAGTGGCATTCGCGGAGCTTATTATGCAGTTAATGACATGTTGTACTGCTTCCGTGATGTCGTAAGTACGGACCATGTTCTCGGTGATATCTGCCAATTGCGTGAAAGTATCCCAGTCTGCCCGCTTGAATAGAAACCTCGGAGGACAGGGAGTCGCACCACCGCTATCAGCATGGGAGACAATAATAGGAAAGTGATCACTATTATGTAGATCTTTGCTGACTGTAAAGATCAAAGATGGCAAGAGTTCAGGAGAGCAAATGGCTAGATCAAGGCTATGGAAGCTACGTGTGGGTTCATGAAAGTACGTCTTCTCATCATTATTGAGCAGACAGATACAGTTATTTGTTATTAACTGTTCGATCTGCCGCCCACGAGAGTTTGTACTATCTGAACCCCACAAAGTACTATGTCCATTGAAATCGCCACATAAAATAAAAGGCTTCGGAAGCTGGTCCACTAACTGGTCAAGATCTTGCTGACGTACGACATCATGAGGCGGTAAATAAATGCAACAGACTGTGACCAAAATTCGTGTCTGAACTTGCACAGCCACAGCCTGTAGAGAAGTTTGTAAAGTGAGAGGTGTGCTCGGATATATATTAGAAGTGAAGATACAGACTCCTCCCGAACTATGAGATTCAGTGTCTGCATCGTTCCGAACACAATTATAACCACGTAATTTAATTGGAATATTGGACTTCAAGAAGGTCTCTTGAAGACCAAAACAAACAGGATGAAAGGTGTTCATAATGGTCTTAATGTCAAAAAGTTTGGACCGAAGGCCGCGACAATTCCAAGAAATGAAGGTACCCATTAAGAATTCGGGATTGCAGGTAAGTTAATAGGTGCATGTGGTAGAGTTGCGGAAACTTCACAACTCATGTGCAAATCCTCATCCTCATCCTCATCTGATGGATGGAGAGAAAGGCGATCTGGACTTTTGGGCATGCCACCAAATATTGACGACAAGTCCTTGTGGACTATACCCTGCGTCGCAAGTCCCAAAGCGACGGAATTTTTAGCTGCTGACTTTTTCAATTTTGAAGGCAGTTCCGGTTTTGAAATACCGCGTTTTGCTAACTTCAACGTCAGTGAGTTTTGCAATTTTTTCTTCAATTTCTTTTGTGATTTCTTAGGTATGTCAAGTGTACTATTGGTGGAATGTTCAGAATCAGAATTCCTAATATTTTCAGGTGGCTTTGAATCGGCGTGAAATTTTACACAATTACTACACGAACAGTTTGCGCAAAAGGTGTTCTGGACAGCAGAAGCGTAACTTTTACCAGGAATAGGAGTTTGTACTTGAACTCTACGCCTGGCTTCGGGATATGAAAGATCTTCTTTGATTTTTATTGTGATTACTTGTTTTTCAAGCTGCCAGCTAGGGCATGATCGAGAAAAGAAAGGGTGATCGCCTTTACAGTTCACACACTTTTCCTGTGCGGAACATTCCTGGCTATCATGCCCTTTTTCTGCACAGCGGGCACATGTTAAAGACCCGCGGCAATTTACTTTAGAATGGCCAAACCGCTGGCACTGAAAGCATCTGAGTGGGTTCGGAATGTACGGCCTTACTGGGCGTCGTATATAACCTGCGTAAACAAATTCTGGTAGTTTGGGTGTCTGAAACGTTAAGATGTGATGTTTTGTTTCAAGGAGTTGTCCATTACGCCGTATCGTTATGCGACGGACATCTATAACTCCTTGCGGTTTCATTTCTGATTTTATTATATCTATGGGGACATTTAAGAGTTCCCCACAGGTAATGACACCTTTAGAGGTATTCAACGACTGGTGAGGACTTATAGTTATTGGTATATTTCCCAGTGCTTTTAATTTTTGAATCTGCTGGGCTTGCTTACGGGAATTCACCTCAACAAGCAAGTCACCAGAGCGCATTTTACGAATGGATTTAACATCTCCCACTGTTGCCGTTATAGCCTTTTGCACAAGGAAGGGAGAGACAGTTTGAAATGTTTCGTTATTTGAAGAAACTCGCTTTACAATGTAAAATGGATCAAAATGATTGGATATGTTGGAAGATATTGGAATGTTTCGATGCCCACTGAAGGGACCACGTTTGGAGGAGCCCATACGATATAGTAAATGATTCGGGTCCGACGGCACCGCCCACCACGGAGCCCAACAAGGGAAGGCAATTACCGACTCTGGTTATTCTCAGCCTCGGCGTCCACCCTAGTGCTAATCGGTACCTATACGCTGGGAGTTACCCCCGGGGACAGTGACCACCCTTAACGCCAAGCCCAAGGAGTAACCCCTTCGCTTGATCCCTAGCAAACTAACCACTTAGGTGGTTAGCGACCAGCCGATTGATGTACCGGGGACCACAGTACACCACCCGTCTTTCAAATGGGTCGCCACGCACGGCAAACACGTGGGGTTTTGGCTGTCCATGAGAAGCTAGAAGCAAACAGAGCGGCGACAGCTTCTCATGGAAAGCTCCCTCGCCTGCCGTCGTGGGAAAGAAAAAATACAGCAAAAAGCAGAAGGCGTAGAGGAGAGCGAACTGAAAGGGAGTAATGATCCCTGGGTACCTCGGGATTGGGACACCCGTACTCACCTATAGTAGGTGAGCCCCTGAGGGGGGAATATGATATTGCGAATCACTTTAAGGTAGTAAAAATCTCTAAAAATGCATGCAGATATTGATGCCGCTCTGAAATACAAAAAGAACAATAATAACTACAAAAATATGTACTTGCTTATTTTTTTTTTATTTTTATTTTGAAGGGGCAGCGGTTGATCTCAACTGCTTCTATGACAGACCACATTGTCGTTGAGGCGGTTTACGAATGCGTTCGAATATATCAAGTATGCTTTAAACAAATCGGCGACGATTCTAGCTGTAATATACATAGCATAAAGCAGTAATTTTCCCGATAAAAAAGACACGGATTAAGACCCGACGAATACAGAGGACACATGGGGTCTCTCGCATATTTAACCCACTTTCTTGGAAATGTAACATGCAGATACTTGTGTGCCTCGCAGACAAAAAATGTATAGATACATCATGCATGAACCACGTAACTTAATGAACAGCGCCTGACACCCTCTGCAATATTTCCGGGAGGACGTATTGATGTAAAACATTGTATGTTGCACCATTCAGACTATTCCTGTTAGAAGCACCGACAATCCTTGCCTTCTCAACGACACAAAATTTCTGTTGCGATTTCCACATTACTTTGGCATGCGGATTAGTCATCGCACACGTGTGCATTTTGTGTGTTGACAATATATTTTCGATACCGAGTATATGCAGGCATTTTTCGCAATTTTCATCCTCTCAACAAGATTTCCGACACCATGCTCCATAGCAGTTTTAGTTCGTATTAATGCATATTAACAATCCACTGAGTCCCTTGGTTCATGAACAGAATAACTTGTACATATAACGGGGTTCGTTGTCAGGGCCCCCTAACAAGTTATACGAAGATTTTTTGTTTCTTCGTTTGTATATGTAAAGAATTCGAGATAAATTTTTTCCAAGCAAGTTAAACAAAGAAATATAGATTTAAAAGTTAAAATTAACAAAGTGTTCGATCGACAATCTTCTTTAAAAGTATGATATTGAACACCAATATTCAGCTGCGCAATCCTTAAGATATGTAAATATTTTCTTTAAAAATACAATATACTAATCTACATTAATAATTGGAGTTTTTCTAGTAAAATAATCCAAAATCAATGAGATTTAATAATTTCTATTTTAAAACCGTTTGAGAATAATTTGAAATTTAAAATGAAATTTTTTCCAAATATACGACGCATATTTCATTTTGTAACAAAAAAAAAATCAATCGCTTGTGAATGCGTTTTTATTTTTGTCTTCAAATTACACCTCCAGCCATCCATTGCAATTAGAAAATTTGCATATATGTCTAACTTAATGCAAATTAAAATCATGGTGAACTAAATGAAAATTCAATAGTAATCATGGCTAAATTCACTATTTTTTTAATGTTTTTTTTTAATATATAGGAAATTGCAGTCTTAGTTATACACTCTTGAATTCATGAAAAGATGAAATGGGATTTCCGATAGAATGCTCACTGGAACATTACGAGATAGAAATATGCAAGGACCTTTGCCAATTCTTTCTTTAAATTATCATTAAAATGAATGCCCCGAGATCCTTAGTATTGAAAAGTGTTAATGATGTATTTGAATTAATGCTTGTTCCGAAATGGAGAACATTGTTTAGCATTGTACGAGTAGCATCTGTAGACTGGATTGATACTTTAAAAACTTTGTTATTTTAGAACATTTTTTAAGAAATTCCAAAAAATGCAGCAAAAGTGAGATATTATATAATGGGCTGTTATTGCTACTTATTTAATTTCGTTATCTTTATATTAACATCTTTGCTCTATTTTTATTCATAAATGTTAAATTTGTGACACATATACGAGCCTTTAAGATATGAAATCGGGCCATTTTGTGTAAAAACAAAAGTTCTGTTATATTATTTACTATCTACCAATATTCCTGTTCATAAATATTATTTGAAATTGCTCTCAAAATCAACACCGCGTAATCTGTCGTAAATGAAACTCTTTGCCCATTTTTTTAAATTTAAATCCCTTACACATTAATAAATAAATACGATATAAACTTCTACAGCTATGAAGCTCATAATCTTAATCTACAATTACGAATTCTTATATTAATTCAGAATGGATGTTAAGTAATTGTCTATTAGTCTAGTGCATTAATAGTCTCTTAATGTTAAAAAGTTGAAATGTGTTATATAGTTATGTCGTTAATCATAAATGTGATTCCGGTTTATTCAAAGTTGTTGAATGCTTTGCAAATATTACGTCTAAATAAGGATAAAATGAATAAATTGAAAAGTAAAGAGCTTAAACTAACAAAAAAATTAAACATTATGAAAGAACATTCAAAGCGAATTACATTTGATGTCGCAACAAGAACATTGCATTAATAATTATGTGTAAAAGGCATAAAATATTAAATTGCGTAAGTAGTATTCACATAAATGTCGTTTATATTCATTAACTATATTTTTGAAAAGTTGGAAACGTCAAAATAATTATCTTTATTATTAGAAGGAATGCCAAAATATTAGAAGACAAGATTATTCCTTATACATTCAAAACTTTATACAGTAGTTAAATAATTTTAAACTTTCAGTGCGCGTGCAATGTAACATTTTTGACATAGGTTGGCGAATCATTTTTGTTGCTCACCAACAATGGTAAGGCTGTATGACACGGGTGTATCACTAGTCTTGTATCATCCGATAAGACATCAGTGCTGTACCAGATGTAACAAAACTAGTTACAGTCAAAATCAGTTATTTTAATATAAAACTATAATATATATATAAAATTATATTAATTTTAATAATAAAACTATAATATTTATAAAATTATATTAATTTTAATAATATAAAACTATAATATTTATAAAATTATATTAATTTTAATAATATAAAACTATAATATATAAAATTATATTAATTTTAATATAAAACTAATATATAATATATAAATTTTAATATAAAACTATAATACAATATATAAAATTATATTTTTAATTATATAAAATTGTAATACAATATGCAAAATTATACTAATTTTAATAAAATAAAATTTAATAAATATAAAATTTCGCTTAACATCTTGCCTTAAGAATTCATTTTATATTATGTAAAGGGCACGCCTCATTTAGGATATATATTTTAATTCAATATAGACAAAATTATGAAGGACATCTGATATATAAAGCGTAGTCAATTCATGAAAAAAAAGGGATATTGTCGAAATAATTTAAATACCAAAAAACTATATAATTACGCGTTACAAAAGTCATTTGTGAAAGGATGAAAGTTCATTTAGGATCATAATAGAGCCTGATGAATTATTGAGACTCTCCTCACAAACCATTACAACTAATAAAAAAGAGCGCAACAATCTCATTAACTTCTCGGAACAGAGGAGTTCTTTAAACAGAGAATTATTCGTGTTTATTCGATGAACAGAGCTATCTGAATATGAATATAATCAGAATCATCAACATTGCGTCAAAACAGAAGCGATTATGAAAGAACAGACTCGCAGGTCATGAATTGCCAGAAACTTTAAATTCAATTATATTTTTTACATCATCAACTATACGTTATGTCTTTAAAATACAAAGATTTCTTTGCTCTCGAACAACAACAACAGTAATCACTTATCTAATTTATTCCAGTTTTCGAAGTCCAGTCGTAATTATAGAATATTGAACATTAGTAAAAACATATGTCCCAAAGAGATTCTTCACATTCCATTTCACAATAAAATAGCAAATATTTATTTAGGATATGTCAAAATGTTAAAATCACACACAATTTAATTTTCAAAAAGGATTTGAAAATTTAAATAAAATTCAACTTCATTTTTTTTCTCCTGCTATCGAATTAAATAATACATTACATTTTGGGAAAGCTTTATGATAATCTTTCATCTAAGAGCTACGACATCCTTTGGGATATTAAGGTTACTTTTTCTATCAAACCATGGCAACTAAGAATTAATATTAGATTATTTGAAATATCAACATTCCATGCATAGTTGGCCGTCGGACATCACAGTTAAAGGTTTGAAAGAATTTAATTTTCTGAACATTGTTTGTTCAAGATTTGAATATTTTATTCATAATAACAAAATAAATTTTAGTTAAAATATTCCTATTTGAGAAATTTAATTTTTATTCATGTTTAGAGTTAAGGAAATGAATCGCATTTTTCAATTCATACTTTTTTAAATACTAATATTGGTTTGCTTTTTTAATTTACATGTACTTAATCTCAGATATCCATATGTTGCAAAGCCTATGTTTTTATTTGCTTTAATTCTTTTTCAGATTAACTCTTTATCAGAAATAAATGGCAGGAATTCGTTCTTAAATTAGTTGTATTTTTTAATATTTTTTGGAAAAATTCGAAGATATTCATGAAAAGTGAGAGTAATTTAGGAGTATCGCCAAATTTGTATAATTTTGAGCAAATACGATGCCAATATTTTGAGACATGTAAAATGACATATATACTTAAAAGCAAATTCATACAGAATTTACAAAACCATATATATTTAAATAAAACTATAAATAATCGATTTAAACTTTAAAATGATTATTTTAAATAGAATTTCAGAAAAATTCAGAAATTGATAACTTATTTAAATTTTTTTCCTTAAATATTGTCAGATCGATTTCATTTCCGCAACGGTCCACACTACTAATGTTGCAAGATACATCAAATGAAATTAATTCTTAGATGTAAATTCATGCAAAACATGCAATAAAATATAGATTCTATTTGTGAATTTTCTGTCCGTCGTTTGAGATATTTTTTTCAACAGAACCAAAATTAATTGGAAATTTCGAAAGCACTCCTAATAACACATATATCATAGTTCTCAGATATTTAAAGAAATCTTATTAAATATCATAATGATCATCACCTGGTATTTAACATTTTATCCCCGATATTTCTCAATAACCAATAAAATGTTAATATGCATTCAAATCTTGTGAGCTCGATCAAAATCTTAGAAAGCAAAAAGAAAGCACTGGCCATAATCGAATTCATGACCTCAAAATATATATTCCGTTGAGTCGAAAGGTAGTTGTAACCGGAAGATATTACTTTTGAAATTCCTTGAAAGTTGCAAGGAATGGGATTTCCGGAGGAATACTGAATGGATTTCCGGTGAAATATAAATTGTGAAAAAGGTCTTACATAACTCTTCCTTTACAAATCCACGAAAATTAATGTTTGTCAGTATTCCTCAGTTATAAAGCATTCTTGAAATGTTCAGATAAGCCTTTCATTCAGATACTGAAGAAATTATTCAGTAATGTTGGTAATGAAATATCACAGAACACTGAGATATTATGAGATGTAACCTTATTAAATAATTACTGAACTTTCCTGTATAGTTTTAGAATGAGCTTTCATGAGCAATTATTTAATTCAGGTTTAAAATGAGATTTCATTATTTTCAGTAAAATATATTAAGCAAGTTCCTTCAAACTTTTTACTACATTATAGTTAAAGAATCATTCATTTTTTTAATATTTATTATTATTAGACATAAATAGTCATATATATAGTGGCAACTAGAATAGCTTGACTTTTAAATTCCTAATTGATTATTTTATGTTATATGCATTATTTTTATTAGCTTGTTCAATAAATATTTAAAGTTAATGTTGCATCAAAAAATAAGAAAATATCATTTACGAATTTTAGGAAAAAATGCAACATTCTTTCGAATTTTGTGCTGAGAGTTTTATGAAGTTTAATTAAAAAATTAAATGCATTAATTTGATTACAATTTTAAAATACTTATGTCGCAGATAAATTTATTTCCACACACACTATATTATATTATATATATATCTATCTATATATATATATATATATTGTGTGCATCTTATAACCAGCTCTAACGATTTGGATCAAATTTTATATTTAGATAAGGTTTTGCTTTCTAAGTTTATCTATATAGGCGACTTTCATGAAAAAAACCCGCGATTTTTGACAACTGAAAGGCATTTTTTTAATATCTAACTATTAGAGCCTTTTTTTTTGTATGCTTTCCTGCTGACAATGCCATATAGCCCGATCTCGTAAATGTTTGTGTCATTTGCATTGTTGCCAAAGGATAATCTGCTGGTACCTCAATTTTGTCAGATGCCGCTATATGGCATTATCCACATACGAATGCGTTTGGCTCATATCTTATAGTATCAATGCAAATATTGTGTTAATTATTCGAATAATATTTTTAACCAAGTGATTCATGGATTTTTTTTTTATTTAAATGATCAGTTCATATGCCGTAAGATTGAAAAATTCGTATGTTATCAGTAGGTGATTCATGTCTTAACATTTTCTCAGAAAAAATTCGATTTTCCTGATACTCAATTATTAGACATAACATCCTAAATTATTATTTATGCATACTTATTTAAAAAAATATAAAATTCATAGTTTAAAAAAATTAAAATGGAAAATATTGTATTCATTGATTTGCGATAAAAATCATTGTTATTAGTTTAGTATTTAAATCGAAGTAAAGATAAATTCTTCAGTAGAAATGTACTTAGAAATCCCAAATGAAGAGACAATTTTTCTATTTCAATATATATTTAGGACTTAATAAAATATCTGAAGACTTCTTAAGGTATCCAACTAGGTTCATTGACGATTTTTTTAAAAAAGAACAACAATTTTTATAGTACCAAATAGTTAACACAGACTTGAAAGATCACTATTAGAAGAAACAATACACTTAATGCTTTTAATATTTGAAAAAAACTATTTATTAAATGAAAATTTATGAAAAATTTTCAAAGCTATGAAATGCGTAATTAAAAAATGATGGATATATTAATTTTTTATTTCCCTACATACAGCTCAAACTACATAAAATGTGTCAGACTACAAGATAAAATTTATTTCATTAAATAAAAATAGGAGAATTGGAAGTTACCGTTAATGATTTTTTTTGTCAAAATTGATCTATGTTTCGAACTAAAAATGTCTATAGAGCATATCCAAGTGAAGTTACTTTAAAATCCACTGTGTATTACACCCTCAAAGGTTTTGGATACACTCATACCACATTTCATGAAATTTATAGAATTGATTTTAAGATATCCTGTTTCCCGTAAGCCAATCTCAGTAAAATAATCTTTGAATAAATTTTATGATTCATTTAATAAACTTTGACATTTTTATCAGCCCTCAACATTTAGAAATCAGGTTTGGGCAAAAGAATACATTTCTGTGCTTAGATTGTTACCCTTAAGAAAGTTTTAGATCATTTAAAATGTGAATAACTTATCTTCTTGGCACAGATAAGTAGTTTAGGAATTTTAATACAAAATACAATTTCGTATCACAAAAGAAAAGTCTACAATTCTCTATAATTCATTGATAGCTCCTATAATTACTATACCTACAAATGACAGATAAATCTTAGTTGAACTATCAGAATCGCGGTAATATGTAAAACATTTTCCTTCAAAGTAAATATCAGATTTTCTGTGGTGTGGTTTATCGGTGTCTAAAATATGCGTTTCAATTTCCTGAACTTATAGAAAGAAAATTCGGTTCAACCTTCTTCCTTCAAATATTAGTGTCCAAATTTTTTTTTATTTCTCACCGCGCTATGAATGATCTTATGTGGCTCTACTTGATCAAAGATGCAGGCATATCTATCAGCCGTCTAAGTCATCGGTTTCTGTTGTAAAAGAGCTCTACTATATTCCAAAACTGGACTACAGCCCAAAAAAGTTTTGTCCATTTGACGGTATCAGAAAGACGTAATTTTTTACGAGCTTCTTCCATAAAGTGGACAATAAATTCTACGAAAGACTCATCAACTTCATCAATTGAATGCTGTCATAGCAAAAACAACGGCCAGAATTAATGAACCAAAGAGACGTTTTTCATCATGGCAACGCGAGAGACCACATATTGCATGAATCGCAATTGAGGAAACTTTTACAGTTTGATTGGGATGTTTACCGCATCCTACATACTCTCCAGATCTCGCTCCCTCTGATTATTACTTATTTCTGTCCATAAAAGATTCTCTTCGCGAAATAAAAGTGCACACCGAGGATTATTTCTTGTCCAAAACAAAATTTTGGAATGTCCTAATGATGCTCCCTGAGAGATGGAAGAAGGTAATAGAGCAAAAGGGTTCTTATATAACAAAATAATGTAATAAACAGTAAATATTCATTTAATGTTAGAAATAGGAAAGAAATTAATGGAATACCCTAATACAATTAAGTGTATTGATTTTTTTTTTTTTTTGTAAGGAGGAATAGACTAATTGCGACTATAACTCAAAACTTGCGATTTCAAAACAATTTTCTGTAATGCAAAAACGCAATTAAAATTTGCTTTTTCGAGTAACTTATATGTTTCTAGACCAAGAAAAATGCATTGAGTTGAAAATTCTCAGTCGATTTTGTTTTTATTCTTTATAAACTAAAATGCGATTGTGAAATTTTAATGCGAAAGCGAATGTCATCTGACATTTCACAATTCAGCAAAGAAATTATAAAGCTACAAAGAAGGATTAAATTACTTAATCTTATTTCTAAGTATATTTCAGTCTTAAAAAGATATATTTAAGTAATAGTTTTATATTAAATGTGTTTATTGCTT
The DNA here is from genome assembly GCF_947563725.1 of Argiope bruennichi. Taxonomy (NCBI): domain Eukaryota; kingdom Metazoa; phylum Arthropoda; class Arachnida; order Araneae; family Araneidae; genus Argiope; species Argiope bruennichi. The sequence continues at coordinate 42,878,538 of NC_079154.1, read as the reverse complement.
GTGCCTTTTAGGATTTACTAATACATTTTTAATTTTCTATATAAATTAGCAAAAAGATTTTTGCAAGAGAGATTAATTCAAAGTTTCAGTAGATAGAAATTATTAGTAAGTCATAGTTAATAGAAAATAACATTAAAAAAGATATAAAAATAAAATTGGTTCGATTTTTTTTTCTTCTGAAAATCAAAATAGTTGGAAATCTTGAAGAGGGCATGTTCAAATAACTGAGTATCTGATATAGTATTCCATTCTCCAAACTAACATAATGATTGATCATAACGGTTGCCATACAAGGTTTTCTGAACTAGTAATGAGGGAACGATTAAATGAAGTTTTCTATATCTGAGCAATGAGCGGGTAGCAATACTATTCTCATAATAACTGTCAATATTTAACGGTGAGCAACTCTTGAAAAATGGCTATTTTACTAATTTTCTATTTTGATATTAAATCCACCTTCAATTTAAGTAAAAAGAATCAACAAAAGGCTATAAAGAATCTACTATTTACATAATGCTTATTAAATAAAAGTAGATAATGAAAAAAAACAGCAAATTTTTAATTCAAGAAAATTCTAAAAATATTTTTTTAGAATTTGAAAATAACTTGCTTTGCAGAATGATTTTCAATTTAGACTGTTGACAATTTTAAAGATTATTAATTGTTTTTACTAAATTTAACGGAGTTTAAATTTCTTATTAATAAGTGAACATCTTGAAAATTCCTAAAACTTTACATTTTTCTTCTAAATACAAGATGGGATTTCCTGCATTTTTCTTAATCTACATTATCAAATTCCAGTTTAAAAATCATCTCTCGAGATTTTAAGCAGCTATTATATAAACATCTTGAATATAAATTTTCAATAACTATATGGATATTTTTTTTACGAAGAACTTAAGCGACTACTTTTTCTTTAAAAAACACACATTTTTCTTTAATTTTCAACAAACATTGATCTTTATATCGATAATATATAATTCTTGAGGATAAATGTTTACTCTAAGCGACAGGAATTTCAGCTTTTATAAAATTAAGGCAAATGTGGAAACAGGTTATAAAATAAAACAAAAATATGAAAAAAAAAGTTTTTTTTTATTCTAGTATTTCTTTGTTGCCGAAAGAAAAGGTGTGAATAAGAATGGAGAAGCCTCTTAACGTTTTTATTGAAACGGTAGCAACTAAAAACAGATTCTCCTTTTGCAAGTTTTCTTATTGTTGGGTAGGCTATTGTTCCTACCAATTGTTGGAGTCTATTATGTGCGCGTGGAAGCACTTCGTAAACAGAAAGACCTCCGTCTCCAGTTCCTTTTATTGTATACCGGACTATTATACTTAGGAAGCCAGACACTGTGAATGAGATTTTTGCTTTTATAAAGAGAGATTTGTGCCTCAAAATGTCAGACCATTTTTCCAAAAGTAAACATAACCAGGAAATAATGCGTACAAATTGTAATACATACTGTAAAGTCAATTATTTTAAATATTTGTTTAATATCGTTATTTCCTTTCGCTCCCATTTGCATTGTTCTTATCACTGGGGCTGGGAGATGACCGGACTTCATCACCGCGATATATTGTCCAATATTTGTCGACATATCATGATTAATTATATATTTATATCTATGATAAGTTATAAATAGCATATCTTAATGTATTGACTAATCAGAACAACTCCAAATAAAAGGAAGTTTCACTTTATATCGTGAAAATATTCGTTTTCGTTTGAATAAAAATGAAAAAATAATTGTGTTAAAACCCCTTTACCAAAATCTATCAATGCCAAAGCAATGTCTGCACGTTGTAATTTATTATACTCCGTTTTTTTCAATACGATGGTTTTTAAAATTTTATATTTTTTACTGCTGATTTAAGAAAAGGCTCAGTTTCTTTCATTCTTCATTAAAGGAAAAAAAACCCATCATAATAATGCTTTTCACAAGTAAAATAAAATAATTTTAATAAGTCCTGAATTCAAAATATGATGTCTTGAAAAATTAATTTTGTACATGAATTACACAAATTCTTATTCTTATTATTAGATTTAATTTAAATTAATAATTTCACAAAATATTTCTAAAGTAAATTGAATGCAGGAATGTTTAAATCAATTAAAAATACTGTACATTTGAAAATAAAAAAAAAGAGATGAATAAAAACAAAAAAAAAGGAAGGAAAAGAAAGTTTTTTTAAACTGCTTGAAAATTTGGAAAAAAAATGCAACATATAATCCAATTACATAAAGGAAAATAAACTGGGATAGTAAAATTTACCCATTAAAAATAATCTTCATCCTAAATAAAATATTGTATTAAAAATTATATAATGAAATTGCAGAAGAGCATTTTTAAAGACAAAAAAACCAGAAAAATTATATACTTATAGAAATATAAAAGAGCATAATACAGTAAAGCATGCGGATTAAAAAGAAAAGAAGAACACCACATTTTCCACCGGTATGCAAACAATGGCATGGAATCCAAAAAAGGAAAAATAAATGATAAAACATTGCCAGGACTGATTCTCAATATTCATGCAAAGTAGATTATTATCGAAGTCTCGAAATTACCCAAAATTCGATAAGTATAGAAATACAAAATATATCGAAAATTTGATAAATGTTGGTAAATCCTATATGTATTGAAAATTTGATAAGTATCGACAATTCGATACGTATAAAAAATATATTTCGATAAGTATCGGCGATTTGATACGTATAAAAAATATAATAATTCGATAAGTATCGGCAATTTGATACGTATAAAAAATATAATTCGATAAGTATCTGAAGTTTTTAGCAATACCGATCGAGCATTCAAGGTAGTTTTGAAACTTTAGAAGCAATGCAGGCGAAATCAGAAGTATAACGCATTTTATTATTATGCGAGTGAGCTTAAATGTGAAAATACGAGCTGCGAATAAACTTGCTAATTTAGTCTGAATTAATCCTTTTTGATTTTATTTCTGAAGATGAATATTTAGAGATTAAACAAAGGGCAATCAACAACCCTTCTAAAAACAGCAATTTTTCCAAATTGTCATCAGTTATTCAAAGAACAGAAAACAGTTTATTCCAAAGTGACATGTTTAACACAAGTATTTTTATATATTAGAATCAGATAGTATTTATAAAAACATTAACACAAATTATATGCGAATGTGAAAGGGAATGAAGAGCAACAAAAACACTAACTGATAAAGAAAACGAAATCTCAAATTAATTCTGAATGTCGATTTATTGATTGCGATTAATCATGAACCATTATTCATGACAATGATACTGATAGATCGATATTTTTCAAAAACTGGCATCAAAAAATCGATTTTTCAAAAATGTTTTTTCGATAAATTGAAAATCGGCACAACCTTACTCATCATTTTGATAAGTCTCATTCTTATTTGCATTGTTCTCATCGAAATACATATTATAAGAAGTAAAATCTAATTATAACAAGCAAAATTATTCCTTTGCAGCATCAGAATAAAATAAGTCAACTAAAGCAACAAAGAATTACTTGGGGCATAATGTATTACAATTTGTGAATTATCTTCATACTTCGTCTTTCTTGTAGACCCCCTTCAAAAAATGAATGAGTTATACATTTATTGGGTGTGCAAAAATTCTACCCGTTTTTATTATTATTTTATTTATTATAAAGAAGCAGAAACAATCGCAAAATGAACAGTACCTATTATTGTGCATAATCCCCATTGCTATATATGACCTCTTGCCATTTTTCTGGTAGGAGATAAATCCCACAGCGATAAATGTCCGCGGTTTTGAGAAAAAAGTTTTGAATGACAGTTTTCCAAGCATCAAGATCAAGATTTTTTGACTGAAGGAATTATTCAACTCACGAAATAGGAGATACTCAGTTTGTCCCCAGTCAGGATAAAAAGGTGAGTGGGATAAAAACTCCCAACCAAATCCCATTTACTTTTGGTGAGCAATGATAGCAGCATGTGGCCTGGCGTTATCGTGATAAAGGATAACACCACAACGATTGATGAGATCTGGCCACTTTGCTACCAAATTCGAATGTAGCCTATCTAACTGTAGACAGTAGAAGGAAGCATTGGCAGTTTGGTTGAAGTAAATTATTCCCTCCCAGTAAATTATTTCCTGCACTTCCCACCACACACTCAATTACACCTTCTTGGAATGAAGTTCAGCTTTCGAAGTCGAAGCAGGCGGATTAGAAAGGTGACCCACAGTCCTACAATGCTTTACGTTACAGTACATAACCGACTTTTATATCCTGCCAAAATTCGTGTCAACAATAGGTCGTTTTAGTACCGTGAAAGCAAGGAAACACAGGTGGCGATTCGGTCATTCCTTTGATTAGTTGTCAGGTTATGTGGAACACAACGATTCCACTTTCACGCAAACCCAACTTAACCAGTCGTCTCTCGAACGTTGTCCGGTGTACGTTGAAGGTCTACGTCTCTTGCATTCTCCCCATTAACTTGCCAAACATTATGACATGCTGTGGTAGCCGAACTCTTTTTATCGAACTCGTTTAACAAAAAAAGTCTTATATGCTCGTTCTCTCTTTCCATGATACATCTTCTGAGGTTTTTTTTTTTTAGGTGACTAACTTTATGAGACACGATGCATTTATATTTGAGGCATCAACACGTTTCATTGGCTGAAGAATTGCGGCATTACATTGTCATGTGTGATGTCAATTCCATTGCAAATTTGCATATCCAAACACGGGTATAACTTTTGTACTCACCCAATAACATTGCAAATATAGTTTCAGAACTGTTTTAATCACGGGAGAAGGAATATAGATAAGATCTATGTAAAATTTTGTGTGGTATTTCCTGCGAAGTATTATCCTGTGCTAATATATTTCTTGATCTTATAAAGGTTAAAATATGCTATACAAGGTTTTTTTCGTAATCTTCGGCAGTGCCTTCTTCACTGTACGTTTATGATGTTTGTCAATTTTTGTAATAACACCATGTTCTTCATCCGAGGCAAAAAATCACATTGGGTGAAATCAGTTAAATTAAAAGAATCTGGAAGTACTACAATTTCATAAACTGAAATGTAATTTAACATCAGAACGAATACCTGGAATGTTTTCAGTGTGATGTGACACGCATAACTTGACTTTTCGACCGGTACTTCTGAATGCCTCTAAGAGGTATGTGCATATTCTATGCATATGAAACATTGACTAATTCGTTGCATAATTTTGTTTGGTCCAAAGGGTTATGACATTACTTTTCATTTTGAAAAATTCTCAAATAAGGGTTTCTGATCATAGCAGTATATAGTTAAAATATTGAAACGGTTATTTTGATTTTTTTTTCTTTTCATGAAATAAATAAAATTGTACTTATTCCTCCTATCAATTTCCTTGTATATACTTATAGAATTTTTAAAAGAATAAGGGATTTATCTTTCATTAATTTAATGTTAAATTTATATCAAAATGTGCTATAAATTTAAAACATTGATGTAAAACCCAGGAGTAAAAGTTGAGCAAACAGGTTTACCGAACTTGCGTACACGTAAGACGAAGAGACAGCCTGACAATTTTCACTTAGATATTCGAAAAATTAAAACGCTGTATTTCATACATCTTTTTCGATTTTTTTCCAAAAGCTAAAGATTAAATTCTACTATTCTTCCTGCACATTTTTGAATGATTGTGTTCACATATGCGCCAGAATTTGTAATTCCTGAAACAAATTCATTTTAGACTCAGAAAGGCTCTTTTATCAAGACGTCGAATTTTAAACTAATGCAGTAAACACACTTTGCTCACATTTCCTGGCAAGAAAGTAAAATTGAATGTTAAATCTGAAATGCCGGAAATGCATAGATGCCACAAAAACATTTATACGATTATGTGAATAAAATAATAGCGTATTGTAATAAATTATAAATATTTATACATCATTTAGTATAAGATTTCGATGCATTCATTGCCATTCGATGAATAAAAATTATTATATTTCTTACCTTTAAAGGTTGATAGCCGTTAATGTGCAGATTACCTGGATAATCGGCAGATTAACTGATTTTCCCCGTAAAAGTGTGCAATCAAGAATTTTCTGTATTTTAACTAAGTAATGCACTTATTAGCAGCTTTTGTATCGTTCAAGTTCAAAAGTTTATTTTCTCTCATTTCCTTTCTCCATCCCATTCCTCCTCCTTCCACTTGTAGTTTGGTTTCACCAGCTTCTGGTAGAAGCACCAGATTCTGCTTTTATTTCTCATAATTTGCGTCGATTGCCAGTACGTAGCATAGCTAATTTAGTTTTCAAATTCATTTCTGCCTGCATGAATTCCCGTTGTGATTTTTATAAAAGCCGAAAATGTAGCTCCAAGTATACAAGCAAGCACAGAATCGGTGAGTAAAATGAAGAAAAGCTTTTTCGCAAACCTCTTTAGCAAAGATTCAAAATATTATAATTTTTAAAGACAAAACGAATGTATGGTTGATTTTTCGATTGCATTAACTTGATTCTTTAGATATAAAAAAGCACATTTAATTCAAGGATCTCATTATCACTTTAACAAGTGACTAGCAAGCAATGTACATATTAACGAGCGTTTAGTAGATAATGTGCAGATTATCGAGGGAATTCACAGATTACCTAAGCAATTTGAGAAAATGTTCCGTATTTTAACTGATTACCCAAATTAATGTGCGGATTAGCTAGCTAATCTGCAGATTAACTGATTTCTGCACTTTAGTGGTAACATGTATATTTCATAAGAAAAGTTTCAGATATTGAGATTCTCATGATAAAATATTCCCAAACCTTAAATATTTGTACAAATGCGTAACAAAAAGAAGTCTCTTGAAGTATTTTAAGACTAAATTTCAAATCGTATTCTTTGGGGGTTTTTTTCCCTTGATCAAATAGTATAATCATCACCAAACAATTTTCCAAGGACACATCTCTTTTCATGATTTTTTAATCATATAAAAGTATTTTTTTCTATACATCACAAATAGCATCTTCAGGAAATGAAACTCACTGCTACCACAAGAACCAAATGGCAATGCAGAAGACGGCTCGACACACACAATTCAGAAAAATTCCCATCCAAGACGGTCGATAAGCAAGGCGATAAAAAATTCACCCAAAACAGAATTTGTCTTCACACCAGCTACCTCCTAAGCTCCGATTCTGAAGAAACTCTTAAGAGCAGTAAATCTCTTGTCGCATCTGCATTTACAAGCCGGCACAGCAAGTCACTTAACCGGAAATGTCTGATTAAGCATTATATCCCATTATAGAAAACAAGAGCAGTGAAAAGTTTCTTGGTAATGATGGCCGATAAAATTCCGTCCGATCTATTAGCGGTTACAAAGAGCCAAATGAACTGAAAAAGCCTTAAAAGAAATCGAATTCGTGAGGGATAGGGAGTTGGTGAGGTTCCCGAAGACCTGATGGCGTTGGATAGACAGGAAATTTGAAGCAGATGCTTTTTGCACCTGTAATTGGCTAAGTTTGTACATAGAAAGTTCCTTTAAAGAATCCTTCATTGGACTCCTTTTAATCATCATTCCTTCGTTCCACCCTTACTTTTTTTTCTCTTATCAGTACAAGACTCTCATTCTTAATTACTCACGGTGACTGAAAGTAAGGGGGAAAAGGAGGAGAACGAGGAGGCCATAATGGTTGTTTCAGATTTCTTCGTCACCTGATTTTCTAGAAGATTTATTTTCTTTCTTACTTTTAATCTTTCATTTATTATTCCGGTGTAGTCATCCAAGGGCAGTAGAATTTTTTTAACCTTTTTCTTTATATATATCTCTTTTTACAGAGAAGAGGGATATTAAATTTTTTTTTAATAAAAAATCGAGAGATGGTCACAATTTTAGTCTCCTTTCCATGTATTTAGTTAAGATACCTCTCCCCTGCTCGTAATAAAACGAATAAAATATATAAATTTTAAGCTAGTGATTATGAAATGTTCAATTCTAGAAAATTAATTAATTTATGAAATCTTTTAAACAGAACAAAAGAAATGCGTTTGCCTATAACCAGATAACATTAGCTTAAACATTCTTTGATAAAAATTCGTGCAAAGAAAAACTGAAAGTATTAATAATTGTTTAGTAATATAATGAGGTAATGGAAACTTGTTTCATGTGACCAGTTTAAATTGAATATATTTTGAGAATTTATAATATGATTCAACATATTTGAATATTAAGATTATATTATTTTTATAATTATTCACTTATTAATAAAAAAATATGAAGTAACTGCATTCAGACACTTCTCTTTTCAATTTACAAGTTTTCTATCCAATCAAATTTGGTTCAATGTAAAAATTAGTTTGTATTCGATAAAACAATGAAGACAAAATAATATCGAAACAAAGGAAGTCATTCGATAAAATTCCTGTTGTTGAAAGATGAAACGGCGATATTCAAATAAGATAAAGACTAAATTTCTGCATGCTATTTATAGCTTACCGGGATTATTTCATCATTTAATCGCTACTACAAGATAATGGTTTCAGTAAGAAAAGATTTTTGGTGGGACTTTGATATCTATAAAAAAGGGAATGAATGTTTTAAATTTTCTAGTTTCTGTATTTTAATTTTTAGGTAGATTCCTAATAGGAAGACTATCAGTTGCAATAGTTCTCATGACAAGAATTTGGGAATATTTCTTCAATTCTTCACCGATCATGACGCTCATAACGCTTTACCCATGTCACCTTGCGCACGGGTTAACTAGAGTAATTTTGTTTAGATTTTAACTGACTTGGAATATGTTATTAGAAATGTAAAAATTTTGGTTGAACTTTAGTTCAAAGAAGGTAAAAATGGTGGAGAATTGAAATTTTCATTTCGCTATAACTTTCTTAATATTGAAGATAGAAAAATAAATCTAATTAGCAAATTAGCGCCTCATTAAATAGAACAAATTTTGTTTGTAAGGTTTTTCGATAATTGCAATATCTTAGAAATTTGGGCCTGATTTTTTTAAAATTTTTATTTATGTTTCTAACATCAACAATGTATGTTGATAGATAGTAACTTAGAAGTAAACGAATCTACCTTTGAGTTCCAACTTTCCGAGATTTTTTTTTTTTAAACTTAAGTATATATTTCTAATTCTAATTGCATAAACAAATTCTATGCTTCTGAATTCATGCGTACCATTGTTTCAGATTTTTTTTAGGTAATATAATTTCTGAAATTATTATATGACAAAATATTTGTAAGAATTAAGACGATATTCTTGTTAGAATTATCAATGTATTAATAAGAAAATGTGATGTAACAGTATTCAGAGGCATTTTATTTTTATAATGTCAGTTTTATACCCAATTAAATTCGTCAATAAAACGTTAAAAAATCGTCTGACTTAAACAAAACTCTGAAGAGAAAATTTTAGAGTCAAACATGATAAATATGCTGTTGCCAAAATAAGGAGAAGCAAAAGCACAAATGTGCAATTAAGTAAATTTGTGGACGCAGTTTATTAACAGTGGATGATTAAGAAATGACTTCTGATACGATGCTTCCTTATCTCTGTTAAGAGGTAATGAGGATCTAAATTTTCTATTTTAGAATTCCTAATTTTTTTACATTCGTATGTGTTACTTATTCTGATTTTATATGTAAATTCTATGCTATTGAATTCATGGAGGCAATTTATACAAAACATATGTTCATAATTTAGATAAAAGGCATTATTCATTATTTAAATTGTTGAAGTTCATTTTGTTTGAAATTAAATCCTTAAAAATATACTCAATGTTTTATCAACATAAAAAAATTCTGTAAACCCTGCTTGTTGATCCAAGTAAAATATTTGAATAAATAAAACATTCATGAAAAATTAAGGATGCTTCTTTGATTATTACATTTCTATTCGAGAATTTTTACCATACACTATGTAATACTTTTATTAGTGCTATTTCTTCATATTATGATAATTTTTTTTATGAATCATAAAATTCATTCAAGCTAAAATTAACATTGCGAATCTTGTACAGATTTTTTGATAGTCCTACAACAAATAATAGCATTTTAAAATAAAAATTTAAATTATATTTAAAAGCAAGAATTTTATTGACTTTTCATCAGCTTCGAAATCTTAATGCTTTCAATTTGAAGCATATTACTATTTATAATTATAATTTTTGAGAAGTTTTTATCCAATATGTTGATTTATATTATGAGAAATTATAGTTATATAAAGAATTGGATTTAGCTTTTACATTGATACATTAATTACGGTTGCTATCAGATATGAGTGGGAAAGCTAAAAATCTAAAAATTATTTTTTTACAAAAGAGATGAAAAAAATATACAAAAATATAAATTAGGAGCAAAAAAAACTTCCATATTTTTTATTCATTTTTTTTACAAATTCTAACAAAATAGTTACTATGAAACTGCTCAAAAGAAATACAAACTAAATTCTTAAAAATTAATAAGTAATATTTTTCAATTTTAAAACATTTTTATTTTTATTTTTGTGTGAAATAAAATAAACCTTAATAAACATATAAATGAAATGTTTCACAATATCTTATTATCTACATCCAAGTATTACTTATTCAATGAATTTTCGGGTGAAAACTCATAAGATAATCAAAATTGAAGTGACAGCTCATTAAAGGGTGTTAAACAACCGACTTCGAAATGTTTAAATTTCAAGACAGCAAACAACGAATTGATATACATAATTTATAAACTGATACCCACTTATTCTATAAATTTATCTCTTTATCTCTTAATAACTAACATGGAAATTTGAGATGTATCCAAATTAAAATATTTTAATTAACCATGATATATAATTTGACCTATTTTTTATTCAATTATTTTAATATGAAAAAAAAATATGAAGCCAATTGTGAAAAGTCTTATTTTTTCAAAATAAGTAACATACGAATACTAGTTTCTCTCTAAAAAAAATTTTTTTTGAATATACGTCTTAAATAAAACATATCTTGTATGTCTCTGCAAAAATAGTTAAATACAATTGAAAAAGCATATAGCATTCTTGATTACATAATAAGTAAAGTATTATCAAATAATGAGAAACGTCGTAACCGAAATATAATGTCCTGAAAGCCTCCGTACAAATAAAAACCATATTTAACAATTCTTGGATTACATTAAAAATAAAGTACTTTAAAGTAATGAGAAAAGTCTTAACTACATAAAGTCTTGCAAGTCTCTGCAAAAAATAAATAAATGCCTGGGGGACTCAGCATTAAGTATTCTAGGTTACATAAGAAATAAAGAACTACCATAAAAGGTGAAAAATCAATCTCTTTATTTCAGCACCAACAAGTATAAAGTAGGCATAAACATTGAAATTGATCATAAAATTTTTGCAACAAATAAAATTTGTCAATAAAGAACATTTGGTTAAGTTAACTTTATGTATCGTTTTAAGAAAAGCCTCAAAATTAATCCAAAATTAGAAAAATTTTAAAATACAGTTTCAATGGAAAAATTATAGAATGTGAATCTATCAGTTAAATCTTGTCGATTCAACTAAATGCGAAAACAATAAAATTCCAAATTATTCTTTCTTCGTGACATTGAAAAATCTTTCATAATTCTTTTTTCAATGTTTCTTCAAATTATTTCGAATGACTAATAATATAATCACATGAATCCAACGTACTAAAAATGCTCTACAGAATTCAAAGAATCAATTTATTTTCCTTTTAATATATTTTTCTTGAATTCTCAGAATACCCCACATTTTAAATCAACCCACGCATATGCATACCTACACAGATTTCGAGAATGCTGATTAAAACCGCCAGTTGGTGAAACTTCAGAGTCAATAATAGACTCAGCATCCTCTCTTAAAATGTGTACCCTGTTACATCAAAAGGTAGTTGGTGTACAGCCGGAAATTATTACTTTTTGAATTCCATGAAAGTTGAAAGGAATGAAACTTCCGAAAGAATGCCCGCCGCATTTCCCATGAAATGGAAATTCTGAAAGGATCATGCGTAACTCTTTCTGTATATTTTGGCGAAAATGAATGATCTCAAAGCCGTAGCGATTGAAAAGTTTTCGGTTATTGAAACGGATCTTTGATTTAAATATGAAAGATTTAAATAAAAAGTAATGCTATAGAGATTATATGTATGGTATGATATTTTGCATTATAATTATATGAATGCAGTGAACTTTGTTGCTACAAACATTTTTAAAATTCTTAAAGCACTTATTCGGCAAAATTGGGAGAGTCGAAAACATTAAAAATATGCTAAAAGCCCATTTTATAAAATCCTATAAGCGTTCTTGAACTTTATAAAGATGAAACACTTTGTAATAGAATAGTTCATTAATAAAAATTAAATGTGTTGATAAATTTATATGTTGGAAATCTTAACTTCATTTTGTCGAAACTGCCACCATTGGATTCTATTTAAAATCGCGTTTTCTTCGAAAGAAAATGAATTTTAAGAAAAGTGGAATTACAATATTTCTCATTAATAAAATTTTTTAAATGTCTTCAAAACTAACTGGGCTTTTCTGTACATTCAGATCACTAAATCATTTAAAAGCTTTTCTCTCTCAATGATTAAATTTATAATTCCAATGAATGTTTTATAAGGATTTTGAGCATTTTGATAAACATAATAATTACTATGTACTTGGAAAAACTTGATATTTTTTCCGTAAAACAATTTTAACCGACTTTAAAGTTACTTATATAGATTAAATTTATTCATCACTTTATTTTATAAACAGAATTGATATGTTTCCTGTATGAAATAAATTGTATTGAAGATTAAATGTCTGAAAATATTCTTTAGATCTTATTGTATAATAGAAGTACGTTGTTTTTTAATTCAGAATTTAAGTTAGATGGTAACAAAATTCTAAATGGACTGAAATACTTTTGCCAATAAATAATGCAGAAACAGCACTCTTTATTCTTAAAACAGCAAAGTTCTATTAAGAACACAATTTCTCATAGAAGAAATACATTGAACCACTTTTATATCAACTTTAAATAGTTATATTTTTAAAGCGTCAGGGGTAATGACAAAAATATTTATACTCAAAGTAAATACAAGGAAGCTTTTAAAACAAAGTAAATGCTTTATTTATTTAGCTTTTATTTATATTCAAGGCTTAGTAAATACATTTGAAACAAACTAGAGAAACATAGTTTTTAACACTAAGAAAAATTTTATATCAAACTGGTTATGGATAAATAAAGAGTTCAAGAAATAAAAACCGAGTTCCTTTTTCTCTTGTAGAAAACATTAAAATGAAATTTCAAAAGGCATTACATATTCCATCCTTTTTTCCAATTTTAAATGCACGGCATAGTTTAAAGCTTTAAAGCATGTTTTTCATATTTTAGATGCATTCATTTCTTTTCTTAGTTAAAATTCCATATAGTATATTTTTATCTGAAATTTACATTATTTCCAGTTTTCTTTTAAAAATATTAACTGATTGGTAGGAACAATTATTCGAATTTTATTCGTTCGACTTTTATTCGACAATTATTCGTTGTTTTCGCCAAAAAGCTTGTAATTGTTCAATCATTGTTTTATTATTATTTTTACCCTATTCGGCACATGATCGTTAATACTTTACTTATTCATTCTCGAAATTCAGAATTTTCATATCGCTATGTTTAACAATATAACCCCAATACTTTGGAAACGAAGATATATATAACGAAATATATTTATATTCAACTCTTTTCGGAACGCTAAGGAATTTATCTCTATAAAGTTCTATGCTTAGAAACAAAATATAATTTCGCTTTAATTGCACATAATTTTTTGTGATAAAAAATTGTTGGAATTTTGTTTAGCTGGCATGATTTATATTTTAATATAGTTAAATGCTGTAAAATAATTGAACAAATAGTTTAAAATTACTAAAAACAACATTCAAGGTACAGTTTTAATATTTTATGTTAGTTACTTTTCTTTATATCCAATACCAAGTTTTTAACTATTCCAATATTAAATAGTTTAAAACAATCTATCGAATTTGACACTATTAAATAAAAAAAATTAAATATATTAGTTGTCTTTTAATCTAAAAATATTTTATATATTTTTCCTTAAAATTTGGTTTTTGAATTTTTATAGTGAAATTTTAAACTATATAATAGAGTCAAATATTGATCCTTTAACGTATTATTAAATTGCAAATTATTTTTTCTCCACAGTCAATAGAAATTTATCTTGAGCTTAATTGGATTAATGTCCTGTTTTAAAAGAAAATTAGAGCTATTCTTGGAGACATTATTTCAATCTTTCCGACCAGAATTTTTGCATGATAAAAATTTGGAATTCTATGTAAAAATAGTTCTTTCGGTTGTAACAAATATAAAAGGAATTTTTTCCGCAATAAGGGACTGATATCACTGAGATATATACCCATTTGGGCCAAAAGGGTTAAGAGATATTTCAAGATAAATTCTTTCAACCATGATAAACAAAATCAGGATTTCCTACTGATAAAAAAAATGTTTGTTCAAAGAATCATTATAATTACAAATCTTAAAATAACTCTAAATTGGAAGGCTCAAGAAGGCTTGTAGGCTCGATAAGTCTAATATTTTAATCATTAACGAAACTACATCCTTCCAAAATACAATTTATAATACAAAATAATCCCAATACAAAATTTGCTTTATTACCGATTAAATTTATTTCAAATTTATATACGTAAAAAGTAATAAAACAGGAAAGCCATATTTGAAAATTTGTAATTTTTTCAGCTTGCAGTAAATAACAAGGATTATGTATTTAACATTAATATTCCTGAAAAGATCATTGGATTTGTAAAATAAATTATCCAAAAGAATATATAATTCCTTTGTTAAAACAAATTCGTATGATGAATAACCATTTGAAATATTAATGAATATTCTGATTTAGTTTAAGAAGCTTTATTTTCTCTGGGCAAATATACATTTTGGTACATATAATAGAATAATGTTCTATGCTGCGTTTATTTGTGAATTGATTATGTCATCATATCTATTTAAATGCTTAATATACGATTCAGTATAAATTTGAAATTTTAGAAACACTGAAACCTCACCTAGCATAAAATATATAATTATGGATACATTTAATATCATCTGCTTAAATGGTATGCAAGGCTTCCCAAAAAATTACACTCAGCTGTATTCAAAGGTAAAAAAGAAAAATAAGTGTTTTAAAGTTAAAATAAGAAAAGACTGAAATCGAAGGATGGAAATAACAGGGAAATCATTCGACAAAACATATTTCAAAATAAATAATAATTTAGAAATATATTAAGAATGTATCATATTTTACTAAATAAAAATTGGTATGTAAGGCTTTTTAAAACATTGCACTCAGTTTTTACCAAAGGTCTTTTCTTTTCAATAATATAGACTAATAGTATTTCACTGATAAATCTTCAGATACGGAAACACATGTTTTCTTTTAAAACATTTAAATTATGATTCTAAGTAAAGAACTGAAGAATTTATGACTGTATCTTATCACACTGTTTATGATTTATTAAGTTCTATTTCAAAAAATTGTGAAACTATCCTTATACTTTTTTAAATATATCATTTTAAAAAATATTTACGTGCATTGGAGTCAAATTTGACAGAAAAATTTATTTCCTATTATTTTGACATTTTCTTTGAATATGTATTTATCCTCATTTCTCTGATCATTTTCACGTGTCGATATCCTTTCAAGTTGTGTGAACGCCGATTAAAATCATACTGAGTCAAATGAAAATGTAATAGTACTCGTGATATAATTCACGATCTACTGTTAAATGTGAATATCTTCGATTCATGGAGGCTTGTACCCTGAAGTTATTGCCTTTCGAATTGTTAGAGATGAAACAAATAGGGCTTCCAGTTGTGTGCTCTCCTTAGTTTCTATGAAAGAGGAATTGTGAAAGAAACCTCACCAATTCTTCCTCCAA
Source organism: Argiope bruennichi (assembly GCF_947563725.1). NCBI lineage: Eukaryota > Metazoa > Arthropoda > Arachnida > Araneae > Araneidae > Argiope > Argiope bruennichi. Next base: position 42,862,612 of record NC_079154.1, on the reverse strand, counting down.
ATTGCGACGAAGATGAATGTTCCAAGAACTTCAATAATTGAAAGTGTTAATGATGTACTTTGAAGAATGTGTTTCAGATTCTTCAAAGCATTTTACTTAGCATTGTTCGAGTTGAATCCTTGCAGAAAAATGGAATGATACTTTGGAAGCATTTAAGTTGTGAAAATACAATAAATGAAAGATTTTAGATCACGATCTCTTACCGTCATTTATTGTATTTTATTACCTGTTAATAAATATATGATTCTTAAAATGGAAAAAAATATTCTTTTATTAAGTATGTTAAGCACCGAAGATTTTCATGGATGAAATCACTTTTGTGAAAGAAAAAGAAATGCTTAATCTTAAACAACGCCTAAAGGAAAAAATTTAAGGAACTGGCAAATCCTTTGAGACGGTGGAAACACTGGCCATAGTCATCAAAATTGAAAAATTACTACAGATTTCCTGAACTTTCCAAGAATTCCCGCTTTTCACAGGACATAGCTCTTTTCTTTCATTCCCCCATTTCAACTTATTAGAGATTGTTGAACTTCTGGGCCCATAACCAAAATGTTAAAACCTCTGGGCCTATAACCAAACTTTAGTAAAGCAAGCAGTGAAATTTTTGTGTCAAGAAGGCATAAAGATGAAAGCAGTTTCTTAAAAAATGACTTTTATTAAAAATCAAGAATAAAGTCAATGTGCTCGTAACTGGAACAAACAAAATAATAAGTTGAATAATAAAAACTTAAATCAACATTACCAGACCTCAGATTCGAACCGTCTAAAATAACTAATCGGCATAGTTAAAATGTTGAAGCAACATACAGTTGCATCGCCAAACAGTCGACGCTCTCTCTCTCTTATAGCTAAAAACACATTTCTCATATTCCCTATCCTTCTCTTCTCCAAAAACTACTACACGAACCGAAATTAAAATAGTCACTCGATTTGCATTGCGATTGTTGCCAACCACAAAACTCGCAAAAAGGTCGGGTTCGAATCATCGGTTTTTTTACTTGCATTGAGATCATGGAACGGGATTGGAAAAACAACACAAGGATCGTAAAATTCGGATCCGAAAATAACTTTCGCATGGTTTTTCTTTAAATGTCTAACAGAGATGACTTTAATACAGAGGAGAAGTCAGTGATCTGTTTCACATTCTGTCATCTTCTCCTTTGAATCCTGTCATATTGCGGCACTTTAGAAAAACCTCCGTATTCATTAGAAAGTCTTTGATATACAATAGTACTTAATTCAACATAAAAAAAGAATCTAGCTTGATTAAATTATTAATTGATCACTAAGAATTATTCAGAATAGATTAATCCTATCAATTTTTCCTTGTAATGCAAATTTATGCAAAATATTTTTAAATCTAACACTATGAAACAGCCCATAAATTAATCTTACTACCGCTGTTTTTTCCTGCATTGCTGACGCATATACAACAGATTAATTTATTTGCGACAGAAACATCTAGATCTGTGACTACTCATCCTCCAAATATCCAACTTTTAATGTAGGCTGAAGGTTCAACATTTTTCTACTGAATTTCTGATTATCTTTGAGAAACGATTGTTTATCTCTTTATATATGAAGATAAATTAAGATCCGGTCAGTTTTTAAAAGTTATTGAACTAATCAGTGAATAAATTAAGCAAATAAAAGTTAATAATGTAGATTGACAAGAAAGATTCAAAAATAAATGAATCTGAAAACCAAATTATTGATGATATATGATAAATCACATTTTATAGTTATCAAAAAATTGGACATAATATTTAAAAATATATAAATATTATTTGCACAAAAGGTCACGTTAATATTAAAGGTCGGAAAACAAATAATTTTCGAAAAATTGAGGCAGTCGGCAAATATTCGGAGAAGTGTAAGATTTTAACCAATATTTACATATCAAAATATTCAGATTTGCTGTTTTATGACAAGAATTGTACGCTTTAGTTCATAACACATTCGATGCTTTATATTGTGATCATCCCCTTCAAAGCATTGAAAAAGCGGTCAATGCAATATTTCTTTTTTTTTTTTTTTCTTTTTTTTTTTTTTTTTTGACAAAATTGACGAAACAACATTAAAATAGATGCCTCGCTAGTTAATTGCATCCTCATATAACATCCTCATCAGTGCTATTTTTATGTAAAAAAAACTAGATATAAACTAAATTCAATAAATGTTATGCCAAAATTCTCATAACATCATGCCTTATAAATTGATTCACCTTCCTAGACGACATATCCCATTTGGACATTTTTTTTTTTTTTTTATTTTTGTACATATGTATATAACACATTAAGATATCAAGGACACATTTAGATTTTTTTAAATTATCATTTTAAACTTTTAAATGTCAAAAATCGGTTAATCTCAGCATGAGTGAAAGAAGTCATTAAATATGAACGTTTAAAAGATATTGTAATTTTTATTAAAGCTGAACATGGCGAATTATTAAAAACAATTGAAACAGGTAAACTAAAAACATATCATTACCTCCCTTCAAATCATGAAATAAATCCTTTAAACAGAAATTTTATTCCAGTGCAAAAGGAGAAATATTTTGAAAGGGAAACATTTACATGTCCAGAGAGAAGCAATTAGGATAAAACAATGACTCACCTCTTGGACTACCACAAACCCTTACCATGTAAATTTCGCTGCTAATTTACTCTTTTCACTGTGCGCCCTAATTATATTATATTATATATATATTTCTGCCTAACTATACATAACACATATCAAATTTTAATGATTTCTTTGTTCTCGAGACAAAAGTCCAGAAGTTATACAAGTTTCCCTAAGTTTTGTAAATACCATGCTCAATATTAGAATACTGAATTTAAGAAAAAAATTTTGCACAAAAGCCATTTACACTCAACTTGTGAATTAACCAACTTTCAAGTGCATTTCAAATTTTCAATGACATTTTCTTTCGCATTATTTCTTACAATTTATCTCAATAACATCTATTGGTTTGAGAAAGCGTTATGGTAGATTTAGAATTAAGAATTTAAAGATTCTTCGAAATATTACAATTTGAAAGGATAGTTAAGCTTAAATAAATTTAAAATATTTAATGTTAGATTATTTAGAAATATTATTCTATGGGTGAATGACTGGTGGATATCATAGTTGAGGGCTGTATAAAAAATTCAATTATTTTAGAAATTGTAAATAAATGTTTATTTATACTTTGATTCATTAATATTAAATAAAAATAGTTTTTAAATCTATTTTATACCTCAATCAGGGATATGATAGAAAAAATACATATCATCTCGCTTTAATTCTCCAAAGATTGTCTCATGATATAAGAAAAGGGCTGCATTCATTTTCGACATAGAATCTGATTTTTAATATTTGCTTGTTCGAAAAAATCAAAAGAATTTATGCATCGATTTTTTAATATCGTTAAATCGGATGTTTCACCGAGATTTCCGTGCTTGCAAAAGCAAAATGTAAATAAAAAACATTCTTTCTTATATGCAAATTTATTCAAAATCCAATAATAACTAGAAAATCATTTTCCGTGTTTTAAATTTATAATTATTTTAACTAATACTTAAGAAGTGTGTAAGAAAATTTTGAAACTACTGATGCAACACAAATTATATATCATAATTTACAAAATGTTTAGATATTGATATTTTCCTTCGATTTAAAATGTTTTGCTACACCGTATTTCCTACACCATATATGCAATTGATAAAAAGCAAGGTTTTCATGCTTTGCGAGCACAGATTAAGATCTCAGAAAAGGAAAATAAATTTGAATTCTAGTCAAAATCAAATTCATGACCATGTTCAGAGTAAGTAGAACTTTTCACAACTATATTTTACTAAGTTGAAACTTTTTTTGGAATTCCGGAAAGTAGCAAGAAATGAGACTTCCGGAAGAATACCCAGTGGGTTTCCTTTAAAATATGAGAAGTGGAAAAATCTTGCATAACTCTTTTACAAATCCACAAAAAGGAATAGATATTTTGCATTTGAAAAGTAATCGAGTATCTGAAGGAGTATTTCACTCAGATAGTGAAGAAAATGTAATTGTCGAAAAATAATTTCGCAGTAGAGTTATTATGGTATATGTATTATGGAATATTCGATATTTTTTATACAAGATGTAAAATTATAAAAAAAAGACACAATGAATTAATATTTTAGATTTTGTTCTCTAATGTCCACGTCCTTGTTTGGAAAGTATTTAAGTTTACACATAATATTTTATGAATATTTAGTTCATTAAAAGATGGCATTTCTTATAAAATGTCAATTTAATTCTCGGTTCCAATTAGCTTCTTTAACTGCATGAAACTTTGAATTCAGTATTGCTTCTTGTTTTCGCTTACCACTGCTTTTTTATTTACAACTGCTAATTTTTTATTACTTAATTAAGACATACATTTCTAATATTTTGAAGAATTTGATATTAATCAATTCTACGATATATTTCGATGGAAGCGTCAAATAAATCGAGTTCATTTCTAACAAATATAAACTGGAATTGATAAATCAATAATCTTGCAATCTTAGAAATATTTTTTAAATAATTATATACAAAAATATTAAATAAAATTCTTAAAATTAATTTAAATTTTTGTGTAAAAACACCGATACTGAAATTAACATAATACAATTATATAAATGACGATTTCTAATTGCAAAGTTCCCCATATTATTTCAAAACTTTAAATTATGTTACAGTTTTCGTAAAATTAGAATAAAAGAACAAATGAATAAATTTTCCCTTAACACCCTTAAAAACCTTCCGAAATGAAACAGCTATAATTCGGTTTGATTGTTCAACATTAATTTAGTTAACGGTCTGAATTATTACAGCTGAAAACTTTTAAATGTAAACAATTCTGAGCATATTCCAAATTCTAATCAAAAGAATTTCGAGCGCATTTAATAATAAAAAATGCTTTTTTCTTTCAAATACCTTACATTTTAAATAAAGCCGCTTTTCGAAAGGTGCGAATCAACTAATTTAAATAAACCACAATGAAAATATCAATAAAATATAATTTGAAAGATTACAATGCTTAACACGAAGGTATATAAATAAAAAAATAGAAATTACTAACATCAGGTTTTAAAATTTTAATTTCTGAATCTAAGATTTTAAATATGAATAAGAATATTTATGAATTAGCAATTACAATCAATCGAGAGAAAATTTTAAAGTGATTCTAAGGCTTTTTGATTTGCTGTTAAGTAATTTTTTGTCACTTTTCTGCTCAATGTTGATTGATATTTCATACCAAAAATATAAAAGAAACCTCAAAATCATCTTTTAGATAAAAGTGTAGCATGGCTGAAAAACTTGTGAAAAATTAAGAAATTCCATCCTGTAGTTTTACTACGATTCAACTATTCTCAAAAATAGAAAGAGCGGTATGCTTTTAACAATCAATAAATTGCAACGATCTGTTTGGTTGTTCAGACATTTTTGATGATTCTTCTCAGAAAACATTAAATTGGCCAATATCCTTTCAAAATTCTCCATGACAGAAATTTATACTCATACATATAAGAGATAAACCATTAGAAAAGGAACTTGGAATTAAACTAATCCAAGTAAAATGACAAAAATGACTGAAATAATCTTCTCCAAGTCATTTTAAACAACAAAAGATTAATCAACTCTTCAACAGTTTTTACTTTATATATTTAGCTATATATTTCAAAATTAAGTGGGATTAAATCATTTACCTTAATTTTGAAAATTGATTTCCGTTTATGATATGCGATGAACTAGGGTCACTTAATGAGTGTGAAAACAACATTCTCGCTTCATGCAAAGTCGAAACAACGGAAAAATTGATCGTCAGTAAGAGATAATAAATGAACATCACATAAATCAGGAATTCAGCGAAATGAAATAGCAAAGCTAGTCTAGACTTGATCATCTAGACTAGCAAATATCCTGTAAATAGATTTACATTTTGATTGGTTCGTACTGAAATTTTATAAGTTAAATTGAAATATTTTTCCCCTTTTTTGAATAATTTTCCTATATTCTTACCTTTGCGTAAATCTCAAAGGTTAAACTTAGTGTAAAGCAACATTATATGTTCTTGACAAATGTATAAAAAAAAATCCTCAAAGATTTCCTCATGTACGTTTTTAATCAACACCCATATATTCACAAAATATTTCTAAATTTACAATTCTAACCAGGTTCTTGTTTATGACTAAACGAAAAAGAAACATTTCATGAATAAATCATCTTGAATGGTCAATTCATGAGAATTAGGAATATAATTATTAAAGTTATTCAGCCATTTTGTTTAATATTTCACAAAACATTTCTTTAAAATTCATCTGAATATGAAAGAAACATTCCTATGGAAGTAATGGAAGTATTTCAAAGTCAAAATTTCAAATCAAAAAAGGTAGTTATTAAAAAAGAGAATTTTATGCTCTGTTATGTGAAAAATTCTCTAAGATTTTTTTTCTTTTTTTTTTTAATTCCTCGGCAGTTAAAGTCAATCATATTGAAAATCTTTTGCAAACCTAATAAAAAAAATTAAGCCATAACTTATTGATGCCATATTACAGAATAAAATTAATCAGCCTAAACGATAAATACGGAATATTTTTTTTAAAAAATTTCATTTTGTCATTTGCTTTGACTGAAAAACATGAATTTACTTTAATCATCCTTCAACAAATTAAAGAGGGTGCAAATTAAGGAGTGCATTGGTGAGAAATAAAAACAAAGAAAATCCTATTTCAGAGTTAATGTTCATAGAATTCATTTTTTTTTTCTTTTCAAATCTTAATTTTGACACAGGTAAAAGCACGCGGCTCAATTCGGATTTCATGTTAACACTGAAAATATTGTTACAGACTTGATATGAACCCTTTAATTCTCCTCTAATGTACGATTCAAGACGGTGCTTTATTTTGCAGTTTTATTTATTTACTTTTGATTTTTAAAAATACCTGAAGAACGGAAAGAAAATATATTATTTTTACAATAAAACTGAAATTAAAATTATATTTTTCGGATAAATTAACAAATACTTTTATTCTATGAATAATTATGCATCGAATTAATTTTCCCAGTGCGAAGAGATTAAAAAAAATTACTAACAGTAAAGAAACCAATTTTACAGAAATTATTTCATAATATCATTAAAAAGATACTTTTTCCAGTGTTTAGATATTACATAAAAAAAAAAATTGTGAGATATTTTTAGAAAATATGTTCATCAACTTCCAAAGATAACTCATCGCGATTGCCTATCTGGCAACGGTTCAATCTATTTTCGAGCTCAGTCTATATATTTAAGTCTATTCGTTACATAGTTATCGTTGTAACTTGCATTCGAATAGTCAGACAAGCAAACTTCCTCTAAATGGCTTTGCAAAATTACAAACTTAGTGTAAAGACTATATACCAAGTTTAATCCATCTATCCCAAAGCGTTTTCAAACTATCCTGCTCACAGGCAAATTTAATTCCAAAAATGTGCTTTTCAGTCTCAAGGAGTGTGAAACGTGAAGATTCAGTGAAACCTCTGTATCTAGTTTTCTTTACACTTACAATAATTTCTTTTTGCATGCGAAAAATTTGAAAGTTTCCAGAACTTTATGCAATCTTAAATATAATGCATATCAAAGCATACAGTTGTATTCTTTTATCATTCGAAATGAGATATGTAATGAATATATCTTATCGAATACAGAGTAAATAATAAATATATTGGACCATAGTAAAGTAGCTTAAGATGTAATGTGAAATATTTTTTTTTTCTAGCAGATAACTTTGATTCTCTTTTTCATTATCTAAAATGCACACTTAAATCTCATGAGCATTTCGAAAAGGAATATACATATTATTCGATTACATTAAAATACAAAAAAGTTATTCTCTTCGCTTTAAATGAAGCATTAGAATTTGACATTTTATATTAAGCATTTACTCATAAAACAAAAAAAAAATACTTTTTTCAGCCATATCTACTTTTACAGGTAGCGAAAAATGTTTCTCAGTTCAAGACCCCCCAAACACCGTTACTATTGTGTTTTCGAAACTGAAATCTGTTTGCATCGAAGTAAATAATCAAGCAAATGGTGGCAAAATCAATCCGATAAAAACGTTATAAAGCAATGGATACGATTTTAATTTTTTTAAGCTTTATCTTTCAAAATATTTCTGACGTCCCTTCAATAATAGTCTTAATCATTATTTGTACTATTTGTATTATTACTTGCAGCTTTCGTGATTTTTTTTATTTAAATGACCAGCTCATATGCATGTAAGATCATATGTGATCGTATAATGTAATGTAATCAGTATGCGATTTGTATAAAAATACCTTCCCCGAAAACGCTCGGTCACTCCAGGTACTAATTTCTTAAATATCAAGATCAAAAATAGAAATAGTTTTATCGAAGATCAAAAAACGATACGCATTCAAATTTAAAAATTTATAAAACAAAAAAGCTAAAAATTTCAAAAAGTAATTAACTTGAATTAATATGTTAATCGGATAATAGGTTGGCACTCCTTTGATTATTTTTGAGGAATAAGAATTCATGAATTTATTAAAAGATTAAAATAAAATTTTTATATATCCTTTTTTTTCCACAATTATCCATGTAATAATAGGAACAAGTGGAATAGCGGCATTCTTAAACTTTTTTTTTCAATTTACCATATTTCAAATAAACGAAATTCCACAATAGACATGAAATATCGAGATAATTGAGTAAAACAATGAAGAGAGAGAGTTATCGAAACAAACGAAAGACCATGATAAATTTGTTACTGCCAAAATACAGAACGACAAGAGCACAAATGTGCAATTAACTAAATTTGTGGACGCTGTTTATAACGTGCCGGTATAATTTATGTCTTAATTCTACGGGACGGTGGATGCTGTAAGTAAGGATTCCTGATACGATGCTTTCTTATCTCCGTAAAAAAAAGAATGAATGCCTTACATTTTCGATTTCAAGATTTCGAATTCTATACGATTGCATTTGTTTATACTTAGATTTGTTTATACTTGTTTATACTATAGATTTCAGATATAAATTTTATTTCTTTGAATTCATTCAAGCAGTTTAGTTTAGAGCCCTATTAGAAATATCGGTGAGAGAAAACAACCATTATTTAAATTGATGGATTACCTGGAGTTTGAAATCTATCGGAATATGTTCATTTTATCGAATAAACATACTCTTCAGCTCGATGTTTGTAGTTTGACCTTATATTTTGGATATATAAACCTTACATTACATTTGAATCTGCAGATACATCTTTGATGACTATATTTTAGTTTAAAATTTTTTACTACATACTAGCAATATTGCTGAAAATGATATTTCTTATAATTGTGTTAATTTTTAATTCATAATACTTTTTGAGAAATTCCGCATTTTCTATCTCGCAAAAGAGTGTTACTTAGAAGATATTCTTATTGTATAAATAATCATTTTTAAATAAAAAGTTAAATACTTTTAATGGTGATTTTTATCATATTGAAAAGCTTTTAAAATTTCGAATCTGAAATATTTATTATGACTGTAGTATTTGGGAAACATTTTTACTATATGCTGATATTTTTTTTCTGAATAAAATGATATTTCTTTAAAAATAACTTAAGTAATTTAATGGAAATTTTAGATAATTTAACTCTTAGGCAAAATGTGAATATCCATAAAAATTGAAAAAAATGCAAGAGTTTAATGAATGGCAATTATTTTGGAAAAATGAATATGAAAAAATATACTAGAATATTAATTAAGAAAACATTCTTTGCTGTATGAATTATTTGCAACTTCCCCAAATTCTAAAAAAAAATTAAAGTATTATTTTCAAGAATTACAATTAGAATTCCTGAAATTAGTACATGATATTTAATTGCGAAAACATTGTATATTTTAATTAGGTGCTTTCGTTCTTCAAAAAATTATATGCTTTATAACAATATTTTATAACATACATTCAATTTACTTATCTCATGATTAATATTTTCCAAAAAAACAAGCAACTCCAAGACAATACTCAAAAGCCTTAGAAACTAATAAATACTAATTACAAAACATATCTGAATATTAATTTGGAACAATAACTCTATTTGAATTATTTGCTGCTACTCCGAATTCTAAAAAAATATTATAGCATTATTTGAAAGAATTGCAATTAGAATTCTTAAAATTAATGCACGATATTTAATTTTAAAAACATTTATTTTAATTAAGGGCTTTCGATTTGCAAAAAATATGCTTTATAATAACATCTTATAATATGCATTCAAATAACTTTTATTCCTGCAATTTCATGATTAATATTTTTTAGAAGAAACAATTCCTTCAAATCCATCAAACAATTGACTTTAATATGGAATTTTTTCATAGATTATGAAATGGTACAAGTATTGGCAATTACCTAATAAAGTCTTTGTTTTTTCAATCTATCATTTGTTTTACCATAAATAGTTAATAGAATATACTATAGTTAAACCATGAAAAGATGTTTCAATGAATAATATGTAGAAAGTGCATCCATAATAAAATTTTGGACTAAGGTAAATTCTTTCGCATATATTCGAAAAAAATAAAGCAAAGATGAAATTAATTTAACAGGTAGAAATTTTAAAAAGGAGAAACTGAAAAACATTTTACATTTGGTAACCTATTGTCGTAGAATTTAAAATACACAAAAATAGCAAATTTCTATTCTTTTTAATTTCTAAATTTCATTCCTTTCTAATGAGGTAGATTCTTCAAATACATATTTAAAATAAATATTTCTTCAAAAAAATTGCAAATCACTAATAATATAAACACATTAACTGAACACTCTAAAAATGTTCTAAAGAATAATTCAAAGTATCCTTTCGCATTCCTTTTATGACCGTTTTCTTGAGTTCACAGAACACTCGACAGTTAATGCCAACCTACGCATGCAGATACCCATTCAGATTTCGCGAATACTGATTAAAACCGCCAGTTGGTGAAACGAAACTTTAAAGTCAATAATCGACACGACATCCTCTCTTAAAATATGTGCCCTGTTACGCCAAAAGTTAGTTGGCTTACAACCGGAAGTTATTACTTTTTGAATTCCATGAAAGTTGCAAGGAATGAGACTTCCGAAAGAATGCCGAGCCGGATTTCCTATGAAATGGAAATTGTGAAAGGGTCCCCCGTAACTTTTCCTTTAGATGTCGACGAAAATGAATGACCAGAGAACCTTAGCAGTTGAAAAGTATTGAGTTATTGAAGTAGATCTTTGATTTAAATATCAAATATTTAAATAAAAATTGTTTCGTAGGCACGGTATAAATGGCATGGCATTTTCCAACGCAAGTACATTGTAAAAATATAGTGAAGGCAAAGACTTTTGGTTATTATAATCTTTTAAAATATATATATATGGGGAAAAAATTCCAAATGCTTTCAAAAATTCATTTAATGAATTTTCTTGATGCTTGAAATAAAATATGAATTGGAACAATTTGTAGCTGAATATTTTCTAAAATATTGTATTATGCTGTGTTTGTTATTAATATTTATAATAAATGTAGTGCCATCTCATAGAAAAATGTACATTACCAAAAATGAAATCTTATGTCATCGTTCTTTACAATTTGGAATGGTTTAAAAATTCATTTTTATATGCTTGAAATACGATGCTTCTAGGTATGCTTACTTTTTAGCTACACAAACTTTTTATTTCATTAATTTTTAAAGAGGCATATATATACACATATATATGTAAAGGCAAAAAATTTCGAAAAGCATTTTTAGCGTACTTTAAAATTATTAATATACACTAAAATGCAAAGGCTTCATTATATTTCATAAATATAATGATTGCTTACTTTATATTAATAAAATAAAAGCAAAATTTAAATTCTTCAGATATTACTAAAGAGAATGCTTCAAAGTGTTCATTATTTATTAAAAAATGTATTGTAGCATAAAAATATATCAGTGCATTTAATTTTTTCAGTTCGTCATTTTATTTAAAATAATTAGAAATTTAGAAATTCAAAACTATCTCAAGTAATTTAATAGATAAAAAATATTGAAATACAGTCCATTATTTATAGATCATATTATAAAATTGAACCCAAAGCAAAAAATTTCAGGAAAGAAATGCTTTGTAGCAAAATTTTATCGGAAGATGTTTTTTCATACTCTCTAAATTAAAAAAAAAAAAAAAAAAAAAAAATTTCCAAAGTAAGTTTGCAAACGAATTTTAAAGGAAATAATATTTAATTATTTTTTTTATATTGATTACTCAGTGGATAAGTTAAAGAATAAATAGTTAATACCTGTAGAACTATATTAAGTTTTAAAAGTTCTAAGCAAAATAATTTACAAAAAGCTATTGTTTAAGATGACATCACATTAAACTAATTAATGAATAAATAGTTTTCTAGAAAGGAAATAAAACTATTAAACCTATTTTTATTATATTTCATATAATAAAACTATTCTGAAAAAATAATTGCTAGGAATGGAATTTGAAATTTATTTTTCCTATGATTTTTCCAATTTTAAACTGCAAAGAAAAATTTTAATTATTTTTAACTTTAATTATTTTTATTATTAATTTTTATAATTTTTATATATACTGTTTTTAATCTTAATTAAATGCACTTATGCTTGTTTACTTTCATCTGAAATTTATATTAATTCAAGATTTTCCAAGCGCATTCGTGGAAAAATTCGTGCGAGTTTGTAACACGCTTTTAACCAGATAAAAAACAATAGTTCAAACTGTTTTTTAATTTGTTTTATTATTATTTTAATGTCTTTGGTACTATTCTCCCATTTTTGTGCATTGAACTCCTTTAGATGCATTTTATATCTATTTAGATGCATAGTGAGACAATCCAGAATAATTTTGAGCTGTTAGTTATTTCAGCACTAAAAACTAAGCTGGATAATTCAAGGCCATCGAATATATTTGATAATTCAGCTCCATAAATAATGCTGAGTAATTCAGCGCCACAATTCATGAAAGATAAAGCAAATTATTAAGACTACGAATATTCAACGCTATAAAAATAAGATGTAAAACAATTTCCCAAGAAAATACTGGGATTTCATTCTTCTTAAAGCACGTTATAATCAACATGATAGTAATTGCACACATATATATCAACTACAATGGTAAAGAAAACTAATGCTTTTGAAATATAAACAAAGTTTGCTCTATTGAATTTTTGATAGAATTTCATTGATTAAAACTAGATTCAATAAATTTTACGAATATCATTCTTTCTTCAATACTTTTGAAAAATTTAGCAAATTAAAATTTTGAAGAAAACTGAAATTCTTGGGCATTAAGAAATGCCTAAAATTTGATTTAATAAATACTTATAATTACGTAAAGTAAATTAAATGATAAATATTAGAAATTTCATTTCAGTGCTTTATTTTAAATACTTCTAGTATTTTTTTATATATATTATTCAATTTTTATGACTTAAATAAGAAGTAAAGCAAGATTTTCTTCAATATTTTCATGTCACAGTTAAAGAAAACTATGCAATAAAAAGAAATAAAACTAAAACCCGTATGGGATTAATTATTATTTCCAATTTAAAGACGTGCAAAACTTATAAATTCAAACAGCAGAGCCTTAAATTTGTATCTAATTTAAAAATGAAAAATAATGCCAGATTAAGTAAAAGACCGATGTAATGCTTTTCCTTAAAACTCGATCGATTTCGACATGTCTTTTAGATTACTGGTAAGATTACGGGTTTTAAGAGTTCATACGTCAAAAAATAATTTCACATAAAAAAATCAGCTACAGTAATTTGATAGACCGTTTTATTGCTTGACAACAGTTAACCTTTTAATAACTATTGCCGATGTTACACATTTTCATCGCTAAAATCGTGTGCTATATCAAACTTATACATTTTGTTCACGGTATCTAAAAATAACATCTATAATAAGTTTTTTGGTATGAATTAGATTTCAAGCAAGAAAATCATGAATGTTTGGAAAAGCAGAGCATAGAATATCATTGAGTATCGTCTTCTTAAAATTATTAAAATACAGTTCTTAATATTATTAAAAACTCTATTAAAAAGTACGAGAGAAGACGAGTTAAATTGTAGGACTATTATACACTTTTCATGTGAATATTATTTGAAATATATAAGCATTTTTAATTCACCAAAAAAAATTTATAATAAAGAAAGTACAACTTACCGAATTAATGCGAGAAGGAAGCTGTGTTCCGACATTCTTCCATTATTTTTTTGTTTCACCTTTCATTTTATATTCTGAGTTAAAGCTTTGCTTCGTAATTACAGTTCATTACTTGTTCATTTTTTTCCATTAAGCAATCATCTTAACACTGAAAACAATTTTTCTTACTGATAATGTTGCTAGTATAACAGTTTTACATATAATTTAAACACCGATTTGGAATAAAGCAATCATGTGAACTGTTGCCAAAGCTAGATTCTAAATATGAAATTTAATTCTGTATTTTCAATTCAGCAAATCACTTGGCGTAGTGGAAAACAACTGCTCCTAGATAGAAATATGGGCTGATTAATCAATATTAAAGGTGTACCAAGCGACATATTGAATATTTTTTAGGAATGATACCTCACTCAAAACATACTTACAATATCATTTACATTCCATTTTTCGGACACAGTAATATGATACAAGAGTCTTCAGGATCCGAGCAGTAAGTTTTATAGATAAAGGCATGCTTCCAAAAAAAATATTGTGTAAAATTCTGCTGAAACGAGCCATTATAAGCCAAATTTATTTCTGTGTTTTTTTGCTCAGCGATTCACTACAGCAAAGTAATTGATCATCAGTGAAAATCTGGGTTGATCAATTTTCTTGAAAAAGTACCCAGCCACACACTGAATTCTTACCTCGGCATATCTTAATCATCCTTTGTTAGGTTCATATAATCGTGTATACTCTTCGAAATCCGACTTCATTGATGATCTACCATGCATCAGTTTCATAAGAAAAGATACATGGTGTTTTCGATCACCTAATAGACTATATATTCACATTTTGAATCCTTGATAACTGATTCAACTCTATCAAAATGATTATGAGAAAGAATAAATACATATAAACGATGAATAGAGAAGAGACTGATCAACTCCTTGCAATAAAATATATTCATCGGTTTCGCCCATAAGGATGAATATATATTTTAATGACATGCTATTCCATATCATGGAAATGCATTTTGTGATCTCCTATTAAACTTTCCTTCAAAGAAAGGATCATCATTTAATGTGTGAACACAATTGTGGTTCACACATGTAATATTCACAGAATAGTTTTCGCACAATTTCTTTTGCTAATGATTCCTTGGGTATCTAATGGGGTATACAGGATTAGTTCAAAATATTTAATATGCTGTTTACTGTACCATTTGTCTTATCGTCGACCAAACAACTTTATTTTGGAGTAAATTCATTTTTATCTTAATTGAGCTACAACTAACGTAACCGAGTTAATCAATATTCTGTTGTGATACTCAGTTTGATATGATGATATCGCGTACACGAACTAAAATTTTACTTTGTTATTAAAATTTAGATGCAGGCATTGATAATTTGTATTGGGAAAAAGATAGAGCATGTTGATGACTCAAAAGATTAAAACAGATTCTAAAAAGGATTGATGTAAATTATTGCATCAATTAAACTTATTCGTTTTTCTAAAGGCTAAAAATTGGTGACATTGGTAATTGGATCGTATTAGGCAATAAAGAACTAAATTCAGAACACTCTTTTCACGATATGGGATATTTTTGCTGAACAATACTAACAATATTAAGTGTAACATAAAAACTATTCATATAATCAGGAAATGTATTTTTTCCAACGGAATGAAAAATTATAATTTTCAATAGTACCTCACAAAAGTTTATGTAGATTTCAATAGAGATTCCGAATTATTATTTTTTTAAATGATAATGAGTTCCTGAAAAACTACACACAATCATGCATTTTCATTGCATTTCATCACAAAATAAAGCAGAAATAAAATATTAGAGTTCTATTGAATTATGCTTAGAAATATGACAAAATTATATCTAAGAATTTCGCATTTATTTTAGTAAAACATATTGAAGCCATTTAAAAGGGTTTACTGTTCAGAAAATAAAATTTGTGAATATTTCCCTTCGATTTATTTTCCGAGACAAAATATTGTTGAAAGGACTAAAAAACCATTGATAAAAAAATCACTTTTTTTGACAGAAAAAGGAATATTGAGGGAGACATGGGATAAGAGGAATACACATTTTTTGACGGGATAAAGAATCTAATCCTATGAGAAGAAATCTTGAAGTCAGTTTAAATATACGTCGAAGAGCTTTTGATGTATATTTTCTGATATTTGCTAGATCTGATTGTGCAAATAGGCATGACAGAAAAGACCATCGCTAAAAACTCAAATTTGCTTAAAACGATTTCAAATGTTCTGCATTTATAGTTGAATCTATTACAAATGTGTTGGGGATTTGTTTTTTGTTTGTTTGTTTTTTGCTGAAATGTTATGAATGTTCACTGAATAAAACTATTCCTTAGGCTGATAAAAGAGCAGAATATTGATATTTTCTGTACACAAAAAAAAATAAAAAAAATCCTAAAAAATGCTATGCTTGACTCAAAAGTGGTATAAAAATAGAAGGTTAGGAATATTTACAGAATTAAACATTTTTTATCGATGATATATTCAGAAATACAATTTTATTTTGATTGAAATATGATGTAATATATTATTAATTATTTTAAAAATGTATTTGCAGAATTCCGTTAGGAATATATTTTCTTTAAAAATGTATCAAAAATTAAATTTTGTTAAGGATTTTATCAGACTTTTAAGGAGAAAATAATTTATTCATAACTTATATAATAACCATTGATTGTAATTACAGTTTTTTACCTTGAAATCAATGTCCTAAATTAATAACGAATTAAACAAAACCATTTTACGGGTATTATTTCTGATATGTCCTTTTATCAGTCATATATGAATTATTATTTAAAATGTATGTATTTTACTAAATTGTTCATTAAACATAAAAAATTAATGAGGCAAGCAGTTTTATAGATTTTTTTTAAAATGAATATATATAATGACCTTAAAATAAACTTCATTGATTTAAGGCGTCATCACCTACAACTAACGAATAGAATGGTACCTAATTTCAAATATAGACATTGGAAAACGAAGGTATGGGCAGAAGTTTAGTTATATTAACGTCCCGTTTTAAAGCAACACTAGGGTTATTTTGGGATTTATCTCATGATGTTGAACAGCGGTCAGGTGTCCCCCCCCCTCTCCACACCACACCACACCACACCAGCGGAAGGAAAATTGTAAAGGACGTTTAACGTTCACCAGACCCGCTAACACGACGGTTCTTCGTTGAAATTGGGTCTCGAACCTGAGACCCTCCGCTTCCGAAACCGATATCTTACCACCAGGCCACCGTGTCCCTGGTATGAGAGGAAATAATAAAAGTTAACAAAAAAAATTGGCATGTTCGAATGAAAACTGTGGATAAATGCAATGAATGACTGGAAAATGGCGCATGTAAGGTTTCAGTAATTATCGAGTGATAAAAAATGCACGTACATAAATGAATACAAGTAGAAACTCAATAGAAAATGACTTCTCATTCATCAAAGTTAGGAATCTTATAAATGTGCAATAATATCAATGTGGTGACTTTTTCCATGAGTGAGACATATTATTCTATTCAAACTTTTGGTACATTTTAGTTTTGAAATTTTTTACATTTCAGCTCAAATTACACATGAAATTTGATTCCATTCAATTCAACAGCCACTACCTGTTTGGAGGCACCTGCGGATGCTTCTACCATTTAGGGAATCATTCTACCATTAAAGTTTTTTTTGAAGTCTCTGAGGGAAGTTATTTTAAATTTTCCCACCAAATAAGGAAGTGTTTTTTTTGGACCATCTGCGCATTATCAAAGATTTGAATAAGTTTTCATTTCTGTTTAAAAAAGGATTTGGCATAAACTAATTTAGAAAATTTCAATTGACGAAGCATACATTTATTCATATGAATGTCAAAGATGATGTCTAAAATTCTTTAAATGCTGCAATGATTGTGCTCATGACTTTTTAAAATAATGTTGAATATCTTAGTTAAAAGTACTCTATCTTCACATAAAAGGTATTGCCGAATTCGAATCTCGCATTCAGAGCGCATCAAAAAGATTAAAAAAAAAACTACTCTAGAACATAGCGTCGCAAATCACATTTAATCATGGAAAATCGTAAAAATACAGTGGTCAAACGAATACATGGATTTACGGCAACTTTTAATGCAGCGGAGTCGGATGGGCAATGACCTTAGCGGTAGCAATTTCGAACAATTCCTATAAAATTTATTTTCGTGTCCTTTCTGACGTTGTCCCTTATCTATATTATAATATTGCTTTAAATCAAATAAATGCTTTTCTAATTATATTTAGCCATTTTTGTTTCACTCTACGTCATATACTTCATAACTATTTTTACGAATCTGTAAAGCTGCTTCCCAGCATAGTTGGTTACACCCTCTGAAAGAATGTTTTACAGTCATCTGTACTGGACAGAGTCCTGGATCGCGTCGGAGGTTCCAGAGCTTGGCGACAAACTTGGCGACCATTTGGCGACTTTGGCCCCAGAATAGATTATACCCGAAACATCGAGAATTTTCCCGATCCGTCCAGTAGGAACCGAGATACTCCTCGAACGTTCCTGATTGGTTGAGAGGCTTCTAGCCCCGCCTCCTGGGACCTATAAAAGGAGGCGGCTGCAGCTGCTAGGGCAGAATAGTCGGAATCGACAGTAAAGAACCAGAGGTAAGCGGAGCAGCGACGGAGTGAAGCTAGCGCTGAACTAAGCTGTGTGCTACTGTCTGTAGTAGAGTTTTGTATGCTGGACGTCTCGGATGAAGATTATCGTCTTCTGTGTTTTACATTGTTGTCGTTTTTGTGCTGTCCTGTGTGTCTTCGTGTAAATAAACGTCGTTGTTCTATTTTCTACTGCCACCTGGTGATTGAGCGTACTTCACACCATATAACCCCCACTATCCAAACGAACCCCGGAAATTTCGTAACACTATTTTCGTGCTTTTCTTTCAATAAATTAGATTTGTGATATCATGTTCTATGGTAATTTATCATCCTCTTGATGCTTATTATCATTCTAAATTTGCCGCTCGAATTCGGCAACACGACATACTTGTTCACGTGCGTTATTTAAATCGATTTTACTTTTGAGTATTTAACTAAAATACAAAATTATATGAATTTTTCTCTCAGTCTGAATAAAATTTGTAATATAAATAAAAACATTATTAAAATTATACCTAACTAAAATATATACTTCTGGTTTTCAATAAATATACTTAAATACATGGCAACCCTACAAAATGGAACAAACATTTAATTCCGTAACCTTAATTAAACCTTATATATATATTTTCAAAGCTATTTAGCTAAATGGGTTTTTAGTCTATTTGAAGTATGAAATCATATAAAAATATTTTAAATCAATTAAACCTAAAGAAAATCGAAAATAAACTTTTAAAATTTTCGAAAACCTTCGTAAAAGTAATTCAGAAATTTTAAATATATTTTAGTTTAAAAAAGTATCTTTATCGAAAGAACGTTTAACTAATTATTTTTAATATTTTTTTAATAAAATTCTATAATGTCCTATTTTTTAAAAGCAACTACGCATTTTGTACACAAAAACGTCACTTAGTTTCTACTTACGATATTTTGTTACTCTCAAAAGTATCTTGTTAGTAATTAATAATTTCATCAATAATTTTATTGAACATTCCATTCATCACCAATATTATTAGGAAAATTAAAACATGAAATGCGCTGCAAATTCTTAAAATTCTTTAAAGCCTTCGTTATTTAATAATGAAACAATGAAGCAAATGAAATCTGCAAAATGTTTAAATATCTAGTTGTTAGTTCTAAGAAAATTAATTTAGTATATATTTATCATAAATGAAAACATCTTGGGAAATTACTAATTAGAACTTCAGAAAATTTTCATAAATATTACTTCTGCTAAAATTTTTGACAGATTATAATTTCCTGGAAATTAATTAAATTAAAAACAGTCAAACCAAACTGAAGTTTCGTATTTATTTTGTAATGAATATAAAATTTTCTTTCAATCTCAATTACAAAGGAATGCATTTAAATAGAATATATTGCGGATTCACTCTCTAATTCCAATTATTTTAATTCACTGAGGTATTTTATTTGACTTCAAATTAACTATCAGATATTTGCATTAATATAAGGAATATTTGCAAATATAATTATATTTATATATATAATATCACCATTCTAATTGTAATTTTAAAATATTTAGAGATAAGCATACTTCCAGACGTTAAAATATTTTAAATAGCTTAAGGCATTATATTTTGCTCTGTTTTAATTAATGAAACATTTCTGAAACTAAAGTGTGATTTTCTTTGGTGTGGTTGCCCAAATCCTTCACACTCGCTTTCTAATAAATATGTTATTGTCTTCTCCCGCATGAAATTATGAATGTGGACAAACTTGTGAATTTGTGCATGGCATTGGTGAGCAATAGTTAAGAAATATTGATCTTTGACGTGAATCGAGATATTTTTATGAATCTATTGTGTGATTTTTGGCTTCTATTGGCGATAAATCTCTGATATGTGGTTAATACATAAGCACCCGAAAATTAAATGTTTATTTTAGACACCATTTTTTCGACTAATTGAAACAAAAATTTGATACAGAACCACAAATATAATCACAAATTCCCCAATCATATTTCATGGATTTTACTCATGGCGTTCTTCAAGTTATTATGTTTGCAATCATAAAAATGTGCTATAAAAAACCTGGTTACAAGCCCCTTATCGGATTTTATTGTAATATAGATCTAAGAGATGAGAAACTCTCACGTGTGTTGGTTTTCACTATTCTAATGCTAACGTTATAGTGTTCTTTACCCACAACAGATGACTGGACGTGCCTCATACGGGCATCCATATAATTTAATTATTTTTATGTAACTGAATTTAAAAGGGGTATTATAAGAGGTGATATAGCTAGCTTATAATTGCGGATGTACATTTTAGATGCCAATACATGTGTATCACATTTTATCTGTCTAGCTCTTTAGGTTTTGTCATTACCGTGTTCAATTGTTTTTGGATAGTACCCGGAAACAAGTGAACGGCTGAAGGCATTTCACTCAAAACTTTTCAGAAATCTATAAATTGGTTTTAATTTAACCCGCGAGCGCGCGCGTCGGGCCTCAGAGGCCCGAGCGCTTGAAAAAAATTCTGCAGAAAATCGGTTTTTCAGCGTAGAAACTCAAGTTCCCCAGTAGCTGCGTTCAAGGTCATTTGCCACCTGACCCCAGTCATTCTAGGAATTTCACCCCTCTCGTTTCTTTGAAAATGGAACACCTGCTGTCAGAAACAGCTGCGCGGGCCTCAAAAGCCCGATGCGAGCTTTCGCATAGCTGTTTTTGTAAGCAGTGGAGACGGTCGCAATAATGTCTCGATACTTGAGTTATAAAGAGGAATGCGAAAGATTACAAAAATTATTAGCGGAAGTTTCAACAGATGAAAAATCTCTTAATGAGGAAGATGAAGAAATTGTTGATGAAGAATTAATTAGTGATCATTTATCGAATTCAGAAGAGGAGCTAGATTCAGACAGTGAAGTGTACGTTTGTGAATCCACCGATGATAACGTTGGGAAAGACGGTAAAACGATATGGCATAAAAAGGAGCCAAGGAAAAATGTGAGAACTCCTGCTCACAATATCATTTCAAAACTGCCTGGAAATATTGACGAAACAAAAAATGTATCCTCGCCAATAAATTCTTGGACATTTCTGATTGATGAAAGTATGATATCAATTATTGTCGAGTGCACGAACATTTTTATTCGATCAATTGCATGTAAATTTGGAAGAGAAAGAGACGCTCATCCTACAAAAATTTCTGAAATAAAGGCATTTATAGGACTTCTCTATTTTGGTGGACTGCACAAATCTTCCCATGTAAATGTAAAGGACCTCTGGGCTACTGATGGAACAGGAATTGACATATTCCACCGTACTATGTCATATAAACGTTTTTTATTTCTGATGAGGTGTGTCAGATTTGATGATATAAGAGATCGTTCTTCTAGAAGAGAAGTGGATAAACTTGCTCCCATCAGAAATATTTTTGAAATGTTCGTCGCAAATTGTCAAAAAGTTCAAACTCTTGGAGAATATGTGACAATCGACGAAAAATTAGAACCGTTCAGAGGAAGGTGTTCATTTCGACAGTACATGCCAAATAAACCAGCCAAATATGGAATAAAAATTTTTGCCTTGGTAGATGCGAGAACATTTTATACATGGAACCTAGAGATTTATGCAGGAATTCAACCAGCAGGACCATATAACGTTGAAAATGGCCCAGACAAAATTGTAAAGAGATTACTAGAACCTATTTTCAATTCAGGACGCAACCTAACTGTTGACAATTGGTACACTAGCTATGATTTAGCAAAAGACCTATTGAAGAAAAAAATTACACTTGTGGGAACAGTCCGAAAAAATAAAAGGGAACTTCCAAAGGAATTCATTTCTGGAAGAAAACGAGAACAATATTCAACATTATTTGGATTCCAAAAAAATTTGACAAAGGTTTCTTACGTACCGAAAAAAAACAAATGTGTTGTTCTTTTATCCTCAATGCATAATGGTGGTACAATTGACGCTTCTACAGGAGAAGCAAAGAAACCAGAGATTATAACATTTTATAACCTTACAAAGGGCGCAGTTGATGTAGTGGATGAAATGTCAGCTACATATTCTACTGCGAGGATAAGTAAAAGATGGCCTATGGTCATATTTTTCAGCATGCTGAATATTGCTACTGTAAATTCTCGTATCATATTACTGTCATCAAATACGCCACCCGTTCAGTATAAGAAAAGAAGTTTATTCAAAAAAGATCTTTCTTTAGAATTATTGAAGGACCACCTTCAAGAAAGAAGTATGCAGGCTACTCTTCCCCGTCAATTGCGTGACCAATTGAATTGTAACCGCAGTGAAAATTGTGATACTCCCCCGCAAAAAAAGCAAAAAATTTCTAGAAAAAGATGCCATGTATGTCCCAATACAAAGGACAGAAAATCCCAAATGTGTTGTTCCGCGTGTAAAAAAAATGTATGCGGGGAACATAGCAGCGTTGTTTGCTGCAAATGTCTCTAAAATGTAAGTTTTATTTTAATTTACTAATGTAGAAATAATTTTTATTAATAAATACTAGTAATAATTTATGTCTCATGTATGTTTTGTAATTTTCAGTTTTAAAGAGAAAAGAACCTTTAAACAATTTTAAATATTTTGTAATTAAACTAGTTGTAATTGTGTAAATTGAAAGTGGCATTTATCTGAAAAACATTATTTTATATTTTCAGTAGTATGCTTTTGTGAAACTTAGATTTTCGGTAACGTAAATGTAATTTTATTTGCGTTTTTCTCACGAAAAACGTTTTTGGGCCTGCGAAGCCCGATGCGCGTCTTCGAGTCACAACAGAAGTGCGCGTCTTCGCGGGTTAATATACCAAAATTTCATTCATCTAGTTCAATGCCTTTTTAAGTTACCAAGCTCACAGGAGATAGATACTCCCAAAAAAGATATATTCGGGATACTGGAAATTCTGAAATGAAGATTCATCAAAAACTGGATTTTAATTTTAATTAACACTAGCTTCTTGTAGCTTTGAATGCGATATAATAAAAATCATGAAATCTAATTTTTCATATTATTTTTCTATAATTTATAAATAGCACCGAATATTTTTGCGGTTCTTTTTATACTAATATATGAATAAAAAATCTGTTACGTAATTTTTTCTATTCCTTATGAATAGTACTGTTTGAGAAAGATTTTTGACAATTTTAAACTTCTGACCGCTTCGAGAAAGATTCTCCTATCAGCATGCTGGTATTCCTCAACTTGTAGTTACTTATTTAAAATAATGAGATTAAAATTTTTATAACTTAGTCGATTTTGGCAGTAGAACAGTGTAATGTTTCTATTTAAGAGGTTATTGTGGCACACAATTCGACTAAACAAAAACTAATATGGCCAGGACACAATAAAAATCCATAGTTTTTTCAGCAATGCATATATCAACTGAAGCAAATTAGTTATTCACTATTTGACTAAACAAGAACTAATATGGCCGGCATACAATAAAAATTCATAGATTTTTCAGCAACGCATGTATCAACTGAAGCAAATTAATTATTCACTATTTAAATCATTGCTTTATATGAAACAACGTTCTCACTCTACTGGTTTAGGTTTTAACTATTACGTCAAGGTTAAACCAATCACTTTTGTGACTTTCAGATCTGCCATACTTAAATTTAATGATATAAAGGTAGAAAAAATCTATTATGTACAATAATTTAAAGTTAAAATTATTCTAAAGCTCTGAAAACAATAAATATATTTTTTTGGAAATATGTTTAAATTGCAGGTTCGGAACGAATAATCAATATAATAAACTTTTTATCTTGACCAAAACATAACTATCTTATACAAATTTTGCTATTCAAAAAATTGAGAATTGAATACATTCAATATCTGTTTAAACAAAGGTGATATGTTTACAGACATGAGTTTGAAAATTCTGAAAAGAAAATTATTTTTCATTCTAACATATATTTTATAGAATCTTGCTATTTATCTAAAATATTTTTACAGAAAAATATGATAAAAATGCGTTAGTTCACTGAAAAAAATCAGAATTCTGTAATAGTATTAATTTCAAACAATTCTTCAGTTTTTTTTAAAGTTAAATCTTTTTTGGCTTGTTAATTTACCTTTAATCTTGATCTAATGAATTCAAGAATTTTCTTATGGTTCAGTAAAAGAATCTTCAAATAAAATCAATATAGAGATTAAAGAATACGGTTAAAGAAAAAAAAAGAATTATACAGGCTGCTGTGTTAATGGATTGACTAATTCATACTATTGTTAGTGGGCATAAAGAGTAACAAAAATCGCAATAGCGCATGATGCCACAACCCACTTTGAGAGGATGAAAATTGAGAAAAAAAATTAGCAGGGTTCGATGCCACGCTGGAATGATAAACTTACATTTATAAATGCAAAAGATTTATTTGATTAATTATCGTAATAATTGTTGAGAGTATCTGTCTCTGACATAAGTCTGAGTCTACAGAGATGTAAATTAATGGCATAGGCAGCTGAGTCTACAATTTTCATAAAACCAATTTCCAGACGCACTCGAGGACATCATATAGGCTTCTGATATCATCTACAGTGAAAAGAATCAACGTTAAGAGGTCATCCACCGTGTTATAACTGTTTCATTAAAAGCTGCATACTCGTTGCTTCATTAAAACTTACTTGTTTCATTAAAAACTGCATATAACGAATGGTAATTATTAATATCCAGAACAAAGTGATTAAAGGTTACCCCATATGAAAATATCGCATGGATTAGGATCTGGAAATATGTTCCAAGCAATGACACCTCCTTTTGCTTTTAAAATTGAGGTAATTACGTATTTTGGGAGAAAAGGGGCAGGAGGAACCATCATGGATGAATCACATGCCTTGTTGTTCTTATAATAAGTGCAAAATATTTATTTGATTAATTATTACAAAAAACGTATGAAGCGTCAGTCACTGACATAAAACTGAGTCTACAGACACGTAAATTAATGACGTAGGCAGCAGAACCCACAATTTTCTTAAAATTATGCCCAGACATCTGATGAGCTTTTGATACCCGCTACAGTGATATCAGTCAGTGCCAGATGATTCCCCTTTGTGATAATCATTCCATTAAAAATTGTATATAACGAGAGATAATTATTAATATCTATAAGCAAGTTATTAAAGATTATTCTATATGAAAAAGTCACACGGATTAAGATCCAGAAAAAGATTGACAAAAAAGAGTTACGTTGTTCCATTCAGGCAATAAGGCAGCAGATACTGTTTCGAAAGATATTCACAGAAGATTCCTCGTAACATGTTGACACTACACCTCTCTTGAGATATGTGTTGACAAAATATTCTGGATTCAGAACCTGTATGCGTTTTCCCCGATTTTCACTCTCTCAGCGTGATTTGTGACACAATATTAAATTGCAGTTATGTTCCTCTTGATACTTACTAACAAGATTAAACACATTACCATTATTAAACACATTACTATTAATAAAACACATACAAGAAATGACAACATGAAAAAAAATATCAATTCAATGCACTTTTTAAACACATAAATTAAAATTAAAAACACATAAAAATTTTCGGAATCAATAATAATGTGAAACAGTACAATTCGACTTTTAAAGTAACATTCCTCACGTGTAGCAAATATTAATTACAAATTTTTCAGCGTAAAATTAAATAAGTCTATTCTCATAACATATCAAACGTTTCTATATTATAAAAACGAAGAGTTTGGTGATGAAGATAAGAAAGTAATTACAGAGTTAAGTATTTATCAGATTAATAAATACAATAGTAATGCACTTGATGAAAGGTTACAAAATAGCTTATCACGTATTGTCTGCTAAGTAATGTCTTTCAAATAACCTCACTCTTAAAGAAAAAAAAGATGTAGAAAACACATATTCCGTATCATTTTAGGGTTATAGTTTTGCATAGTTATACAAAATAAGTCTATCACAAAGCTGAAATCTTAAAAGAGCGAAGCACAGATATCCAACACATTTGCTAAATCCCAGAGCACCTGCATTCTGTCGAAGTTGGGGGATGTCTAAAGCTGTATTACACTCTGAGCATTGGGACGATTATTCCTCTGCTTTTGTGATATTAGAAAGTTTTTGGTTGCTACTAATTGTACATAACTTGTTTTACAACAATTGCATTGGTGATACACGGGGAATTAGATCTTATGATACGTATGTCATAAGATCAGGTTTTGTCATTAATTCAAGTTAGTGATTCCAGCCGGTGATCTTAGTTTGCAATTACACAGGCGAATTTTAGTCGTTCTCCAAAACGTGATAGAGCAGTTTACTTAGTATAATCTTTTAGGAAAATATGACTATTGACATAACTGATCATCTAATTTTGCAATGTCCACATATGAAGTATCATCTTAACACCTGCTTTGAACTCAATAATCTTTCACAATATTATGAAATTTGCATGTCAGTTAATGATCTTTTTAAATAAAAAGATAATTGGAGGTGCAAGAACAGTAAATGCAGGAGAGAAAATTTTAGTTTGTCAAATACGGAGATTCAACTTTTGAAAGTGGGAAAAAATGACAAATTGGCAATTCAGGATTTAAATTTACTAGAATATAATTTTAAAAAACTAATTCAGAGAACAATATTTTTAAGAATTGATCACGAAATTATTTTAAAAGCAGAGAAAGAAAAGCGAATTTTTAATAAAACGCAAAACTATTTCGAGGAACAATATTTTTTAAAAAATAATCACAGAATTATTTTAAAAGCAGTGCAAGCAAAGCGAATTTTCAATAAAACGCAATTCCCTCAAATGATTATACCACGATTCAGTTATTATTCAAAAGTTGTATGAAGTTTTAAACGGCTTATAAGCATTCCAGAAACTCACAGTGTAACCTACAATGGAATTAGTCACATCACTAAATGTGCTATGTAAGCAGTTCTTTAGAATTTAAATTTTAGTTTATTGTTGTTACTAATTCTAGAGAGTCTAGTTTTGCGACCGGAAACTGATGGTGCAACCAAAAATGCAATCAGTCACATCAGTAAATGCATTATGCCAACCCTTACCCTTATACATTAAGTTTTAACTTGTTGTTACTAATTCCAGAGAGTCTTGCATTGCAATCAGAAACTGATGGTGCAACTGACAATGCAATTAGTCACATCAGTGAATGCACTATATTAGCAGTATCTTTAGAAGTTTTGATTGGTTATTCTTACTTATTCCATACAGTTTTGCCTCCATGAATCTAAAAAAATACTTGAAAATGTTGATGAATAAAATCGGATCTTTTCAAGTAACTTCTTGGGTTAAAGTCAAATAACTAAAATTTTATAAGGATGATGCCTGGTCAGCTTTACACCAATGGCATTCTCTCCGTATCTGCTAGAAAGTAAACACAGTAATGTATACACTGTAAAAATGCATGATCAAGATCTTTAATAATTAAAAAGATCTAAGTTAATAACCATTTTAATGTGAAAGA
This sequence comes from Argiope bruennichi, assembly GCF_947563725.1. Classification (NCBI taxonomy): domain Eukaryota; kingdom Metazoa; phylum Arthropoda; class Arachnida; order Araneae; family Araneidae; genus Argiope; species Argiope bruennichi. The sequence goes on along the minus strand of NC_079154.1, from coordinate 42,834,332 downwards.
TTTCTACTATTAAATCAATTACTGGAAATATTTCTTTATTCAATTTATATTATTTTCTGAACTTTTAAATAAAAAGACATCACATTTTAAGAGAGAAGTAAACAAAATATAATTTTTTTTAAAAATATGTAAAAATGTGCAATGATTTAAAATAATACTAGAAAATAATCTTTTGATTCCATTATTTTTATTTATTTGCAAATAAAAAAAAATTAATGACAAATATTCAGAAAATTAAAAACTTCTTAGAAATATCTATTTTTCTAAAACTTACTCCAAAATGAATTCAGAATACTTTTTTTATAATAAATGGTAACAAAGAAATATCATCATTGCCCGTAGGTAATAATTTCTCCTCTCAAAATTCCCAAAAGATTGACAAAAACAAGTAAAAATGCATTGATAAGATTGCAAGAAAAAACTTAATTTTTATTGTACTGATAAAAATAATTTCCATTTCCAACTAAGCGTTCAAAAGCAGAAACAATTGTCAGTTGTTTTTAGCCGGGGGAATATCGGTTGATTTTTAATGAAGAAGATACTGTATTTGTTGAGTTACTGTGGATTTTTTTTATAATGAATATAGCCTTTATCTATAAAAGTGGTGTATTGTACAGAATTGTTTTATAAGATTTAAAATATTATTATTAACTATTCATATTGTCTATAATTCTAAACATATGATTACATATATGCAAATCAAAAAATAGTAAGTATGTAATTTAATTAATATTTTATTTTTTCTGATAATTAAGTAGAGAAAAACATGTTTTGAAGGAAAATTACATAAAAGGATTTTGAATAAGTGTGGTTTTATTAGTTTGTGATATTTTCAAAATAATATATTTTATAATTCAAAAATATTCAGCTAAATAAAAAAAAAATGTTTTGATTAAATAATATTAATCGATGCTTTAATTTCAAGATTGCCTTTATTGCATGCAGCATAAGTATAGTTATAAAATAAACAATTGCCACTTGAATTATTTAATAAGATAATAATAAATAAGGATCAATTCATTTATCTAATAAAACTATGTTGTTGCTGTTGTTTCCATTTTGGCATTTTCTAATTTCTTAAAGATATTAAAATATGAAATTTAATTTAAAAATATAGAAATTTAGCTTTTTTATAGAAGAAAACAAAGAATAACGTGAATTGGAAAAGACTTACGCTGCAATTCTTGATATTTTACATTAAAAAGAAACATTAGAAGGGAATTATGAATTTATTTAAAAGAAAAATCCTTTCCTGTAAAACTGTGGATTCGTAAATAATGCCTTGAAGTATCATCACATTTTCAGACATAAAATATTAAAAAAAAAAACATTTCTCGTAAATATTATTTTCCAGAGTAATCCAAGAATGTAATAATTACTTCATAAATACTTCTATAAATTAATCTTGAGTATATATTCTAAGTTACAAAATGCAATGGTATAAAGTTCATTATCTAACATTAATCCGTTTTTAATTCTTCAACAAAATGAGTCTTGCTGACATAATTACAGAATAGAGATCCGAGATAGAAAGTAGAGATTCCATTAAAAATCTACCGTGTGTTACTGATTTCCGTGAATCTTCTGTAACAGAAATAACGACTTATCCATTGTCATCATTATTTGCCCGCAAGTCAAAACTAAAATATACTTCCAAAACATTCCTCGTGTAATTTTAAAACGACACATTTAAAGAAATATCAGTTATGAAATAAGTAAATGTATTGAAGGTCTTGAACGTATTAAAAGCTACGTATTCTTATGCCTATTCCGACCACTTTCCTTCCATAATCAATTTCATCGATACGTTGGCGACCAGAGATCAGTATGATAGAATGCAGGAAAATAGATGCGTCTGTGGAGGAATCAGCACTGTTTACCATTATTTAAAATAATGCATAGAAATCTCGGAATTAAGAAAGAATCTGAAAGTTGAAAATAATGACTTAGTACTGATGGTACCATATAATCTTAAAACTCTGAAGGACATGATGTTAAAAATTGTCACTTTTTTACCAACTGTTTGAAAGTGATCGGAGTTATGTTGTTGTGAAACGAGAATTTGGAGAATCATTTAGAATTTCGAAGATAATTTCTTTAAGTGATGGCCTGTTTCTGCTTTAATAGGAAGATAGGCGAATACGAAGATGAGGAGGAAGTTCAGTAACTGACCACTTTGTGGCTTGATGCCAATTACTTAGAAGAGAATGTCAGTTTGATTAATCGGTTAATGTAAGGATAAACAATGCTGTAGATAGCAGTCGGCCAGAACAAATCTTGTCGATACTGTTACGTTCAGTGGTGGAGGGGTGGTCGGCTGTGCACAAATAAAATTTATTAATACAGAGATTTAAGTTTTTATAATCTATAACGTCAATTAATAATAAATGATATTGCCTAATCAAAGATATTTATGTCAGTCACCGTTGACTACCATAATACTTATTTTATAAATATATTAACATGGCAGTGTTAATAATCTGGATATTATTTGTAATTGGATATTTGTATAGTGTAAAAATCGTTCAAGTCCTATGTAGAGTAGACAGTTGGATCTATAACTACCATGTTTGGCTCTTTCTTACTCCTTGTCAGTAGTCATTGAGAAATATATTTTGGAAAATTTCAGCAATATTTATTTATTAAAAATCAATTAAAATTCTTACATTCCTTTTTAATAATTTTGGAAAATACCATTGTAACACCAAAGAATATTTTTTTTTTAGTTAGCTTGCTTACAATAAAAATATTTTGTCAAAAAGTTCTTTCAAATTACAATTTAAAAACATTAAATATTTTAAAGAGTGTACTACTGATAAACTTTTCATTGTTTTAGATATCACTTTTACAAATTCATGCTTTGCGACCTAAGTTATTTTGAATCTCCTTTTTCTTTTTGGAAAGAAGAAATGAAACAATCAACATTATTTTTACTATATATTATATCTTATTGCATCAGTTATTTCTTAAGTATTGTGTAACTCTCTTTTATTTCATTTATATTCTATTAATTTATACAAATTATTTCTAATTTGATTTTGGTAATTCAAATGCAACACATTAAATTCTTTTGTAGTAAATATCAAATAATTATTAAATAAAAAATAACAATTTTCGTAATTTAATGTTCAAAACAACGTTAGAAAAGATTTTTTTTTACTCAAACTAATAAAATATATAAATATTATTAGCAATAAAAAAGTAGGCTTATGCTGATTAAGTGAATATGTTTAACGATGTTCAAATATATCTTGAGAGCTATGCATTATATCGAATATTACAGAATAAATATGCTAAAACATATTACATTATGAATATGCTAAAACAATTTTTGGTTTACATTTCTATCCTAACAGTTCCTAAGCAATTCTATAGACACGTTAAAGTTTTGTTTGCTTTTTACTGAATAATATTATCACCTGCAAATCATTTCTATATGCAAATAGTTATCTTAACTATAAATAATATGTTTTACTCATATGATCTCCTTAAGAGTCTATTTATTTAAATATGTAACATAAATATTAAAAGAAATAATAAAATTACGAATTTTGAAATAAGTGTTTCAAATAAAACAGTATTTTGCATTTTATACGCAAATGAATAATTTACATTTCTGCATTTAAGTGTTATACAGAAACACATAATATATTCTGAGATGTCTTACTAAAGATATCTCTTAGGTCATTAAAACTCAAAGCAAACCATATCTTTTCTTCAATTTAATCTTATTTGTGATTCTCAAATAATGTCGTAGCAATGAACAAATGAACATTGTATACTAACAAATGATGTCGCAGCAATTTTTGCACAAAAGCACCCTGAATTTATTTCTTGATCGCTGCCATTAATTCTTTTGTACTATACCAGTCTTAGTGTAACAGCAATATAGCAGTCAGCTATCTGTGCAATATTCAGTGATCTTAAAATGGATTATTTTTAATTTCTGTAGAATTCTTTGCAATTATATTTGTTTTAAGAAGCCTATTTATTATTTTACTACATATACAAGTTGCATTAAGAAATAACATCGCCTTTTTCGAAGGATTTACAATTAATTTAACAGTAAGCATTTTTTATCGTCTTTTTATAGTAATGGTGATATTTCTTATATCATTTAGCTACATAAATACATGTAACAAAAATGTGAGTTAACACTGATAAGAAAATTAAAGTTACTAATTTTTCCTATCTCGTATAATTCTAGGATGATAACGATAGGTCTAATTCAATATGATCTAACATATAGTGTAAGTTTCCTGAGCTAATGAGTATTGAAATGAAGAGAAAATTTAGTATCATCTTAAGCGATCTTTGATATTGTAAAAAAAATCAGAAATAAGAATTTGAAGTAATTCAAATATATAGGATTAGTAAACTAATTGAAAGCTTATTAGAGTATACGGCCCAAAACGTGCTTCCATGGAAGAAAAAAACTAAGCAAACTAAGGGCACGTTATTCTATTAGTTTTTGAACAATGTAAACTAAAATAATAATAATAATAATAATAACAAGAGCATAAAATCCATATCTTTCTCAGATATATCATGCTTTAACAAATAATGTCAGCATGGACATATATTTGTACAAAAGAAATACTACTAAGCCATTAGGATTTCTTTCTCACTTTCAAATTATGGGCACAGATTAGTATAGAAGCAGAACTACTGAACCATTAAGATTTATCGGTCTTCCAACCATGCAGCAGAGAATTTTAATACCATGCCCCATTATATCATTGCACGTAAAATAACTATAATTATTACAAAGTTAGAGAGAAAACAATAGCAGGCATTCGAAATGAACTCAAAATGACTCAAATGAAAAGGACTATTCCTCCCTATTTATACCTTTCTTAGAGTATACGGTTATTGAGATTTCATATATCCTTAATTAAAAGGCTAAATTTCATACATTTGGCTTAAATTAAATGTGCATGATCGATTGTACATTTACTGTTATTAATACGTTTATAGTATGGAATTCAGTATTTTTACTACAGAACACTAAATATTTATTTAATAAATTTACACAGACAGATAACAATACCCAGTATTTCCATTTGCTCGAAATTTTAACATTCCAAATAAATAATTTATACTTTATCAATCCTATGGTTATTGATTTCTGCATATTCATGATTTATATTTCAAAAATAAATTCCTCGGGGCAGAACAACAATTAAAGATCAGACATTTAATATTTCCACTCAACCATGCATCGGTACCAAGTATTTGAAATGATCTAAAGAGCATACAACAGCTTAAGGGTATTAAATGGATGCTCTATACGTAGATTATTTTATAATGAGTTATTTGTGTATACTCGTGATTTGCATTTCAAAGTTATTTCTCAAACTGCATAACAACATTTTGATATGAAACATTTATTTAATATCTTTATTCAAATGCGCATGATATGAAAACATTTAAAATGATTTCAGAAACACTTTCACCTTAAGGCTCCATATGGAAATGCAAAAAAAGCTTTAAAGATGCAAGCGGATATTTTATACGACGTCATTAGGAAAGGTTATATTTCAAATATATTTTTGCATGATTCAAAAATTTATTTGACTGTTCAACAAAACCATTATAAAATAAACAAAAAGGGATCTTTCATCCGAAATTTATGTTGCTGAAAATGGAAATTATATAAATTCAATAATTAGTCCTAATTTTCATTTAACAGGATCGATTTTAGACAATTAAAATGTAGGAAATATGTAGCAATAAATGCAATTTTGATTCAAAGAACACCCTTTTTTACACCAGATTAAAACTAATGAAAATAAGAACTTTTATAAAGTATTTTTAAGGTGAGAAAAAGGAGATTTCATCCATTTTATTTCAAATTTTCCACGATAAAATCATTAAAAATGGAAAGGGGCATCTTTGTTTCCTTGCATAATAAGGAATTGGAGAAAACTACTAGATCCGAGACGTTTGCTTGTGTGCCAGTATGCAACAGGAAATAATTTTAGGATCGTTTGTTGGATATTTTTGGAAAACCAGCCAATAACAAAGAACATTTGGATAAGATGCCCATGTACTACTATTAATTTGGTATTCACAAGTGCCAGAATAATCACAATCTTAATATCTATCACAATTTCTTCCCAGAGAATTCTGACTTTCAGTGACGATTACAGTGAAGGGATTCTATAAAATTATTGTTTAAAAAAATATATGAAGAAAATAACCGGTAAAACTATGAGACTATTACAGAATATTCAAAAGAAATGCTACAGTGACATAATACTAAGGAGAGGCTAAGAGAAAAATGCCATTTTTGAAATCGTAATAATTGTAATTGCTTAATTATTTTCTATGTACTTTCCGTCCATATAACAATCATTATGTCTTAAACAATTTTCTTTAATTACATAGATGAGTTTTGTTAGTTTCACCTAGAAACCATGAATTGCAAATATAATAAATGTGTTACTCCACATTTTTTATTTCGCATATTAGTACTAACGAACATTTTCCTTTCTGTCATAGGCGCATTATAGTCAAACATGATTATTGCACCAATAAACCATAAATAAACAAACAAACCTTTCTGTTCGTAGGCCCAGTATAGTCAAACATGATTATTGCGTCAATAAACCATAAATAAACAAACAATTATGATCGTAGACTCAGTATAACCAAATATGATTATTGCACCATATACAAACAAATATTTCTGGTCATATATATGTAAATTATTTTAATACATTTACAAAGTGCATATGCAAATTAATAGAGTAGAATTATTTGTATATAAAAATAAAACAAAAAATGCTTCAAACTATTATCTTTTTGTTGAAGCAAACGATTTGTGCTAAACTTGCACCACTCTGGCGTACATCACAATATTTTGTTTTTATCATTCCCATAAGTATAGTTTTAAAAAAAATGTTTCTTTAGACTTTCCCAGCTCAACTGTTTACTTCTCCAACAATACATATCTTCGATTACAGAATTTTTTTTTCTTCAACTGTTTCAATTCGGTAGGGAGAGAGGCTTTGAAAAATCCTTAGGGTAAATCCATTTCAAAGAACTAAGAATACAAGAGAATCAATTTTTAATGGGTTGAAAACGTTACAGGGGATTTTAGTTTCTTTATCAGGTTTCTTCTCTCCACTCAAGAAATTAATTATAAAGTGCTCATGTTACATTTATTCCCTTCCTTAGCTTAGTAAATTGCATTTGATGAATTAAATTCTCTTTTCCTAAAAAAGTATTCTTTTAAAAGTAGATTTTTTCCTACCTTACATATGTAATTTAACTTTATTTTCTTATGTAATTTTAATGAGATGCATTTAACTAAAGTGACAGGCAGTTCTTGATTTCACTAAAAAATGCAAAATTCTTTCTAACAGAATATCTTTTTTTTTTCTCCCTTTCAATAAGTACCTGGGAATACCTGAAATCTTGCTGTATATAAAAAAGCAGTTTTTCGTTCTGAAGCCATTCTTTTGAAATAAAAAAAATCAAGTGAAGGATTTTTTTGAAAAGCATTAAGGAAGAAAAAACTGCAAATAAATTTACTTATTCCATATTTTATGTTTCTGTGGAAATAAAAAGTTGTTTTTTTTTAACTTTAAGAAATTTTTCATAATGCCTTTTTAAAAAACTTTCTACTTTAAAAAATCGCAAATAAAATATATAATATTCAATGCTTGTATTGTATTTAAAAGTAGAGAAATTTCAATTACAATACGTTATTTCATTTCATAGTACGGATGTTTTATTTTTGAGTCTGATTTTTGTATTTAAAAATTTTTCATATAATAAATTAAAACATTATATTTATCCAATTTATTTTATTTAAAAAAGAATTTTAAAATAATATTAATAGATTGGCGTTTCTTAAATTCAATGTTTGATAAACTAATAAATCGGATCCTTTTAATGATTTTTTTACACAAATAGATCTGGTCGTCATTAGTAGAACAAAAATATTCTAATCTCAAAACAGAAACTTTATCTTATTGTCTTGAAGTATCGAAAGTTTAAAACTAAAGCAAAACAAATTAAAAAGTTTGTTATTTGTATAATGTACTTAATAACTTTCAATTAAGATATCATATTCCAATTAAATTACCATAAAATTCTCTCATGATTCAGTAAATTACAATAATTATCACATTCCATGCTTCTTCTTGATTGATGTTATTTTCTTTTCGCTTATATGGTTTCCAAATATCGTTCACTGAATTCCTGAATACATTTCATGAATTATATATATAGCCTTGTGTATCCTCTTGTAAATAAACTATAAAAATGATAAAGAAAGCAGTTAATTATGAACAAAAAGTTAATTTACAAATAAACAAAACAATAATTTTAACATTGAAGCAATTTTAATTTAAAACAAAAATTATTATTATAATAATAATTTGCTTCTTGGGATCATTGTAAAATAACTACTCTTACCTGAAGAAATCTTGTCTCAACAATACGGTAGATGACGCTGTAATCAATTATCAAATTATTAACAAATCGTGGAAAAAAATACTCCTATAGTATTTTATAGGCCTTTAAATCTGAAAAATAACAACAAATAAAGACTCACCTGATTTCAGGACACATTAAATATATTTCTCTAAAAGCATTACAGCATCACTTTATTGAGCAATACATATTTTTATAACATTTTATATTCTAATAATTTGGAGACAGATTAACTGTAAAAATGTTAATGTAACATTTGCATTATCTTTTTAGTCGCAAACACTCAATTCCCTAAAAAAATCTATTAAGTTTACTTCAAGTATAAACATGATTTTAGTTTTTATATCTTTAGTACCATATTTAAATTTTCAACTTATATTAAAATGCAATAAATTCACTTTTGGGATTAGAATTAATTTCCATTTAATATTAAAAATGGAAATATGATCCAAAAGGAAAAAAGTATTTGCAAGGAGAACAGTTCTAATTTGCATTTTTTTTATTAGCAAAATATGTTAAGATTAACATTTTAAACAGATTCTCCTGTGGATGTAAAATAAACCAAATAAATTTCACTATATCATTTGTTTTATCCTTTTACTAGAGTTATATTTTAACAAAAAAAAATAATTTTAAATTACATGCATAAGTATTTTTACATATATTATTTTATTTAGAAAAGGTATAAACAAAAATTTTTAGCAATAACGTTTGAAAAGAAAGCAGGAGTTTTATATTGTTTCAGGAAAATGCTGCATTAACCCTAGTCATTCTAAATCTTATTATCTTTTAAAACTTCCATCGAGCTATTACAATGAGGGAAAGAGTTTTAAAATTTCATTAATTTTCTGAGTTATAGAGAATACAAAAATAACGTAATGCCAATTATTTTATAAAAATGTAAGAAAGCTGAAATGACATATGAAAATATGAACTTGAATACAAAATGGATAATAATTGTTTAAACAATTATTCAAATAAAACATAACATTATTAATCACAAACTTTATTCCTATACGTAAAGAATTTTTTCTAATAACAAATTTTCTGCATTAAATCCATTAATATGAAATAATTAAAGCAAAATACAAAACTCTATTCGAATGGTTTCACTACAGTAAAAATATCTTTATCGAAAGAATTCTAAATCATATTCTAATTAATAAGATATAAACAGAAAGGTTAAAACTCTTAAAAATCGCTGAAACAAGCCTCTAATTGCAATTTATTCATTCTGGAAATGTAAATATGCGTTTCCTTCACCAAAAATATTTCATGGAAAATATTTTTGAACATCTTTATTAAATCAAATTTCTAGCTAAAATATAATGAAGAAATGTATGGTATTTCTAAAATTCGCCATTTATTAGATATTTATATAATTTTAAGTGTACTATTTTTATTAATTAAACAACTATTCAGCATTTTATTCTCATATTTCCATTTATAATCAAATTTAACTGTTTTTTTCTTATTCAAATTAAGTAAGTAAGTTCATATTTTGATAAATATGTGGATTTCAAAATATTTTTGAAATGAATCTCCATCATTCCTTTTTAAAACTAATTAACAAGCTGAAGTATTTTTCTTGTTTATTTCTATTCGCAAATTAAATGAAAATATGTCTTCATGTTTAATTCTGCTTTGATTCAGAATAATAAACACGAGTAAAAATTAAAATAAACACACAAGGCTATTTCACAGCTAATTATAATTAAATATCGGTTTTTGTTATATTATAATTAAATAATTCTCCGTATTTTCTATCTTACGTGTTTTTTAAACGTACTTATTCTTTAGAGCGAAGCACGACTAAGCTCTATGAATAAACTTATTCATGAACAAGCTTTTGTTTTTTCGTATTGTCATTCCAGACTGTAATATGATACTTAGAATCTCTAAGAATTAGGCTTAAAACATAAAAAAGAATACAAATATGCATTTTGATTTAAATAAAGTATTAACGAAACTAATGAAAGAAAGAATTTCTCTTCTGAGTTAAGAAAGAATACATGCGTTATATTTAGATATTACTTTTAAGAAAAATTATATTTCATATGTATTTCATTTGCAATAATATTTAACTTATTTTTTAAAAATTTGAGCTTTTGTCAATGTGATGTCAATTCATTGATAAATGCTACTTTTTTTCCTATGCACGAGTAACGTTCTCATGCAGGTTAAATCTTATTTTTATTTCGTACGAGCTATTATATTGCTGATAAATATGGTTAAATTACTCTAAAAAAATCATTAAAAATAGAAATTTAATTTTTTGGTTAAAACATTAGTATCATTAAAAAGATAGTTCTTTGATCTAGAATGTTGTTATATTTACTTTTGCAGTTCAAAATGTTAAATAAATCGTAACTTTGCTACTATTTTTTTTTAGTTTAGTGAAAATGGCAACGCTGTTGTAATATTCTACATATATAAAAATGTTGACTGTAAAAAACGGTGGTTATCTTCTTGCTTTTGTTAAGAATATCTACTTTATTGCGTAGAATCTGGAATTCAAATAAAGTGAGTGACATTAGCAATCAGATAGTACAAATCATAAACTTAATTTTGAGATAGATAACGTACTAATTTTTTGTGACTGTTTAGTAAAGACGTTTTCGATTGTACATTAAAACCTGCATCAGCGATCTAAATAATCCCAAAATGGTTTTTATGAAGACAGATTGTAAGTTGTCACACAGAAGTTGTCAGTGCATTATGTTGATCACTGAATTATTCAGCTGTTTGTGCCAAAGATCTATAGTAGATGTTCTAAAATATATTTAAGAGGTGAAAGACATGCCGGTATTAATAGGCTGAGCATGTGAAATTAATCTTCAGTTGATTTAAACTGGGTAAGAATAAAGCCGGCATATTCAAACACATGATATTCTTTTTCAAACAATTCGCTTTCAAGGATTACCGTTCTCATGGATTAAATTAAAAACTTAGAGTCATTGAAAGTTTAGACATATTTCTGGGAACTAATATGTTGTTGGATATGGAGAACTGCTCACAAATCCTAGATATTATCACCACAAATCAGTATTCAAACTCTACCATAACATTCAATTGCATTTTCTTAGTTATACTGTGTATCTAGAGCTTTCCACGCGTTTTCCGGAACAGATTAGGGGAAAGCCGGTTTTCTTTTCAAAAAAACTTACTATGTTCTCAGCCCTCTTATCAGACACAACAGTTAGTTTGTCGCCATCTTCAAAACTGTGCTATCTATGAACACCGACAACTATAGAAGGCGATGTGTTGCTCAATTGGACGAAAATTATTTCGGAATTACCATGCAGCATGACCCTCTGGGGGGCACCTCGAATCAGGTGCTTCCGGTATGGTGACTGGATCTCGCCACCCTGGAGGTATAGAAAAGGAGGAGGATCTGGCTTCTCCCATCGATGACGGGGCGTACTTCCTTCGGAAGGGTTGTACTGTGGCCGGTGATGGCCCTTAGGACTCAACCACAGTTCCCGTCAGTGTTGCTGTTGCGACGGCCCGGTCATTCAATTTTCTTTATCCGTGTGCCTTCGGGCGGGTCGGAGAGTTACCGTGCGGCATTCTTTCAGATTAAAATTATAAAATCTAGTATTTTCATAAACAGAAAAATTTTGCATAACAACACATTAGTACTAACTATATGCCAATACTGATACCAGTAACTTATGATGAGTCAAGAAGTTGAAAATAAAAGCAGCAGAAACTTAAAAAAACATGAAATGCTCAGTAATTTTCAAAAAAAAAATCATTCATATTTACATAATGTTGCGCTATGATTAGGTACTTCTTTAGATAATTTAGGACATATTGCTATTTTGAAAAGAAAAATTAACAAATCTCATCAAAATAAATGAATTTTCAGAGCTACACAAGAAGAAATTGTTTGCATTCACAAGCTAGGTATTTACAGTTGATTAAAAAATACGATAGAGATTTCTTGTTTTATATACTACATATGGCAGTAACCACAAACCAAAAATGAACAATTCCTACCATACCGAAACGTTCGAGGTAATATGTAAATCAAGCCGCCTTGACAATTTATTTCTGGCATTAATGTGAATTCAAAATGACTCCCATTGCGGTGAGTCATAACCTTCCCCCTCCAGAAAGGAGGTACGATCCAACATAGTTATGGAATTAGCTCAGCCCACATTATTTCTATACCAATCGGCCTAGAACTTGTTAAGTGGCGACTTTTCATTTCTATATCTGAAGTGCCCCAGCCCCCATTAGGAAAGTTATGCATAATCACTTTCGTCTTTGTACCTCAAAAATATGGATTGCGCAAATAAAAGTAATTGTTTCCAGTTCAGTGGGAACATTTTAAGAATAATTATAAGTGAAAATTATAACCGGAAATGTTGTCAGATCTGTATTAACTTTGCATGATAAATAAATAGATAAAATTATAGAAAATGATTCTCAGCGAAAACGTTTACACTTATTTACAGGTTGGAAAGTCTCAGCTCCTGAACATGAGCTTTTTTAACTGATTGTGCTGACGGTATATCCCAAATCCATGATTAGTGAAATCAAAGAATTTCACAATTTTTTTTCAACTTTTAGGCTTTATTTTTAAAAAACAATTCTCATGGTATAATTAAGCTGTTATAATTTTTCACAGATGATTTATATAATTTTTTCAATTCAAGCTTTTCATCTCAGATTTACCCTTTTTCTACCGACGGTACTTTTAAAATACCGTTTAAATCCAGCTGACATCTTCACAATATGACTACTTTTTTTAACAGTATTTGAAAGAATACGAAGAAGGTTTTTCCAATAGAAAGAGCAGATATTATTTAAAAATAACAATAAAAATCTTTTATAATTAATCTAATTAATTAAAAACGTTTTTTCTTCTTCTTACTGGGTTTATACTGTATCAAAACTTAACTAATGGTTCAAAAATAAATTTCAAACACTGATGATAAAATAATTTTGTAAATAAAGGTTTAAAGCATTTTTATTTAAAAGCCCAAAAAAATGATTTTTCAACTTCTGCTCTCCTAGCCCTTTTACCGAGTTACAAACGCGGGTTCAACCTTAGAGAACTGTTTTGGATAGTCAACGTAACCATTTGAATCAATAAAATTGCTGTTAAATATGCTTACATGTTTTTCCATGTGAAAGTACAATTTTATTTTAGCATTCCATTTTCTAGCATTCATATCTCAAATCTGATATTCCGAAGGTTGTTGAAGTCTTTTTTGCATTCGAATACCATGAAATACAGAAATTGAGACAACGATTCAGTTTGGGAATGAATAACAAAATAAGGTGTACTGGAAAGTAACATTCAACACTATATCGTGTGATTCATGTGCATCGTATTTTTATGCAAGGTATAAGATTTATACTAAATTTGGCTTCAAAACTGCTCTGTATTTATAAATCGTTTCACGTAATTTATAGATACATGACATAAATGCATCAGAAAAAGTTATACTTCATAATTACGATGTATATTATAACTAAATTACTGGAAATGAATTATCTTGAATAATGATTTTTTATCCTAAGCCATTGAAATGACACTTTCGAGTATTCATACATATTTCATTGAAATATTTAGATGAACATACAGATGAAAAACCAGAAAATGCATGATAAAGTAAAACATATAGTACAAATAAAAATGTACTATTAATTTAAAGAAAAAAATCATCTAAAAATTAAAAATATTAAGCTTTACAGCGTAAGCGTAAGATTCCTAATAAACCCTATGCTATATTCAAACCTAAATAAGCATAAAGAAAAAAAACATTTATTGAAAATAAACGCAACGTGGTCTTGAAACTTTTAAACCACAGGCTTTCGTAACGAAATTCAAGTACGTACAATCCTCTAGAGCCCTGATTTTTGTTCTTTCTACAATTTCCGCTCCTCCCTTCCCTGGGAACATTGAATATATTTGGATTTAGCAACTAATCTGAAATCAATAGAAGCTTTCTACAGTCCCACTTATTAAGCGAAAGATAGCGCTCCCGCTTTTATTTCTTTCGGCAAATGGGGAGTGGTGATGTGATGATTCTTTAAAACTAAAAGATCAGCTCGCAGGGGTAGCCTAATAGGTGTTTTTATGTAGTGATCAGTAGATCAGTAGAAGTAGAAAATGTTGGAAACAGACTGTTAGATTAACTAAAGTATTGTGCCAGAAAGTTCATATTACTCACTATTTTTTTTCTAGAAGGAATCTACAAAAAGGAGCGTAAAAATATTTTTAATTGTTTTATATATATTTTTTAAATCTAAATTTTGGTGCGTCACGTCTTTACGGAATCTTAAAAAGTCTCTGTTTTTGGAATCACCCCTGCTTAACTATGAAGATACCTTTCATTGGGCTAAATTGGTGAAAGAAGCATCGAAACATTTGACCTCTAAATTTTGGTATATCAAGACTTTTCTTGATCCCATAAAACCCTTTTTGGGGAAATCACACCTGTTTATCTGTGAATTACCTCTCATTGGGCTAAATTGATGAAGGAAGCATCGAAATATTTGACCTATAAATTTTAGTATATCAAGAATTTAGGTGATCTCTTAAAGCCCTTTATGGAGAAATGACACCTGTTTATCTGTGAAGATACCTCTCATTGGGCTAAGTTGATGAAAGAAGCATCGTAATATTTGACCTCTAAATTTTAATGTATCAAGTCTTTACTTGATCCTAAGAAGCCCTGATATGGAATTGCACTTATTTATCTCTTAAGACACATCCCATTGATTTAAGATGATGAAGTCCAGGTATACAGATGTTCCACTTAAATTTTATATCTCTATCAAATTTTGGGGGAAATTCTCGCCAGAAACTGTCCAACCTCTCCACGCATATATGAATACTAGAACTCGAATACTCAATGTGCTAGAATTTCTGATACTTTCTATTTTTGCCTTCTCTTAAATGTATTCTACAAAATGAAGCATCAAAATAAGGGATATTGAGAAACTGGTGTGTATTCTGATCTTTCTACTTGACCGATCCTAAAATGACTCTTTTTGTGAAAAACACATGTTTATTTGTAACCTTGAACCGACTACGCCGTCACGCCTGGTGGCACCTGGAAAAATCTAAATGACCAGAACCTCGCAACAACAATATTGAAGGGAACTGTGGTTAAGTCCGAAGGACCCTCGCAGGCCAGAGTATAAACCTTCCCTTGAGAAGTACGTCCCTTCAACGATAGGAGAAACGACTCCCATCTTTTTCTGTACTTGCCTCGCTTGCGAGAGCGAACCGCCATGTCGGAAGCTTCTCACACTCAAATACGAGGTGCCCCACAGTGTGAGCATGTTTATTTGTAAAGATGATTTTCAATGAATTAAGTGGATGATATCAGATATGCAAGTATAAATTTCCAAGCATATATGAATACTAGATCTCAAAAACTCCATGTGATAGAATTCTTCACACTTTCTATTTTTGTCTACACATATATGAATTCTATAAAAAGAGGCTGGAAAATATCTTGTTTTGAAATTTTGGGGTGACCTTAAGATTTTCTCTGATATTTTTGTTTAATAGATCCAAAAATGTATATTTTTTTATTAACCCATTTTTTTTTGTAAAGTGTATTTTCAGTGAGTTAAGTGAGTGATATCAGATATGCAAATGTGAATTACTATCAATTAATTCAACAGCTGAATTTGATGGTTATTTTATATTCTTAATTCTTGCAGTTTTTTCAAACTGAAATGAAGTTAATGGGAAAATGTACCCTATATTCTTCTATTTCAAAATAATAATTATTTTTTTTTTTCAAAATTCAAGTTGAGATTACACTGAAAGTTCCGAGGTACCAGTTCATCAATAAATAGTGTCTTATGTCCTTTTATCCATCTTGAGATGAATATTTACTTGCTCTGTTCTTACATTTCCTTTATATTTGGCGCTTACGAGAAAAATAATTACATCGTATTTTTTATTATCAATATCAAAACTGGTTCCGCAGGTAGTAATCTATTTTTCATCAAAAAACGATTGTAAAAATTCTCAAAATTATTTCAGTTCTTTCAAATGTGATATCAATATTAAAGGAAATATTTTTTTCAAACAGAACTAACACATAATTAATATAAAATTTTCGAAAGCATTTATAACCTATTTTTAGTAGAAAAAAAAGGTATGCGAAACGTAAAAAACATAAGAGAATTCTAAACAAATGACGAAATTCAGGATAACATAAAAAAAACAAAGAAGTTGACAACAAAAATATTATCGATTCATGAGATAATAAGAAGTGCCATCGATAAAAAAAAGCATTTGTTAAAAGGCTTAAGCCTTGTTTATTAGCATAAAAACCCATTTGCATAATGATTTGCTCTTAAATTAATTTAAGATGCGAGAGATGTCGAAAGAATAATAAAATGTATTTAATGATTTTTTTTTCTTCGATATTATTTAATATAAATGGCATATTGAATAATGCTAATTCTTCTAAGAAGTCAAATTTATTTTTCAGCTATAAAGATCATTTCAAATGTATAGAAAGAATTTTTAAAATCATATGAAAACTAAGAAAATATATCTATGTATGTGTATGTGTGTATTTGCGAATAAAATAAAAATAAAGGTTAAGAAACTTTTTTTCGAGACATTTGTTCTACTTATTTAATTTTCTGACATTGATATTAATAATTTAATAAATAAAAATGGAGACAAATTGAAATAAGGTAAAATTTAATTCTAAAATATTACTTATAATCCCAACTGAAATTAAATTTTCTATATTAAAATTATAAAGAAAGTATTAATCTTGAATGCTATAAAATTGGAAGCATTTTTTTAAATATTGATAATTTATATATTCTTATTAAAATTACAAGGAAACGCATGCACATTTTACGTTAACATAACTCTAGTTCCTTTCATTTTTTTTTTCAAAATTACAGTTGGAAAGATTCAAGCACATTTTTAAATAACAATTTATTTCTCAAACATTGCTCTCTAAATAATAGTACAGAAAATCCATTCGACTTTATTCAAAAATATTTACTCTGAAAATTCGCAGAAACGCTGAAAGCTTGTTGCAATTTATTGCAATCTTATCTTAAGATGAAGAATTCGAATCTTATCTCTTGTATTTACTTTGCCTCTTCTTCGTCATTCCTTTCATCTTGAAAGGTAATTAGTAATTTCAATGTGACTTTTCACTTACAATATAAACTTAAGTGTTAAATTTATTGTGTCATCAATATATCTTTCTTAAATAATAGATTCAAAAAATGTTTTCAATCAACCTTTGAAATAATAAGATTAATTATCTTTTTCAGGACTATCTGATAAAAAAACATGCGTGTTGAATAAGTTATAATAAACACCATATGATTTGTATATCAATTGACAAAGACAACGTTTATATTATAAGAAAAACATTTTTTTAATTTTATTTTCCGAACTGCTTGACACCCATTTAAATCAACAACCTCTAACTGTACCTAAATTAGTAGCATTTCAACGAAGTTTTCATGAAAAAATATTGAGTAAAAATAAAATAAATAAAAAAAGAATTCAAAAAATTTATAGAAGATTATTTTATAGATTATAAAAGCATATTCGACATTCGCGAATATACAAATAACTCTATTTGATTTTTTCCCATCAATTCTGAATGTAAATTTTCTGTCTAAGTTTTAACACATTGTAATTTATCATATAAACAAAACTAAATTTTTTAATAATTCTTACGAAATTAATTTTCTAGAGTAAAGTTCAAGGTAGACAGAAATTTATTTCTGAGTTAATATTGAATTGCTTCATAATTTGAAATTTAATAAAATGAGATGATTAATGTATAAAAAAGTAAACTAAATATTTGAAAGCTATTTTAACATTTTCATAGTTTTAAAATTAAGGAAACTGCGCTTTCGAATAACAAACATGAAGGTTAAACGATGCTACAGCCATCTAGTGGGGGACATTCTAACTGTGATATGAACTGCATAAATGCTGTGGACAGAGAGCTAAAAATCTCCTTAATCAATCATAATACAAATTAATAAGAAATAGAATATATTGAATGGGAAATTAACACAGATATAATGCGTTTCTATGATAAAGCGTGTGTAATACGTTCATTTTATTTGATAAATATCGATAAACAAAAATCTGCAGTCTCATTTAATCCAAAGCATTTCTGAAATAATGAAAATAACATTTAAAAAGAAAATCAAGCATTTATTGAAACTGTATACAAATTATACTTATTATTTTAGTTAAGGTGAATTTCAGATTTTAAATGTCAGGCATATTTATTTTTCATTTATAATCGCTCAGAAGAATAATTGCCAAAATATTATAATAAGTTTTGGCCAGTGTTAAACAACATTGGAAATATCAAAAAATATCGGAGGAATTGATAATACCATTAGATTACATTTAATAACATTAAAGAAAAATAAATTTTTATCTTATTGTTAACGTAAAAATTAGGGAAAAGTATTAATTTATGCTCAAGAATTCATTTTATTTGATCTAAAATTTTTTAAAGAATTGACTGAAATAATATTTTATTAAGTTGCCGAATATTATGTGGCAATACTGTATAAAAAATATTGTAACGTCTGCATTGAAAAAAATTAAGGAATATTGAGTAAATTATATGGTTAATTCTACGTTTAATTACATTAATTTAATTGGCTATGAAAATATTATAAATACTGTGTTTAATAATAAACTACAGCATATTAAAAGTTTTTCTAAACTTCGTATTTAAAATTATTAAGCAATTGGAATGCGTTTGCCCATATTTCGGTTTTTATTCTTCGGTCCGGTTTCTAAAGAAATGCCCAAGATTCTTAATTATTTATTTAAATTAGAATAAATTAATAGTAATGAGGCATAATTATATAAAAATTACAATTTGCCACTTTTCTGTTTAAATTTTTACTATAAAAAGAGCTTATTTACTGTAAAAACTATTTCACATCTTTACAAGGAATTGAAATTTTAATTAGTGAAATTTTAATTTTATAATCTAAATCGAAATTTAAAAAAAAGTAACTAATTAGTACTTTTCATAGTACTAATTAGTCAGTACAAATTTCATTAGTACTGACAATTAATGTTAATGCATATTAAAATTAGTTTAAAATATATATTCTTTGAAAAAGCAGGTCTATAGTTTTTTTTTTAATTTTTTTATTAAAAACATTTGTTTTTCATAGCTTCAAGAAGTAGTTCGATATGTATTTCCCCCCTTATTACTTTGTATAAGTCAATATGAGAGCAGCGCAAAGTAACGACTAGAAAGATGAGGGAATAATGAGAAAGTATTTTTAACTCAGATGTTTTTAAAGGAATTAGCCATCACATTATTTTGGTTCTGTGGAGGGAAGATATAATTCAAAATGTATTATTACAGTAAAGTCAGACATCGAATGATTAAAAATTTATTTTTAGAAAGTACAAACTGCATACAGTATACATACTACTACAAACTATTTATATAAAAGAATCAAACTTTTAATTTGAAAATAATTCATCAGATTACAGTTGACGAAGTTTCTGATTATTTAAACCTCTTCAAAACATTATCTTATTATATTTGCACACAGTAAATTCTGAAAGATGTATCAAAAATATTTTCCGATCAAAATCCTTCTAAATATAATTTTATTATAACAAAGATATGAAATTAAAGCGAAATAAAAAAAATCACAAAAACAAAATAAGTGATTGCTTACTTTTTCTCATAAAGAATAAGAAGAATTTATTCATATTCCTTAGCAAAGAAAAAAAACTTAAAATTTTCACATATATATATATATATATATATATATATATATATATATATACAAAAGTATTAGAATCAAGTTAATAGGAAAAACAAAAATCAAATAAAAATTAAACCAAAAAAATTATTAAAAAAATATAAAAAAAAATATTTTATTTATTATATATATATATATATATATATATATATATATATATATATATATATATATATATATATATATATATATATATATATATATATATATATATATATATATATATATATATATAAAATGATAATTAAAACTCTTAATTTAATCCAAATCAATTTCCAAAGCCATATCTTAATTTAGCCCATAGTAAAATATTTTCTTATTTCCTGATCTCATTCCACGCAATCAGTTCTACGTATCGAGTGAAAGTGACACTTCCGTTGCCCTTCTCAAGGGCAACACGTGTATTCAGTTGGCGCGTGGCCGGAAATCCCATGTTATATAAGACAAGTGATCATTTGTTTCGTACCTTTTCTTCTCTCCTTTTCTTATTCCTGCTTTTGTGCCACGCTGCGCCTTCTTGTAAATAATCATGCCTGCCACCCGGAAAAGAATAAAACGGAATTAAAAGTAGAAAGTCTCTTCACTGCTTTAAACCCGTATTCCCCTTCAACCAAAATAATGTTATATATATATATATATACATCAAATGGTTTCAAATGTTCAAATAACTTGAGAAAAAGTAAGTGCTTGTATTAAAACCCACGAATATATTTAACTGTAATAATAATCTTGTCAATATATAATATGCAATTTATTTGGATACTAAATATAATTTTAAATGAGATTATAACAAACTTTCAGATTTTGATTTTAGCCGTTTTGTTTTTAAATATAGATTTTAAATCATAGAAACTTGTCATTTTTTAATGGCTTTTCAAAACAAATTTGCAGAATTGCTTTTGAATTTTAAATACAACTCTTTAAATTTTAAAGAATAATTTAACAAATATAATTTTTGATATATAAGAATCGAAACTAAATGTTTTTGCCATTGATTTATTATGAAACAATGAGTAAAATATGAGATACTATTACTTTTTCAGGAAAATTTGAAATTTCCATCAAAATTTGACATTTTTATGAAGTTTCCGTTACATAATATAACAAATTATTTTATTTAAAAAAATATTTCAAAAATAAATTTGTCTCTTTTTTTTATTTCTTTCAGAAACTAAATTGAATACTTGATATTTTAAAGAATATCGAATTCGTTCTCGAAATAAAACATAAATTCATCAGTTGCAATCAAACTTGCAATCCCTTGAATAACATCTATTTATTTAAAATGAAAAAAGAACTTTTACATCTAAAGAAGCTTTACCCACTTCACTTGATTTGTAAGCAAATCAGCATAGATCTCTCCGGTACGATTATTACTATTTCGACAGAGTAGCCGAAAAAAATAACATTTTTCTATTTACATTTCCCTTACAAAAATACAGATCCGAATTTTTTGCATGGAAATCTAAGAAATCCACACTTATGAGAAAAATATTTAAATTTATCGATACGAAAGAAGATCTGAGTTACATCAATTTGCTTAGGAATTTTATTCCATAAGACTCTAAATAGATTTATTTACAGGGTCTCATTTGAATAACATGACATCTCCTACCATAACATAAACAAACAACTGAATGAGACGGACAAAAAAAAAAAAAAAACTGAATAAATGAACGATAGTAGCTTGCTTTGGGCCCTTTTCCGCCAAACACATTTCACGCAAATGCGATATCAGGTTTTTATTATTCATTTTTTATTTATTCTATTTTTTTTTCCTCCTTTTGATTTGGGGAATACGCCAAAACATTCTCCCATTTATGAAAAGAAATAGAAAATTCTAAATAAAAGCATGCGAAATTTGGCTGTCTTTCTCATCAACACAATGTTTTGGGGAGGGGGGGAATGAAAATTGAAAAGTTTCCAGACAATTATGATTTTCTTTTGTTATAACATCAATATGTTCTTCCTGTTTTGCTTGTAAATGCAAAGCGGAGAAAAAGTGAATTCTGATTGCCTTAATTTAGTGAATTTTATGCGATTAGTTTCCCCTAATTAATATTTGGAAAAGGTTAATTGAAACATTGTTTCATAATTTTTTTTTTTTTGATATTTTGTCTAATTAGTCTCGAGTATAATGAACAAGAAGGACAGCATGACATCAGAATCGTATATAAAAAACTAGATTAAATGGGAAAATATTTTTTTTTTTATGTTGGAAAAATTTGTTTAATTTTTTATATATTCAACATCCACATAGCTCATATTATTAAACCAATAGCTTAGTTCCTGTTTTGTATCCATTTAATAAACTTAAATTTGATTTCTGGATTTTATTATCAAATGTTTCTAAAGGATGAAAAATTAAAATATTTTTAATCGAATATCTGTGCATGTGTGTTTTAAAAACTATCAATCTAAACTGTTTTCTTAATTTTGACTTTTAAATAAAAGATTTTCTTGATGCGTTATTAAATTTTTGAATTGCTGTACTTTTTGAAATATAAATGAGAAAATATTATGAATAATTTATATAATTTTCTTAAGACGGAAAAAAATTCTTAATTTCTTAAATTTTCTTAAAGAGATACAAATCGAAATTTAGAAATTCTTATGCATGCTGTTAAAATGGACTTATATTTTTCAAAATAATAATTACAGTATGCAAATTAATAGCAGTTTGTACTCTGAAAATTAATAAAATGCATTTTTATACACACGAAAGTGTAAGTTTATTTTAAATCACGGAATATAGACAAACATATATATGTATTATTTTTAATAAATAATGTAAGTGTTTTATTTGGTTTTTATACTAACAGTTCTTGGACGAAAACTTGGTGCATTATTCATGAGATTCTTCATCTCAACTTAGAAAAGCAAAGGGTAAAAATCCAACACACTCTAGAATTAATGCGACATGAATTTGCTCAAATACATTTGTACTAAAATAACATGGTTTCGAATAATAAATACCCTAAATACAAACTGCAAACTCGCAATATCAATACAAACAGAATGTAAAAGGAAGCGGTATTCCTTAACTATAATTTAAAATTTTTAAATCAATTGTTAATCTTTTTAACTATCGATAGCTTGAAAACAAAACGTATGCAAGAAGGCAATAAAACAATTTCTCTATTTTGAGGCAATAATAATTGAAACTGATGAAGGGAACGAAAGCAAACTTATGTCAAGCGTGAAAAGCTAATGAATTCCGCTAAAAAAATATACCAATAACTCTCGATGTATGCGTGCGTGTGCGTGTGTGTGTGTGTTTGTATGTGTGTGTGTGTGTGTGTGTGCGTACGGCGGGCGTGTGTGTGTGTGGTATCCATTATCCCTTAAATTCTATAGATGATTTTTTTTATTGCATTCATTAAATTTATTTTTTTTTTGAAATATTAGTTTCTTTTTCAATTTGCAGTACTATCTTTCTTTTCTTTTTGAATTTCTATTGGTGAAAAAACTGTACATAAGGGATTATCCAATAATTCATTGCCTTATATTTTTTTTTTTTTTTTTTTTTTTTTTTGCATGTTCCCGAAATTGAAATTCATGAATAATATAAAAATACATATAAATATCAATTAAATGATATTTTTTATTCATACCACTCCTTTATTTAGCAAAGATTAATAAATCTTTCACAATTAGAATATATTTTTGTATTGTAAGCATTATATAAAATAACAAAATGCAATAGTATAATGTTGCCTGTTTTTAGAAAGAAAACCATCACTTTTATTCAAAGAATAAATAATATTCTAATTTGAAGAATGTAAAAGCACAGCCATTAGTAATTACATGGCAGTTATACGATAAGCATAAGATGAAGTTTCCATGTTACATCGTTGGCACTGTTATTAATGATTTAAAGTAGAAATATGAATAATTTACTCTTTTAACATGAAGCTCTTAAACTTTCCTAAATTTTATATTTTACTAACAACTTCTGATATGTCTAGCAGACAATAGAACATGTGATAGATCCCTGTTCTAAGATTAAAGACTCACAACTGATGAATTATATCACTTTTTGAAAAGATAATATTTGAGCATCTGTAACAAAAATCGCGAAATTTTGTGAATTCAAATACATTAACTAAGTAAAGTATTCCAGATAGTTTAAACAATTATAAAATATATAAATAAGGCTAAAAAATAGTTCAATTCTCCATTATTTCACATTACAACATTTTCCTCTTAAAGATCCATCATTCACACCGTTCTTTATAAATTCAAATATCGTATAAAGAAAAACTTTTCACTTACTTTTCAGAAGACATTTTAAATAGGTTTCAACTGAGAATTATTGCTTACAATAGCACAGTTTTTAATTTTAATATCTATTTGTTTGTAACGATGGTATTTAAAAAAATAACAGTGGAAGATATTTTGATTGTTTCGTTATGATATTATTCGTATTATTAATCTGAATTAATTATTTTTGTTATGAATTTGTTTAAATAATGTTTCCTATTGTTAAGAAAATATTTGCTTCCAGACTCGATAATGATACTCGATATAAAAACAATCTGGCCACCGAATGATTACTCCAAAATAAAATATTAAGCAAAAATATTTATATCCCGTATACCCTAAATATGCCAAACATAAAACATAATTTGTATTAATTTTTTATATATTTTTGACTGGCGTTAATTATTTACAAGTTTCCTTCAGTAAACAAAGGATTCTTCATTAAGCTGATGGCAAATATCGTGCGGCAAATGAAAATATCCGAACAGCAATTTCCTTTTTCAACCAATCAGACATTAAGTTCAGTTAAGAATCACTGCCAAAAGATTAAGATTTTCAATCTGACCACTGAACGATTACTTCAAAATAAAATATGTGAGTCAAAATATGTATATTCGGCACACCTAAATATGTTAAACATAAAGGATAAATTTGTATTATTTTTTAAAAGTTCTCTCACTGTAGTGATTGTTTATTGATTTCGTTCGTTAAATCAAGGACTCTCCATTAAGTTGATGGCAAATATTGTTTGATAACGTTTAATCCCATAATGATGGTTTCAGGCGATCAGATACTTATCATTCAACTGAGAATAAAGCTGTTCCAGTTTTAAAAGATTAAAGTGGAGGGTAATTTTAAGAGAGTTCTTTTTAAATTCCAATTTAATTAACTGCATTTCTTTTCGAAGACGAATTTAAATTGCTTTGATGCCCCCGAAGTGAAAATATTCGAAGAGCAATCGAATTTAGCAACCAGCCAAACGATAAGTTCAGTTACAAAAAAGAAAAAAAAACCAGCGCAAAGTGAAGTGGGTAGTACATAAAAAGTGGAAGAAATAGTTTGTACAGATTTCAACAAATATTTTTATTTCTGAGCCTGTCTACAGTAAGCTGATTTAAATAATAAAAAAAAGAAATGAAATAAAAAGATTCGTTTTTATAAATAATTTTAAGATATTTCTCGTGATCTGATCCTTTTAGATAATTAAAATATACTTCGGCTATTGAATTCTAAAAATAAGTTAATTAATATTTTAGTTTTAATAAATTAATTGAATTCTTCATTAAACCTAAAGTTTAAAAACGCAACATTCGTTTCCCTATTTTTTTCTATAAAGTAATTATCTAAGAATATAACTTATTTTCTATTAAATTCTTAATTACTGCAATTTTTTAGGTTTAAGACAAATGTATAGCTCAAAATTAAAAGATCCCATCGCATATTTAAATGATTAAATTTCTTTCATAGCCAACTTTAAATTGTTCTTCCGCACGAAAATTGTACTTTCAAATAATTATTTGGCAATTAAAGTCTTAAGAATTTGTAAACAAAAACTGTTCAAATTTTTTCTATTCTGAAATGCTACATATTTTCTGTTTAAAAGAATTTTTAAAAGTAAGAAACACTGCAAAGCTTTAAAACTGTGAATTAATTCAATCTTATTGCGTGATATGCTCTTTAAATACAAATGATAAATTAAGATGTTTTTCAGTTCAAAGCGTCTTTTGTTCGGAGTTTTCAGTTTGTATTAATTATAAGAAATTGAAATTAGAGCCAAACTTTTTTTTTAATAAATCTTTTAAAAAAATGGTAATATGTAGTTCTATTACTAAGCGCCTTGCATAACTTGTTTATTGCCGTCTTTGAACTGGTAAATCAGATTCGTTTTTAGTTTTCCTAAACATAATTTTTTTAATATGATCTTGAATTGTGATAAATATGCCTTTTATAATCCTCGTGATATACGCATGTTAGCACTATCATATGTTAATATGTTAATGTTAAATCCAAATAATAATAAATTATTGTTAAATAATTTATTATTATTTAAGATAAGTCTATTATCTTAAGTAAGTCTATTATCTTAAGTAAGATAAGTCTATTATCTTATAATAAGTCTATTATCTATATAATATTAAGATAAGTCTATTATATCTTAATTTAATTAAGCAATCTAAAAAAATATAATAGACTTTTAATGAAAACACTGTTGATTAAAATAAGCTGTGTTTAAAATTTAAAAAAAAAATCGAAAAATTCACATTTACTATAATACAACAATAAATTACAGAGCCAATGAAAGAATCAGTCAAAAATTAAATTACTTTTTTAAACAGCAATAAATTCTATAAAAAAAATTCCGTTTTTTTTTAAATACAATTTGTCAACGCAAATTTTAAATTCATTTTTGTTAGTATGAATCAATACCATGAAAAATATTCTTTTAAAATATCTAAAACTCATTGAATTAATTTCGAAGATATTTACAAAAAAACAATCTTTTTGAAAGTACTATGTTATTTTTTAAATAATTGTATTTGCTT
This sequence comes from Argiope bruennichi, assembly GCF_947563725.1. Lineage (NCBI taxonomy): Eukaryota > Metazoa > Arthropoda > Arachnida > Araneae > Araneidae > Argiope > Argiope bruennichi. The sequence continues at coordinate 42,807,297 of NC_079154.1, read as the reverse complement.
TAAATTCAGAATGATTGGTATATCACAGACGATTAAGAAATATATTGCAAATCGAGAGAGTAAAACGCTGACTGATATTTAATTTATCCAACTAGGTACAGAGGGGATGAAAAAAATATTTTAATATTTATATGATATTTTTTATATGAATGCAGGGATAAAATGATTAACAAAAGTAAAATTCTTTAATATGTATGCAGCTTTTGAAGAAAAATAATATTTTGATTATTTTGTAATATATCTTCTTCTTATCTTTTATGATCTAAGAATTATATTTAAAAGCAAAAATTTCTATATTTAACAAACTATGAAATATCTATGAAATTTTGGAATTTTTTCAAAAATATTTCAATACTTCATTATATTCTAAAATTTTCAATATTTACATTAAACAACCATAAATCCACTTCTAGAGCATTAAACATCAAATCCATATTTCATTATAGTCTGCATAACATAACGAGCACTAATTATGCATTTCATTATGATATCTTATTAATTTTTTGTGATATGACGATATTCGTTCAGTAAAATTATGAAAAAAACTCGTTCTTCAGAAGTTCTTTTTAGTTCTTCAGAATTTCAAGTTTTTAAATGCTATAAATAAGCATCGCTTAGATCACAATAGTTTATTATAATTTGCTTCTAATTGACATAGAGAAAAAAAATAAATTTATCACTGGAAATAGTAACGTACCTATTCTGTAAAACCGCAAAATATAAAATTGTGAATTTTTATTCATATTTATGCTTTCAATCTAGTCAGATACCTTAAATTAAAATTTTAAAAGACAGACTAATGACTTTTGGACTTAAAATATCTACTTTATAAGTTTCCGTTTCAGTAAAATAAAAACTAAAGATGTTAATATTAAATTTCTTTGAATAATGATTCCCATTCAGATGGGGTAGAAAATTCAACATATTGATTCCCAAATTCAATAAATAAATTATCTGTATATTAAATATGCATAGTATATATTAAATAATAAATTCAATTATTTTAATACTCAATTTCTAATAATTTCTCAACAGTTGTACGGTAGTACTTCCTGTTCCTAGTTTTATAACTAAAAGCTAAAAGCAGAAAAAAAATGATACTTGCTTTATTAAATATTTCTGCTTCTTGTGAAAAGCATTCCAAGTCCAAGCTAAATGGAAATGAAGTTTTGAAAAATGAAAAGATTCCTTTGAAGTTGAAATTCTCGGAAAAATACCTCATATAAATGCTAATTCGTTGTATTTTAATATCTGAAGAGGAGCTACTCTAAAACTCAGTCATACAGTTAAATGGATGCACTTATGCATTATTTGAAACCGGAACCGATCTTCGATTTTGTTGCAAAGAGCAAGAAAAAAATCTCAGTGAAGTCTTCAGTCATTAATTATTATTTTGTATCAATTATTGATTTAATTCTCAATAACTATGAAGAAAGGCACTTTTTGATATATCTGACTTCTATTATACTTTTTAGCATTGGACAATTTTCTGCAAATATAAGGAGGAATGTTTGTGCCGTATTAGAGAAAGAAAAATGAGAGAAAAATTCTAAAGTAAATAAAATCTTTAAAAAATATTTATGTAAACTAGAGAATTTTTCTTAAATTCAAAGAAAAAAACTATGAAAATTTTCTCCGTCCCTCTTTTCTGTTACTATAATAATAATATTTACATATTATGTGAAACTATAAAATAAGTGCTAATTAACTTTCTTTAATTCTCAAGAAATTATTAACTTTTGTTATGGTTATAATAAAATGAAATCCAGTTACAAAATAAATGAATATAATAATAATATTTACATTTTATGTGAAACTAAAAAATAAGTGCTAACTAACTTTCTTTAGTTCTGAAGAAATTATTAACTTTTGTTATGGTTATAAGAAAAGGAATTCAAGTACATAATTTTCATCAAAAATAATGCCTGAATGGTCTAAACGCTTCGATTATTCAACTTCTTTGTTTTAAGCGTCTGATTGCTGAATCTGAAGGTATTCAAAACATGAATATGTGTGAATACAATTCCAAACATTAAAAAATATGTGTGAATACAATTCCACACATATTTTTTAATGTAGAGTAGCAAAGTGGATTCGTTAGCCTCTTTCAATCCTTACTACCTTTATGAGGATTGAGGAAGCCACAATAAAACCAGCAATTGACTGATGCATCCCTTCCTGGACCCCATATTCCGAATCTGAACTATAAATTCAACTTTAGCAAATGAGTTCTTAAGAATTTTTATTTATTTAGCATTTTCTTATATTTTGATTTTATCTTATTCAAATGAATGAAGAACTTTAAAAAAATATAATTTTTTTAAATTTTTTTTTAGAATTTTAATCTGAAAATTTATTTAAGTGCAAATTTATCTCTTTTAATCTGAAGAGAAAGCAATTTATCACTATCAAGCATGAATAGTTCAATTTTCTAATCCAAAAATATACTTGATCACTCTTGTTACCTCTTGCACCCCTTGTTTGAAACAGAAACCAGCTCAACACCACTTTGCCAGTATAAAACTTTCATGGGCGAATTGGCTTATGTAATAGTGAAAGATTTAACATTGCTCACGTCTGAAAAACTTTCAAATGTGTACAACAAACGATTTTGTTGTAAAGGGATTTTGAAAAGAATACCTTTTTCCTATGTTTCAGGATATTTTTGTTTGAAATTTGAGCATCTTTCCTTAGATTTACATGTAGTTAGAAATAGATTCTTTATGAATAGATGTGAAAAAATAATTTGCAATTTTTTAAAAATTTAATTTAATTTAAAGCAATTTAAATAACGTGTAAAACATTCAGAAATATGGGATTTTCTATAACTAAAGTTTAAAACTGTAAAATTAACTTGCTATTTATTACAAAAAAAAATAATCGAGTATTTTTATTATTTTAAAAATTTAATTAATCTTTCTTACTTTCAGAAATTTTTGTTTACTCTTTAAATTTGTAAATTAATAAGTAAAGATGATTCCAATAATTTAATAAAATTTAAGGAAAATTATAAATTCTTTAAACGAATTTTATTACTTTTACTATCTGATAAAAGCTAATAATAAAGGGGATTGTGAGTGTGTGCCAGTATGCCAGAATGTGTCAGTACTTTTCTGTTTCATATGACAGATTATTCAAATCAGAACTAAAAAAATTCGGCACAGACAGTCTTTGTAGTGCGGTAATTAATACTTTGAAGCTATTTTATTTAAAATTTATTGAATTAAAAATAAATAATAATTTGTTATTTATCTGCGATAATACCAGGAAATTTTGTTGAGCTAAACTGGTTGCCAATCCATTTTGAAAGATGAAATGAGATAAGATAATCAAAGCGTGACCAACGCAAAGGTCAAAGTTGGGTACTAGATGATTTAGCCACAAAAAAAACCTCCTAGTATAGCTAGCATGGAAACAAAATGACACTTGTTGATACCAAAAAATCGTAGAAATAATGTCCGAATCCCTTTAGGAGAAAGGGCCAAAGGTCTCAAGTAGAGCAACAACCATCAAACCACATAAAAGCCCCGCGCTTTCCAGATAATACTTATAAAAATATACTTTTAAAGGTATTAATTTAGTTGTCATAAAAATATTCTAAATTTTTCTAAGTTCTTTTTTAAAAATTATTCCTTGCATGTATTTGTATGATCGATTTAATCGTTGCAATCAAATTTCGCCAAATACTTAATAGCGTTATTTCCTTCCATTTGTGGAAACTAAGGAACAAGGATTTTTTAAAATATCGGTGTAGTTTATAAGAGAAATAAGAAAGTGAATTTAAATGCCACGAAAGTTGGATGATCCAAAAACTTACTGTTTTAATGGCACTATGATCTTGTGGGATTTGACTTCATTAGGAATGTTCATTTAAAATTGTAATCAAAATAGATATAGAGTATTAAATAAATCCGGCTTTAATGTATATATAATCTAGCTTATAAACTTGTTGGGAGAATTATGAACATTATACTTTTAAAAATAATACATCTATGTAAACTGAGACAATTTTTTGAAAACAAAAATCCGTTTAGTTCCTTATTAAATTTCCGAAGAAGCATAAAAGCCCCAGTGGTTTCAAAGCACAACTAAGACATTTTATGATATCATTTTTGTACGTTTTAACTCTTATAAATTTTTTACGAACTTGAATCGACACTTTTGTTCTCATCCTGTTAAAAAAATATTTTTCCTAGCCATCTTAAGTGATTTAAACAGCCAATTCATTCAAACATAATTGAAAAAATATTTGTTTTTCTTAAATTAGCATATACCGTGTTTTAGAATCACTTTTAGATTTAAATTTTGCTGCATTGTAGTTTGACTTGCCAAAATTGCACAGGAAATTTAGATGAAAACTGAATAAATTTGAATATCTAGATTTTTACCTTTTTTTCAAATTCTTGTCAACCTTTTTTCGTGTTTATTTTGTAAGTACATAAAATATAAGTAGTAGAAGGAAGGAAGTAATATTATGAGTAGAAGGAAGTAGATATAAAAATTTTGATGATTTTACACGAATGCCTGAAAATAAGACTAATTGTTAATTATGGAATTAATGTCATAATTGTGAGAAACATGGTATACGAACGCAAAATGGTAATAATATAAGAAAACAATGCGAAAGAACAATAACAATGTTTTTTTACTATCCAGACAAATAGTTTGAAAGAAAATTCTATATAAAAATTCATACTTTATGAAAAGAAATGAAATAAAAAACATGGTTAGGCAGTTTAATATGGTGCGTGTTGATCTCTGAGAATCAGCCACTGCACAATAATTTTAGATACTGGCAATGACATTGAGAAAAGCATTCCATTTGCCACGACAGAAACTTTTTAGTTTCTGTAATAGTGCTTGAAGATTGTGGTTGGGCTGCAAGTTGTATCTCCAGGATATCCCACTCATTTTTGGTAGGATTCAGAGTGAGGATCCAGGTGAGTGAGTAGGCCTTGGCATGCATTGGATATTATCCTTTTCTGTGAAGTCATCAAATAGGCTTGTCTAGTGACAAGGTACATTATCATCTATAAATATGAGGTCAATACTGATTTCCACGCAAACCAGGTGAACACAAGGAGCAAGAAATTCATCGCTGTAACTTTATTAGTCACAGTCCTATCCCGAAAGATATGGAGAAGCGGTTCTCATCCGGAATGGTAACATGAACCTTCTGACATAAAACGATGCCTTTCCTAATGAAAACAAATAATACGTTTTTGTCATATCATTGGCCTATGAAAATCAGTGTTCATATTAAAGCAAGATTCACCACTGGCATCACACTAGCTGTTCTAAACTCCAGTAGTAATATTCCGAACTTCGATTCAAACTTGTTTGTTTATGTACAGATGTGAAATAATTTTCAGATTTCTATCAAGTCTTGAGTAAAATTTGTACAGAGGAAGTCTGTCTGCCCGCTTGTTTGAATATAAGTTAACCCGATAATTTCAAAACGAAGACAGCACACATTTAACATCTATCGGGTTGACTGACTGTCTGCCTCTCTGTCTGTACTTTCAGAGATATGTTAACTCAACAATTCAAAAACGCAGTGACTTAAATATATCCAATTAGATATGGGATTTTGTGAATGTACTTTTGTGTTAAATATTTGTTTTAATCGATGGAGAAAAGCATATCTAAAGCTCAAATTTTATTTTCAGATACTTTTAATGGCATACCAGGGATTAATTGTTAAATAACTCTTCAAGGATGACTCGATAGATTCAATAAAAATACTAAATTCACGCAAAAAGTTAACATTTCGTAACTATTATAAGCCTGCGTCATGCAAAGCGTTCAGCGGTATGACAAGTTTATTAAATAATACGAGCGAAGGTTTTAGGGGGTCCATTCTCTCTGGTTTAATAATTGGCTCTTTCTTTCACAGAATCAAATAAATATCGAGTAGGCAGCAATTATCCAAAATGCCTTGACAGCAAGTCAAAAAACTTTTATTTAAGTTATTCTTTCTGTCACTCATACAAAACCGACTTCGAAAATCGATCCTAATTGCTCTGGACAACTTGCTTTTCTCCGTCTAGTCTTTATGATTTACTTTTTGACATTTTGAAAGAGACCATAAAATTCTCCCATTTGCTTTATCAGCTGTCGATATTTCCTCATCCTTTAATTTGTTGAATGTGTCCCTTAGATATTGATAGAAATTATGAAGATATGCAGGCATCCCTATCTTTCTTCGTAGTCTCTATTCATTGACAACCGACAAAGTGAAAGGTAATAACTAATTACAGCAACTATTGCAGAAATTTAATGTAAAACTAATAAATGAATAATTTTTAATTCTTATTGGATCAAATAATAAGTAAGTATTATTGTATTAAAAGTTATAATTACCTGGAAAACCAAGATGCACTCAACAGGTGCTCTTTTTTTCTAATTATTATTTTTGTAAAAGAGTAGTAAATAAAATCGTATTTTATGGCTCATTTAAAGTCATAAGCGAATTCTAACTGAATTGCAAACGAGGATCGAACATTAGAAAAATGCATAAGAACCCGAAGCCCTAACCACTACCCCAACTTTGATACTCTTATGCAAATCATGCATAGTTCCACGTCAATATTTAGTTATAAAAATGTTTTCTGCAAAATCGCATTCATTCAGGGAAGGCACCTATATAGATAAACTTAAAAAGAAAAACCTTATTTAAATATAAAATTTTATCCAAATCGTTAGAACCGTTTCCGAGATACACAATATATATATATATATATATATATATATATATATATATATATATATATATATATATATATATATATATATATATACAAGAACTGCTTTTTTAAAGACTTTACTTCAATATATTAATCATAACGAAATTTCGAGTAATATTTTTAAATCCTAAGAAACCATTCTGAACCTTTAATTTATTTTTAAAATTTTCGTTTCTAATGTGATATTTTGCAGATTTATCTAAAATGATACTTTCAGGAAGAAATACTTTCTTCATCGTAGAATAGATCTTTAAAAAGTATTAAAAAGCACGTTCAAAATATATTTATCTTCTTATTTTATTTTAATTCCAACAAGAACAATAAACTAAAAAAATATCGACATTCCAAATTCACTGTTCATGAATTTAAAATAAGTATTTTAAAAAATAAATGCAACATGTAACACCAGGTGATTCTAATCTTCATTAGTCCCACTTTTAAATTCTCCATATTTCAAAACTGTAAGACGATTAAGGCTTTAAAATGATTACCTCTAATTGAAGGCTGACACTTAACGTACTTAAGCAACAGATTCTCTGCCACAAATTTTCTGCTGTCTAATTAGTGACCAAGAAATTCTTCTCTACAAATGGCGAAGAAGAATTTTTTTCTGAAAATTATTAGTCTTGGCGGGTGGGACTCAATAGTGTAAGACTAACCAGTATATATATATATTCTTTCTCCAGTTAACCTATAACCAGCTGGAGAATACAGTTCTCTCTTGAAGTGCATGAATATTTATGGCACTTTCCACTACAGAAGGTAGGAGGTGTGAGAAAAGGGGGTGTGTCTCCCCTATCACAGACTCATGAGTCCACAACGCAATTATATTTTACCTTATTTGCATATTTATGAGGCCAGGTTTCTACTCGTAATACTTCTCTGCACGCGAACAATTTTTATTGTAAATCTGCGAGGAGAAAATGAAATTCTTAAGAAATATTCTAGTGCCTACCAGCAACGTATGGTTTTAGCATTATCTCATCCCTCTAAATCTTTTACTTTTCAGTTAAATCCAGTTTCCTTACTTCCTTTGCATTATCACAGTATAATGGAATAAGTAAGTCGTCTTTGCGAGAGATGTATTTCATTTTGAATCATTATTATTATTATTCTTTCCGAGAATTCTGATTAATTTCGGCTCCAAATCTGATTTATGGAAGCAATTTTGAAAGTTTATAATGGAACGTGGAAAAGTTAAACTTTGTGGAAATATGATTCGTCTCAATTTCGGCGCAATCGAAGAACGTATAAATGGTATTTTGAATGAATTAATATGATGAGAATATGTACTGTAACCCAGTATCTGATTATATTTGCTTTTCTTTCATTGAAATTTTATAAATCTATATATACGTATTTCATGTGATTTCTTTTATTTACTTTAATAATTGAAATGGTAGAAAATTAGTTTTATTAGCTCATTTTAACTTTTCAAATTCAAAATTTGGAAAATGTGAGACCAATTGAAATCCAGAAAATGGATTTCGTGAATCAAACAGATTAAAATCTCTACAAAGAGATCATTTTTGTAAGACATTGAAAAATGTTCTTTGCTGGTTTATTTATTTTTCTTTATCTATTGAATGGAATAAGTTTATTTTTGCATTTAGTATTGTATATGTGTCGAGACTTATAATTCTTTCATTTCCATCATTTTATTTCCATTGAATTTTCTCTTAACAACTTTACTAACAAATGCATGTAATAAGGATTTATATCGAAAAGTTCCATCATATCGTGTTCTATTTCTGGTGAATAATTGCCTTATGCTAAAGCATACAGTATCATATTTAATTCGCTATTTCACATAAATACCACATTTAATTGAGTATTATTATTTATAAATAAATGTAACATCATTTAAAATTTAGACATTTTTGTTTCAAATTGACGCCTGAAGCAAAAAAAAAGTCAACAATTTGATCGATTCGATTATGCAAACATTTAAAAGTTTGTAAAATATTTATTTCGCAATTATAAATTTTTTAATTAATTCATTCATGTTAATGCTATATTTTATTTTTATTGATTAACTAAAAAACTAGGTAAATTGTAAAATAATTAACTAGGTAAATTGTAAAAATGCAGCTTTCGAGTTAAATAGATATAAAACGAAATTCCCTATATTTTTTATGTAGATTTGATATATTTTTTATAATGTCCTTATCGATAGTATATTTATTACTATTGCAACGAAACTTTTTCTAACATAGCGCGGACTAAATGCTAATGACTGAAAGCGACAGTTCGCATTTCACTGAATGCAAGTTGCCTAAAATTGTTCTGTTATTGATTTACTTTCTGAAATTTCTTATTTGTTCTAGCATGTTCTTATTATTTCAGAATATTTCTAAATCTAGAAGATTCGTGTCATTTCTTCTTGTAGATAAAAACAGATGTAAGGTTTAGCTCCTTGAATAAAGTATTGAGTTGAGAATAATGAGTGTTATCTTTAACTTTAGTTAACACACGATTTATCTACTTTAACTTCATCTACGCTAAACTGTTTATTCATATTAAATACTCTCATTCATTTTTCTTCAATTAAAAGTTTTTAAAGCATTTCAATATTTTTTCCCATAAAACTTTTAACAAATTATAATATTTTGAGTTAATTATTTCTAATTAATTTGACATTTATATGAATTATATTAAAATTAATTAATATAATTGCCGCATTAATTATAAGCAAACTACAATATATCTGTATTTATATAACGTTTTCGTTATATACATCTTACTTATTTGAAAAATCGGCATTTGAATCTTTCTGGAAATGCTATCTAGTTTATAGCTAAAACTTTTATTATCTTTTGTCGAACAAAGAAAGTTTACTAATGAATTCCGTTTTGAGCAAATACAGAAATAAATTCGACTTTCCTTTAACTTATTGAATTATCAGTCATAATAACAATCAATCTCTGTTGAAAAATTATTGCCAGACATTATACCAATCAATTTACGTTGAAAAATATCCTAACCATTTTTATATCATATAGCTATTGACGAGTTTCAGTCTGAATCATTAGCTACTTAATCAATGAGCTGCCAGACCAATTCTAAAAAAATAAACAAAAGTTCATTGTATGGAATTATGGAAGATAAGATTGATGTTCTGATTTTTAAGACCGTCTCGATTAAATCATTTCTCTCATCTGAGAAAAGTTATTCCCAAACAATATCCGAGAAACACAATACAAAAATAAATAGCTTCGATAACGTTAAATATTTGCTGAGAAACACACGACAATCCAGAAACAACAGATGTTCGTTGATGAGATTTTTTCGGACACTAATAAGAAGAATCCAAATGACTGACATTCATTCTCCAATAGTTAGGGGAGTTTTAAGAAATAGAGAAAGTTCGCAGAAAGCGGTAATTGACCGAATTTTTGAAGACATGGGAGGCAGAAACTAAAACAGGTCGATTTCTCGCAGGTCGATTTTTCGTTGAAAGGAAGTTCGTTCTTGTTAAATGGTACGATGCCCTCAGGATATATTTCAGATCGTTAACTTTTAAATTTCTAGAACAAAAATTAAACAGGCATATACATGCAAAACATCGAATCATTGTTCGACATAAATGAAAAAATCATATTGCAATTTCTAATTTATTTCCTGAAATTACTAGATACAGAAAAATGCAGACGACATTTTTTTTTTGAGAAGCGCAGACGACATTTTTAGGATTATAAGTATAAGATACATTTTTAATTTATATCGTATCGTTCATCAAAACAAATAACGCTGTATTTCGTAGCAGTTGCTCCATAATTTGTTTCTTATTTAAACTGTATTTTTCAACGAAATAAAAGCAAAAAACTGAAATTTATAAAGCATATCCATCCTGATTTATTATTGATGGTAAATATAAAATAAAATGTTTTAAAGAATAATTTCCCATGCAAATAGCTGAACAAATATAAATATTCTTGAAATGTTGTATATTTATTGTCGTGTAGAAAAGTTAATTATATATATAATTTCCATTATTTTATAAAATATGATTGCAATTCATAGGAAAATAATCTTTTTTAAAACCCTAATAACAAATGATCCTTGCTTATATATATATTTAAAATTATTTTTTGAAGTAAAAATCTGAAAATAAATAAATAGAAGAAATGCATAAATTTAGAATTCGCATTTCACTGAATTTAATTCATCTGTGTTACAAATTAAAAAGAATCGTATTATCATCCTGACTTCAAGCAACACTATGGATTTAGGGGTGAATCATAATTTTGAATTATGTTTAGAAGATGATGATGACGCTTCAATTGACATCCTCTCTAAATTTCATTATTACACGAACGGGTGGAGATTTGACCTTGAACTCTTTTAACGTGATTTAAAATTCACCAGAACCACATAAAAGGCATATCTTCAATGAAATGGGTAAGTCATAAAATACCGAAGCTGAGACCAAGATTAGCAGTTTACTGAAGGCGTAATAAATTTATGATTTACCATTTTGAGGTCATGAAAAGACTTAAGCCGAAGACATCTCTTGCTGAAAATATTTTTTACTTTTTCTAATGAGATGGATTTTGATATTTTAATTTAGAAGATACTATATGTTTGTAAAATCTGTTAAGGAGAAGTATAAAAAGTATATCATTTTGCAAATTTTTGAGGTTTTAACAATATTTAATGAAAAGTTCCAAATGGCTGAAATTAAAGGGGTACTGTTTTAAATTTATATATTTTATATTTTTTAATTGTGTGTTATAAGAGCAAAACTGATCCGATGAAATTATCTTTTGTTTCCTTGTCAACACACTTCAAACTCTGTGACTAACCGATGCATCTTTCAACAGCTAAGCTACAACAGGGAAAAATTTATTTTAAAAAAATGAAATTCTGATAGAGATTAGCTAGAATATGCTCTCTATTACCTGACGAAGTTGTTTTTTTTAAGAAGCTGTCCATTATTAGGAAAAATGAAAATCTAACATTTTTCTAATTTATCAACTCAGTGTAACTCTTGGTATCAAAATTTATTGATGGAGTCATGAAAATTATTAAAAACTTAGGAGTGAAATGTTTTTCCTTTTAATATTTTCATGCAATCCAACCTTCATACTTGACAGAACACATTACAGAACTAACATGTTTAGTGGGGTTACTAACCCCACTAAACATCAAAGACTAACATGTTTAGTGGGGTTATTAATATACTCTAAATAAAAACAGCATAAATCAAATATGCAATTTTGACAATAAAAAAATTCTAGTGTTTTCATACCTGAAATGTTTTATAGATATAAGATTGAAAATTTCCTGTACGTGTTACTAAAATGTGTTATTTTATTTTTAATGAAATTTTAAAAAAAACACTAGGATGCATTTCTCTTAGTAAAAATTTTACATTAACCACTATAAGATTTATCGAAGAATAAAAAGCTTGAATATCATTTTTTACTCATCAACAAAAAAATCGTCTGAAGTCAAAGAAAATATTTCTGAATGTTCAAAAAAACATAGATTCAATTTCATGCAATGCAGAAACCCTGATGAATTAGTACACAAAGCAAAATCAGATATATCAGAAATTCGTTTTGAAAGGCCGTGACTGACCAACATTTACGAAGTCAAAACATCTATAAAAGTAGACTAAAAAAATAATATAAACCTATCGGACAGAAAAACGTCTGAAAACGTCGAAAACAGAAAACGTCGAAGGCAGTTTCTTTACACATAAAATGGTATTATTTTTAATGCCAAGGGATAGGAATGTTTGTATCAAGAATTGTAGCAAGGAAATCAGACGTGGTCAGAGTTTCCTTTTAGAAATAGGCGTTTTTGAAAATGTATATTTTCTTATCAGTCGAAAGCGATACGATTTGATCATGGGAATAAGAAAATTTCAAAAGTAGTCTCGATTCATATAAGGACTCATAATATTATCTTTTAGTATGAAAGATAATATTATTGATGTCAGGATACATATAATTTTTGAGCTTCAGAAAATGATTTGCTGTCTGTTTTCGATATTTATATATTCTTTTCTTGTGTTTCAAAAACAAATGAATGAAATAATAATATAAAGTATTTTGAAGATAAGTATTTCTCAAACGAGTAAGCAATTACAGAACATTTAATATTTGTATATAATATAATTTGTTAAATAAGTTGTGAAAAGACAACTTAATAAGTTTTCTTCTTGTTTAAAAAAAGACATTTATTACTAGTTTTAGAGGTATGTTTTGATATTTTTCTAATTTGGAACCTTCAAATATCAGTAACATGTATTAACCTTTTGATCAGTATCAGAAAAAAAAGAATAAAGAAATTAATTGCCAAATACACAAGAATATTTTGTAAAAACAAAATAATTAATTTGTATGCAGATATAAAAAAAAAAAACTTTAAGCAGAGAAAAACGAAGTAAATACAAACATCGTTTTAGTAAACCAGCCTCAAACCATAATTCTTGAATAAAAATATATATCTGAATATGTAATTCCATTGTCTATAATTATTTTAAAGCTCATCAGGATATAGGTTTTGGTAAACGTGATAGGTTTAGTAAACTCTTGCGTAAACAACGGGTATAATTCAACACATTATAAAAAAAGTATAAATTTCGGAATTATCACCCAAAACGATTATCTAATGCTTGGGTAGAAATGGAACTCAAAACCTTATTGAAATGTAAAATTTTAGGATCTGTGTCATTTGGATTGGTGAGAAATTATTGACTTAAGAATCGGATAATGCTTACACACACACAACATTGATTTTTTTTTCACATTATTTTCTTTTACATTTTTTTTACTGCAATACTTCCTTTATCGTATTATCACACACATTTAATTACCCTAATTTTATTTTGATTCTTCCTTGAAGTAATAAGTTCCTTTTACTTATAGGAAATTATTATTATAGTTGAACTGCTGGTAGTACGAGTACACTTTACTTGTAGAAAGGGATTGAGTATATCACTTAATTGATAATGAGTTAAAGGTTATACAGTCTGACATATCTTAATGTAAATGGCAAAGATCCTATCTCTGTTTTTGACCTTTGAAGTCTATATATTCTTTAATGTATTCCTACTAGATGGTTGCGATACGTTTTCTCCGTTTGATTTGAACATGTGACGGATATGGATCATATTAAAAATTGAAACAGAAAGTCAAACTAGTAAACGGTGTATTTCTTTGCTCACCAGGAAATGAAATCAAAGCAGATAGCAAAATGAAATGCAGCATTTTCTGCAATCATTATGGGATTTTTAAGTGAAATGAAATTGATTTATTATGTTTTTATTTCTTTCTCTTTTGTGTCTATATTTTTTTCATCATCATATATATATGTAAGCATATAATTTTTTAATCAGAAAGCAGTTTCGAAAACAGTGAAGAGACTTTTGATTTTTTTGAAGTCATTTTATTTCATCCCGGAGAAGCACGGATTGTGTACAAGCAGGAGCTACGAGCGCACACACAACACAAAACGACACAGAGCAAAAAGATAAAATGAGGGAAAGCTGATGAAAATTTTATCCCTGGTCTTATATATCATGAGGTTTCGATAGGGATTTCTGACACGTGTCGATTCTGATAGGAATTTCTCACACGCGTCGACCACACAAAGGGAAACAGAGGGATCATTTAGAAGAATCTATTTACATCAGCGATTCTCTATTCCTTCACTCGGCACATGGGAATCAATGATGCAATCATTTATAAAGCTTAAGTTCAATTAATTAAATAGAAATTGTGGAATGGGATCAGTAAATAAAAGAATATTTTAGAATGACTTTGACATGGCCTGAATTAGGCTAAAAATTAGGAAATTAATTAGGATTAAATTAAATTTTAAAATATCATTACATGTATACAAGGACTCTAGTAGATTCATATATATTGTCAAAACAGCGAAAGCAAAACTCATTTGAATATACATTTATAGAAATAGACAGAAAAATATCTAAAGTTTTCTGAATTTAATAAGTTTTTTCAGAATGTAAAGTTAATTTCTGCATGAGTTAATAGAACATTTACAAAATCTTGCTCTTTAATTATAAAGTCAACTTTTTCCTTCTTAAAGAGAGAAATTTTAATACACTTATTAAAAAATTTACAAAAGATAAAAATAGCATACAGATTGCTTGTTCTTTATATTTTATTCTATTTCTTCATATTTAAAGTTCAGATTTAAAAATAGTGAATGTTGTGATTGCCAAAAGCGAAAACATTGCATAAAAGCAGAAAACAGCATTAATTGCAGGAATCTTCATGTTTTCTGCACTATATCCATAACTGCAGAAATTTCCATGTTTCCTAATCTCATTCCATGCTCTTTTGCACTAATATTGAGAACTAACAAAACATTTCAAATATGTAGACACTATAAGGCATTGATCATTTCACACTTTAAAAATGTGTTTGAAATTTTTTCTATCATACCTTAATTTTTTCTGTCGTACATTTATTGCCTCTCGTTTCCAGATGTATAAGCCTATTTCATTCCTAGTGAACCTATATTTTAGACTATGGAAATTAATAATATTTATTTTTTTTATTTTTTGTGTATATATATATAAAAATTTAAATAGTAAGACGTACATCAAATGCATAAATTTAAAAAGAAGAATAAACACTCTATATATCAGATAATAATTCAATAACCACTATTTTTAACATTAAAATTAGTTTAGCTGAAGTTTTGAATATATACCAGCTGCTTTATTTTGAACTAAAATTTACAGCAAAATGAAATGGAGAAAAAAACGTTTTAATGTAACGTATACTTCCAGATCACAGTGTTTAGTGAAATTCTAAGAAATATTATGATTCAGAAGAGTACAATCTTTGAGTTGTGAGAAATTTCGAGTAATATTTTGACATTATAAAAAAGAAAATGTAAGTCAATTTATCAAACTCAAATGGAAGTGATGACCCAAGAATTAACAAATAAGAAATTCACAAAAAAAAATCTTGGTTGATTAAAACAGTTAGAGACAATATTTTCAAAATGAAATGTGCTTTCTTTTGTAGAAATTGTGAGTTTCATTCTCATTCTCCCAATTAAAATTATATATGTGCCTCAAAATATGCTTAAAAAATTAGTATTACATGTAAAATTTTACGGCAATTATATTCTTATCATAAAAAATAAAATATTTTAAATTTTAATACATCTTAAATTCTTTTTAAGATACCACTTTAGGATAATATAGGATAAATGTCGGAAACTAATATTTAATTAATTTCAAATTTTAATTAAATTCTAAAATTGATAAATTGGCATGAATTTATCACTTATTTTGAAGAAAATATGGTCCAAAATTTATTCATATAAAAAATACTCATTTCTTTAAAAGACAAGACATAATTCATCGATATTTTTATGTGTATATAGAAATTGCCAGAAAGAAAGAAAATATCTTGAATTTGCAATATATATTATTTGTTTTTAACATTCTTCTTTTTATGTTTATCGATTCACATCCCATTTTCTTGTTAACAGATTAGTGTCGAACATGTGTTCTATCGTATTTTAAAACAAAGTTTATATATGTTGAAAGAATCATTAAAATTTTATTTTTATAAAATTTATTATATTTATATGATTATATTTATTTCGTTCTTTAATCCTTTCTTTCAGATTATATTTGATAGAGAGTGGTGTTTCAATACAATTTAACATAAATTCATGCTTATTTCTTATTTGTCGAACTGAAAGAAGAAGTAAATAAAACGAAACTTTCCACTATTTGCCAAATACAAAAGCAAAAAACAGGATAAATACGATATTCGGTCTACGTAGATAATTTAGCCTTAATATCATATATTTCTGAAGAAAACATAACTGGAAAAAAAGAGAAGACATAATAATGAAGAAAATTCGGAGATAAAGTGCCTAAATTCATCACATACAATATCCTACTCTTGCAAAAGTAAATGATGAGCTCAAATGTAATTTCGCATACTCAGAAGTTCACATTATGGAATAGAAAAGACCGTTCGTTCACTCAGATATTCGTGATTTTGGATTTCTCCCTGTGCTCTCTTTTAAATTTTGCTCTTTAAAGATACGCAATTTGAATAGCTCTAATTAATGACTTTCATTCATTCAGCGGAAATTGATTTTCTTCTAACTTTTCCTTTCCTGTTTTCTTTTTCTTTTACTTCTTTTCTATCATGGGTACCAAACTGAAATGCTCAGACGTAGTACATTTGAACCCTAATTGCGCTTCTGCTGAAACAATAGACAGAAATTTCTTCAATTTCTGATATTTCAATCCTTTATATGACGCATGGCTTAGCAATGAAAACTGCAAGCGATACTAAGAGTCGTATGAAGGGTTTTAAAGCACTTAATATTCATGATGCTGTTAAGTACCAGACGGTTTTTGAAGGACAAGTGAATTGTGGGAAAGGACTTTCATTTCAATGGCTCATGGGGATTTTTTTGTTTCACTCTTTCCCCGCTCATCTCCAGCCGTTTAGCAGTTTTCAAGTTTGTTTAATGGATTCCGTAATGGATATTCGGGACAATCATAATCTCATCATGGGATTCGAAATGTAAGGGATGGAAATGTTTGACTTTATTCCTCTTTGTTATTGTGACCAATTAATGCATATATCATGTTTGAATATTTCATATTTAAAGCATTACTAATTCTTCTTATAGTTTGATTTTGTAATATTAAATTTAGCTGATGAATAGCTTTATATCCTGTAAAATAAATGTTAATATTTTAAGAGCAATAAATTTAAACATCCTCATGCTAGATGTCTAATTAAAAATACTCCTTTAATAGTTTGGTTGCATTACCAGAAATTTTAAAAAGATTTTTAATTTTTTTATATTAATCTAAATAAATTTATGAATATATTACGTCATGTAAACACGATAATTCCAAATTCAATGACTTAAATATATCAAATTCTGCATGAAATTTTGTGATAACAAGTGCAGTCTTGTGTCAGATTATCCAATCGGTTGCTTCAATGGATTGAGAAAAACGTGTCTAAAACATAAATTCGATTTTTGGGTACTATTAACGTATGCCAGGGATTAATTGCCAAATAATTCGCCAAGGATCATATGCCATAGATTCAGTAAACATGCTAAATTCACGCCAAAGTTAATATTTCGTAACTATTGGCCTGCATGGCGTAGGAGTAGGTGAAAAGGTTTGGGGAGACATCTCAACCTATTTTACAATAAGAATAAGACAGTATCGTTTTCAATATGCAAATCTAAAACTTTCATTTCTTCTTATTATTCTAACTGATATTTTTCAGAAGAGCGATTCTTTATTTTGAATCTATTCTTATACTATATCAAAGAGGAAAACAAGCTTCAATGCAATTCATATCATTTATTCAATATCTGCTATAAGTTCACACTCTCCCTATATATATTTATATATCTTGTTCAAAATTTCAATCGTTAATAAAATACTTTTTATTCATCCACTCAAGTTCAAATGCATTTTTTTAAACTTGTAGTGGATGACACTTGATGTTAATACAGTTTTTTCAAATATTATTTAATTAATTAATTTTGTCATTTCTATATGATTGCCAAAGTCTCCAAATTTGGCGCCATGTCGCCAAATGGTCTCCAAGTTTGTCACCAATTTTGTAATTATTTAATAAAAAGTAACTAAAATAAAATTTGTTTTGTTGACCTAAGTAGGAATTGACTTAAAAAATTTCGTTTTATATATTACTTGTTTTTGAAAATATTATCTAATTAATCTTTTTTTTTCTTTTTTTTTCAATATATTTAAAAATACTGGTCAATTATCTTCTAAATATTAACCATACAGCCATTTGTTCTTTGATAGAAAATTGTTAATACAATTTTTTTTTTTAAAAAAAAAGGACTAGGATCAGTATGAATAAAAATCATGTGTAAATTTTTATTATATAAACTGATTTTCAAACATTTTATTTGCCCAGTATTTCTTTCCGTTATTCCTTTATCATTGCTTAAATCCAGAAAATATGGATTTAAATTAAATGTAGTCAAAATGCTTACATTAGTTTTTTTTTTTTTTTTTTTTTTTTTTTTTTTTTAAATAGGCTTTATACTAAAACCAAATAAGTAAATCAAAGCGATAAAAATTAAAAAAAAAAAAGACTTCCTAATTTTTTCGAATTTTAATTTATTTTCGTTAACAAATATATGAGGCAATCTTTGACGTTCACTAGATAATATAATAGATTTTTTTAATAATATTTTTCAAATGAAATGAAAACCTAAATTTATTTTCTTTTTTTACATTTAGAAAAGGAATTTAAATGAAGTCAAAGAGCTTTGCTTTGGAAAGTTTTATACATATGAATAAGCGCACCTCCTTATAAAAGCAACATATGAAAATCGAACACGGTGAGTAAAAAAACTTGCTATAAGCCAAAGTTTTACTTTTTTAATAAAAAAACTGAAGAAAAAAATAAATAAAAGGAAATCTGCCATTTTGTTATTAACTTATCATATATGAAACCTGTGAAATGCAAACAAATCTTGGAAAATCGAAAGCACCGATAAACATCATTTTGCTTTTTTGAAAAGTGAGAAAATATCTTTTCACGGAACTCAAAATGTTTATGCTTCCACAGAAAATATCAAAACATTCTTAGCAAATGCAAGGCTGCCACATGAATAAACTCGTTAAAGATGCAACTAAACACGGTCTACTACGCCTATTCACAAATAGAAAATGTCAAATATCAAGCCATTAAAAGGAATTTCATTAAACTGAGAGTCAAGAATCTTGGATTCTCGCTGTGTAAGACATGGATTATTTGAGACTTCTAAGATTTGGAAATACGTTATTTAAATAGGATTATGTTGAAAGGAAGTCTAACATAATAAAGCCAAGTAAATTCTTTGGCCCAAGTTGTATCGCTTTTTTCTTCATCTCCAATAAAGGTGTTTTCGTATGAAAACAACATTCTTGATATTTTTTAAGTTAGTTCTTCCAAAAAATGTAGCTAAACTCAAAGGAGAAAAAGAAATTTACTATAGAGAAAGAAAGAATTGGATCGTGTTTTATAAGTCCACAGTTTATTTTCTTTTTTTACTTTCAATGCAATAGAATCTCTTTTTGAAAGCTTGGAATAACATACTCGTCTTTTTAATATTAAAATTCAATTACAAATTTGAAAATCATATCTTAAAATAAATAATAATCATAGGTCATATTCTCCCATTTATGTCATATAAGTCGCATTAAGGAATCTGCATGTCCGTCGTAAAATTCAGGAAATTAAATCCCATTACCGATAGCGACGACCCAAGAAATTTATTAAAAAAATACTTTTAATCTATTTCAAACAATTTTTAAAGTTTCAGTGTTATAATATTTTTTTATAAATCCACTGTGATTAGGTGCATGCTGATTAACAGTGGCAATACGTATCTAATAGGGTGGATATAATTACATAGTCCTAAATATTTGCTCGCTTATTGGTAAATCGTACAGTAAACTCCTTGAATAAATATTAGAAATTTATATATCCTGATTATTAATTTTAAAATGACCAGATTTGTAAGACTGACAGCTGAATGAAACGATATTGGGCAAAATGAATCTGATGGCATACGTCACTTCATGAAAACAATATTGCATTGGTACTGAACAACTTTACGATTTTGAATTACAATGAACATAGTGAACTCTTGACAATGTTCTAATTAAAAATTAATATCGCATGTTATTTTAAGACTTTTTCTATTATTTCAAAATTAAAAATACGACACATGTTTGAGAGCTTCAAATTACAAGTTTATCACCTTGACCAGATTCTCGACAAAAGTATCATTACATTATTAGCGTATGAAGATAGCTGATGCAAGTTTGTTCGTTTTTTTTTTTTTCTAAATTACCCAAACTTATGAAAAATAATTGATGTTAAACTTGATAGAAAGTTTTGTTGTTATAAACGCATTTCGTATCTTTCAAAAACTACAATAATTTATCCTTGGATTGAGCGCAGAATGTCCAAACATAATTTTACGTGGATGATACACAGGGAGAATTGTTTGGCCATGGAGTTTTTTATTAATTTCTTAAGATTTAAAATGCCTGAGTCTTTTTGTTTGCAGAAATATTTTTACTGGCATTCAATGATTTTTTTGTCAACTTTTAATAATTATTTAAAGTAAACTTTTAAATAAAGTAAAAAACTTTAATTTAAAGAAACACATAACCTTTCCTGAGATTTCAAAAATTTTACCTTTGTAGAAAATTTTAATTGCTTTTGTAATTATTGAAGTATTATATGTAAGAGACATTGTTATTCACTTGTACACTTTTTCTGAGACCAGAGAAAAAGGCATGGAAACTGGGAAAATGTGAAAAGCGAAAAATAAAGTGAACATGAAAATGCACGCTGAAAATACTGATGAAGTTTTACAAAGCACATTACTAATCTTACAAAACATTCGAATCATATTCCCAATATTTATTTGAAAAAAAATGAACCATGCATTTTTTATGAATATTAATCAGTCTTTTGCGTTGTTTATCGATTGCTTAGGACTAGGAAAATAAAAAGAATAAATTATTAAAATTGTAATAATACAGTATAACTGTTACTATTACCGTATTTAAAATAATATATGGAATAAATAATGATATGTATATATCATCATTTATTTCATTTGAAAAACACAATTATTACCTCTTATTAAAATACGTAATCAGGAAAGGATTTCGATTTGTAACTCTTATCCCTTATGTTCCTATAATTTTATTTCTAAATTCATAAAAAAATTACCAAGATTTCCTACATTCAACTAATCAGATAATGCTATGTTTAATTAGTGTGTTTCTGGTTTGTTAAAAAATAATTTTACATCTATATTTTCATCCTCACATAAATGTGTTATATACTGTGAAAGGTCAATATTATTGTCATTACTCTATTGATATGGCCCTATACGCTTTACAAATTTTATCCTCTAGGACTGGTTTCATTTCAGACGAGGGGTGCAGAATATAAAGCAGACACCCTTGATGGTTTGAAACAAAAAATATATTACAGGATAGAGTAATTTGCACGGCCAATTTGGACTACTCTATAGAGAAAGGGTGAGATCTCTATAAACGTAAAGTTGAGGACATTCAAATGATATTAAATCAGAGGAAACTGAAAAGAAAGGCGGATCATAAACGTCAGGAAAGTGTAAAAGCGGGATAATAATCTGTAGTTTCTAAAATAATATAATAAGAAAAAAAAATCATATATTTTATTATTCACAAATTCCAATATTATATATCTTTCGAAAATTTCCATTACTTCTCAATAAAAAGTATCTATATCTGTTTAATTAATTTGATTCGACTTATGATAAATTTCAGTTTTTCAAAGCACTTATGTGTAAGTCATATCATTGACTCTCCGATTCGTCAGAAGGCACACGGATAATAAATACTAAATGACCAGAATCGCCGCAAGAGCAACATTGGCGGGAAGTGTGGTTGAGTCCTAACGGCCATCACTGACCACGGTACAACCCTTCCCGAAGAAAGGAAGTTTCTTCAGCGATGGGAGGAGCCAGATCCCCACCTATTTATGTACCCTCCAGTGTGGCGAGATCCAACCACCGGAAGCATCTCATCTTCATTTCGAGGTGCCTCTCCTGGGGGGGGGGGGAGAGCACTTATGTGTAATAAAATCGGTTAATTTCTTAGTCATCAAGACCCATAAAAAATACTTTCTGATGCCGTTATATCGTTCATTCTTAAAATATAAAATACACTTCTATAATTTTTCATTAAAAACATTTTATGGAAATTTTTACTTTTGATTTATCTGATAATTGCTATTTAATTTGAAAAAGGATTTGATTGCTCAATTTCAAGTGATAATGATAAGTATACAGATGCCCAATAAAAACATAGCATTTCCTCTCTACAATCACTGAAAAATAAAGTTATGATGATGTAAACATAGATTCGTTTTCTTATTTCCTTAACAAAGAGCAATCAATAATAATAATAAATTATTAATTTGAAGATATTGACTATCACAAGCCTTTACCATCTTTGCATGGATACCCTCTCTTCTTCTTCCTGTTACTTTTCCTTCATAAATTAAAGGACTCTTGCAGCAGAATATCTCTTCAAGGGGAGAAAGTTTGGGACTTACACCAACGTGCTTCCGATAATCAAACTGCCTAAAGCCCTAGCCTCGTCATTTTTTTTTATGTACAGAATTATTTTCTATTGTTTTTAACTTTAGCTCTATGATGTTTTTTTTTCTTTGTTTTTTGCTGAGAAAATTATACAAGTCGAAAATCAACGAAAATGTATTTAATTCTTTAAGTAAATATCAGACATTCTCTTAAGTTAACCTAATGCGCGCAAAAATAAATTGAAGAAAAATAAAAACATTTAATTACTGAGATGTCATTTCAGCTTAAAGTGCTTAGCATATCTTTTCATCTTTTTCTACTGATAATTTATTCTTAAATGTCCTGGCGTTTTCTTGGAGAACAAAGGATTAAATGATCGAGAGAACAACCGCTTTTCTCCTATTTTTCAAAAATAACTCATAATTTTAACGTAGGACAATTTGATTCTTTTCTTTGGAAATGCATTTAGGAAGCTAATTATTTACTTAATAATTATGGCTATTAGACTATGAATTTGTTTCGGACTTAATACTTAGGAGGCATTATAAAATAATTATATGTTTAACTTTCGTTTTTGTTATTAATTTTTCAATCATGCTTAATCAATTAATAAAGTAAATAAAAATATATTTCTAACAATCAATTTCAGTTTTAAATCTTATCAAGAAATTGAATAACGAATTATTAGTTTAGGGATAATATCTCTAATGTTGTTATTAAACATTTTCTGTAGAATGATATTATTAAAATTTCTCATATAATAACCATTGGCATAACAAATAACGCAGCTGGATATCTATTAAAAGCAGTTCATTTTCTAAATACATCAACAATTGCTTATTTAGAGAAAAAAAATGAAAATTATCATTTTTTACATAATTCGTTATTAAATAAAGATATAATGACAAAAAAAGAATTTTTGCTGCATAACTAGAAATGAAAAATGATAGAATGAATATGAGAAATGTTTCAGTTCATTTAAAGTTGATAAAGAAAACTTTTATTGGAAAAAAGTGCAACGCTAATCTTATTTCCATAGATTGAGGTCTAAATAATCTGGGGGCAATTTTTAATACCAAAGACCAGAATTTGAAGGATTCGACCCCTGATGTAGATTTTGCATATGTTAATTCAGAAAAGTGAAGCAGCAATTATCTAACTATTAAGAAATAAAGTTTAATGAAGTGGTGATAGTTTAAGTATTAAGTATTTTAATTTTTTTCTTCTATTTTTCCCCTTATACACAATAGCACAATATGTTCTAAGGTATACACCACTAAGTAATACTTTCACAATACTTAAAGTAAACGATAAAGTAATACAATAAAGTAAACATGTTAAACTTATTCCATCATTGGTGATAGAAAAAAGTAATTATTTTTATGAAAACGTCATCACTAAATTTTTAATTCAAATACGGAGATTCCTTTGAACGAAAATAATAAAATATATTTTAAAACGTAAACACATCATATGGCATCACAATTATTTCCATTATATAATAAATATTATCAAAAATATATGATGTTATATGAATAAACAGATTGTGACTAAAAGTTTTTTATATCAGAAATTTTCATTAAATTAAAAAAAAATCTGCACCTTTTGAGTACCATCATAAAAAGAATAAAAGAAGCCGGATTATTATTAGAATGTTTTGAAATTCAAATATTTCCAAGATTTGCAATTTCAGTGTGAAACATTTTTGATTGAAAAAAAATTGTATCATATTAATGCTTTACAAATCCAACTGCTTTCAAACAATAAAACTCATTCAAAGCAGACACGTTATTTATTTGCCAATAATTTCTTGGTATTCTCAAGAAAAATACCCTTGTAACATAGAAATATAAATAATGCCATTTATGATATATTTCATTCTACTTTGCTTCATAATATTCATGCATTTTTATGCATCGCTAAAGTTTCAAGATTTACTAATATTACTAAATTATTACTTCACTATTGGTATGATTATTTTTATTATTTCTAAAATGTAACTGCATAAACTCAACCTAAAATATTACTTTTAGAGAAAAGATCTTCATTAGAGTTTGAAAGGAAGAGACTTCTGGCTAAAGCTTCCAATATAATTTTGTTTAGAAAGTAGATTTGAAGATCTTTGATGTCGTGAATAGGATATGACATATACTATGTCAGTTTAAGATTTTTGACTCTCAATTTATTTAAATTTCAGTTTATGCTTTGATGCTTGACATTTATATTCGAAAAATCATTTTATAAACTATGTTAGAATGCATTCATAATGTGTGTGTTTATTCTTATTTCTAGATATATTTCCTGGAAAATTTATGTTTTTTATGACTTTATTGAAAGTAATTTTTTTTTTTTAATTTAAAGAAAAAAAGCTTGATTTGTCCTTTTGATTTTTGCTGATATCGGGGTGTTGACAGATTTTAGATTCCTTAGGTTTAAATAAATAGAGATTTCAAAGTAGAATGTGCTAAGCTCTGTTTATAAATACGTTTCCCCTTTTTACAAA
This sequence comes from Argiope bruennichi, assembly GCF_947563725.1. Lineage (NCBI taxonomy): Eukaryota > Metazoa > Arthropoda > Arachnida > Araneae > Araneidae > Argiope > Argiope bruennichi. The sequence continues at coordinate 42,781,935 of NC_079154.1, read as the reverse complement.
ATAACATAAACTGAACGAGGGTTCCGGACCTCATATTATGTGAAATCACTATTGCCATGCATAGGATTCCAAAAAAATATATTTCTATTTTCGTTGATAGCAAAATATTTAAGAGCTGAAAATTAATGATTGTTATCGAAAGGAGATAAATTATAAATTATAAAAAAATGCATTCCAATTAGAATTTGATTGCATGTAACGAAACGCCACATTATTCCTTTAATTTTATTGAAAAGCTTTTAAAGAAGAATTTTAAATAAGAATTTTCAAACATAATAATAAACATGTGAAAAGGAAAATGATTAAACAATAATTATGCTTAAATGAATTATAGAAAAAAATATAGATTTTAAGATTTTATATAGAATATAGATATTATAGAAAAATATAGAATATAGATTTTAAATGAATTATAGAAAAAAATAGTCACAAAGTTAATCCCAAATTCAGACTTCCCATATTTCTCTTTGCCATATTTCTCTCAAATAAACGTGAAACTTCAAAAAATTTGTATTTCATTAATATAATTTGTGGTATTTTTACAGGAGTATTATTGATGATATGAATAATCTTTCATATTTTGTTATAAAATGCCATAAGTAACTAAAAATAATAAAGTATTTTTTAATTGTATTTTTCATAGTGCTGTAAAATATAGAAAAAAAATTATCGAAACGTTTGGTGAAAATAAAACTCAAAAGACCAAATGACAATAACATAAACCCACTCAGTAAATTGGAATTATAATTAAGTTTATACTATTGATTGGACCTGATAATCTACATAATTTATTTATCATCGTGTTTCCACTTTCTTTCCTTATTTCTATTCCGAAGAGGAATTTCTATTCTCGAACTATCAACGTTTCAGTTCCAAATTTTTCTAGTTTAAAAATAAGTCTTTTAGAATCTGTATTATTTATTAAAAAATCCTTTTATTTCAGTTGTCATGTGTTCATGTTTTGTTTCCGTAAGCAAATAAAGTACAAGGAAATTAATTTTATATTTATATTAAATGTTTTCGTGTATCCAGAGAATTTCTTATCCGCATATTATATATACATATATAAAATTTGGGGAATTTTTTTTTATTTAATTTGCTAGTTATTTATGTTTAATTCGCTAGTGAATTTTTGCGCTTCAAACTTTCACCAGCAGATTTAAGAAAATAATTGTTATATTATAAATTTTAGTTTATAAATAAATATACACATATTTGTAAAAAAATATCAATATCAGTCTTTAATTTTTGAATTTAATTATTTTTCATAATTCGTAATTTTAATTCATACCGAAAACTAACGAAATTTTCTCAAATTCATCATCACATGTCGCCTTTCTAATAATGAACTACCTTTTTTTCCTTATGAATGAGGGAAATTGTAATGCATTAATTAAAAAAATTAACAAAGGATAAAAATAGTATTGATTTCTTATTATATTTCTTCATATATGGTTTTAAAAATAATATATGCTGTAAATGCGAAAAGCGGAAACATTAAATAAAAGCAAAAACGGTATTAATTCAAAGAACGTTCATGTTCGTAATCTCATTGCATGCTCTGATGCACTAATTAAAAATTTTTAACAAAATTCTTCAAGTATATAGGCATTATAAGGCTTTGAGTATTTGACACCTTCATGAAGGAATGAGTTTGAAACTTTTTGCATTGTATCCTTATATCGTTAATCACCTTACGTTTACAAAAAGAATAAGCCTTTTTCCTTCATTGTGAGAATATTTTTTAGATTATGGAAATTAATAATATTAGTTATTTAAATTTTTATGTACGTGTATACAAAAATGTAAACAGGAAGTCATATATTAAATTTATAAATTTAATTCAAAAATAAATCATCCGTATATATGAAATTCGATAGTTGTTTTCTATAGCTTTAATAATAGTTTAGCTGAAATTTTGAATACAAATCAACTGCTTTACTTTGAACTTAAATTAAGAACCAAATGAAACGTAAAATCTTTTTCGTAATGGTTGTATACTTCTAGCGTTGTATAAGTTTAGCGAAATTCTGGGCAATATTATGTTTTAGAAAAGTACAATTTTTGAGTTGCGAGAAATTTTAATTAATATTATTAATTTAATAATAATTAGTATTAATTTAATAATACCTGAGAAACGGGTAAATAGATTTGTCAAATTCAAATGGAAGTGACGATAACTATTGGATTAATAATTAACAACTAAGAAATTCAAAGAAATCTTCTAATTTATTAAAAAGAATTAGAGGCAATATTTTCAAAATTTATTTATTACAAATGTCCAGAAGGCTGGCTATTAGATTAGGCCATTAGATTTGTATTTTGAAAATAAGGTGTGTTTTCTTTTGTTGAAATTATGAATTTAACTTAAATTATAGCTATGAAAAGTATAGTTGTGGCCAAAAAAAATTTAAAACGTATAATTTTATGAGGCAAATTTTAAGTGAATTTTTATTAATTGCTAAAAATAAATATTTTAAATTTTAGAATATCTAATATTCTTTCTAAGATAATATTTTCGGATAATATACGAAAAACGTCAACAACTTGACAATTTTTAATTTATTTCAAGTTTTAATTAAATTCTGCATTTTGAAATTTAACAAGGATTTATTTAGTGGTCCAAAATTTATTAAGATGAGATAAATAGTGCAGATATATTTAAAAAAATTACTTTGCCATCTATATATTTGTGTATATAGAGATTGCAAGAGAGAGAAAGAATCTCGAATTTTCAATACGTAATATTTATTTTTAATTACTCGCCCTTTTCTTGTTAACAGACTGATATCGAACTCGTGTATTATCCTATTTTAATGAAGAAAGAGTTGATATATACTCAAAGAATAAATACAAATTTTCTTTTATAAAATTGATTATATTTTAATTATATACATATATATTTGGTTAGATTTATTTCATTCTTCGACACTTGCGTCTTAATTTTGATTGATTGAGATAAAAAAAAAATAGTGTTTAAGTATAATTTACGAAGCATTCATGATTATTCCTTATTTATCGAACTGAAAGAAGAAGTTAATATACCGAAACTTTCCATTTTTTTCCTAAGAAAATACAATAACAAAACGCAGGATAAATAGTTTAGTCGGTCTACATAAAAAATTTAACTACAGTATCATATCATAATACTGTAAGAAAAATAATAAGAAAAAAAAAAGAAAAATACTAAAGGAGAAAAATTCGGAGAGAATTTGCTTAAATTCATCACATACAATATCCTCCCACTCTTGCAAAAGTAAATGAAGAGCTCAAATGTAATTTCGCATACTCAGAAGTTCACATTATGGAATAGAAAAGAACGTTCACCCAGATATTCGTGGTTTTGGATTTTTCACTGCGCTCACATTCCCATTTTTCTCTTTTAAGATACGCAATTTGAATGTCTCTAATTAATGACTTTCATTCATTCAGCGAAAAATGATTTTCTTCTAACTTTTCCTTTCCTGTTTTCTTTTTCTTTTACTTTTTTTTTATCATGGGTACCAAACTGAAATGCTCAGACCAAGTATATTTGAACCCTAATTGCGCTTCTGCTGGGACAACAGACAGAAGTTCCTGCAATTTCTGATATTTCAATCATGTATATGATGCATGGGTTAGCAATGGAAACTTCAAGCGATGCTAAGAGTCGTATGAACGGTTTTAAAACACTTAATATTCATGATGCTGTTAAGTACCAGACGGTTTTTGAAGGACAAGTGAATTGTGCCAAAGAACTTTTAATTCAATGGCTCATGGGGATTTTTTTTTGTTTCACTCTTTCCCCACTCATCCCGAGTCGTTTAGCAGTTTTAAAGTTTGTTTAATGGATTCCGTAATGGATGTTCGAGACAATCATAATCTCATCATGGAATTTGAAATGTAAACGATGGAACTGTTTGACTTTATTCTACTTTGTCATTATGGCCGTTTAATACCGATTTCGTGTTTGAATATTTCATATTAAGAACATTACTAATTTTTTATATACTTTGATCCTTTAATACTAAATTTAGTTGATGAATAGCTTTCTATCCTTAAAATAACTTTAAATATTTTTGGCCAATAAATTTATGCATAATTTTTCTCATGCTAAATGCCTAATCAAAAATGCTTTTTATTACTTTTCGTATTTTCAGCAAAACATTTTTATCTTTCGAAAAAAAAATATTTTTTTCCTTTTTTTAAAAAAAAATAATTCAAATAAACTTATGAACACTTTCTTAAAATTATTCTGTATTTATTTTTTAAGAATTTACTACATTTAAGCATCTTTGAAGAATTCTCTTTTAAATTACTATTCTTCTATAGAGATACGAACATTATATTCTTAAGCATTTTTTATAATGTCTTTTATCCGCATAAAATTTTTTTATTAATGATTTACACAGGAGAAGCTGATTACTGACACTTCTAATACATAATCATCTTGGGTTTTTTTTTTTTTTACAGTAAAAGTAAATAGTGTATGTTCCAATATGATGATATATAATTCTTAATTCAACTTATTATTTTAAATGATATTTTATAGAATAGTGATTCTTTATTTTGTATCTATACTTGTAATATAGATCCAAAATTTGTAAAGATCCAAAGAGAAGAACAAGTTTGAACGTAATTCCTGCCGTTCCTTTTTGAAATTAAATTCCACTTCATCTAGCTAATATTGGTTTTCTTTCTCTTAAATATTTCTATGACTACTGGGTTAATCATCTTCATATAATTATTTGTTCTTTGAAAGAAAATTGCTAATTTAATTACACAGAAATAAAGGACTATGATGAATATGATTGACAATCATGTATAATTTTTATTATCTCAACTAATTTATAAACTTTTTAATTGCCCACTAAATATTTCCGTTATTCTTTTACTAAAACTAGCATCCGGGCATCATAGATTTTTACTAATTTTAGTCGGCTATGAAAATGCTTGCATTAAAAGTTTTTTGATCGGCATTTAAATAAATCAGTAAAGTAACTCAAAGCAGTACAAATTTCATTTAAAGGGTGCTTCCCGAATTTTCAGACTTTTAATTTTTTTTCTTTAAGAAATGTATGAGATTATCTTTAGCCTTCCTTAGATAATATATTGATGCTTATTATATATTTAATATTTTAAATAAATTGAAAAATTAAATTTATCTTCATTTTTCATTTTTATTTGAAAAATGGATTTAAATTAATTCAAAGCGCTTATACATGAAAGATAAAAACAGCACACCACAACCAAAATCAGTGAGTATAAAAAAATGGTTATAAGCCAGGTTTTACTTTTTTATGAAAGTAAAGAAAAAAATAAATAACAAGAAATTCGCCATTTTGTTATTAACTTATCATATATGAAACCAGTAAAATGCAAACAAATCTTGGAAAATCGAAAGCACCGATAAATATCATTTTGCTTCTTTGAAAAGTGAGAAAATATCTTTTCACGTAACTCAAAATGTTTATGCTTCCACAGAAAATATCAAAACATTCTTAGCAAATGCAAGGCTGCCACATGAATAAACTCGTTAAAGATGCAACTAAACACGGTCTACAATGCCTATTCATAAATATAAAATGTCAAATATCAAGCCATTAAAAGGAATTTCATTAAACTGACAGTCAAAAAACTTGGATTCTCGCTGTATAAGACATGGATTATTTGAGACTTCAAAGATTTGGAAAAACGTTATTTAAATAGGATTATGTTGAAAGAAAGTCTAACATAATAAAGCAAGTAAATTTTTTGGGCCAAGTTGTATCGTCTTTTTTCTTCATCTGTATTGCAGGTGTTTTCAAACGACATTCTTGATATTTTTTCAGTTATTTCTACCTAAAAAGTGTTTCTAAACTCATAATATAAAAAAGAAATTTATTACAGAGTAGAAAGAAATGGATCATCTTTTATAAGTTCCAATATTATTTTCTTTTTTTTTTTTACTTTCAATGCAATGGGATCTTTTTTTCAAAGCTTGGAATAACATATTCGTCTTTTTAATATTAAAATTCAGTTTCAAACTTGAAAATTATATCATAAAATAAGAAATATTCATCAATCATATTATCTTATTTATGTCATATATGCCTCATTAAGGAATCTGGATACCTGTCATAAAATGATGGAAATAATATTCCACTACAGAAAACGAAAACTTAAGAAATTAATAAATAATGCTTTTAAACTATTTCAATCAATTTTTAAAAATCCATCGCAGTGTTATAATCATTCTTATAAATCCACTGTGATTAGGTTCACGTGGAATTATTTAATAGTGGTATCACATTATGTAACTGGAGGATGCAGTTACATACGGGCTAAAGAATCACTTGATTATAGGTGAATGGAATAGTGAATTCCTCACATAAATATTAGAAATGGATATATCCTGAATAAGAATTTTGAAATAATCATAGTTGAAAGACTGATAGAGGACCGTTTACCCTTTTGCCAAAGCAAAAAAAGAATGAAATAATAGGGCGCAATTGTATACATTTCATCTCATACATGATGTTAACTTAAAAACTTAAATTAACATGTAACTTAAAAACTTAACATGTTAAACTTAAAAATTAATGTTTCATGGGATTTTAAGGCTGCCTATTTTTTTCAAGAATCAGAAATATGATGCATGTTTAACAAATTTGAGATGTTTGCATTAGATGCATGTTTGACGACTTCAAATTTAGAGATTATGACTCAGACCAGATTCTATACCAAAATATTATTGCAATATTAGTGCTTGAAGAAGCTTGGAGCAACTTTTATTTAAATATACAAACAAATGAAAAAAATTAATTGTTATCCTCCATAATAAATTTTAATTTTTTTTGCTTGGTGGAACCAAGATACACTAATGAAAATCTTAACAGTGAATTTTATTGGACACAACGTATTTCGTATCTCTCAAAATGTGTACATTAATTTAACCTTAGATTGAGCAAAATTGCCAAAAATAGCTTTATATGGAGTGGGCGCAAGTTGGGAAAGTTGATTCGTCATGAGAATTTTTATTAATTTCTTGAAGTTACATATTTCTTAGTCTTTTTGTTCTTAGAAATATTTCTATTGGCATTGTTGTTTTGGTACCTACTTTTGTTTAACATAAATAACTATAATTTAACAAACAACTTAATTTTTTTCTTACATTTCAAAAATTTGGCCATCGAGGACAATTATAATCGTTTCTATAATTATTCAAGTATGATATGTAATAGGCATTATTTCGCATTTGTACACTCTTTCTGGGATCAGAAAAAAAAATTATAAAATGGCGTTAAAGTATTAATCGCTAGAAAAATGCACTCTGAAAAAATGGATGAAGTTTTACAAAACACACTATTAATCCTATAAAACATTGCAATCATATTCCTCATATTTATCTGAAATAAATAACCAATACAATTTTCATGGGTACTTCTCCGTTGTTTTAATTTGTTTATCCATTGCCTAGCATTAGGGCAGTTAAAAATAATTTGAGTCCATTATCAAAATTTTAATAACTATTAATATTTGAAATAAATTATGGTTTATTCCATTTGAAAAACACAATTACTGCCTCTTATCGAAATACATAATCCAAAAAGGATTTCAATTTTCAACTCTTATGCTTTATGTTCCTACAATTGTATTTTGAAATCCATAAAAAATTACGAAGATTATTCTCATTCCACTCCGCAGATAATTCTATGGTTATTGATAAATCTCTGTATTTCTGATTGGTTAAGAAATCATTTTACATTTATTTTTTCATCTTTAACGGTCGTCTTATATATTGCGAATGGCCAATAGCATAGCCTTTTCTTTACTGACTACTGCTAACCTTGCTGTACAAATTTTATGCTGAGAGTTCCATTTTTGTTTCAGATGAGAAGAGAAGGATGTAAAGCAGTCCTCCTTGATAGTTTGAAACAAAAAATACCCTTCCAGGATAGAATGTGTACGGCCGGTTGAGCCGGGTATGTAGTGAAAGGGATTGATTTCCATAAATGTAACTTTGGAAGAAAAAGAAATTCAAATGATATTAAATCTGAGAAAACTGAAAAGAATGAAGGATCGGAAACATCAGAAAAATGTAAAAGCGGGATAATATATATTTTGTGAAAACATATGTAAAAAATAACGGAAATTAAATAACTAGAAAAAAATTCATATAATTTATTATTAAAAAAATATCAAATGTTACAAACCTTTAGAAAATTTGTAAAAACTTGAGCTAATAACACTAAGATCTTTTTAATTAATTCATGTTTTCCAAGAGAATATGTGTAATAAAAACTATGAATTTCTTAGTCATCAAAATGCATAAAAACACGTTCTGATATCGCTTTATCATTGATTTTCAAAATTCAAATACGTGTTTTAGTTTTTCATAAAAAGAATTCCCAGTGAAAATTCTTCATTTAGATTGTTTTGATAACTGCCATTTAATTTGAGAAAGGAACACATTTCTCATTTTTCAGTTACGATGATAGGTTTACAAATGTGGAAGAAAAATATAGCATTTCCTCACTACTGTCATTGAAAAACAAGGTAAAAAAAACTTTTACTGCTTTTGTGATCTTCTTGTAGACATAGACTCATTTTCCTTACGAAGATTAATAATAATAATAATAAATTACGAAACTATAGATTTTGACCCCCACCATAATTTACCATCTATGCATCTTCTTCCTTTCGCTACTTTTCCTCTATAAATGAAAGGACTCTCGCGGTAGAATATCCCTCTAGGAGGAGAAAGTTTGGGACTTGCATCAACATGCTTCCGATAATCAAACAGCCTGAAACTCTAGGCTCAACATTTTATATATATATATACGGCATTACTCTCCATTGTTTTTACCTTTAACTATATGTTTTTTTTCTGCTGAGACTATTTGGCACAGGTTGAAAATAAAAGAATAAAAGAAAACATTATTTTATTCTTTATATAAATACTAAGCATTCACTTAAATCAACCAAATACGCGGAAAAATAAACTAAGAAATAAAAAGCAATTCATTATTGAGATGTCATTTCAGCTTAGAGTGCTTGGCATATATTTACATCTTTTTCTACTGATAATTTATTCTTAAATGTTATGACGTTTTCTTCGAGAACAGAGGATTAAATGATCGAGAGAACAAACGCTTTTCTTCCATTTTTCAAAAATAACTGATGATTTTATTTAAGGATAATTTTATATTTTTCTTTGGAAATGCCTTTAGGAAGCTAATGACTTACTAATTAATTATGGCCATTAAATTATAAATTTGTTTCGGACTTAATACTTAGGAGGTATTATAATATAATTATACTTTTAACTTTCGTATTTGCTATTAATTTTTCAATCATTCCCTAATTAATTAATTGATAAATATAAAAAAATATTTCTGTTTTATATCTTATCAGGAAACTGAATAAGACGAATTCATATTTTACATATATTATCTCTAAACTTGTTATAATTAAACATTCAAATTTAAATGGTGTTACTAACTAAGCAATATAACTTCATCTTATACAAACTTGGCATAGAAAATAACGTAACTGAGTATCTATTAAAAAGCAGTGTTTTATCTGTATCAAAAATTGTTTACTAATAAAAAAAATTAAAGATTTCATTTTTTTTATTAAATATGAATATGATAAGAAAGAATTCTTTTTGCATAACTGTCAAGGAAAAATGAAAAAGTAAATATGAAAAGTGAAGGAATTTGAAAGAATATGTTCGAATTCCTTTCTACGTTGATAAAAACAGATTTGCAATAAAAAATACCACTCTAATCTCACTGCCATGGATTGGGACTTGGTGATTTGGTGGTAATTTTCGGGATCAGAATTACAAGAATTCAACATCTGATGCAACCTTTATATATATTAATTCAATTAGAATCAAGCATCCTCTAACTGATGCGATATAAATTTTAAAGAAATAATGTTAAATTTAGTAAGTTTATTTTCATTTTTTTTCCTTTATCAACAGTACAAGATGTTCCAAATTATATCATCAGGAAACTTCAAAAATTCAATGTTAAATAAATTAAACTTATTTCATTATTGGTAATGAAAAAAAGTGCGGAAGACTTCAATGCCGAAAGACTCTGCTTTCAGATCATCTTTTTTTTTTTTTTTTTTTTTTTTTTAATTACATGCTTGGTTTTAGAGAAAAGGTCTTTATATTAATTGAAGTTCATCGTTTGCACTTAAATTTAAAATTGAAATTTGCAGGCGCTGATAGAAAATTATAGAGAGATACATAGTACAATGAACAGAACGGCTTAACATACATAATAATATAAATAAATTATATGACTATCAAAATTTGAAGCTCAAAATTATTTTCCTGAAAAACCTAATATGAAGCCAAATTACATAAAATATTTAATTGAACATTTTAGCGAATATTAATACTGGTAAATGGGCTGGTCACCAAAGGCGACTAGTTACTAATATGGCTAAAACGCATAATGTTACTTTTAGTGAAAAGAACTTTAATACAGTTTGAAAGGAAGAGACTTGTGAATAAGGCCTTCCAATATAATCTTGTTTAGAAGGCAGATTAAAAGATCTTTGAAGTCGTGAATAAGCTATGGCTTTAATTGCGTTAATTTAAGAATTTCGACTTCAAATTTATCGAAATTTCCGTTTATGCATTGTTGCTTGACAGCTCTATTTGAAAAATTTCCTCAAAAGTATATATGCCTTTTACAACATCATTGAAAGTAATTCTATCTAATTGAAAGAAAAAAAATAATTTGCTATTTTGATTTTTGCTGGTATCTGGGTGTTTTACAGAAATTAGATTTCATAAATTTAAATAAATATTTTATTTCGTAAGAATGCATTTAAATTTTTTTTTTTTTTTTTTTTTTTTTTTGCAACATCAGAAAAATTATAAGAACATATAATGTTTTAAGGTAGAGTTTGATTAGTGTCTTTTTAACAAATAAGTTTCAAGTTTTTATGAAAATTAAAACTAAACGTTGGGTCCAATCGTCGTATCATGAGAAATCGGTATTGCCAAGCATAAGACTGAAATGAATTTGTTTTCCTCTTTTCCTTGATAGCAAAAAATATACCTAATAGATACAGATTATCGATTTTTATAAAAAGGAGATTAATTATAAATTATAAAAGATATATCCTAATTATAAATTATAAAAGATATATCCTAATTATAAATTCATTGCAAGAAAAGACATACCATCTCAATCCCCCTAATTTTATTCAAAATGTTTTATAGAAGAATTTTAAAGAAGGATTTTTTCCAACGTAACAAAAAATATTTTATCAATAATTATGTATCTAAGATTTTAAATTAATTGGTAGAAAAGTCACAAATTATTCCCAAATTGAAAATTTCCGTGCTGCATTTCTCTAAAAAGTATTAAACTATTGTTTGGACATGATAATCTGAATTATTTATTCAAAATAGCGGTTTTTTGTTTTTTTTTCTTTTCTTATTTATAATTCTGAGAGAAATTTTTCCGTATTATAAATAAGAAAAATAGACAAAGTTTCAGTTCCAGATTCAGCTTGTTCAAAAATAAATCGTTTGGAATTCTATGTCATTTATTGAAAACACACCTATTTCCGTTTTCATGTTTTCTTCTTATACTTTGAGATAAATAAATACAATATAAAGAAATAAAGAAAGTTATAAATATATATGAAATATTAAATGTTTCGTGTTTTCAAAAAAACGTTTTGTCTCTAGAGAAAAAATATATTTAAATTTTATTAAATTTTTAAATTTCGTTTGCCAATCATTACGGATTCATTAAATTCCCGAATGAATTTATAAGCTTTAAGCTTTCACCAGCAAATTTAAGATTAAAAAAAATTATATTATAAATTTTAGTTTTAAAATAAATATACCCTTTATTGGAAAAAAAATCAACAATAGTTTTCAATTTTTGGAATTAATTACATTTCATAACTCATTGTTTTAATTAATATAGAAAACTAATGAATTTTTGGCAAATCCTCTATAAGATGTCCGTATTTCTATTCAAACAAATTAAATGAAACCAAGAGATTAAAATATTATATATATCTGAAAAAGATAAATATATAATTTTGTCATTGGGTTGGTTGGTTGGTTGATTTGAATTTTTATGGCACAAGAGCCAGAGTTGGCTATACTGAGCCAAGGCGCATGGCATGAATATATTACCACACGATTAAATATTATGTTTCCTCCAGGCTAAAAGATTGATAAAAAGCATTTTGTTAAAAGAAGCATTTATAAAAAGGTATGAATCAAGATAAAAGTCCATGGCTAAAACAAAAGTTTATTTTACAAAAAACAATGATATTGATATAAAATGGGTAAAGTTAATATCTCTTAAGAATTCGAGAATATTTCGTTGAGGTTGTTCTCCAACCAGTTCACGCAAATCCAATGACGATGAATTAAAGAAACTCATACTATAAAAATTAAATTTAGGACATTCAATTAAAATATGTAAAACTGTAAAGTTAACTTTACAATCCGAGCACATCGGTGCCCTCTCGCCAAACAAAAGCTGTTTGTGAGTTAGACGGGTGTGACCATTTCGTAGTCAAGTAAATTTTACATCAATCCATTGAAACAAAACAGCAGGCCACATTCCAGTTGTCGGCTTAGTAAAATCCAGTATGTTTTGAATTTCTTGATTCCAAGATTCTTGCCAAATCGAAAGTATATACCCCTTATACGTGTTAATTAGTTTAATATGTGGGCAAGGGCGTTGTAAAATATGCTTAGCCGCCTTGGCAGTAATGTCAGCCGCTTCATCGCTAGTTATGCCAACATAATTAGGAATCCATCTGAATAAGATGTTACACCCCTTAGTCTTAAGATCTTTTAAACAGCAAAAAATGTCAATTGCAATAGGATGCCTGCAATTTGCATAGTTACACAGTGTCATCGGGAATTACAATTATGAAATTCTAAAGATCAGAAAGGGAGTGAGAAATCTCTGATAAATGCAATTTGAGACCATTTTTCTTTATTTAGTTATTTGTTTAATTAACAAATTATAATATTTTGTTTGTTAAATTTAGAGTAAAGACATAAAATTATTGTCTTTTTTAACAATTAAAATCTCGCTAAGATAGAGAAGAAATCGTAAATAATTCCATTATTCTGATATCAGCTTTTAAATTACTGACTCTTTCTAAGAAATATTATAACATGCATGTCCAACTTCCGCATTTAAGAATTTATTATAAGAGAGACAGATTGAAACTTCCAATAAATCACCCATGAAACAAGCTTGTAGTGGGAAGTTAATAAATCACTCTTAAAAATGAAAACCGCAGTTGTTTTGCAGAATATTTAACAATGCCGTGACTTCAAGCTTATACGGAACATGCCAACTTGTAATAAAGTACTCATTGCGATTTCCATAAAACATCGAATCTTTGTACTTACACTATATGAGAATATTTTTTTTTGTTTAGTAGAAAATAATTATCTTTTATTTCCGCTGTATACATCAAGGAATCATACTCATTTGATCTCAAAAGTTTAGTCTAGTAGCTGTGGTTAAAATTAAAAAAAGTAAACAGAAGAATGAAAACATAAAAATTTTCTCTTTTTGTATTTCAATAATTAGAGCCTTTCGAAATTCATTTCTTTAAAAAGTAAAGTAAAATATTGATTATAAAAAGAATAAATCCAAGCTTGTGAATCATTGAATTTCTTACCTATGACATAGCTTTGAAAGAGTGTAAAAATTCAGTTGAGTTCTTCATTTGCTTTCGTAAAAGATGAAAACTACTTAGTAAAATTGTAGGCAATTCATCTTCTAGTTCGTCTTCTATCACCTGCTTTTCTCTCTTGCCTTCTCTTTATCCGGCTTCCTGAAACATTATCACATGGTTCTGAGATTACATTAACTATGCAAAAAGATTCGGATTTCATTTTACTTCTTTTTTTAAAATTTCTTGAAGAAAATGTTGTTTTTTTCCATTATTTATTTTTTTTCTTTTTCATCAAATATGGATTTGATGTAATTTGACATCCCACAAGTATAGAATCAGGCTTTATTTTTTTATTGTAGGATTTAGAAGGTTTTTTTTTTTTATTTGTACTTAATTATTCATTTCATTTTATTTGAATATTAAAAAAATACATGCAATAAAAAAAAATTCCAAAATAAAGAAATGTTTTTTTATGAAAGGAATAGCAAAATATCTCCACTTAATAGAACTTAGACAGGAACTGAAATAAATACCATTCGATCTATTTTCTATAAATTTGTATATACAATATAACGTCATTTTTTTCTGTAAAAATATCTAAAGTCAATACTTTTATTTTGATAATTTAATTGGCTTATATACTGTCGTAAAATTGTTTAATGACACAGGGATCAAGAAAAAAAAATCATTCATAATGCTCTACATTGAAAATTGACTCTAAAGCTGTCAAAAGTGTACTTAGTTTATTGGTGCATATTAAGTGCTAATCAAAAATTGTTTCTTTTTTAATTTTAATTCGAAAATAAACTAAATGTTAAAGCCTTTTCTCACTACCTTCGGAGCAATTAGAAAAGTAGTAAACAATTTGTGCACTACTTTGACATTCAAATTATTATTTTTTTTTAATTTTATCTGTTTTTCACTAGAGCTTATTGAAATAAAATTATTAGATTTTAAAGTATGTTATTCAATAAAAATGCTCATTGATTTAAATATTTATACTCACATCCGCCAAATTGAATTTTTCTCATGCATTAAATGAATATTTTTCTCAGAATTTTATCTTGCTAATTCAACTAAGAGTATGGTTTAAAAATGAAGCAATTAGATATATGAAGATTAAAACTGTATCTTGGTGCTTGGAAGAGATGTTTAAATCACTTTTAAATCGAAAGCAATTGAAATTTTAAAATAATAATTCGTTTTAACTATTTGAGATTGTTTCATGCAATTCACTAAATATACAATTCCTAGAAAATTTTAAATTATACCAAGTCGTTCATTTGCATACAATAACTATTTTTTAATAATTTATGAAAATATAATTGATTAAGTATAATGCTCAAAGTATAAGCATTGAAAAATTACATCCAAGGGTTTTCAAAATTTCTAATCTTTTAATATTTTCTTTTATAGTTTAAACCCTCAATTCTGCAGCAGATTACATTAATTTTATCGATTAAAGAGACTGTGATTTATTTTTTTATTATTCGGAGAAACTAAATCATAAGTATCATATTTGGTGAGAGATATTAACAATTCATAATTTGCATTACATTTTACATTCAGCATTTGCAAATTTTATATTCAATAATATAAATTATTCAAATGCTAGTTCCGGTTTGTTACCAATTAATTTGACAAGTATATTAGATGTGTTTAAAAATCTATTTAAATACTTAGTCTGATGTTCAAGATTTCTGTAATAAAGACTTTTTATTAAAAATTTATATTTTGTTAGATATTTAAGCTATGTAATTAGACTGCATTACACCTTTTTTATTTATGTATTTTATATTTTAGTCTACCTGATGTAATTGAGTCTTATAACAGATTGCCATTAAAATTTTGAATTTAATTAAAATCCTGAAATTCTTTCTTCAAATTACCCGCGTCCTATTTCCACACAATGTAACATCAATTGCAAACCATGAAGATAATGAGTATTTGATATTTTAACTGATGAAAATTATGTTATTAATTATTTCATTCATAATCTAAATAAATACATTCTTGAATTTCATTACAGCAGTGAAATCTATTCTTTAAAATTATGTAAAAATTCAAGAAATATTTCAGAGCAGTTTATTTGAAACTTTTGCTTCTTAACTACATTTTTTATAATATCAGGATTTGAGAAAATTGCGAAAATATTACTGCATTTTTTATTAATTCTATAAAAATAAAAAAATAAAAACTCTTACATGCACATTTAATGCCTCTAAAGTATATTTATTCCAAATTCAATCACCCTTGGTCAAATTGTTTACCTTTCAGAGCGCTTAAATACTCACAACATCACAACATTTTCCATTTACAGATAATAACATTCCGTTTTTGTCTCGTCATTTCTAGCTTCTAGAAAGGCAAGATGGAAAATTAAACTGAAATTTCTAAAATGAAAGAATTCCAATGTGATTTTTTAGATATCTATGTCTTTTACACATTTAGATTAGATAAGGTAGTAATAACTTTAGATATCTATGTCTTTTACACATTTAGATTAGATAAGGTAGTAATAACTTTAGATATCTATGTCTTTTACACATTTAGATTAGATAAGGTAGTAATAACTTATACTTTGCATTTTAAAATATTTTAATAATTGTAACACATGTAAATGTAAAATTTAGAACGCTTTAAGAGCATTAGTATTGATAGTGATATTTTTTTTATTATAAGTATATGTCAAAATTTAAGAATAAGCTCAAATTGAACATAAAATTTACATGTAGCAAAATTTCGAACACCAGGAGCAAGTTGCGTTGAGTTGATGCGACACTATTTTACATGATCTACATATTGTCTACTATTGAACAAATAGACAATCAGTACAAGATGCAACAATCCGGGTCCCAGTCCTTTTGGCAGCCGATCATAAGCGATACCAATATGTCACATTGAGGTTTTGTGTTTTTCCCGAAAGATAATCATTCCTCTTTCCATTCAGTTTTCACGATGTCACATAGAAAGAAATCATGGTGAAATAAATGTGCTATTTTAGCCTTTGTTCTTCGCATTAATGTTCAAAAAGTGTGTTTTCATACTAAATCGATGGTGCCCTACATCTTTGTAAATCATCTTTTTTTCCCTATTTCGAGATAAGAATGCTATTTCCGCAGTTTTTCACCAGGTGGCACCGTATGTGGTTTCATTAAGTAGCGCATGGCTACTTTACTATATTAACACACCACTTTTATAAATGTAGCAGCAGTCGTTCCGAAGTTAAAAGAGTGGCAAGGAACTTTAGTGGGCATACTTACTGATCTATGCTTACATTTTTGAAACATCATTCTGTCATTGATTAAAACTTTACTTGCATCTCGAAGCCAGTATTACACTTGCTGGAATACTGGAAGCTTTCTCTTGAGTTTCAGAAAAAAATAATAATGAATACGACAGGACTTCGAAAAATACAGTTTCGGAAATCCATTTGGCTCAAGATGTTGAGATGATGATAATAAAATCGATTTTCAGTCGAGATGTCAGGGCATTTATTAATTGAAAAGAAACCAAAGAACATGAGAAAAAGAAAGCAACAAAATATGAATAAAACAATCTATACAAATATCTGGAATGTAATCATGAATATATCAATTTATATAAATAAACATTGGGCCCACAAATAAATGTTTTTTTTTCTTTTGAGAAACACTTTAGTTTTACCTTCGAAAAAAAATGTAACAGTATTTTTTTAAATTATTACTCAAGCTGAAATTTGCCTATAATCTATACTTTCAAGCAGATGAGAATTCCTTAACATTTTATATTTAGAAATGTATAATTGAATTATGGGACAAACCCATTCAAAATAATATGTACCATCAGAAACCTATTTAAAGAAAAATCATTAAATTGAAGAAAAAAATCAATTTCTTTATTTCTATCATATATGTATATAATTATTTAATTTATTCATAATTATTTAATATATTCATAATTAATTTCTCTAAAATATAATTAAAATCTTGTAATTATTAAATTAATTGCAATATGCAGAAGCTTAATTTATATAAAAATATATTATAAAGCAAATGAGAAAAGTGCAAAAACAATAAGATATTTAAGTAAATATTTAACTTAATAGTCAAGATATTTTTTGTATATTATAAAGCATTAGACTTATTTTTACTAATTTATGTAATTTTTATGGTTTTAATTCTGAATTATTTAATTTAATTTTTTCAATTGGTTTGATAAAATCGTTAACATTTTATTTAGGAAATATTCTTCAGAAAGGTTTATTTAATTATTTCGATGAGACATTGAAATTGGCTTTTTCAGAAATTTTAAATACTTTTTTATTGGAATATCTAGAATACGAAGAAGTCTAATAATAAATAAAATATAAATAATAATCTCTAAATTTTTAATTAATCTCTTAATTTTTTTATAACTATTATCGAAATATTGTAGATATTTCGAAACAACACTAACTTTTTTTGCGTTTAGTTATTATGGAAAACATGAATATAGAAGAATTTATATGAACTAAGAAACAGAATATCAAGTTTATTTGTTTATTTATTCACATAGCATATCGCTTTTTAAGAGAAACGTACAAAGAAAGTAAGCATGGAATATCTCATATTGTTCTCTATTCCTGTAGAATATTCTTCAGACAAAAATTTTCATCATATGGAAATATCACTAAGCATTTTTTTTTCTACTTAACATGCATGGAATTCACAATAAAACAGTTTTTCTAAGTAATTGCGACTTAAAAAACCTTTTCTTAGATTTTTACCTTTTTTCTATATTTATTAGACTATACTATATCTTAACTATATTAAATATATTTTCATTCTTAATTCATCAATTTAAATAAATATATATATATCATTTTAACACTTGTAAGAGAAAAGAAAATATGATTGTATTTTTTTTTTCATTTGTACTTCTATAAAATATAATTTTATTGTGAGATATTTCGATATTTATTTAAATGAACATGGCTGGCTTAATATTTAATCCAAACATTGACTTTTTATTAAAAATTGCCTTAATATCTTCACGAGAGATTTTATTATATTAATTTCCTGAAGTTGTTAAGTAGTAAATATTTATTGAGTTCGCAGAAATATTTTTATTAATATATTTTTCCGGCTCTGTGTTAATCTTTTCATATTGTGAAAAATAATAATTTGAGGAATAACTTAAATGTTTGCATGTTTCAAACGGTTTGCCATCAGTAATAATTATTATTTATTCTAGAATTTTGAGAGAAAATTATGTAGCTTATGATTTTAATGTATTTAGAGATCTCTGTGAACTAAAAAAAATTTACTGTTTTTCAGGAAATGTAAAAGACATATACAAAATAGCAGGATAATGCTGTACATACAAATGAAATATGGTCTCAAATATCAAAAATTAAATAAAGGAAAAAATATGTCATATTAAAATATATTACACTTGAAATACAAATTTATATCATCCTTTTACATTTAAAACAGTTATATGACTTTCAGAATGGCAGCTACAATGACTTAATTTTATTGTTCAGGTGGTAATTATAATATTCAGTTTTCTCAGGAACATGATTATTTCTTATCCGTTAGAAATTTATTCTGATATCCTTGATTCCCAAACTATACTTGCAATACTTTTCCAAAAAATACCAAGCTTGCAATTACTTTTCTAAAAAAGAATTTCCTCAAGAAATTTTTCTTCTTGGACTCAATTTTCACTTTTTTTTTCGAATACCCTGAATTAATTTTTTCTCCTTGATTAAAATTTTAGTTGTTATTTTATCTATAATTCTTCAAAAGGCTCAGTGCTCTTTTTTCAGAGTGGTAACATGTTTAAACATTTACAAGAAAAATATAAATTTTCTTCATTTCAGTCATCAAAAAGTAGGCAAGAAATTCATTTCTTCTTGTCTCAATTTTCTTATATAAATCTCAATCTTCTTTCCCAATCCACTTTTGTTTCCTTATTTTCCTAGTATAGGAATAAAAAAAATCTCGAAAGCATAAATATTGACCGCTAAGATCCTTTGCTGTCTATGTACAGACATTACCTCCGTCGTCTACTGCTTTACTATTACTTAGAATATAAAAGAACTTCTACAGTAGAATATTCCTTCAGGTGGAGGAAGTTTGGGACCAGCATCAACATTCTTCCGGTAATCAAACAGCCTCAAGATCTAGTCTCTACATGGTTTTTATGTATAACTTTGTTCTCCGTTTCTTTATTTTTTTGTTCCAATTTAGGTATGCATATTTTTTTTTTCTTGAGAATATTTGGTATAGGTCGAAAACTGAATGAAAATTATTTAATTCTTTACGTAAATATCAGATATGCACCAAAAGCAACTAATAGCAAAGTAATAGACGAAAAAAAGTCGATTAATTGCTGAAATGTCATTTCGGTATAATGTGATTAGTCTATCTTTCCATTGTTTCTTATGCTATTAACTTATTCTTTAGTGTTCTGGCATTTGCTTCCAGAACATTATTAAGTATTGCGCCATTCTCGAAGGGAAGTAAAAAAGAAAATGCTTTCATCTTTTTTTCCGAAATAATAATATGAATGCTAATTTTATCATACCTTGATTGCTTTAGAAATCTATTTAGAGACGTAATGACTGAATAATTAATTATGATTATAAGAATATATTATTTCGGATTTAATATTTTATGAACATTACCCCAGTAGCATAAATATATAGTATAATATTATTCTATAATATTATATGGAGTATAATATTCAGCAATATCGCAATATTATTGAATATAGAAAATGATATAATATCACAGGATATTATGGAATATCTAGGTAGCATGGAACATCGCATAACTATTTCTGGATTTTCCATTTCTTACTGATGAATCAATCACTTTCTGAGAAAAAATACTCTCAAATTTATAAAGTAAATTTCAAATCATTTATATTTTACCTCTCTATATAAAATTAAATCTAAGGATATAGAAATATAATCACATTTTCGGCAGATATGTCATTAATAATTATCTTAATTGAAGTAACTCAGTTAACTATGAAAAATAATTAAATAATAGCACATGAAAACATGATACTTGAATGTCTGTTAAGGGCAGTATTTATCCAAAATTTATCAAAAGATGCGAACTTTCGCAGCAATGAAAAAACTTTACAGTCATACCTTTCATACGATTATATCTACATTTTATAAATAATTCTTTATCAAATATCGATATATTTTTATGAAAGTAAGTTTTTTTTTTATTTGAAATACATTTAGGATCTAAGACTTGATATTATATATGAACCAGATAGTCCATAAGGGCCAAACGTTTGTTCATTAATAGAATGCAAATTTCAAAAGATGGAAGTTGGTTTAGATCATTTGATCACATTTCAGTGCATTTTAGGATTAAATTATTGTTCAAAAACTGCCATCAAATAAATACATTTTCAAGTGTTAAATTAACTCGGATGTTTAACATTGTGATAGATATTCCATCACTAATTAAAATAAAAACTCAAGTGATTTTTTTTTACTTTTGACGAAAATGACACATGAGAATATCTTTTCAAATCAAATATAGTGAGTGAAACTCTTAATAATACGAAAATACCGTTTACTTCCCAATAAGAATGGAATAATAATAATGGAAGCAAACGGTATTTTCACATTAACAATATTAATGACTCTATAAAAATATAAAATTTATGAATAAAAATAATAAGTTATACATTAAGCATTCTAAAATATGCAATTTTCAGTGAATAAAAAATCAATTCATGTTTAGAGCAGTATGGAAATTGAGAAAACTCGGAATATTATTAGAATTTTTTGTTAAAAAT
The DNA here is from genome assembly GCF_947563725.1 of Argiope bruennichi. Classification (NCBI taxonomy): domain Eukaryota; kingdom Metazoa; phylum Arthropoda; class Arachnida; order Araneae; family Araneidae; genus Argiope; species Argiope bruennichi. The sequence continues at coordinate 42,760,488 of NC_079154.1, read as the reverse complement.
TCGATTCCTTTACTATCTAATGTTTGTCTGACTAGCAATTTCATACAAATTACATTTGATATAAGGACGAATATAACATATTAATGTAGTAAAATTGCTCAACATATATTTTTTTAAATCTAAGTAACCGATTTATTCACTTTTTTTCAAGAAAATATTGATTTTCACATGTAAAATCTTCTGACTAGTTAAAGATGTAAATTGAAAAATAATGTTTTAGTAAACACGACTTATTCTTTTTTGAAATATAATATCTTTAACATTAAATTCATCATTAAAGTCTCCTAATATTCTAAGCAAAAAATAACAGTAAATTCAATCTGAAATGTTACATTTTATAAAAAGAACATGATAATAATACAAAAGGAGAAGACTTCTGCCAATGGATATCATCGAACGAAAGATTTCTTTCCAATATAATTATGTTTATAAAGCAGACTAGCAAATCTTTGATGTCGGGAATAAGGTATGAAATTTATAGTGACAATTTAAGGCTTTTGATTACCATTTTAATGAAATCTCTATCAATGCCTCCATTTTTGAATTTTCTTTTTATTAACGAGTATATTAGACTACATAAATTAATTTATCTGCTTATCCTAAATTTTACCTAGATTTACTTGAAATATAATATTTTCATTACGTAATTAGTACAAGTAATTTTTCGATGTTGAACAAATAAGAGTTTTGTTATTTTGTGCTTTTTTTTTATTATTATTATTATTTTCTACAATTTTTACAAATATTTGTGATTTAATAAATTTTAGATTAAATAATTTAATAAAGACACACAAACTTCTATTTATATCAACATTTGTGAAACATAAGGTAAAATGTAGAAGTTTATAATATTTCGAGAACATTGCGATTCACTGTGAAACATTACTTTTAATAAACGAGTGCCAAATTTTAAGAACATGTCTAAAATGAAAATGGTATTGAATCGCCATATTTTAAGAAATCTTTGTAGTCGAGCAAGGAATAGCCGACATTTTTTTTCACTTTCTTCGATAGAGAATATTAAGTATTGCTAATTATTATAGAAGGGATACTTACAATGAAATTAAAAAGAAACATTCAATTTGAATTCTATTCTAAAAATACCTTTAAATCTACTCCGGTAATTTTTTTTTGAAAATTTCTTGAAAGGGAAATAGTAAAGGAATTTTAAATAAGGGGCCAGATCATTCAGAACAATTATATAAACGAAAAAGATTTTAATCGATAATTGTATGATAAAAAGAGAATAAAAATTCTTCTGGCATTTTTCTGTGATATGAACATAGTAATATTAAAAATTCTATATTGAAGTGAAAAATGAGTGATTTGTTTATTTTGATTATAATAACTGTCTATGATTTATTTCCTTCTTTTGATATACTTGAATAGTCATAAATAAAAGAAGAAAGAAAAAATGTTTTAAAAAGTATGTGTTTATTGGTTCGCTAAAATGTAGAAGATCAAATTATTCAAAAATCGTTTGTCAAAGGAAAAAGCAGAAAGACGCAAAATAATTATGTAATTAAGTTAAATAATTTGAATTTGAATCATATCTATAATATATTTTGTCTTTTAAGGAATTCTTTATTAATATGCCATCGTTTCATACTAGTTATGAATTAACTTGATTATCTTGTCCTGAAATGATTATTCCACAAATTCGCTATAATATATCATGCTTTGTATAATCATATTTTGTAAAATTTATCTTTTAGAAAAAATTAGTTTCTGAAAATAGCAAAATGTTAGTTTGCCATCGAGAATAACAACTATACAGAAATCTAGCCAATCAGAAAGGGATTATTTTTCGATAACAAAGTTATCTCAATCAATCTTCTTTATATAGTAACTTGATAAATAAAAAGAAAATAAATATCATTTTGTTTAGCGAAAACCCTAACGTTGTTTCCTGTTTGCATTTACTTCCCAGAATTTAAAATATGCTAAGATATGATAAATGTTTTACGTAAATACGTTAATCCGAAATAAGCTCTTAAATTTTCAGTACTTTCTATGCAACATCATATCATACATACTCCTTGTAATTCTTAATCCATGACGAGAAACTGTGACTCATCCATGTTTTCATTAAACAAATATGAAAACCATTAAACGAGTTAAAATCGGAGAGAAAAGGCTAAGAATAAGTATCTGGAAGAGAGGAAATAATCCAACCTTCAAAGTTAAAACACATTCATTCCGCTGACTTGGTTTTCAGGACAAAAAATGTTGAGCACTTAACGCAGGACAATTTAAAGCACACACTGGAGAGTGCAGTTGCCAACTTCTCGCAAAGTGCTCATTGCGATTCTATAAGACATACAGTCTTTTGAAATGCTTTAGGATTTACAGCCGTGGTTCAATTAAAGAAGGAAAAGAAAGGAAAGAGGGGAAAAGTCTGTGTTGAGTCAATTGTCACTGAATAGATGAAAGTCAATATATAGAACTCCTTGAAGTGCATTTCTTTAAAGAATCATTGGAACACAGATTATATGGGGAATTAATCCTAACCTTTGAACGCATGAGTGACTTCTCCCCTACTACATGGCTCACGAATTGTGCAAAATTTCATTTGTTTTTTTAAACTGGATATTGTTTAGTGAAATATTAGGAACTTACCTTTCCAGATCATCTTTCTTTTCAACTTGTTCTCTCTTGGTTTCTCTTTGTTAACTTTTTTGGAACATTATAATATGGTATAATAATTATATTCATTATGTAAAACGAAATATTTTTTTTCTGTCTTTCGATTTTCGGTTTCCTTGGAGATAAATTAAATCTTTTCGTTTCTCAGAATTCTTCATCATCATCATCAAATTTGGGCTAAAGGCGAGATTCAACCCTTCTCGGGGAATTAAATTGAAATGCTTGATTTCATTCTTAATTATTAGAATTGGACTAACAGTTTGTGTTTGCACTTAATTTTTACGATTTCATTTTCTTTTAGAGCAAACGATATTTTTCAGAAAATTTTTATTAATCTTTTGAAATATATTTAGTCTTTTGGCAATACGAAAATTAAATATATATTCATAGAAATAATATTTGAAAATAAAAGAACATTATATTTGGAAATGAATTTTAATGACTTGTAAAATAATACTCTTAAGACAATTCATTAGCTAAGAATTAAACTGGAATAAATATCATTGAAGTAATTACTGAACTGATTCCATAATTTCTATTTATAAAAGTTAAAATTCGAATATTTTTAAAATGGTAATATTTATAATTAGGTACAATATCAGTACGTAGAGTAATTAGACATATATATTGAAACAAAACTGTTTAAAATGCTCTATAGATAAAACATTTGGCTCTAGAATGATCGAGTTTAGTAAGTAGTTAGTGCTTGAATATCACAGACCCCAACAGACCAGATTTAAATTTAATTAAACATAAAAAAATTAAGATTCTCAGAAATTTTGGGGCATTTTATTACATATTAATAATTTATACACCAATTTATAGCTTAATAATAATACTTTAAAAGAAACTAAATTTTTACAGTGCATTTTTCTCCAGTTTTATATCTTTAAATATATTCTACAATAGTAATCTTCATAGTGTGGTGATGTTCATGTAGAGTGTTGTATAAAGCATTTCATCGCAATTAGAAAAATAAACTCTTTATTTCACTAATAACCATCGGAACAACACTGCTTAGCACACGTATACATAGAACGGGGATTTCCCCGGGCGAAGTATTAACATAGATTGTATATTAGGGAAAGTAGATAGGTAGCGCTTTAGAATGACATGAATGAAAGATGGCGCTACGATCACTACAATAGTTTTAGACACTGAATTTATATTCATGCACATTCTTATGACATACAATATATTATTGTGTACCTTTTATCGTTACGTATGTATTGAAGAACCAATTTAAAAAATGAAGTAAAGATTGATGAGATACTCCTTTCACCCTATAATGGTTCAGAATAAAAATTCGAACTTCCTTTAATTTTTCAGCTCAGATATTTGCATAGACAAAAACATTTAAATATCAGACAATTTGAATTTCTTAGTTTAACTAATATATGCCATGGAAATTCTCAGAATGTTTTAAATTACACCTAGACATTTATTCATATATAAGAAATAATATTTAATATTTTTTTTAAAATTGCATAGTTACTATTACAGAGTAAATTTAAAAGATAAATAAACTTATAATCGTTTTTTTTACGTTATTTAAGCCCATATTTATGAAAAAGAAACTTATAATTAGGTGAATCAAAGTGATAGTGCATTATTTTTAATTATTATTAAAAGTCATAATTTGTTTTCTAATTTATTATAAACATATACGAATATTAAATACAATAATTCGACTTAATTTCAATGACTAAGCACCTTTGACAACCAGTTGGTTTGAAAAGGATATTGATTGTATTTAATATCAATTATATGATATATTGATAACTTGATATCCTAAACAAAATAATTCAACCTTCAAATAGTGATTGACATAAAAGAATATAATTTTAATAGTTACACTTTTTTTCTGAGTATTGAGGAGATAAAAGTCTTATTAAAATTTAGTTTGGCAACCTAATGCCGGTAAGACCCTAAGTGGCCATCTAATGAATCGTCAAACTATTATTCGCGATAATGTAACTTTGCATAGATCTTTTTTTTTAGCTTCTAACAGTGGTTAAAATCACATAGAGGGAAAATGGAATTTGTATTTAATTACAATGAAGAAATATAATGCTAACAATTATCTAAAATACCTTTAAAACCATGACAGAAAATTCTAGGACAATAAATTTGGCATCTTTAAAAGGGTTTTTCAATAGTGGTATTATCAAATTCAATGATAAATAACCGAATCAAATGTTAAACGAAATCTTTAGATTATAAGGTTAAAAAAAAGCTGTTATAAAATGAATTTCCAAATGAAACTAGGAATTATCCTTAGAAAAACGGTTTAGGAAACATCTTTATTTATAATCGTCCAATCTTTATAATATTGCATTTATGTTCCCAATTCACAATTTTCACTAGTTTCTCCCACATAAATACAAGATACTATTCTAATAATATACAAGATAATATTAATACGATATAAAATCATTATTTCATAAAGATTTAATATCACTTTAAGATAATTCATGTAATATATTTCTTAGAAAAAAAATGTAAATATATATATAATCATATATATGATTTCATATCAGTATCTTTCAATTATTTCAATAAATTAAGAATTAATAGTTTAATTTTTATGCATTTATGCCTTTTCTATTTACGTAATATTGTCTAAATGAAATGCTATTGAATAGAATTGCTATATTTAATTGAAACGCAACCTTCTGGAATTCCATTAGAAATTTCTTCAAATAAAATAAAAGATTATCTCTTTCTTGATATAGATACTATTTAAAATCTATTTTTGTAGTGTTCTTTATTCATTCCATTATTCTAGAATAAATGAACTTATAATTTATTGAAAGAATAGTAAAAATGCAATGCTTCGTTTATTCTTTAATAGATTGTCTTTGTTTAATTGAAATGGAACAGTCTAAAATTCCATTAGAAATTTTTTTGAATAAAAACTATATTTTTAATACAGTTGTTGATTAAATAAAATATATCTTTTGAAATTCTCTTTGTTCGTTCCGTTACTGTAGAATAAATGGACGTATAATTCATAGAAAGAATGTTAAGAACACAATTCTTTGTTTATCCTTTGACAAATTTGATTCTGTCGCAATTTTTTTTCACAACAAATTTAACTAAGCATATTTAGTAATACGTATTCTTATTAATAATGCAATATATTATAAATAATATATTACTGATATTTTTATTCTAAATATTAAGGATATTTATAATAAAATATACTTTAAGAAAACTTATATGGACGATTTAGAACTCACAATGATCTATGCGATAATATTAATTATGCTTAAAAACATTTCTTGGGGATCCAAAATTCCCTAAAAATGATGTGATTTGAGAATTTTAATTTGATAATTTAATAGGTGGATGCTATTTGTAAATTGCAAAATCACTGATGCGATAGATATGATCAAAACGTCATATAGGTTAAACGTCATATATCATAAACTGTCAAATTCAGAAAGCAAATTCAAATAAACCTTTAATTTTTCAAAAGTAAGTGGTCAGCAAAAAAAGACGTTTCCAAAATTTTAATTAGATTACTAATAAATTTAAATCAAAATTTTTAAAATTTCGATTAATTTAAAGAAAGGACTCTAATGTATATTATAGTAAAAAACCCTTATTTACATCACGTTAAAATAAATTTTTTAAAAAAATATTATGTTTTCAGTTAATATTAACTTAATTTCCATAGAATTACTGGAATAAGATTAATAAAAAAATATGAAATATTTTGAGTACACTTTATATATATAATTTCTGTTGCTTTATAAATTGCGTGCTGCAAGTATTTTAAATACATATTTTGCCTGCCTGTTATGTTGCAAATGGTGCATAAAAATTTAAAATTCATATGGAAACAGATTAATCAATTTGAACTAGAGGTTAGAATGTCTTAATTCTTTGCATTAAGAAATATAATTTGATGCATAATTATTCACTTATCACAAGGACTTGTTTATTATAGCAACAAAAAATATGTATAATTGTTTTAACTTCCCCAAAAATTATTCTAGATCTTATCATTCTTCAAGCATCAAATATCTTTTTAAACAAAAATGAATAAAACATCAAATTGACGCAGCATCTTGTATGGTGCCTGAGAGGAGCCATGTTAGAAAAAGGAGAATTTTTACCATTTCTCTTGCAAAAGTAAACGAAGAATTCAAATGCAAATGCACCTACTCATAATTTACGCCATGGAATTAAAAAAAATACTCATTCAGATACTTCAAGTTTAGGTATTTCTTCTACTTTGCACTCTGTTTTCCCTTTTACTCTTTTAAGAATTACAATTTGAATGGCTCTAATTAATGAATTTCTCCAATTCAGAGAAAACTGATTTTCTCATTACTTTACCCTTCCATTTTCTTTCTTCCTTTTGACGTCCGTTTCTGCCATGAATACGAAATTGATGCTTTCATTATTGGTATATATGAACCTTATTGCTCTTCTACTGGAACAAAAGATTGATGTTTTCCTCAATTCTGGATATTCAATTCCCCCTTTATGATATATAAGATTGCGATGAAAAGTTCATGCCCCGTTGAAAGCCGTATTAAGTGTTTTAAAACACTTAATTTCATGATGTTGTTAAGTACCAGACGGATTTTAAAAGACAGAGTAGAGGAAAGGAGCTTAATTTCAAAGGGCCAGATTTTTTTCATTCTTAGATTCTTCTGCCTTACCCATTATAAATCATTTAGCAGTTTCAAAGTTTGTTTAATGGATTCCGAGATGGATGTTCGGGACAATCATAATCTCATTATGGAGTCAGAAATGTGAGATACTGAAACGCGTGATATTATTTAACTTTGTCATTGACCGATTACTGATTAAGATATCCGACTATAGTTGAAATCACGAATTTGGATAAAAATTCGCATTTTTATTTCTTTAATGTTTTATTGTTTTAAAAAATAAGAACACTTCTTCTCCAGTGATATCTTTATTTTGACTCTGTATCAATTAGTAGCCAAGTTATAGCAAATTATTAACATGTAAGCGATATCTATTTGTAAGCATTTAAAATCTTTAAATGCACTTTTTGAATAACGAGTTCTCTCATAATTCTACTGTACGAGTATCGTCATATTTCAAAAAATAATAAAGATATCTTAATAAAATTTATAATTAGTGCTCTTTGTTAAGCAGATGTAATAAACTATGAATTTGATGTTGAATACTTTAGAAACGGATTTATGATTGTTTAATGTAAATACTATTCCAGAATTTCACAGATAAATTTTATTTTTTACACACAAAATTTTATGTATACACACAAAAAATTTTGTTTTTGAATATAAATCGTAGATAATATTTCGATACACTCTAAGATATGTTGCACATGTAACGTTATAAAGAAAGATGAAAGAAAATCCCATGAATAATCTTAGATTTTTTTTAATAAATGCTAAAATTTACAATAAAATATGCTTTATATTCACAAGATACATATTTATCTAAATAATTTCATTATTTTATCCTTATATTAATAAAAAACATCATATAAAACATTAAAACATTTGTTTGTTTGCCTTGAAAAATCCTCTCCGAACCTAGTCGGATACCATAATGTAAATTTCCTATTTGACTATTTCATATTAAATATATATGAAATATTCAAACATGGAATATCTATATTTAGATTTTTTAAATAAAGCTATTTACTGATTATCTTTCCTGTTGCGATAACACAGATTTCAAAATTATTAGTCAGAAACATTTAAACGCAATTATCATTATATTCAAAAATCCAAGTTGGAATGATTTTCTACGGTTCTGATATTTTTTAGAACTAAATATATTCCATTCAGCAGAGTTTAAAATTTCACATTTCAAAATTTTTTTCATAAAAACCAGAATAATCAAAATGACATCCTCTTTTCAAAAGAAAAATCAGAATTATATCAATCTTCCATCAATGACTTCTTTAAATAAAAGATATTTAGAAACATTATTAGAAGAAGTAATTTCTTTAGAAGAAGATATTTTCTTTAAAAAAACTCGCATTAGAGTTTTTTAATATTTGAAAAGATGAATTATTAATTTTTCATTATATTAATCATGAATTTTATAGTAATATAAGAAAAAACACTGTCGATTTTAATATCTAATTACAACATTCGGAAATGAAATTTTATAGAAATATGATCCTGATATTCCTGTTGTATAATAATAACATAATTAAGGGAAATAACATTTTGAACAGAACTCTTATAGTATACTTTCGAAATTAAATTAAACGTTTTCTGGTTATTCATGATTTCCATTTAATTACTATTCCCATGACGGCGGAATGATCAACCATAAAGCAGACAATATAAACATATTAATATTTTTTCTTCGAAGGAAGTCAAACATATTTTTATAAAGCACTACAAAATAAAAAAAGTGAGATAAGTAAATGCAATTTTATTTTATCCTTAACTTTTAATCTATTCATTATTTCGTCATACAAAAGAGGTTTATTAAGAAAATGACTAATTATCTTCGATAAATTTTTAATCTGCATATTATTTCAACATATTTTTTGAATATTTCTTTTTTTTTAATATATTTCTATCTCTTGTCCGTTTTCCTTCATTGTAATTTGAATATGGTAAAATCAAATTTTAAGAAACAAATTCAAGATTTAATTAAATTCTAAAAATAATTAACTTCTAAAAAACTCGCAATAGAGAGTTTTTAAATATTTGCTTAATAAATCATTAAATATCTTATTGAAATAATAATTCACTTAACAACTTCTTGCTGGTTATTACATTTCTTAACAACTTTATGACTGAAATTTTATTTTTCAATAGAAAATGATTGACTTAATAAATACATTTTAAATATGGATAAAAATTTTATTTCCTTTACATTTTCTTTTAAATTGATAAAATGAATTATCAAACCAGCGGGAGTGGTCTCTCAAAATCTTTCTGGCATATTTAGTACTTATTTAATCAATTTATCACGCCAGAAAACGCTTTGCATGTCAGTGGAGTATGATAGTTACGAAATATTTTTTGACATGAATTCAGTATCGTTACTAAATGTATCGTGTCATTCTTGATGATTATTCCCCGGTATGCCGTTAATAGTGTCCAAAAATCTAATATTTTCTTAAGACATTTTGTTGTCAACCAATGGAAACATGTATTTGCCACAAAACTGCACTTGTAGTTACAAAATTAAATATTTAAGTCATTGATAAATTTGATATATTTAAGTCATTGAGATTTTTAATCATCGCATTTACATTTTTCTGAAAATACAGATTGACAAAAGTTCTTCTTCTTGTTGGATCTGACTCAAAATTTGACAGGTGTGTAAATTATAGATGATAAATTTGTGTACAGAACCTTATCTATTCGCTTTGTAGTTACTAATTTATATTAGAACTGAATATATTTAATAGATAACTGAATAGATTACTTTGAAATTTTGAAAGATATCTGTAAATTGTGAGTAAATGCCGAATATATGTAATCTCAAACGTCAAGCTCAAAACGCTTTTGAGTTTTCTGTGTCACAAGGAAACAAACATCTTCCAAAAGTGTTTTTTTTTTTTTTAACTCAAGGAGGTCTAAAACATGGAGATTCGTCAAAAAACGAGATGTCGATTTTTTTTTTTTAGTATTATACTTTCTCTAAGCTACATATACGAAAAAACAAATATAATAATTTTATATAATAATTAAATAATGTATAAATTAAATATAAAATAATATTAAATTTTATACACAGTAAAGAGATTCTCCATTCATAAAATATAATTTACTAGAATCAATCTCAATTTGCGTAAAATATACCAGAAATCTACATTTAATCATTTGTAAAAATAGATATGTATGCAAATAAATAGTGTGAGTTTCTACTATTTCATTGACTTATTCATAATCAAATCAATAAAAAAAAGGAGTTCAAAGAAATTTAAGAAAAAGCATCATTTTACGTCTAGAATGGTAAAATAATTTTTCCTGAATTTGTAAATAACCTTTATACTTCGGTAATATATATGTAAAAAAGAAATTATCTTGCCACGTGAAAAAACGCATTAGAAATACAGCAAAAGATAGCTTACCACGCCTACTCACAAACAGAAAATTTCAAATATCGTTTCATTAAAAACAATTCCATTAAACTGAAAGTCAGAAGTCTTGAATCGTCACTGTATAATTTTAAGACTATTTTCAATTTCAAAGATTTACAAATATACTTTTTAAATTAGTTTATGGTGAAAGGTAGCTTAATGTAATAAAGCCAAGTAAATTCTTTTGTCCATGTTCTTTATGCTAATTAAATCTGTCCAGATATATATATTTCAACATCTAAGAAAATTTACTTTGACAAAATAATAATTTTTCATGTTTCATAGTTATTTCTTTCATTAAAACATAGCTCAATTCAAAAGAGAGGAAAAAACATTACAATAAAGAAAGAAATGAATCATATTTCATGGATTCCATTTTCATTTATTTTTCACTGTAATATAATTTACCCGACTGATTTAAATAAACCTTTTTTTATATTCAAAATAAATTTCAAAGTTGAAAACTATCTGATGATAAATTCAGGAAATCAAATAATACATTCTTGCATTTGTTTCATAAATGTCTCATAAAGGAGTCTGCATGTCTGAGATATGCTCATAGAAAATAAAATATAACACCAAGGAGCTGCAAATCTAGGAATCTATGAATAATACTTTTTAATTTATTTGAGGCAAATGTTAAGGTTTAGCATTGCAGTAATTTGTATATTCTTACTACGCACGGATCGATTCATGGGATTGTCTTTCATATGTAGAGTGATTCAAATTAAAGTATTCCAGCTTAGGACTTTTTGGCGAGAAAAATAGTAGCTGTGGTATCTTTATATTACGAAGGTATATATATCAAGTCATAAAAAATTTATTACTGAAAAAAATTAATTCAAACAAAAATCTTTAAGTAAAAATGAGACCCTGCGATCGGTTTAAGGTGATAAAAACACAATATTATACTACCAAAAAAGCAGAATATGAGATGTCAATAAATAACTTTAGAACAACTGCACATAATTTTTACACATAAAACTGTCGACCCTTGAAAAATGTAAGTAACAGCACAGGCGAAAGACACAGCACACAAGAGTTTCAGTGACGGTTTTAGGATCAACACATTAAATAGCTTTACAACAAGATGCGGTTGTTTTAAAAAGATTCAGAACCTGTTCGCACTCCTTTTTATCTATTACGACGATCATTTAGTCAACCTCTTAAGTAAATTCTGCGCGGGAATGGATATTCCAATTCTCACTTAACTAGCGGGGCTTATGTATAAGAAATGTAATAATGTATTCTATTCTTTATTGGTTGTGTGATGTTGCAATTTCCTTGCCGTAACCGATAACACTGACTTATTTTCATCTAGCGTCTTTTAGATGAAGTATTTTTTTTATCCAAACAATTTTCCATGGTTTGATATGTATCCCCCCCCCCAACAATGTGTGTTAAAAACCAAATTAACAAGCTTTCTTCTTATTGGAAGGGAAAAACCTAATCATAATCTTTTACTCTAAATCATACTATAACTTATAGAATTGAATTTCCCAATCAGTAGTAAAAGAAGGCTGAAAATTCTTTTATCTGATCCTTTTGAGTATTTCAGAATCTAATTACGTAAATGTCTTTAAAGAAAATGCTATATAATATATCATAAATTGCAGAAAGTATCAGGGAATTTATTACCCCCATTCATAAACAGCTAAAGCTAAACATTTTCATCTTAATTTTAAACACACATAAAAACTTAATTTTAAACACACATAAAAACTTAATTTTAAACACACATTTTAAATAATATGGGGACAATCAAGTTTGTTGGAAATATTTTAATTTACCTCATGCTAAATTATGTTTTTGTTCAAATGGCGAAGTTGAGGATCTCAGACACTTAATTCCAACATGCGCTTGAAAAATTCTCTCTCATTACTCGGCAACAAAGTTTATTATAGCATGGCATCATCCTATCTTTACTATTGTTCTAAGTAAAGCATCATTTACTACGTTTTGTGCATACATTCTTTTTTCGTACTGTTAAAATAAAAAAAGGTTTTATTATATTATAATTTTTTTATCTATTATAATCTTTTTATCTATTATAATCTTTTTATCTATTATAATCTTTTTATCTATTATAATCTTTTTATCTATTATAATCTTTTTATCTATTATAATCTTTTTATCTATTATAATCTTTTTATCTATTATAATCTTTTTTATCTTATTTATATTTCGTAATTGCTAATTTCATATATAAGGATCTAGAACATTTGTTTCCTTTTTTATTCAAAATAAGTTTCATTTTTTATCTGACATAAAAGATTTTTTACTATCTTCCTTCGCTTTCTCGATTGTATAACTGTTTGCACGTAATATATCCATGCGCAGATGGACAATTATTATATTTTTTTTCATATATTTATGCTCTTTTATATTTGCCTTTATGTTTTCGCTCTAAGTTTTCTTCAATCACCATTGGTGTAATCTTTTCTAAGATGTCTCGAAATAATAAAAACATACTCGACGGATTTCCGATGAACCAAGAGTTTAATTTAAATAATTCTGATAAAGAAGCCGAAACCATTACTGCTATTTTATAAATTGAAAGAAAATAAAAGAACATAAACTAAAATAATAAAATAACTAAGAAAACAATTTATAAATCATATTTCGACTTATTATTTCATTCAACCCTTGCATTAAATTCTGAACTTCGGATTCCGCAGTCAAGTGCACAGTGGATCTCAAAATAAAAAATAAAAATTAAAAATTGGGGGTTTAAAAGCACGAGGAAAAGTTAAGAACATCATGATTGTGAGATTCACCTTTAATTACTTTGGTTGAAATGATAGAAAGAAACTTCTTCAGTAAATGTTGTTGAGAATCAGAAGAAAAAAAATACATATCAATTTAAGAAGTCATGGATCATACCAATTGTAAACATTGATTTAGAAAGAGTACTTCAAATTGCAAGCTCAATGGGAACTTGAAACTAACAATAAACTACATGATATTAAACCTCATGTTCAACTTTGGTCTTCATTATCGAATCGAAAAGTAGACACAGTGTTAAGCTGTTTATGTATTGGCATACTAGATTCACCCATCTTCACTTGTTACTAAGTGAAGTCAACCATCTAACTCTCCGACCCGCCACGAAGGCACACGGATTTAAACCATAAAACTGAATGAGAGGACCGCCGCAACAGCAACATTGGCGGGAACTGTGGTTGAGTCTTAAGGGCCTTCACCGGCCACGGTACAACCCTCCCCGAAGGAAGTACGTCCCGTCATCGATGGGAGGAGTCAGATCCCCCATCTATTAGTGTACCCTCCAGAGTGGCGAGATCCAACCACAATGCCGGAAGCATCTCATCCTCATTTCGAAGTGCCCCCCGGGGGTTTGTTACTAAGTGAAAGACCACCTCTGTTCTCAGTGTGACTGTCAATTGTCTGCCCAACATAATACTGTCAGAATGCCCAAAATCCAATGCTCAGCGTTTGCAATTTTTTCAAAACTCGAACACTCCATTAACTTTCTTACTTGGTAAGACAACACATGCTCAAATTTTTGCATTTTTAGAGTCTATAAAATTTTATTCGCTCAATTAAGTCTTGTTTGTATTTTAAGTACTCTTGTACACCATCCAGTTTTGATTATTTTACATTGATATGACTTTGTGACATATGATTTTAACCTTAGTTTGGCTCCCGCATAGTCAAAACCATTTCTCTTACGCCAAAAAAATCTTAACAAATCAAATTCCAAGTCATTAGAGGAGCATGACAATCCGGTTACTCGGAATATTTTTAGTTGGTTGCGAAGTCATTTCATATATTATTTTTTCACTCTGTGTCTTCCAGGTGTAGCGTAAATGGCTATAGCTAAATTTGATCTGTGACCTTGATAATTTTAATACCCTAGTAAATCTGAAGTGAACCAAAAAGAACGCCTTGTAAATAACATGTAAATATTTTTTAAAAAAAAGCTAAAATCAGGTATACCTTATTTCATACATAAAATATGTAAATAAGTAAATCTTCTTAGTTAAACTGATAGAAAATTTCCCTCTATTATTTATTGTAAATTTAATCCAAGTTCATAAAATATTTTGATTTTTAAGCCTGTTGTGACATCAAAACTGGCAATAATAACGATTTTTCAATTAGTTTAATTGATCACGGATGTGACGATAAATTTCAATTCTTACAAATACATATTTATAATCATCTATAAATCTCGATGATTTTTTTACAGTGAAAAAAGCAAAAGCATTAATTTTCAACACATTAACATACAGTTTTTTTTTTTCATATAAAATTTTCCAAGACCGATTTTTTTTATTCCTTAGTTAATACGACATATGCAATTTTTGAAAAAAGATGTCATTTATCACTCTGTAGTTCACGTCTAGATATTCAATAAAAAAAATGTATGCATCACCTTCTACAATCATTCAAACCTAAGGTAGGAAACTCGTTGAGTATTACCGTTTATCTTTTTGTAGCCTTTGTCTGGTTTTCTTATTGTTGAACACAATAATAATAGCACCAGATATTGGTCATCAAGTTTTTTCCCATCTATGTACAGAAGTTTCCTACTCCTCCTCTCTATTCCTTCAAATACAAAATGATACTTGAATACAAAATACAAATCCAAATACAAAATGATACTGAAATACCCTTTCAGATAGGGAGAAGTGGAATTGGGAACAGCCTCGAGCTTAAGATTCAACTTATTCTATTTTACGTATAGCGTTCTTCAGCCTTTTACCATTAGTTTTATACATTCTTCTTAAGCTATTTGATGCAAGTTTTAAATAAATTAAAACTCTTTATGTTTTTACAAAAATCGACCAACATAAATATTCTTATGATTGTCAAAACAGCCGGAAGCTCCAGATTACAAATAGTTTTTAAGTTGTTTTATTGTTCTCCGTTCTTTTACCTGAGGTCAAAATGTGTTTTTTTCTGTGTCTATTTGTTATAGAGAGAAAAATGAATGGAAACATTTTAATTATTTCCGTAATTATCAGACGAATAAATTATTGGAAACTATTTTAAATTTTCAATTTAAATTTTAACATAAATATATAGTTTAATTATTTAAGTCTTTTTCTTCTTAGTCTAATTAGCATACATCATAATAATACCTGGAATATTTTATATTGATCAAAGCCTTTTTGTTGACAATGGATAACGGTTATGAATTTTTAAGAAATATTTCTGTTGAGATTAACTATCAAAATTAAAAGGATAAAAAAAAATTCCGATATTGTAATAGTCAGTTTTACGTTATTTAAAATAGTTTCTTTCAATAAATATATAATCATTATATCATTTCGAAAGGCAATATTACTCTTTAAAGTTCTAGATCATAAATTTAATATTTGATGACAAATAATTGATATCCATAATTTTCTTAACAATTGTCATCAGCATCTACCTCTATTATATTGAATAATGTGGATTATTTAAATTACAGCCATCGTAAGCAAGTTGGTAGTTTGACTAGATTGTTTGTCTTTAAAATTAATAAAATAAGTGATGTATAACTTGATGTTCAAAATTACTTTAGCAGAAATTTTAGCTTCTAATTGTGATAAATATGAAATCCATGACTTTTAATAGTCTTAAAACTTATATGTGTATTTATTCATGAATCTCCTTAAATACATGAAGTCTGATGACATCTTAATACCATTAACGCTAACTATCATTATCTATCTCTAACTGCATGTTGTCTTTCACCATATTGCTACTTTAATTTCTTATACTTCATACAAGCTAGGAAGATAATAAAAATTATTCTTTCTTTCTCAGCTTTCAATAATGGATAGAAACCAGATGATAAAATATTTTATAATCTATGGAAAGAATTTTTATTTCATTGTATTAATGAAATGCATTGTTAAAAAAATATGTAAATAAATTGTCAAATTTTAGAGACATTTTAATGTATTTAAGTTAGTATTATTAAAAGAAAACGTTTCAAACTGCAGTATTAATAGAGATATAATAAAATATACCAAAAATGTAAAAAGTAAATGTTGAGGCGTAAAACTAATATTGAATAATTTAGATATTAAATCATGAAATTTCTTTCAAGAAATTTACTATATAATAAAGATCTAAACTCCTCCCTTGCAATTCATATTATATACCTGTTGGAAGAAAAGACATAAACGTATTGTCTTTCATATACGTATTTTGTAGTTATATCAATAAAAACAACATTATTAAATTGGGTAGTACAGAAATTATTTAAAGGCAAAAAAATATTTCAAAGCACTGAGGCGACATGGCGACAAAAACCATTTCCACAACACTTGAAAATAGTATTTGTCTAATCTGATTGGAAAGGAATGCCAGAGAATTGAGTTAATTCATTTAAATGAAAGTGAATCCTCTGGAAAATCCAATTAAATGTTTGCTCACAGATAAAAAAATATATATATTGTACTCTTCTCGGTACGGAAGTTTATTATTTCAACTCTATTGTATTTAAATACACTTTATCCCTTTCAGTAGCATAGAATAAATGAATAAATAATTTATACAAGATATCTAAAGCACAGATTAATTCTTTTAATCTGTAATACAGTTTAATCCCTCCCAGTTGCCACAAATTTAATTATTAAGTTTATTTAGTTTTAACAACACTTATGCTAAATGATGTTTGAAAAAATACACTATAGCATATAAATTAATTAAGCTTATTTAGTAACAGCTGTTTATGTTAATAATATTTTTTTTCTGGAGGGTTGAATATTTATAGAAGGCTGCTAACATTTAGCTTCATAAAACTTGATATATTAATGGTATATAAAATTTATATACTACTAGCCGCCTTTGGCGACCAGCCGGTTCGCCAATCTTAATGTTCGTTAAAATTTTAATAATTAAATATTTTATGCAATTCCTACTTTAATAGCTTCTTCATCAAAATATTTTAAAACTTAAAAATTTTGATAGTCATATAATTCTCTCATAATATTATAAACGCCTTCAGTCATAACGTAATATGTATCTCTCTAATTTTCTGTTAGTTCCCGTAGAATTTATACTATAAATTAAAGTGGAAAGGATTAATCTGCAATTAATATAATAATATTTTTTACTGAAACAAAGTATTTTTTTGTAATATGATTCCTGAAAACAGTCACTGAGCGTTTAAACTTTATGGGCACTAAAGAATATCTTTCCTAATTTATGTAATATTTCAAGAATTTGTCAACAAAATATTCTCAGATTCATTATGACCAGAACGATTAATTAACAATGTTTCATTTTAAATGCATCAAACACTAAGAAAATAAAACGAATCGTTTAAAATAATCGGTCGAAAACAGGTTAAAAAACTAAAAAACGATGTACTTAAAACTATAAGCGTATACAAAAAAATATAACTAACATAAATACAATTTAATTACAAAAACATCAACTAACCTAAAAATAATTTAAATCATCCGTTGATAATGGTTGTCATGTCGACAATCAGAACACAATGCGCATGCGTGAATTTGCATCGCCAGTTACAGTAACGCAAATGCGTCAGTTTTTCTACGCCAGTTGGGGTAACGCTATGCAGATTAGAAATTTTTAATTTCGTCTATTCTGTTTTATTTTAATTCAAAAGTACTTCAGAATTAATCTGAAAGATCGATTCATTAACAATGTTTAATTTTAAATGCATCAAACATTAAGAAAATAAATAGAATCTTTTCAAATAATCAGCCGAAAAATCTTAAGCCTAGCCTCATGACTGCTGGGAAAAAAGACTGAAGCCGTACTCATTTGGCGGTGGGGAAAATGAAAAGATTTTTTTGGCGGGAAAGTTAGTTTTTAATTAATAATTAAAATTCTAATTAAAAATTCAAAAAGAGGGCTATCCTATCTTTTAAGTTAGATCAAACTGCACACGGTGTGCAAATTTGATTATATTCGGTTAAGTAGTTTAGGAGTCCATCGCGGACAAACAACGTGACACGTAATTTATATATATTAAGATAGTTTTGTAAGTGTTCAACATTTCTGAAAACTTTTTGACATTGTTATTGATTATTCCTGGCTTATTGATATCTTTCAAATATGAGTGTCAACAAACTGAAATATAAGGATGTTTAATGATATTTTTACGTAAATATGAATTTTTTAATGCATTAAAGTTTTCAAACCTTTTTATTCTACTATAGAAAATTCGGTGCTATATTAATCATACTATGCAACTCATATTGTTCGATAAAAATTGCAATAAACTAAAAAAAAAATTCAGTAAAATCTATAACAAACAAATATCTCTTTCTGTCTATTATAAGGCTCAGAAAAAATTATATTTCTAAAAACGTTGCAATATAAATATTAATGAATTAATGAATCATTAATGAATCAAAATTTTAATTGTAATCCCTTGCATTTAAATTTATTTTTTTCTATTTATTTCTTACAAAAGGAGAGGAAAAAAAACGTTTTCGAACGAAAAGAAATATTTTCTAACTATTTAAAATTAAAGGAAATTTTACTTTAATTCTTTTATGACAGTACTTTTAAAACAAACTCTCTTGTTTAAAGTTAATCCGCTGCAGTTGATCAATACTGCAAACATAGGCCTCATCATCATCATTTTTTAGAGGTTAAAGTGTCTCAAAAATGTGCATGAACTAAATTAATTCTATTTATCTGCTATTAAAGGGATATAGAAAATCATTGTTCTTACTTTCTCATATAAGTAGTATAGAGAAAATATAGAGATTCTCAAAAAATCAATATACTCGAGCTTTTGAAGAATTTCCTCATTTTAAGATCTCCTTGAGTTCGAAAAACATATTTTTGGAAAATGTTCCTCCATTTTTTCTGTCTGTGTCAAAGATAACTCAAAAACGCTTTGAGCTAGACGGTTGAAATTTGGTATACGGTCTTACAACAAATTTGTAGATTTCTGTCAAATTTTGAGTAAGATGAGCTCACAGGAAATTAATTAGTCCGGCTGTTTGAACATAAATAAAGACGATAAATACAAAATGAGGAGAAATAGAAAAAAATTCAATGCACAGATTTAAAATCTGTAGTGTAGATACCAATCAAATTTGAACTAAATCCAGCAACAGGTTGGGTAAAATCCTGGGCCCACCTCTTGGCGACTTATATGAAATCTCGCCAAGTTGACTACTAATTGAATATTTGTTATTATTATTATTATTCAATTAAAAAACGATACTTGAAGGCCAGAAATAATAATAAATATAATAAAAAATAAATATAAATAAATAATAAAATAAAATAAAAAATAAAAAATAAAATAAATATATTAAAAATAAAATGATAATAAATAAAATAAAAATCCGTCTAGGTTTCCACATTGGCGACGTTATCGCCACTCGTTTGGCCAGAATTCAAAAAGACGCCAAGAGGTGGGCTGTGCTGGATCCACCCACAGATTAATTGTCTCACGGTTTGTATTTTTATAAACATATAAACGCGATTATTCAAAAACGCAGTGACTTTAGTAAACCAAATTTCGTACAAGCAAGTGCAGATTTGTGCCAAATCTTTGTTTCAGTGGTTGAAAAAAATCACGCCCAAAGCACAAATTCGATTTTCTCATGCAATTAACCAGGTATTAATCGCCAAAAAACTCTCCAAGTGTGACACGATAGATTCATTAAAGAAGCTATACTCAGGCCAAAAGTCAGTATTTCATAACTATTGTACTTCAGTGTCCTGTAAAGCGTTCTCTGGCATTACAAATATATTAATGAGTATACGAAAAAGATTTGTCTACGCTACTTCTGCTGGTTTAGAATACCATTCTTGTAAATACAATTTTGATATCTTATATTTATTTTCTATAAACTAAAGACGTAAAGAGAGAAAAAAATTATATTTATCACTAAGATTTTTTCCATCTTTGTATGAGCACTTTCTTCTTGGCTTTGTCTTATTTCCTTCCTTCCTTCAAGCACAAAAGTATCTTGCACCAAGATAACTCTAGAAAAAGAGAAACTTCGGAACTAGTATCAACTTCTAAAGATAATCAAATTGCCACCTCTACAAGCTTTTTTTATGCATGATGTTGCTCTTCTCATTTTACCTAAAGGAATATTTAGTTTTTTAGGCTATTTATCGACAGTCAAAAGGGAAAGGAAGTAATTAAACTCTTTCTGCAAATACTGGATGTATTTGCGCAAATACTAGAAGTACATCTAATGCGCCTAATAATGTGGAAAAGGGAAGAAACGGAAAGACAATTGATTGCTGAGATGTCATTTCTTCTTAATGTAATTAAAGTATCCTGATATTTATTTTCCCTTTCTTGCGGTTAAATTATTTAATAACTGATTGGCATGTGTACAGACATCAAAGAACAAAATTTGTTGAAAGAAACATGTTCTTTCTACATATTTCAGATATTTTCAGAATTAATTTACTCTTATTTATACTCAATTAACTTGACATTAAATTTGATAGGTAAAATTTAGTCAACGCTTCTGATTTTCTACATTAGTAAACAATTGTTAGAAATAAATTTTGGCACATATTATTAATAAAATTAGATCATTCTTTAATAGTCACATCGTAATTTAATATTTTGCAATAAGAATAATTAATAAACCATTTTCTTGAGATTTCGTTAGCAAAAACGAAGTTTTTCAAAGCAACTATTCATATTTTATACATAAGAAATATAAAAATATGTCGATATATGAAGATAAAAAAAATTATATATATGAGAAGATGTTAGTCTTTATATGAAAATAATTAAATATTATGTATTGAGATATATTTTCCAAAAGATGATGTTGATATATAATATCAAAACTTCAATCAACGCTGTGTCTAGACAAGGCAATTGAGTGTCTAATTGAGTGTCTAGACAAGGCAATATTTCGCCTAACTTATCAAAACACTTAATTTCATATAGAAATACCAAAATCCAGTTTTATTTCCTTCAGAGAATAAATTCTAAAAATATATAAAAATGAATACAAATTTCAATTCCTGATAGGATTTATTAGATTTCACAAAGCCATTATTGATACATAGCTGTCTATCAATTTAGTTTTCGTATTACTTACTGTAAAAATTCTGCAATATCATTTAATTTTTTATCTACAATAAAAGTATAACTATTTTTCTTAACTTGTGAATACATGTATTAATATAATTAACCGTAAATGAAAATCCATTGTCTGAAAACCAAATGAAATTACTTTAAATGAATATAAAAGTATACTAAGTAAAGTATTTTAAGTATTCATAAAAGTATACTTTAAATTAATATAAAAGTATTAATTATATTGTATCTCATGTACAAAAGTTTTTCTGAAATAATTTTATACAAACAGATGCATATCTAGTATAATGAAACATAATTTTCTGTTTGAAACCATTTATGCTCTTTCAACGAATTATTATTCAGATAAATTCTACAAAGCTTTAGAACTTTAAAAAAAGACAATGTGCAATATTTTTATAGATATTTCTATATTTTTTTGTAATAGCTTTCTATTTTATACCATCCTGTTTAATTTGGGGAATTTTCCCAAGTTGGGGCATTTTGAATTAAAAATTAACAAATTAAACCACATTTGCCATATATATATTCTGTTACAAAATCTGCATTTCTCGATCAATTTTTACCTATCTTTTGTGCTTCATATTTTAGATACAAAGTGCTTGTTTTCTTGTTAAACAATATATATATTCAGAAAGGACATAAAATATTTTTGTCGGAAATATTTAATATCATTTTAGTAGACAATTCATTAGGTCAAAAAAATCAAAATTTAAAGAAAATTAAATAGTTTAAACAAATACTATTCGATATAAATATTAAAATTGTATATTTAATTGAAAGAAGGCAAAGTTTATATTTCGAACTGACTTGATGCATGTAAAGTCCTTGTGAAATGCTCATCGCAAAATAATATTTTTCATTTGAAGTGTTTTGTATTTTGTAAATATAATGTTTTTCAAGTGAACAAAAAGACAGAGTAACGTCTCCAGCGTAACATTAATGGAAATTGCTGAAAAAAGCAGAATCCATCCCAAATGGGACTATTGTGTGTGTGTGTGTGTGTGTGTGTGTGTGTGTGTGTGTGTGTGTGTGTGTGTGTGTGTGTGTGTGTGTGTGTGTGTGTGTGTGTGTGTGTGTGTGTGTGTGTGCGCGTGCGCGTGCGTGTGCGTGTGCGTTGCTTTTCTTAATAAATTAAAACTTATTTAAACAAACAAAATAAAATTCTAAAGTAGCTTGCTGTGATTATAAATGGTTTATCGGCATGACTTCTTTGAAATCAGATGTTTACGCGCATGCATGTCTTATATCAAAAACTTAGAACGCACAAAAATAAATTAGAATTTCTAATAGAATTAAATTGCTTTTAATGAGAATAACAACAAAACAAAAATTTATAGGTGTTTGTTTTTTTTGTTTTTTTACAAATGGTTATGTTAAAAGATTTGAACATGCATTAGAAATAAAATCATTTTTTGGGGGAGGGGAGGTGGATAGTCGCTTTTAATAGCTAGCTAGTTCACAGGGGTTATTTGTTATATTCAATTCCAATTAAAACGTAAATATACTTTAATGTCCCTGATCCTATAAATTACCAGAAATTAAAGTCATGTAACTTTATTGTTCTTTTCATTTTGTATATGACTTTTGTAATAGATACAAGGCCTATGGCAACATAGCGCTGTTAGATGCATACCTGGTTTTGTATCAATAGGGTAAATATTCAGTTCATTTTCTAAATTTCTCCATACTGTTAGTTCATTTTTTTTATTCATCTTATAAATATACAAAAATTAAAGAGAACTCCCTATTTTTCTTTTAACAATGGCAGAAGCTTCAGCATTTTAATATTTCGATAAAAACATTTGTTCATAAGCAGTTTGAATGTCAGGTCAGCAAAAGAATCTGTTATTGGAAATATATATATAAAAAAGTGTCAAATATCATTAAAAAAAATAGCACAATTATTAAAATGATAAGAAAAATAATTCTTTACATTTTGGAACAATTCAAAAAACATTTTGGGTCAAAACTATTCATAGAAATAATTGTAAAAAGATCTCAAAATATTTAATGTATTGAAATTCTAACTAAAATATTTTTAGAAATTGCTATGAAATATGCATTATTTAATATTTTTTTAATATTTTTTGTTATATTATATAAATATATATGATAAATTTTGTATTGGTAGGTCAAACTATGATTATATATTTCGCCATAGGATACCAGCTAATTCACCGATGAATTTGATTATATTTATTTACTGTTAAATCGTTTAGATATAACTTCATATGCATGATACCTTCAAATTCTGAGACTTTACAGAAGTGGTATTTTAATCTTATATATATTTCAGTTCATTGTGTACATAAACCGTTTTAATGGTGACAAGTTCTATGATATCATAGCGCTATTAAACCCTT
The DNA here is from genome assembly GCF_947563725.1 of Argiope bruennichi. Classification (NCBI taxonomy): domain Eukaryota; kingdom Metazoa; phylum Arthropoda; class Arachnida; order Araneae; family Araneidae; genus Argiope; species Argiope bruennichi. The sequence continues at coordinate 42,736,382 of NC_079154.1, read as the reverse complement.
AAATTTGTTGTCGATAAAACCTCTAAATTATTCTATATTGTAACTTAATTTTTTTTACTCAACAAAAGGTATTAAATAAAATCCTTCAATTTTAGCTTACACAATGGAAAGAAATTATGCGCATAAAATTATGATTTAAGAAAGATAATAGATTGAATTTTCAGAGAAACAATGTAATCTATTTTAAGATATAGGCGAAAAATATTTCGAAACTTCAGGAAGAATTGGCATGTGGCATGAATATGAATTTTTTTTTTTTTAACTTTTCATGTGGTGAAACATTATTTTTGTAACAGTATTTCCGTAAATTGTTATGAAAAATCGCCAAATTTTGCGTTATTTTTTAATTAATTAAAATTTTAAAGTATCAAGCCGAGCTACACATTTCCACTTTTCGAGGTATATATGCGACAAATTCGGCTTTTACATATGAAACGGTCTTATCTACATATCACTAATACACAGATAAACATACATGCATACGGATTCATTTATATTATAGAGAAATAAGTGAAAATAAGGGAAGAGTGCATTTACAAAAACATACTAAGTACATATTCCTTTTAAACATATTTCTTTTACTAAAAAAATTTGCCTCGAAAAACAAAATTAATTTTTTAAAAGCTTTAAACTAGCAAAAGAGATACATTATTAACTCTCGATATACGTCTTATCATGAAATAATATTTTAAATTATAAGCAACTCCAAATTTATATTATAATATTCTAATTCAATTTTCATATTTTGAATTCCACGATGATATTAAGATTGTCAAGAAATTCCACAAAACAATCCATTAAGAAAAGGTTATTTTACTGATGATTAAACCAAATGGGAGAAATCATAAAGGTCTGAGGAGGGAAAAACCTAATAATAAGCATTTGAATGCAGAAAATGCGATCGTTCGGTATGAAAATTCATTTGCCGTTCAAAACTGTCGGGCACTTAACTGCATCGTGAATATTAAGTCTTTTAAAACACTTAGAGAGTATTCAACTTCTCGTGATTTTCCCATCGAAAGTGCATGCATCATATAGAAAGTTGAAATGTTGAAAGATCAAGAAAGTTTCAATCTTTTGTCATTTCTGCAACAGAAAAAAAGATTAAAAAATGCATATATATCAATATAAGGACTGAAATTTTCGATTTCGAGGACGGAAGTTAAAATGGATTGTCATAAAAGAGTCAATTTTCGCTGAATGGATAAAAGTCATTAATTAGAGTCATTCGAAGGGCATTTCTTATAGGAATAGGAGCGAGAACGAAAAAGAAAGTAAGGGAATCCATCAGTAAAAATGTCTGTTTTCGCAAATGACGTGAATTTTAAATAGCCGAAATTAAAATTTAGTTCTTTATTTGTTTTTTAAGATCAGAAGACTACGCGAGATAAAATTAGACGTTTTCTTTTTTTTCCCTCTCTCTCTCTTTCAGGTCGTTTTCTTGTAGCATCATTACGTAGTACTTCTAGATAATTAACCACATAGAAGTATTCCCTATTTGTTTCTATATTTTTACTGTTTCTCTTGAGAAATAGCAAATACTTTTCATATTTGTAAGTTATTCCTTTCCCCCCATCAAATATCGATTAAATATGAGATTTTCTGAGCTCTGGCAATAAAAAAGAAACAGAACTTTCACCTTAAATAATCTGAATTCAACACTCATCTTTAAGGTTTATATTTATTTGTATACTAGCCGCCTGTGAAGACCGGCTGGTTTGCCAGGCTTAATAGTGGCTAAAAGTTTTAATTAAGATTTTATGCAACATGTTCTTAATGGCTTCTTCAGAAAAATATTGTTATACTTCAAATTTCAATAGATATATAAATCATACTATTTTAGAAGATTTCTGTCGCTCTGTTTATGTTATTAAACATTTAATTTATTCTCTGTTATCTCCACTAAAATTAATAAATTATTTTTACACTTTTAACAATAAAACCTAATTTCTGACCTAAAACAATATAACATTTGGTATTTTTCTTCATGTTAATTGTATTTTAAATATAAATAAACGATTTTCAGATTCTTCCTAGAATAAATTAAATATTTTACTTTCCTGAAATAAGCTTTGCCAATAATTATTTGTGTAAAGGATGGGATAATAATTCACTTTGTAAAACAAAGATGAAGAAATATTAGCAGATTTAATAGTTACTTTTATCAACAATGTTTGGGTTCTTATAAAATACATTTTTTTTAATATTATCTTTCTTGAGGCGTTTAATATTTGCTCAGAATTCTTACGATTCCTATCGGAAAATGAACTTAAAATATTTTTAATTAATTAATTATAGAAAAAAAATTATTTGAATTTATAGCGGAGAGGTTATAGCGGAAAAACTCCAAATATTTGCTTAATTTTTAATTAAAATTTTTAAAAAAAATTGTAAATTTTAAAAAAATGCTCAAAAAAATGTGCGTATATATATGAAATCTGGGGAATTTAGATGAAATGCTATACCTTGTAGAATATCAACTCATAGACATGCACATAACGGAACACACTTTCATGTTCCTTGTTATTAAAGATTACCTCTAACGATCAGCTGCTGCTTTTATAATTAAATTCAAATAAATACTTTAGCTATAATTTCTTATCCATGTTTCCTCGAACTGTCAAAAATCATGTTATTTTAATTGTTTTATATAAGTTCTGTTTAATGCATATATGGAGACTTATTTAATGGAGGCCAGTCTCATAATATTATATTGCTATTGAAAATGTAACTCTATCTTCTAACCATGACATGTAATTTAAGCTATATTGTACTTTCATTTTCTTACTCATCCTATGAATTATACAAATATTAAACAAAATCGCCCTTCTTTAGCTCTTGAAAATGAAAGAAAATTGCGAGATTAATTATTTCATAAAACAATGAAAATAGTTTGAATTTCAGGAAAATAATCTATTGTTGAAAATTAGGCAAAAAATATCTTTTATGTATTGCTAAATTAAAGAAATATTGCACAACAGTTAAATTGGCATCGTCGAAAAAGATTTTTAAAAATTTTTATTATGATGTAAAAATCATATCCTTTTTGAATTTTAAGACGGTTTAAACTTTTGGGTACTTATTGAGAAAAAAAGACTAAGATTATGCTTAATTTTTTATTAATTAAAATCGCACTTAAAAATTTTTAAAAATCATTCCAAGGTGCATATATCCTCTATCCAAAGTATATATTTGCCAGATTTGGTAGTTGTAGATGAATGGTATGGCCTGTAGAGTGCCAAACAGAAATTTTATTACATAATTTATTTTTATCTTAATATAAGAATGCTTTTGTTAAAAAATGTGATAAAATGCATGATTGAAATCATTGAAATGATAAACAAAGGAAAAGTGAATAACAAATTAAATAAGCACAGAGGAAAATACTAAATTCAGAAAAAAATATTCAGAGAAGTTTCAAAGATTAATTCAAATTTAATATTAAAAAAATAAAATATCATTTAAAATTTAAAAGAAAACCTTAATTATTGATGAATATTCATAAAAATTACATTTGCATTTCAGTGGAATAAATACTATTTAAAATATTACAATTCCTTCATATTTTCCAACATTTATTTTTTAAAAATCGAGTGACTAAATTTCATTTTCGCAGAATTTGGAAAAAAGATACAATAAGTGCTCTTCCACACTCGCTTGAATATTAATATAATAAACACTGCTATTCATATATAATGGAAAATAAATTGTTTTAAACTTTTAATTCATTTAAAAAGTCTGCTGAACATTTCTTCGATTTTGTCGGAAAAAAAATGCAATAATCATTTTTATATCATTTCTCTCTATCGCATAATTCATTTTTTAGGAAAAACGAAAGAATTTCCTTTTTCTTAGCAAATTTATAAATTTAAGTGCATTTTCTAACTTTATACATTTAGAAATTTTCGCTGTTTCATAATATTTTTAGAAATGAAGAAGAAAATTTTTGAAAATACTAAGAAGTATTAAATGCTTTCATATCTAATAGTTGTAAATTTCATTGAATTGCGATTCACTTAAGTAAAAAATTGTATTCAAAAGCAGTTTATTTAAAAAAATTACTAAAATTAAAAATTAAATAAGAAATCTTTATCCTTAATTATAGTAAAGATAAACGTGTGTTTGTATGTGTATGTTGGCGCTCTACAGGTTAGACCCTTTAACTTAGAGCTATCAAACTTGGTAGGCATATATCAATTTCGGGAATGGAAATGTACACATAGTAGAGTATTTTTTTTTTAATTTTAATTAAGAACTAAGCAAGATTTTACCGTTTATTCGCGCAAACTTCCAACAAATTACAGTACAAAAATGATTTTTACTTTTGAATTCCAAAATTATATTCCACAACTAATATACATTTCTTTATTTAAAATGCAAAGTTTTCTCTTTTTGACGAATTAATGGTAACACAAGTTATAGTGAATTAGAAATAGCCAATACGTCATAGTACCAATAAAATAGTGACATTTAACTAAAAAGAAATAAGAAATGCGAATTTTTTTTTTCATTCAAAGTTATTTAGAAGAATACTATCAAAAATCATGGATATTTTGTTTTTCAACACAAGACAAAATTATCAAAGAATACACGAAACGGTTATAAAGCAGATAAAGCAAACGATTAGATAAATTCAATAGTTGGATGATTCATTGCATTAGCAATATTTAATTATAAAAATATTGCTGAATAATACTTTATATCGAAGCTATATAAAATGAGTGGTGTTAAAAAAAAAGAAATATAAGTTGTCGTAAAATCTAAAGCCTGGTTTATGTATATGAGAACCTGAAGCGTTGGGAACAGAAATCGTTCTTATCACTTATTTTCAAATGGCAGAAATTAAATGTAAATAAACACCGGGTGTACTATTGAGACTGTTTATTTGAACATTTTTATAGTTTCACTAAATTCTATGTCCCGCTCAGTAAATGAATGAAAATGCAAGCTATTATAAAATTGTATTGAATTAAGGGATGAATGTATATGTAAAATAACAGGATGATAGAAATAAGCGTTGAATCAAAAGTTTTTAATTAAAGGCAAAAGTAGGCCTAACACAGTGACTGCCTAGTAATCTAATTGTACTCAGACATATATAAATTAGATGACTACCTTCTTTATTTTAGTTAATAAATGGAAAATAAAAAAAATTCACCTAATTATCCTAATATCACGCCTGAGTCGTGGCAATAGAAACGTTTGCCATCGCCAAGTAGGCAATCGTTATGACTCGCCTATTAAATTGTGGTTCATATCTTCTATATCTATTATCTTACAGAAATGACTTTGCATTGTTTGACAACTAAAACAATTACCATTTTACTGATTTCAATTTTATTTTTCTGTAATTTTGTTTTTTGTTTTCATTAATTTTTTCTCAAAATTTAATTCAATGCACAAGATTTTTAATATTATGATAAAACTCAAAAAAATCTAACTAAGCATTAAAGCGAGTGCTTCTACCAGTTTTAAAATTAATATAAAAATGAATTGCATTGAATTAAGATAATTCAATACAAGTAGAATTTTCCCTTACATTTACATTTTAAAGTTCACACAGTTTTGTATTTGAACGCTTATGATTCAATTAAATTAATGATTTTTTAATAACAAATAAATTTAAAAAATGCATTCTATGTTAATAAATTAACAGTAAAAAGTTCAATCAACTGGGCGAATAAGTTAGCCGTCAATGGTGGCTAGTTTATTGTCATCAACATAATTTTGTGTAATAGTAATCGCAAAGCAATATAATAACAAACGCTTCACTTAGTAGCTATATCCTGTAGAAATATGAAAGATAATTTGAATTTTCTATATTTCCAAATTAGATTAGCTTTCAAGAAGAATATTTTTAGAAAATTAAGAAAATCAAATGAAAAAAATAAATAATAAAAAAGCATTAACTAATTATTTATATATTATAAATAAAGGATTTCAGCTTTTATTCAGACTTATACTATTTACATCTTTTTTATACCGAATTATTTATAAGCAGTTTGTGTATCAAAATTTTTAAAAAAGAAAATTTCTTTCAGAAAAAATTAGTTAATTATTTATGAAATTTGGTGTATGAATATCATCGAAATATACACGTTTCATTCAAATGAATAATATTCAATACCTTTTTTATAGAGAAAACATTTACAAATGTATCAAAACATGTCGTAAATACATTGTTCCAAATATGTAATAAATATTTTAGATTTTGTGAAGCACCAGAATTTATTTAAAGGTGGGCAAATGAAGGAAAACATAAATACCAATGAATTTTGATCAAATAGAAGGTCGTTTGGATATGATCGTTTCGTAATTATAAGTATCAAAAAACATGGAAACTTTCAAATAACTAAATTTGCGAATGACACCGTTAAACGAGACAATACGAAATATGGCATTCTCAAAAAAAACTGCAAATACAATCGGCAAAACGGGAAACTAATCGTAAGACTCTATTTCATTTGAACATATTTTATTCAATGTTTACAAAATTTCTCTCTATTTGTTTTTTTAAATATATTAGCTTCTAGACAAATGTTTAATTCCTATAATCCAGTATTTTCCCACTTGAGTCGATTTTCAATTGAAGTTTAGGGAAAAAAAATATTAAATATGTAATTAATTAATTATAGATGAATTAGATTCCTACTTATATTTCACTTTAAATATTCGATTTCTATTTTATTATTATTTTTTTAGTATTAATTTAAAGAATAACGATCAAACTAATATATTTTTCAAAATTATATTGTCAGTGTGTCTTGTTATACAATGAATGCATATTTCATAGCGTCTAGTTACCAATGGAATAATATATTGATTTCTAGACATAATGTAAATGTACTGATACTTATTTATTGCAAGCAGAATCATCACTGCAAAACCATTCCACTCCTTATTCTATTTATATCATTTCAGTAGTGTATAATTCTATTAGAAAAAAAGGAAATTTGAAGATTCACAAAATATACTGTTCCACTCCTCATAATAATATACTCCACTCCTAATTATATTTGTATTATTTCAGTAGTGCATTTATTTATTAGAGGAAAGGATTTTGGACTTTCACAAAGTATACAATTACTAGATAATTGTTTTTGGTGGCAAATCTCTACGCTTTTGCAATTAAACAAGTTTATTCTATATTGTATTTTTATTTACAAAATATAGTCAGAAATGTTAAAAAATGAAAGTTATTAGAAAGATATTTCACCTAATTACATAGAATACGACTAAATAAAAATCACAAAATTCTTTGAAGTTTGCAATCTTCCGGACACTTTTGAAATAGATAAGATCACTTTGCTTGAAATTGATTTGATTAAATCAAACTGGCTCTAAATTTCATTTTTCCAGCTATATAATTAATTTTTTCTAAATCCTGTTAAAACAATTTCTTTATGAAAAATATAATCCTATTAATTGCTAACCGTCAGAAACGGTAGTCACTTTTTCCACAGATATCTATTAGAATAAAAAATATCTCGTTAAACTGACACTTGTTAGCTTTATCAGTACTACCAGTGATAGTCTCAACGTTTATCTTTCAGAGGTTCTTATATTTTCAAATATTCATACCAAAAATTTAACTTTTCCCAACGGTATCGTCTTCATGTGAAAACAGAAAAAAATTATTCTTTCTAAAGTAATCTCCTTGAGAACACAGTATCGCTATCAAAGTTTTTTTTTATTTGGAAATAAAAAAAGATAAAGCGGAAAAAACGATATTGACCACTAAAATCTTTTCCGGTCTATTTATGGAGGTGAGGCTTTTACCACACTTCCTACCTTTAAATATAAAGGAATTTCTGCTATGAAATATCGTTTGGAGGGGGAGGGAGAGTCTAGAACAATAAATCAACATTTTACAAGTAATCGAACTGTTTCAAGAAATAGCTCAACATATTTTTGTATAATGTTATTGTTTGTTCTGCATCTAGATCTCTATAGTTCAATATTTTATAAAATTAGACAACTTTTTGAAATATAATTTTTATGAGTGAAAATTAATATAAAATTGCATTTTCCATGTATAATTTATTATTCCAGCTATTATTATCTATAACAAAAGACAAAATGTCGGTTAATGTAGGAGAGAATTATTTTCAATATAATTAAATATTAGACAAAAAAAATTAATATTTAACATATTTTAATAATTCAAATCGTTAAATAATTTTTAGACAAACTGTAAAATTACCATATGCTACATCTATTAAAAATGCTTATTGAAGTAGAAAAATAAAAAATATCATAATTTATAGGTGACAAAATTAAACTGTGAATAATGCAAAAGACTATAAATCTGAACATGATTTACCCATAAACCTGCACAATTTCTTTCCAAAGATATTATCGAAATATCTTGACATATTATCATTCAGTCTTTATTAAAATAAGCCGCATCTAGTCTTGGACTTCACAAATTTAAATAAGTTTTCTATTGTATTAAAATAGTATACTATTCCATAAAGTTCTAATATCATATTAGATACATATATGTCAAATAATTGAATCAAAGAAATGAATGAATGGCTATATATCAGATCACTATATGTCTTTCACACGAATTGCGACAGACGAATAATTCATTCATTCGCTAATTCATATGTATATCTCAGAAATTACTATTTGCATAACTTTTGAAAATTTGTCTAGCTTTGATATGTTTTGAATAGAGTATTATTTTTCGGACTTAGTTAAATTTAAATGCAATATTCAAGAATCTCATTCAAACTTTATTCTAATAATAAATAGAGTCAATCCCAATGTATGAAAAGATTGGATTTCTATTATATAAAATGTATTTATGCATCTCATTTGTGTAGAGAATTAAATGAATATATGAATTTATACAAATTAATTTTCAAAGTTTCTATATCCCGGACTTATTCAATGACACATTCGACCTCATCCTATTTGTACTTATCAACAAATTTAATCTATTAAACTTATTCTGTCAAATGCTGTGGAAATTATGATAAGATATTTTAACGGTATCAGGAAAAAGTTTCAGATGTTTAACTGCAGAAGGAAGTTACTTAAAATGATTAAATATAATTTTATCATGGGTTTGGCTTTAATATCCTTTCAGAATCATATATTGATTGTTTTCTGTAGGTCGTGATATTTATCCAAAATTATTGGATCCTTTTTGAATATCAAATTATTAAAAACTTAATTTTTTCTAAAAAACTTTTCCCTAGAAGGTTCTTAATAATGTTATCATTTGTAATAACATTAATTTATTTAACTCAAATATTATCATTCACTTAATAATTCTTTTTGAAATCTAAACTACTTTTATATGTATTAAATTTAAACTACTTTTTAATATATGTCTTTATTGCTATTTGCATCTTATTTAGAATAGAATGCTTTTTTCCGTATAATTTCATAAAAATCACAATTTTGTAAACATAGATTACAGAAATAAGGCGAACAATTATTTGTATCTTTATTCATTTTAAATAATTAAGATAATTGGTTGACTGAATGACTGTTTTCATTAAATTAATTTCACTTATTTGTGCATAGATAAATTTAATATTCAAGCCGAAATTTAAATTATATAATTCTTAAGTTATAAAATTTATAAAACGAATATTCTAAGCGTCGTAGTTGATTTCATTGAAAGATATGAAATTTTGTTATTTGATTATATTTGTATACCAAAATTAATAATCATTCAGTGTTTTATTTAGTCATAACACACAATAAGTACTTTGTTGCATTCATATGTAGGGCGAAACTTATCTAAATTCACCTGTGCTGTATGTAGCATGTATTTTTTTAATGAGAAATAAATTCTTTCTGGCATTTTTTACTACCATTAAAAATCTAAAATTTAATTTTCAATAAAAGTTTTTCTCGAGACTCTAACGTTAAGTAAATTCTTGAGAAGAATTCACCATTCAATAATTTTTAATTTTCTCAAAGGTTAAAAGTGTTGTTTTTGCATAAAAAAACTAAGAAGATTTATTGTCCGCACATAATATTGTTAAATCAAAATTTATTAAATATAAAAAATAATGAATAAGGAATATATAATATGAATAATAAAACATATACACTCCATAGATTTCTACGTATTACAGTTTAAGAAATATTACTTTTCGCATTTAATAAATTGCTCGCGCGCGCGCATGCGTGTGCGTGCGTGCGCATCGTAATAAAATAATCCTTTCAAGTAGTAGGAGTTTTGAAAACGCTTTTTTTTGTTATTATGATTAATATGAGTAAAGACCATTTTAATTTTTTTCCTTTACATTAAAATTACTTCAATATATTCAATTGCGACATGCACTTAGTAACTATGATAAGAATACGATCATAATCATGTTGTATTATCTAATTTAAAATACCATACCAATAATACAGTGATATCTATCAAAGAGTAATTTGTAGTATCTATCAAAGGTCATATGATACAGTTTACAATACTTCATAAATACTTCAGCTAATTTGACAATGCTAATATCTTTTTTTACTTACAAACGCTTCTAACTATTAAAAAATTATTTCTATCATTATGGTTAACAACAGTTAACAGTTCTTTTCACACGAATAAAAACTTTACCTGAAATTTCCGTTGAAAAGACAAAAAATTAAAAATAAAGCCTTTTTTTTTAACGCACACAAAAATATTTACTATTTATTTTAATAACAAAAAATCAAATTTTTTCAATATTGTTATTCTGAAACCGTGAATTTTTATAAATATTGTATAAACCTTTTATTCCTCAAGAATGCTTATAAGTGTCATGAAATTTAGGCCTTTTAAATAAATTAATTATTAAATAAAATGTATTCGATATATATATACCAAACTATTAGAAACAAACAAACTAATTCTTGTAAAAAATTTTAAAAAGTAATTCTTAAATCTTTATGCGGACTAAGTATGTGAATTTCTTGTCTTAGAAAAATTCAGTAAATTCTCCAAATTTGAAACATTAATATTGAAGAATCAAACGTCTTGACATTTAATTATTCCTTATATTAGACTGCATTGTGTCTATTATTGCGTTTATTCATTAGTTTGTTTAGATATTGATTTTTTTATTATATGTTATATTCGTTTTGATAGACTAGTAAGAATTCTAAAAAACATTTCAACATCCATTAAATTTAAAAGAAAAGCCCATTCCATCGTTCATTTCTTTTGTTGTCGATGATGGACAGTTGAATGTTACCATTTTATTAAAAGATGTTTCAATATTTTAATATCTGCTTACACATGAATTATATAAATTGGATCTTTAGAAAATAATTATCTTTCTAGGGGATACAATAAGGGAACACAGTAAATTTGTAATACATGTCTAAAAAATTTATTAGCACAAATTAGAAAGGTATTGTAAAAAAATATGTTGTCAAAAATTTATTTCCTTCTTTCTTTTTTGTATGATTTTGTCTTTAAATGTTTCAAATACGAATGGTATGGAAGAAAACATGCTTTTCATCTTCATTCATTTATGCTAGAGATAAAATTACATACCACTGAAAATTAAGTCTTGGTTAATTACATTTCATTTTTTAGTTTTAAGAGATATTAACAGTATCTAAAATGCCTATTTTTCTATTTTTAACATATTGCTAAAAAAAGAGGGGATTGTATATTTTTCAATAAATAGAAAGAAAATCCAAAAAAAAAAAATCAATTTGGTTACTTGATTTATTGCCCTTTGCTTACTATTTATATACATTTTGTAAATATTTTTCTGACTTAAATAAAACTATGTACTTAAATATCTATAAGCATTCTCTTCTTAAACTTATAGGTAATATTCCTCCGCGTAAATTATTTTTCAAATTTCTCAGAAATTTGTGAAAATTACATTTTAATTAATTTTAATGACATATTAGCCGCCTTTGGCGTCCAGCCGGTTCGGCAGTATTAATGCTCTCTAAAATTTCCAATTGAATATTTTAGGTAATTTGCTATCTTAATACCTCCTTCAGCAAAATATTTTCGGGCTTCAAATTTTGAATTTCATATAATTCATAGTATTAAAGAAGTCTTTATGTTCATTGTACCACTCTAAACTATGTCAACTTTAGAAAAATTTGATTTTGAAATTAAAGTGTAATTGATTAAACTTCAATTGATACAAAAACATTTTGCTGCATTTTTAAAAAAATGTGTGTAAAGAAAACAAGGTTTCAAACGTTCGTCATTGAAACTTTAGATACAATATAGAACATTTTTTAATTATTATATCTAAATTTTCTAGTGTCTTAAGGAATCATATTCTGCGATATATTTTGACACATCAGCTGTTAAATAAAATTTAAAGGAAAAATGTTTTTATATTTTGCGAGGAAATTTTTTCAAATTATGAAGCTTTGGATATAAGAATTTTAGAACATTTTCATTATATGCAAAACGTTTCATTATATTATATAAAACATTACATTTACATACAAATAAATATAAAACTAAACAGTTTTACAACAGATAGCTTCAGATGTAAATGTATGTACCGAACGAATTACCACATAAAACTTAGTCCATATTTGATAAAAAGAAGGAATGAATTGTACATGCCAAAACTTTTTAGTGTTTAGCAAACAGAAAATAAAAAGTATTAAAATTACAAAGACAAAAGAGGAATATTTCTGCATAGTTAATGTAATCACAGCACCACGTGATAATACTTTAAGAAACCGAGGTAAGAGAGTGAGGATTCGAATTCATTTGAAAGAGGAAGTACCTACGTTCATCTGATAAAGTTTTCTGATCTAGAAAAAGCAAATGAGAAATCTTAATGTAATTTCGCATACGAAATTCAGGAGAGATAAGAGACATATTCACTCAAGCATTCGTTCGCCATATTTTACCTGCACTCCCTTCTTCCATTTTGCTCTTAAAAGAAATGCATTTCGAAGGCCTCTAATTAATAATTTTTATCCATTCAGCAAAAATTGCTAACTTTTACTTCCTCCTCTTCCTGATTTTAATTCTTCCCGTTTTATTTCAATTTCCGCTAGCTAAATCTAAGCGTTGAGTGCTGTTATATGTGGACTTCCATTTTGTTTCGTCTCTATTATACCGGAACAAATCATTAATTTCCTACATGATACATGAAATGCAATAGATATTTAATAAGGATTAAGAATTGTAATAAATTATTTAAAAAATTTAATGAACTTGATGCAGTAAAGGTATATGACTACGTTAGGGAGGATTTTTTACAAAAACGCTAGAAAATATTTATATTTTTGAATATTTGCATATAAAAGATTGAAAAAACACGTATAGAACTAAAATACACAAGCTAAGTCACAAGTTTTAAAAAAAATTAGAGAAAAGGGCTCTTTTTTTCTCTAAAAAGTGGTATAAAGCAAAAATCTTCTGATTTAGGTGTTTATCAAATGATTTACTTAAAATTTTATAAATAACTTAAGAAATATGTAATCTAGTTCCTGAAGTAAAAAATAAGCTGTAATTGGTATTCAAATGATAAATAACACGAAGTTTTCTATTTTTTTCACATTGTGAAGCACGAAAACAACTATAAAATGTTTCTAAATGAATATATTGCTTCTTCTCTAGTTCAGGAACTACAGAAATTATGGAAGAATTATTATTCCGAATCTGAACAAAAAATATGCCTTAGATTTTAATTTATGGGGTTTTTGGCAATAAAATTCTATCACAGAATAGAATTCGAGAAAATGGCGCCTAAAGATGCAAAATGGCATTAAAACGTATGCAAATGCAAATATAAGAATCATCGTAACTTCCCTAAAAATAAACTTAGAAACAAAATTCTAACCGGTTTTATTTTTAACACTTGTTCAAACATTGAGAATATTAAATAAAAAATCATAATTGAGTAAAAAGATCAACTTCTTCACTTAGTCATCTATCTTATGTCATTATTTGGAAAATTAGTGAGAGTTAGGAATACTCTTTGGTTTTGAAACGCCACAGAGTTCTTTCATTCCCTTACTTTCCTTTATTTTTTCGCAGTTTCCATTTAAGCAATTTCAGGTTTGCTTTATGACTTTTCAATGTAAATTTGTGAAACTCATATTCCCATTATAAAACTGAGAATGTGAAATTTTGGCTCTTGGAAGGTTCATTTCATAATAAAATATTTATATAAATTTTCAACATGTCTTTTTCTTGTTTCATTTCTGATTCCTCAATCAAATTTCCATTCTTCACAAGAATTCTAATCCCATTTTTTTCCGCCTGATGATCTGTTGAATGATGAAATTAAATAATGAGGATACTTCAGTGTATATTTATAAAAGGAAAAAAGATAAGTCTATGTTTTATTGACGTATATAAAATTTGTGAAGAACCCTGAAAACCAGAAGTGAAAAAAAAAGAGAAGTCAGTTTTTGAAAAGGGAATGTAACTTTTTCTGCCAAACAAGAAAAATCTTTTTACTTTGAAAAAAACTGTAGATAATTTAATCAATATTTTCCTTTATGAATATTTTCGTTAAAGACACAACTAAACATAGTGAATATAGAGCGTACTCATAAACAGAAAATGTCAAGCATCAACGCATAGACAGGTATTTCATTAAAATGGGAGCCCATAGCATAATGAGTTAAGCTGTAAAACTCATAGCTTATTCACGACTTCAAAGATTTGCTAGTCTGCTTTTTAAACAGGATTATATTGAAAGAAAGTCTTTCTTAATACGCCTTGTATAATACGCCTTGGTGAAGTCAATTCCCTTTTTTTCAAATTTTTATCTTCATTTTTTCCAAAAAGTAACATTTCAGTATATATTTACTGAGTTATTTTACATTTAAGATTACAGAGAAATCTTAACAAGGGAATAGAATAGTAATATCTTAGAGTGTAAAAAATAAAACAAAAATTCTAGCGTCATTCAACATAAAGTTTCATTTTAATGCAAAAAATGTTTCATTAAAGCACATAAATTATATACAGAGGCACCATACACATGAATTTTATATTATATATATATATATATATATATATATATATATATATATATATATATATATATATATATATATTGTTACGAATTTTCCGGATTCGTTTGGATAGTGGAAGTTATACGGTGTGGAGAACGCTCAATCAGCAGGCGGCAATAGAAAAAACAAACAACGACGTTTATTTACAGAAAGACAGGACAGGACAGCACAAAGACGACAACTATATACAGCATAGAGAAGACAATTATCTTCAGACGAGACGTGCACACAACAAGACTCTACTGCAGACAGTAGCGCACAGCTTAGTTCAGCACTAGCTTGACTCCGTCGCTGCTCTGCTAATCTCTGGAAGATCCGTTGCTTACCGTCGATCCCGCCTACCACTGTGGCAGGTGCAGACTGCCTTCTTTTATAGGTCTCAGGAGGCGATGAAGTAAGCCTCTCAACCAATCAAGAACTTTCGAGGCGTATCTCGGTTCCCAATGGACGGATCGGAAAAATTCTCGATGTTTCGGGTATAATATATTTTGTCTCAAAAGTCGCCAAATTCGTCGCCAAGTTTGTCGACAAGCTCTAGGACCTCCGACGCGACACCCGGACTCCGTCCAATACCGATGACTGTAAAACAGTCTTTCTGATGATGGAACCAACTATGCTGGGAAGCAGCATCACAGATTCGTAACAATATTTAGGTAATTTCGAATGAGAATAAATACGGAGTTATTACTCTAATTGTTGCCCAAAAACCTATTTCTGAACTGCTAGAAATAGGCATCTACTTCCAGTTGGTTAAAATGCTTTAAATGAAGTAAATAATTATTTTTCAGTGGTTTCGTCAGTGAATATTTTACAAAATCACAAGGTCTAATTTCTTTTGTTATTGTTATTGTTATTAAAACACTTAGAGGGAACTGATTCGATAGATTTTATGTTTAACAACATTCTCTCAGCACAAAGAAGAATTTAGGTTATAAAAAAGAAGGGGGTATAAAAAGAAATAGGGTTGAAGTAGTTACTAAAAACCTACAACGTGTAATGATCAAGTTCATTATGAATGTCTTCATAACTATTGATGGCATATTTGAAGCCATTCTTCATCAATGGTGATGATATATCTTCATTCTTGTAGAAGTTCATAATACTCATTATTCGTATTTGAGTAAAAGTTTGGCACGAGGTTGGAAAATTTCCTATGCTGAGCTAGGAGAAATAATATACGGATAGAAAGAGTTGAGTAGAAAGTGGCGCAGAGATCTGAATCCCCTTTGCATATAATGTATCTATAGTTACAATAGTCATAATGAACATAAATATATTTTGTAGAGATAATGCCACAAAGGAGCCCATGCCCTGGGATGGGCTGTTTAAATTCATAGTTGGGACCTGATCAGTTAATGTCAGCATGCGGTATGAATAGAAAAGTTTTGCTTTCTTTCTGAAAAGCTCTGTTTAACGTGCTAAATTTCAAGGGAATAATTTCTGATGTTTTTCTTCAAACATAAATTAATGATATTATATTTGATTTGTACAAGATAAATGACCAAGTAATGAAACTTTTACTATTAAAATTTAGGTAAAATTTAGAACATGTCAAGAGTCAGGTAGAGAAACATTCGACAAACAATACTGACACTTTCTTGAGGCTGCGTTGATTAGTGTAAAATAATGAAATTCAAAGCTAACTAATTCGTTCCATTAGAATCACTAAAGAGTGGGCAAGAGTGGATAAATTTTTGTCTAAAATATTGTACTTCGCTCTTTTTAGTACTAAATCTGAGATACAAAAAAGCCAGAGATATATGAAATAATGAAAATAAAATAATAAATGAAATAACGTAAAGTCGATTGATAAAAAATATACATTGAAGAAAATATAAAGTAGTGAATATTAGAAAATAATTTTAGTACAAAAAAGTTATATGTATAATGTTTACATGTTAAAATTAAATGCAGACATTTCTTTGTATTGATAATAACAGGCTTCCCACTCTAATTGTGCCCCAAAAGCTATTAAAAAAACCTGAAAATACGCATTTACTTCTAAAGGGAAAACAGATTTAAATAAAGTAAAGTATCTTATTTTATGCTGTTTAAATCAATAAATATTTCTTATAAAATTTTATACAGTCCCTCGAACATTTCAGTTAAATTCAGTAAAATAAATTTGTTACACAGAATTTTAATCAATAAAGTTCTACTCTTGAATGGCCAAAACTGACAGAATTACTAAATTTTGAATATCTATATAAGTTGAATATACCAACAATCAAAACATATTCTTATGAATTAAAATACTTTTAGTGGCTTTTTACAATTTCGATAAATAAAAATTTCAGTTTAATAGTTTGAAAAATATAACCTCTCAATGAACAAAAATCCCTCCATTTCGAGAGAATTATTTATTAAATTTCATACAAGCAAAACAAAAAAAAATCATATTAAACATAAAAGTAATAATTAAATATTTTTCATTACCAAAATGTTCCCTATGATTGATTATTTATGTTGGTAGCTGTTTTTATAAGGAATTATAATTCATTTTTAATTTCTAATGTAAGAAATATATAAAGAGAAAGTATTGGAATCAAAAAAGAGCAAACGAAATCGAATCACTACTTTTCAGCCCTTCCCGAGTTAGAAATTAATCCCTTTAGAATTATATATGTCTGCAGATAGACAGAATGGTTGACATACTCAAAAACGCTTTGAGCGAGACAAATGATTGTAATATTAATTTAATATAAATTTTGTAGAAAATCTGCCAAAATTCGAATAAAATATTTATTGATGAAATCTATTTATCCGGAAGAGCAAGTACAAAAGAACTTGATACTTCGAAAATGTAAGAATTAAATTTTGTTTCTAGTTTTGCAGTCAACGAGTAGTTCCCTTCAAATTTCGTATCAAATCTGTCAATAGGAATGTGGGGGGGGGTGCATCTGCGTCTGCACCTTTGAATATATGAAAAGGCAATAACGCGAAATTGCTATGATTTAAATAAATAAATGAATTTTGCTGTGTTATTTTGGGAGTATAATTTTAGTTCTATGTCAAATTTTGATTTCACTCTATTGATAAAAAGGTATCAAAATTCTATGTCATAATAAACATACATAAACAATTCTATGTCAAATTTTGATTTCAATCAATTTGATAAAAAAGGCAGCAAAATTTCATAAACAAATATCGTATGTATTACTGCATGTCAGCGGTTAATTGACAAAAAGAAAATGCCAAAGATACTATACTAGATATAGAAATATGCTGGATTCGCAATAAGGTTTTATTCTTTGTAACTATTGTCCACCAATTCCACATAATTAATATGCAAGTACTATTTTATGTTATTGTGCTATGTAATAACACAATCCTATTCTAATTTCGCATATGAAACCACATTACTTTCATATGTGAAATTCTGAAATTAAAAATCTGAGCACTCTTGGTATTCATTGTATTTCTTGATGTACACGATTTTTTGAAGTAAAATCAGTATAATACTTTTCAAAGAGTATGCAAGAAAGTTTTGTAAAGACCACTGCCACTGGTTAATAGGCACACTTAAGATTTATAATTATTATTTCTTTACTGTACGGAATTTTAGTGTGTGGTCTTGGAAATATAATAAACATGCTTAGTCTCATTTTCTTTTTACAATTTTCATATTCTTACATACGTTAGCTCGCAATGGGGCCCAGTACCTTACAAACATAATCGCATTTGGAAAACTTGAAAGAAATTGAATTTTGCTACGAGCTGGACACATTTATTAACAGCTTTATTTAACCTGGAAATCTTTTCACGTCACTTTTAGATACTGCAACAGAATGAATAAGTAAAATCATTTCATCATTATTACTGACTTGTAACTCCAGGAAAAGAATTGAACAGTAAACGTTAATGTAAATAATTTCAGTATACATGGATTTCCAAAATTTCAAAGATATGACTGAATTTCGGCAGTCTGAATTCAGCAGCTTTTAATAATTTTTCGCATTCCTATTGATTATCTAGCCTCTAAAATTTGTTTATGTACACTTCTCTGGTTTATTTTTTTATCTCCAATTCGTGGCAATCGTGGCTTTATCAACAATGTATTTTAATCATGAACAAAACAGTATGTTGTATTTGTTCATAGAGAACTCAAGAACTTTGTTCTCAGGGTCAACAGTTTTAAATACTTTTTCAGAACGATAAGATTTTGCCTCAAAAGTTTTAAAGATGTAATTTAGGCTTTTTAAAGAATTTTCTATTTTAAATATTTAGCAAATGTAGCATTGACGATTGCAAAATAGGATTTTTTTCACTTGAATGCAACCTCAAAGTTTGCTGTTGTTAGTTATAAGAAAATGTAACAGTTCGCAAGAATCTTAGATATGTTGAAGATATTGCAATAACTGAAATATTGAGAACATAATTTTGAATCTTACTGAGCGTGTATAGGTCAACAATGGGCTTAAGTTTTCCAATGCCAGACTTCTTTCATAAATCTGATTTCCAACTATGTAATCAGCAAGAAAAATAGAATAAAATGTATTGGAAAATTTTATTTTAAACGTAACATTGTTTTAACCGCTGAAATGTTTTAAATGTTTTTTTTAAATCCGTTAATTTTTGCTACTTTGAATATTCTTACCATTCGCTCTTAATTAACAAATAATATTATAATTATGGGTCGAGTATCATAAATGAAAAT
The DNA here is from genome assembly GCF_947563725.1 of Argiope bruennichi. Lineage (NCBI taxonomy): Eukaryota > Metazoa > Arthropoda > Arachnida > Araneae > Araneidae > Argiope > Argiope bruennichi. Next base: position 42,716,755 of record NC_079154.1, on the reverse strand, counting down.
GTATTTTTAGATCAAAATAACTTTTTTCCAAATTTGCATGTATGTCAAATTACTTCAAAATAAAATTTTTAATATTTAATTGGCAGTATAATCTTCATTATCTTATAGATAAAAGCAGCTTCTTGCATTTTATCTATAAGATAATGAAGATTATACTGCCAATTAAAAATTATACATTGAAGTAATTTGACATTCTTGTTCTCAATTTAAAATTGAACCTGACTTCAGAAATCTTTGATAGTATGTAATTTTTAAAAAATTATTTTCTTAAGAAATTTATTATATAATAACTAACGCTATAACATCAGAGACAGATAAATTATTTAAATTCTAAAAATTAATGTCGCTTTCCACAATTTTATACTTTTTATTATTCCTTACAATTTGGGATTTTTCCGTTTTGTAGCGAAATGGAGAATATTTAAGGATTTTTTGGCGGCCCACCCTACAAAATAAACATTAATTACTATTAATGGATAGCATTTTTTTAATTTTTAAAATCAATTTTCTGTATGCACATCACTAGCAAGAAATGAGTACTGATTTCTGATCAGCAAAATCATTTTGTGTTCTTAAAAATGAAAAAGTCCCCTTACTCAAATGCTTAGTTTTTTTTTTTTTTTTTTTTTTATTGTCTGTGTCATTGCCGAACCATATGATAACAAATTAACAGAAGAAGAAACATTAAAAAATAAGCTGATCAAACTAAATAGAAGTGATATATGCGGCAATTAATTACCTTTGTTTTTCTTTTTGTTTCAACGATATTAGTTGCCTTAGGTTCAGATCCTGTGTTTGCGGAAAGGGTTAAGAAGTTTTCATTTATTTTTGATTGATACCACAAAGACAAAAAAATGCTTATTTTTCTACATAATATGGAGAATAACAACATTATGCATACAAAAATTTGCATGTAGAGTTTAAGACTAATTGATTGATTGCAGATATGTCGATATTGGTTAAGATGTTCCTATTCTCTCAAGATAGTGCTGTTTCAAGATTCCTTTGATATTTGAAAGAAGGATAAGGGAGTCAGCATAAGAGACTAAGGGAGTAAGAAAAGAAAACATCCAGTCGGCATTGGAAAATTATGTTAGTAATTAAAATAGATTTTTCTTTCCTTTTTTTTCCATTTGTTGGATAGGAAGATAGGAAAACAAAATAGTGTCGATAAGAATGAATTCTTTTACAAGCAATGATCGCCTTTATAAAAATTATTTAATATATTTATATATAAAAAAATCGATACCTTCCAATGTCTGTATATTTTAACTGATCTTAAAATGTACATGCTAATCTTTAAAAGGTAATGGCTTTTCCCAGAAATGTCGTATTAGTATTTATTATTCGTACAACTAGAACAATGTTTTATATGAATTTAAGCCTCATTTTTTTTACTTTAATAAAAGAAATAAATATATTTTATCGAACGAAAATGGAATATTAATTTAACTTGGGTTTCGGATAAAATAAGGATTTATTCTTTGAATTATTACTGGAAAAAAGAATTCAAAATATAATATATTTATTGAAATAACTAGGTATATGCAATTATATTTCCTTTTAAGAAGATAACACAAGTACTAATTTTAAAATATTGTGGAACTTATATTTGTCTTATATGTAAATGTACAAATAAACTAAATGAACTATTATATTATATAATGCACTTAAAGCATTTTGATCTAGGAACCATAATGCATAATTATTTTAAAGAATGACTATAGTTATATATATTATATATAATAGAATTTATATATTAATATTATAGGGATCAGAATATATTAATATATATTCCGAGCAAACAAATATGAGACTTCAATTTTAACTAAATTATATTAGGCATATACTTTTAATCTGAAATCATATTATTTTAAAGTATAGAAACTCTTTATGAAACTAAGAAGTTGAAATGTAAATATGAAACGCTTCATTCTAGACTTAATTAACAGCAAAGACGTTTTCAAAATATATTTTGCTGAAAATCTTTGTGGCAGAAAGAAAGTTCAATTTATTTTACTAATATTTACCGTATCTATCTTTTACTGTTTGTAACTATATTATTGATATTTACTTCAATAGCATTCATATAATAGAGAAACATTCTGAGAATTTAATAATAATTTTCAAAGTAACGTTGGATAATTAAATAATATCTGAACCTATTTTCAATTTTAATTGTTGTCTAATTTCATAAATTATTGAAAATGAGACTATTACTTTCAGTGACTTCAATTATTTTCTGTTGGAAATACAAGTTCTTAAAAGAAGAGAAAAAAAATGAAAGAAATAATATTTTTATCCATATGAATTTAGCGGTTAAAAACATGTAAATAAAGAAGAAATAGAAAAACTTGTTTGTGTTGACTTCTCTCAAGAATGCCCAACATAAAAGTTTATGTTCATTCATAATTTCAAAAAAAAATTGAAAAAAATTGTAAATAGTTACATTTATTAAAGGAAAAAAATGCAATTAATTAGAAAAATTTTCTTAGAATTTAAAGAGGGGTTACTTTTTTAAAGCCATTTTTCTTGGTTTCTAAATTTATTTTTGCTTTCAGATCCAGCTGTTGATGTTAGATGCAGTGTCTATGTTTATCAGAAAATATCTGTAGTAAATGATTGGCGGATTATGACACAGGACCCTTAGTAACGCTTCGAAATGTTATAAGATTACGAATGATATAACATTACAGAAAAATAAGTAAAATTGCTGGAGTTGGGAACAATGCTGTGGTTTCTTTCCCATAGTGACTAAATATATAGTAAAATAGAGTTTAAGATTTTTTTTCTAAAAATGGGGAAAAAGAGAACATAGAACAATTAATATATGCACTCTCGATCTTTGACATGAAACAAACGTTGACGAAATTGGACCATTGGCTAACAATGGTGGATTTGTTCTTTGGTTTTCCTCATAGTTTAGATATTTTTTTCCACATTTTGATTGAACTAAAGAAAAAAATTTTCTTCTATCTTTTGCATGACAACAACAATTAATCAAAATATGGCAGTTTAAAGTAAAAAATGAGCAAATTTGCATTAAAATTATATATTGAAATAAGTCTTATTGTTCACGAACATTATACATTTACTTTCTGTTTTAACAAAACCTTTTTACTGTCTGAAAAAACAATATTGTTTTGCTAATTTATCAACCTTTAAATATACAAAGGATGGACTCAAAAGTCCAAAAATTAAACTCACAAAATATTTGTAATGTTTTTTTTTTCAAAACAAATAGCTGTTTTGATTTGAATTTTCAAAAATATTTATTCTTCGATTATATTTATATAAAAATAAAGATAAGCAGACTCCTTAGATATGCAGATGAACATAGTTTATAAAGACCAGTTACAAACAAAAATATCATAAACAGCTATTTCATTAAAAGGCATGTCAAAAACCTTAAATTGTCTTTTTAAAAGCCATATTTTATTCGTGGCTTTAAACATTTATTAGCCTATTTTATAAGCAAGATTATTGCGAAAGGAATATTTTCATATTCAAACCAATCCTATTCTTTCAGTTAAAGTCAATTGTATTTTGAAAAAATACAAATTTAAATTCATTTACTAAAATAAATTTCATTTTAAGAAATTTTTATGGAGTTATTCATTATTGAAATGTAGTAAGACGAATAAAAGAAATAAAAAATATATAATAGAGAAAAGATAATAAAGAAATAGATTATCTGTTGTTGTTTATTTTTATACATCGATTTATTTTTAAATTTATATTATTTATATTTATCGATTTATTAACTTCTTTTATGAGTGCTGACTAATTTTCTAAATATGAAGTTGTGCAAATCAATTTCTAAGAAGTGGAAATACAATGACAATTATATTCCTGACTTATAAAAATTATATCTATAATGTTTCGCATAAAAGAGGCATGACTAAAAAACATTATAAGGAAAGAAAATGGAAACAAACTCTTTTTTTAACACTTCAATGAATAAGTTTTTTCTATCTTTTTCAGATAGACTCATAAAAAATATTTACTTCGTGACGTAATAAACAAAAGGTTTCAAAAAGAAGAAAATAATTAAAATTTTCGCGAACTTTAATGAATATGGTAAATATTTTTTGGCATATAAATCCGTCTTTTTTTTTCTTGTCTACACGAATTTGGAATAAAAATGGACCTTAATTATTAATAATTAGTTATGAAAATTTTAGTTTTCCTCTTCCTCTCATAAAATTTAAAAAATTAAAATGGATGCTGTTTGCTAATCAACGATTTATTCATTAGGAGTTTTAAATAAACAATACCTGAAAATGTTCATGTTACTTCTTTCTACTCTTAAAAAAAACTCTATAAATTCGAAATCATATTTAAGTTTTATGTTTTTTACGTTACTGAGATGTAAACTATTTTTATTTATTGTAGTCACTATTATCTTGCTTCTACTGATATATTCTCTTGATCTTCTGATACATTACTCTTGATTTAAAATTTATGTTAATTCCCTAAACTTTGAGTTACAGCGGTATTATTTGAATGAAGAAAGATACATTTTTTTTATTCCTCAAATAATGAGTTTATCTTATTTATTATAATGAAATATTTATCGCAGTACTTCCATGTGGCATTTTAAAGTGGCATAATGTGGCATTTTAAAGATAATCTATGGCAATCCTACTAGAATTTCATAATTTTGGCATGCTATCAAATGATTAAAAATAACTCTAAAGAAATACACCCTTTCCAAAATTTTAATTCTCGCTAATGTATAAAGGTGTCCTTCTTATGGATTAAACGAGCATTAAATCAGAGTACATAGCGAATCTTCAATGAACCCAGATATAAAATGATCTGCGTTTGGAGTCCCAAGAAGAAATTTGCCTCAGCACCAACAAGAACAATTAGAAGTAATTAAAAAATATAAATTATAGATGTAGATATAGATTATAATATATAATAAATTTATTTATTATTTATCTATATTTTCACTATAACAACGAGCAGTAACAAGTGTATGCGATTGCTTAAACGTGTATAACAGTGATTCAGAAAGTTACAGATAAAAGAAAAGTAACAAATCAGCAAAGTCATAGAAGAGAAAAACTTGTCAATTGTCAATAAATTTCAACTATTCTGAGATAAATTATATTTAAATGTGAAAGAAATTGTTAACTCTATTTCTTTGAATGTAATGTATAAGCAATTGTAATTAATTCATTTTCTAACTCCACAATAAATAAAAGTAATCCAAAGAGCTTTTATAATTTATTTTGCAATTTTTATTATTAATTAATGCTGACATTAATTCTTTTATTTTTATTCATATATTTACAATATAAAATAAAATATAATGTTAAAGATAAAGTTACAATTATTATAACCAAATTTAGGGATTAATCACCAGACTCTAGTAGCATTTTTAATGTCACTTCAAATGTGAATGTACTCTTAAAAAGACTGAAACCGTTTTTAATATCCAGAGTAGAGCAATTTATTACAAATAAATTAACTTCAAGTAAAGAAACCTTGAAGGCCCCTGATTTCAAACAATGAAGAAATTCCATTGCAGCTTGCACAAACTAGTTCAGTGATTTTACTATTCATAAAAAAAATTCAAAAACTTAAAAATGATAAAGAACTTGCTTTGAAAAGAAAAGTATTTTAATCGATAGATTTATTAGTAAAACATTCAAAAGAATTTATTAAATCCATTATATTTGACCAGATACAATAACGTGAAATTGATAGTTAAAATTGTATGCAATTTTTTTCCTTGTGTATTTCCTGTTTGCCAACTAATTTTTAATACTTTTAACATTGCACTATGATGAGTTTATTATTGCAATATACTGGAAAAAAAAACTAACAAGTGTAAAGAATCCTTCCAATAAAGCAAATTCTCGTCAAAATTCGGGGGAAAATTATTCTTTGATTTAAATTTTGCTACAAAATGTTACCCTAGTAAACAGTGAAAAATTTTTAAATTTTGCTATGTTTGGAGAAATGCAAGCAAATTATCATGAAATTCAATTTAAAATATTGATGGAAAGTCCCTCCAGTTTACAATAAATGAAATAAGATTATAAATTCAGTCTTTTTCAAGATAAAATTTTTGAAGAATATAGAAAAAAAATATAGACTTGGTCATACATTCATTTGGATTTAAAGCAGTTAGATTTTTAAATTAATAGATTTGATTATGACATTTTCTTGGAAAATATTTCTTGAAACTTAAAACCCTCAGACCTATTATGAGGTTAAAATATAATTGAATAAAAATATTTTCAGAACAGTTTGCGAAATCAATTGCTTGTAAATGGAAAAGCAATTATATCTATATTATATATAAGGACAGTTTTCGTCTAAAGCATTTGGTATATTAAATCAAAACCAAACAAAAATGCATTTGAATTACAATATTTTAAATGCTTGACTTTTTAAACGATTTACAAAGCAAATAAATATGGTTGCAATAACAAATTATTATCATGTCATAAAGTCAGAAATAAAATTTTAAGATCAAAATAGAAAAATTTACTTCTACAAACACATTAACAAATTAACAACAGAAGGAAGGACCGATATATATCCTAATAATATTAAGCAAGAGTGACATTTAAGGAACTAATTGTCTTTGCAGCTTTTCTCTTTTCCAAAGTAGCCGTGAGTGTATTCATAGTATTTACATGGAGAAATGGAAACGTAATTCCTTTTCGATTTATATTTGAAAAAATGCATACTCTTCAAAGCAAAATGACAAAAAAAAATAACATTATACAAGAAAAACAGTGTTTAGTTACCGTACGAATATTTTTTTTGGTTCGTCAATTTCCTACTTAAAGGATATTCTACTGCAGTATTCCTTGTATATTTGAAAGAAAAAAAAGTGAGTGTATAGGTAGGGAATTACACCTACACTAAGTGGAAAAAGATCTTAGCGGCCAAGATCATTTTTATTTGGAAAATACCACGTGTCTTAAAAATGACTGATGGATTTTGAAAATCAATAAGAAAAAGAAGAAGTACGATAGAAAGGCAACGTTTGCAGGCTTATTCTTGGGATATCAGGGGTTTTTTTTAAATCGCAAAATTATTTTATTACAAATTTAGTGAATATTGCCTCTAAATGGAAAAGCAAAACCCGGTGTAAAAATTTTAAGAGGATTGTTTAAAAAATTAAAACTATAATTAAAATTCTTAACAGTTCGCTAAATTCCACTAAAATCGACTGGTTCGCTTAATGGGTGTATGGTGACACAGTCAACAGGTCTCAATAACAAATAACTATGTTTATTAACATGAAGACACGAGTACACAGACGATGAAACACAGCTGTGACGAAAACAAGCAATACACAACAGCACTTTGAACAAACAGCAGCCCACAAGTAGTAATTGATAGCAAAAAAAACTACCACAGTAAATAAAGCGGCCAGACAGAACACAGTAGGAGATGGGAATCCATGTATTTATTCATTAAGGTCTCTCCAAAAGCCAGCTGTTTTTCATTGGCTTGTCAATTCAACTGTATCCAACTGTCTACTCACTACTATAGGACTGGTTATTTCACACACAACTTGATTCTGCTTCAATATTTGTCACCAAGACTCTTTGCAAGGTTCATTTCTCAATCCACTCAACGCTTGCGCTTCGCAGTATTGATCCAACTAATTCGCCGTTGACTCAACTCTCACTAATTATATTATTCACTTCAACTTAGACTTCTGATCTTTTATAACTTTTGTAGCAGGGCAAGAAAAATTACCATAATTCGCTTCCTATTGGTCCTATCACCAACATTCCTGAAGATTCCAATCATCTATTTTGTCGCCAAATGGTCACCGAGCTCAGCGGCCATTGCTCCAATACCATTCAGCATCCAACAAAGTTGTCCATAAAACTATCTTCACTACGATGGAACTAAGTATGCAGAGAAGCAACATTACAGATTCATATCATTTTCAATGCAGCCTTCATTTTGAACAACGTGACGCATTCTGAAGCAAAAATTTTCGAGATTCTCAAATGCTTCGTTTTAATCATACCTGTTGCAAATAGCCTGCAGCGCCATCTGTCTAGGACAATTTTAACTGAATTTTCAATTGGGTGGGGTAAAATTCCCTTATTTCTCAAGTGTAAGGGCGCAAACGATAGATTTCTATCACATTCCAGGTCTTTTAATTTATTTCCTTTATTGATTTTCAAAATCCGTCACTCATTTTGGGGACAGGCGGTAAGAAGGCAAGTCTGTCTCCACAAGGAAATTATTTGAAGAAATAATAAGTTTTTCCGCTTTGCCTTAAGATCCTTTGAGATAAAAGTTGCATTTTCTTCCCACGTAAATCTAATAACATCAACATCTCTAAAAGATGAGTGATGAGGCCATACGTGACTTTATCGGCAAAACTAGCAGGTGTCAGATTCATCAAGAGGAAAAAATTTCGATTCGAAAGGATTTCTATAAAGAAAATAACTGTAAGCTTGTTGGGTTTGGGGATTATAGGCATTTTTTGATGTAGTAAACATGCCAAAGGGATTCATAGATGATGGGGTGAATATATTTTGGAAAATTTAAACTCATAGTGGCAGCTTGAAGCAATGGAATCGATTTCTTAAAGGTTGATTTTGCCAGTCCTAAAGTCATCTGACTATTTTATAATGTTGCAAGTTTTGTTCGGTTAAGTAATAAATAATTAAGTAATAAAAATTACGTGCTGAATTTTGTACTTAAAGTTTTCGATATACAATGAATTATTTTCAGTTTTAATCACCAATGGAAAAACATTTGAATAGTTTTTATCTTTGCCAAAATACTTAAATTTTTCTTTGATAAATAGCTGCACCATAAAAAAATAATACATGGTACAAAATATTTATTTAACCCTCACAGCCTTTACCTATCTTACTAAAATTTGTACAGCGCATGAAAGCCGACAAGGAATATTCTCAAAGCTTGTAAGAAAACAGCATAGCATCATATAACAACATTATAGTATCATGAAATTAAAGCAGATACAACATGCATATCCAGATTCAAAGTGCAATATATATAACTGTTCAGTTAAACTAATGGTTTGGGTAACAAATAAAAATTCACAACTTTACATTACAAAGTCCCGTCCAGAAAATAATAAAACCTCTTGTAAATAACCAAGAGTAGATGATGTGAAATACAATATGTAACGAAATAAACTATTCCTTAAATAAATCTAAGGTTTCAAGAATTATTTTCTTAGTCAAATTTAAATGTGTTAATATTTTCAAATATAGATGATTTCATGATAATATAAATAAAATATGTTTCTCCTTTCTAGTGCAGATTAATAATCTTCTTTTAAAAATAAGTTTCCTTCCTAAATTCCAAAAAAAATGTATTTTTACTTAGGCTGCGTGAAATAAATTTTCTGGATAGTTTTCTAGATAATTCATTTAATAGCCTTTAAATAAGTAACTGATAATGAAAATTGTGCAAGTAGGATTTAAATCTTTCTTTGTATTTCACTACAATTTTCATGTTTTTTTCCGATGTGCTTGAAAGGATTTACATCAGAAAGGCTAATTAATAAATTTACACACCATATTGTTAAGTTTTATTCCCCATGCTTACATTTTTCTACATTTGTTTCGCAACATAATTTAAGAATATATTTCAAATATAACCAGATAAGATTTTCTGCTCACTTTTTATTTCTTTTAAACTCTTTGATGTATGCTATTTTTAAAATGTTTTTGTTAAAAAAAAAAGTTTTCAAAAAGAAAAATACTGTATCCTCAAATTAGCTAAGATATTTTTTTCGAAGAATGAATTTACAATATTTTGATCAATTAAAAAATATTTTCAAAAACGTGAGAATTTAGTTGTAATTCGTATGGATGCTAATAAAAAATTATTTGAAAATTTTGACAAAATTTTAACGAAAATAAATTTGATTCAAGAAACAATGATTTTTCCTAAATTCAACGAAACAACAATTATACTTGAATACATTAGTAGACAAAAGATAAAATTACTCCACGATGACCTACAATTTTCCCACCTCTTAAGAGACCAGTTTTTGCTACAATATCTCTAAACCTCTAAGAATAAAGTAATACCACCTTTTGCTGCAATTACACCAATATTTATTTTTGTATCGTTGCAATTTAACTCTACATCATTTGTGTCTACATCATTTTTGAATAACTCGACATCATTACTCTACATTTTGAATAACTCTACATCATTTTTGAATATTTTTTTTTTAAATTTTGCAAATAAAAAATTTTATTAAAAAATTATAATCTACGTCAAAACCCATATTTGTCTTTCTAAACATATTTTACTATCATCCTCCTGTCTTATCTATAAATGTATAAGAAATCATAAATTAAAGCATCTAAGAAGGGTTTATAACAGTTATCAATGATCTCTTGAGACAGCCTCGGGCTCTATATTCAACATTTGCTCTCCTTGTTGTTTTAGTATTGTTCTTCATTCTTCTAACTTAGGGCAATCTACTCTTATTGAAGGGAAGAAGAGGCAGCTATTTGCGACAAATGAAAGTAAATGGATTGTCTTTAATTCTTTTAATATTAGATATCTGCTATAAGAAACCAACAAAACAGAGCGTCGTCTCATACCCCCGTATAAGTAACCTTCTGGTAAATGAACGGTTTGATGAGCATATTACGGGAATTTTATTAAATGCTAGAATATTTACAGAAGGAAAAACAAAATGTATGTACAAGTCAAGTCAACCATCTAACTCTCCGACCCGCCCTAAGGCACACGGATTTAAACCATAGAACTGAATGACCGGACCGCCGCAACAGCAATTGGCGGGAACTGTGGTTGAGTCCTAAGGGCCGTCACCGGCCACGGTACAACCCTCCCCGAAGGAAATGTATGTACATAATTTACAAACATGTAAGAAATGATAATATGAAACTGTTTACAACGATTTTCTATTTTGAAATATAATAGAAAAATTATCTGGCGCAATAATATTATTAAGATATTATGTATTATAAAACACATGAATTCTGTGATTATTGCACTTGTTATCATAACATAGTAGATGAGGATTCAGTTAAAAAATTTAATTAATATTAAAAAAAATGGTTAATGCTTGGTTATAAAGAAAATCTTTATTTGAAATATATTTATGAATGCATATGAATGTGAATTGTTGAGACTAAACTTCTTTTTAGTGTTGTTTTGATATTCTTTTTTATTCCCTGTCAATTTGCTCTTAAACGAAGGATTTAACTTCGAAGGAGAAGAAATTGTTTACTCCCTTAGAAAATTAAATACTGTTGATGCAACAATCTTGACAACGATATTTAATTTGCTTGATAATCAATTTAAAAAATCATAATATATACAACACATAAAAAAACATTCAACAATGGTTTTTTCTGGTGGATTAATCATTGGGATGAGTACCTGGCACTTTGTTGCAATACTTCGGCAGTGAATATCTTTCTCAAGAAATATGCCACAATAATGTGATGGAAAATTTTTGAATTATCTCATTACAATTTAGCGAAATTTAACTTAAAGTCAAAAACAATAAATGATTAATCACATCGTAATAAACCCGCCACCTCACCTAAGCATCCAGGATTTGAAAGATTCTAAACTGCAGGAGATGGAAAACAGAGCTTCATGGCTTAAGTACAATTAACAAACACGCTCAATCCCACCCACAGGAAACATACATGATTATTGGAGTAGAAGTAACTCTACTAACAACAATACGACGTCCAGTAGTAAAGTGAAGATCAGGCCACTGATTCAGAAACTTTTCGTCCACAAATTAGTCTTGTTTCCTGCAGTTTTTTTTTTGGGGGGGGGGCGATTTAGAGGAGAACTATTTTGCTTACATGATTACCATGAAGATAAAATTCTTAGTCTTTAGAGCTTTGATGAAAGTTAAAGTTCGTGAATAATGTAAAAAGCGAGTGTTGGTTCAGTCTTCACATAAACATATAGATATTTTTCCAGAAAGAAACAAATTGATATTTATGGCTCAATTTAGTGTATTGAAAGAAAGGTTTGTGTCATGATGCAGAATCATGTTTCATATGTCCAAACTGGAAGATTAAGAAGAAAATTGAATTTAATATCATTACAGCGATTTTCTTCCTTATAAATCCCACAAAATACAGCACGATCACGTATATTATAAAAGACTGATTTTTGTTTAAATCTTTTATCAAGCAAATCCATGGACTTCGTCCCATATTGTTTGAAAAATGTTCTTTCATCTGCTTTATCTTAATTTAAATCACAAGACAGTATTATTTTTTTTCCTAGCTCTGTCTTATTGAGTCTGAAATTTTAATAAGCATTACATAATATTATTGTATTAGCCATACCACAGTTTTTGGGTGACATGAAACTTCATAATGGAGTAGAGTTCCACGGCATCACATGTTATAATTTTTACCTTAATAATTACAAATATATGTGTAATATCTTATTACCCATTAGCAGTTGTAAGAAATCAATCTTTCCTATAGGATAATGAAAAAAAATTCTGTTCGCTTCAAAAACACTGTGATGCAAAAGTTACCACTCAATTATGTTATGTACCTAGATTTTTAAAATTATTTTAGCTTCAAGAGCATCATATTTCAAAGAAAAAAATTATACTTTTATATGAATGCTTATACGATATGTTAAATCAATAATCAAATATCAAATGTGTTTCATTTTACTTTTACTATTAGTTATATGTTTTACAATTAATAATATTAGTCAAGAATTTCTTATATTATAATTTATATATAATATAAGAAAATTATAATATAAGAATAATATAATATATAATATAAGAATATTATAATATAAATAATAAGACTTATATTATAATTATATTTCTTATTTATATTTTATATATATAAAATTAATATTAAAAAAATTATTATAAATTTATATAAAAATGCTAAGCTAATTTAATAAAATAATATAAGAAATATTTTTTAAGGTTATAATATCTATTTTTAAAAATATTAATCAAAATTATTTTTCCATTGTTTATGAAATCACTCATTCAATGAAATAAATATTTCATTCCTTTACTAGAATACTAGTCTTCCTTGACTGCATTGAAAATTAAACATTTCAAGACAACATTTCGAAACTTCTAGAATATGCACAGATATGGAAATATATTTTGTAAGTAATGTTCAAACAAATTTAAATTTAAAAAAGTCCACAACGCTAAAAAAAACTATTAATCGTGCTCAAATAATATGTCTCATTTCGCAATTCCGATAAAAATACGATTATTTTCAACACAGATTAAATAATGTATAAAGCAAGCTTGAAAATTATTGAACGAGTTTCAATTGCAAAGGAAAACCTAAGGAGACGGAATGGAAAAGATCTCTGATCCTTCAAAAGTATAATTCATTCCTTCCCTACTTTTGCCTATGAAAAACTGTTGAAACTTAACTGCGTGGTGATTAGTAAGTGTTTTAAAATATTTAATGCAGCTCTCAACTTTTCACGAATCTCCCATCACATTCCCATATATCATGCGAGCTTTTGGACAAAATTGAAATATCTCTGAGACTAAAAACTTTTATCTTTATTCTGATTCACATTAGAATTGAAAGTTTCGGTGGTAGAAATAAAAAGGAAAGAAAATGGTAAAGAAAAGACAGAAGGAAAATTCAGAAGAGAGTCAGTTTTTCCCGAATGGGCGAAAGTCATTAATTAGGAACATTGAAATAAATTTCTTTTAAAAGGGAAATGGAAAATGGAGTACTCTCAACTTTTGAGAGCTTGAGTGACTTCTCTCCCATAACATATCTTTCAGAAAACTCAAAATTTCAGCTGAGTTCTTTATCTGCTTTTGAAAGAGATGGATGGAGCTTAGTATGATTGTAGGCCTTTCCTCGTCCAGTTCATTGTCTACAGATGCCATCTTTTCTCGCTCTTTCTTTGTTCGGTTTCTTGAAAGTTTTGTATACTAAACGTTACATCAACCATATAAAACTATCTGACTTCTGATTTGGGATTACTGTTTTTCTTTCACTTTTTTCTTTTACTTTTTCTTCTTTTTTCAAAAAAAAGTGCGTATTTGAAGTCTAGAATAAAATTATAATTTCTTTCTTATTCAACAAATTGCAAGTATCAAATTTTATTCTTAATCATTTCAGCTGGGTCAACAGGCTTTTCTTTTTATGTTTGATGAGCTTAAACTGTCTTCGTTTTGCTTATTACTGTTCATTTGAGGCCGGTATAGCCTGGTTGATGGGGCGTTGGATTCGCCTCCCTTGGGTTGCCAGTTCGAACTCGCCTGCCGAAGACTCTCCGTGTGTGGTGGTGGCTGGCTCACGTATAAATATGTCGTTATCACAAAGTCCTCCATATCGAGACCCAGTACTCCATACCACTGGGGGGTACTGGAGCCAGAGGTGATCTTTCTCTGGTTCAAGTCTAAATTACGACCTGTGGTTGAATGATTGAATTGCATGAATGAAGTCCGCCCCATAAAAAGGGTTGTGACGCGTGAGTAACTAATTCGTACTCTTGGCCCTAGATTCCGCTACTGAAAAAACAAAAGACGCAAACATTTCGGCTTAAATTCGCTAACTTGGTAAAAGCGGGCTTAATAAATGACATCTATGATAAGTGCGTCAGAAACAACAACACTATTCATTTTTTTTTTTAAAGTCTAATAAATTTTTTGGACAGTATTTTTTTTCTACAATAGATGCGAATGTAAAATCAAAACACTATAATATGATTGCAAAAAAAACAGTAAAAAAATTATTTCATAGTAGCAATTTTTTTAGTTCTCTATTTGAACTAAACTAGAATAAATATGAATGAATAATTACTACACTAACAACTTTACTGTATTATAACCATTTTTTCCTTAATCAAAATAAATTTTAAAACAATAACAATAATTTTTTAAATCATAAATCCTGTTAAGTTATGGTCTATGATTATTTGTCCAGTGAGAAAATCCCTGTTTTCAAAGATAAATAGATACTAAAATTATATAGTTACTGACATAGCAGTTTCAGACATTAATGTTAAAAATATTAGATTCCTATATGTTGCGGAAATCCACAAACTCACTACCCTATTTAATAGCACTATTTTCTTTAAAACTTTTTTTTAAAATTAAATAATGTTTTTGTACATTCCAATGTGGTAAATGTACCACTATGACTCTTCTAAAATAATTCGACGTACATTAAAACTTCCCTTTACATATAAGTTTGTTTCTTGAAATTAATTTTCAAATTGAGTAAAAAGTAAGATTCTTACTTTTTCTGTCCATTATTTGCTTTTTAATCCTTTATTTTTCAAAAAGAGCAAAGTTATACTGTTAAATTATCTATATATGTAATGATATTTTAAACTCTTAATGTAATCCAAATAAATATCCAAAGCTTTATTTAAATTTAGCCCATAGTAATTTCATTATCTTATTTCCAGATCCGATTCCACTGTTTCTATTTAATTAATTCAAGTGAAGCTTTGTAAAAATACTTACATTTGCACTTCCACACTCTCCGCGTGACGGGATAGAAAAATATCCAGTAAGCACATTCTTCTTAAAAGATCCCCGTATTTCCCTTACTTGTGATTGACATGCGTCAGAAATCCCTATCGAAATCTCATAATATATTAGCGCTATGAAAAAATGTTTTTCCTATCAATATCTCAGGTTATATAAGACCAGAAATAAAATGTTCAAGAGTTTTTTTCCTCATTTCTCTCTGTGTCGTTCTATTTTGTGTGTGTTGCTCGTCGCTCCTGCTTGTAAATAATGCGTGCTTCTCGAAGATAAAATAAAACGACGTCACGAAATCGAAAGTCTCTTCACTGTCTTCGAAACTGAATTCTGCTTTACATAAAATAATGCTTATATATATATATAAAATAAATTATTCTTATGTAATAAGACATTTATCAATTATTAAATTTTTAATGATATATAATAAGCAGAAATTGTCACTTGCATTATAGATAACCTTTGAAATCTCCAACCATTTTACTCAATAACAAAAATTAATCAAGAAATCACCAGAAATAATAAGAGGAAAGTTTAAGCAATAAATGCTAACTAAAATTAATATAAATTTCATTTTCCAATACGTTTCAAAAATTTTCTTCAAGTGGTACTTCTAAAACATATCCTGCCATTCTTTAATATAACGTATAATTTAACGTAAATATAACGTAATAAACATAACGCTTAAACTAACGTAAAACACTGACATATTCACTTAATAATTTTAAATAATAATGTGCTACTATATTAGGACATTATAGTATTTGATAATTATTTGTTAACATACTATGAAATCCATGATCCACTTAATCATGCAAAAGTTGCAAAAAAAATATCTATATCTGAGATCAATTCTCTGTTCGTGAAATTCACAAATAATAATTTGCTAGTTCTTTTAATTCATGAGCTCTAAGATATTTTTAAAATTATCATGTCATGATCTGCTTTAAAAAGAAATATTACTTTTCACATCAGTTAATTCAATTGACATAACATTCTGGAATCTTATTCAAACTTCAGTCAAATAAGAAATGTTGTGCCGTCTGAACACACGAGTTCATGGTTCAGGTTTTTTCCTAAGAAATATATTTTTGTATTTCATTAGCGCCGAAAAATAAATGAATACAAATTCGTACAAAATATTTTCAAAGTTGATGCATATCAAACTCATTCTTTAATATATTTAGCACCATCTAATTTATTTCTATCAACAAATTTGATTACTTAAAATTCAACAAAATCAGTTAATATTAAGAAAATTAGCATATATTAAATTAGCATTAAAATAAACTAATATTTTACAATTACGGGAGAACGTTTCAGTATTACCAAAATGAAAATATTAATAATGATTAAATGTTTGTTTTTTTTACAGTACCGTCTTAATATTCTTTTAAAATAATGCATTTTGATATTTTTATATCTGATATTTTACCAAAACTCTTTGAATAGCCAATTATTAAGGCAGTAATCTATTACCATATTAAAATATTATCAAGCTACGTTATAAACCCTTTTCCTTATAAGATCCTCAATAATCTTACCAGAAAAATAATGTCAGTTTATTCATTTCGTATTATCTAATTCCCTTTAAAATCCTTTTTAATATCTGAAATATAGGTATTTTTTTCATATACATTAATTTAATTCATAATATAACTTTCTTTTCTGTATGAATTCATAAGCGTCACAATACTGCATGCACTATTTATATGCATAACACAAAAGGAATCTTGGTTTCATAATTCATTTTAAATGTAAATGATTGGAGGATTTAATAAGTAAGAACTGTTTTCTTGGAACATCTTTCACTTCTTTGTTAATAAGCTAATTTGATATTAATAAAAATTTTCAAAATTTGAAATGAAATCTCATTTTTTTTTTTCAGAAAGTATATTCTAAACTAAATGGGTTTCTCTCTGGATTTCTGGAATGGAATTCTGGATTTTGTTACATTTCGATTATAGAACTTTCTATTTCCTTAGTAATTAATTTAATCAAAACGCCTCATTTAATATTTATACTTATTATTAATAAATTATATTTTCAGAGGCTGCCCGCAAAATGTTGAAAATGCAAATATATTCAGTATATCAATGAGACGTTATTCAAGTATATAAACCCAACGTAGAAAAACATTCAAAATCAGAGCCTTAAGTTCTTTGATTTGTTTCACTGCTTGGGATTTTATATAATGTTTAAGGAAAAGAATTATCATATTTCAAAACTTAAAATGTTTGTCTATTATATCTGGAAAATTAGCAATTTATTCATAAGTTTAAAGGAAAAATGTATCATATTTTCACAATAAAAAATAATTGATTGAAACGCATCGGGAAAATTACCATATTAAAAGATTTTCAAGTTTCGTTATCTGGTTTTGAATTTTATAAATAATGTTTCCATGAGTTGCTTAATTTGTTAACAAAATGCCTACAAACAAAATCTATTTTCAACAATTTATGCGTAATTGCCTTATATTCACATTTCCAATGCTTAAAATTACTATACCGACTTTAAAATTCACGTTAAAAGAGTTACATGGCTTGTGTAATTTCTAGTGTAACTGAAAAAAAAAATATTTTCAGCATTAATAAAGCCAAAAAAAAATCAAACTTTTGGTACTTTATGAGTTGCTTTTTCTTATTTAATGGACCTATAGCATTTTAAGTTTTCTTTTAAAATTGAAACATCTTTATTAAAAACAATTCTAAGTGATGATTTGCTAATTTGCATTTATTCTTTTTAAGTGTTATTCACATTTAAAAAAAATGTTTTTTTTTAGATTTTTGATTTTTAGTTTTGACTGCTGGTAATTTAATTCATATTCAGTACTGACTGTTAATATCCACAAGGAAAAACTCCCTTTGTTTATCAACTTCTCTTACAGGTGTGCATAATGTAGTCTGCTTATTTATTATAACATCATGCAGAAAGAGTTTATTTATATGCTAGAAAATAGAACGGCTTATAGCTTTCTTCTCAATTCAGATGAAAATGGATGCTCAAATCTAATTATGACAGAAAAACTAGGTCCGAATGCTTCAATTTAGTTATGTAAACATCAGAATGAACTTTTATGCCAAAATTTTATTTCTTCGCCAAAACAAAACACATACAAAGCTCTAAAACAAAGAGGAATACTTCTGAATTATTTATGTAATCATACTATTATGTGATAATACTTAAAGATACCGAGCAGACTGTAAGAGATAGAAGGAATTGAAATTCATCTAAAAGAGAAAGTCTCTACGTTCATTTGGCGAGGTTTTCTGATCTGGCAAAAGTAAATGAAAAACCCAAATATAATTTCGCATACTCCGAAAATCACGATAGCGGAGAGAAGAGATACTCAAGCACTCGGTCACCACCTTTTGCCAGCACTCTCGCTTCCATTTTGCTCTTAAAAGAATTTCATTTCGAATGGCTCTAATTAATGACTCTTATCCATTCAGCAAAAATTGGCTCTCCTCTAACTTTTCGCTCGCTCTTTTTTTATTTCAATATCCGGTTGTTAAATCGAAGGTTGGAGTGCTGTTATATATGGACCTTTATTTTGTTTCGGCCGTACGACTACTGGAACAAAAGGTTAGGATTTAAGTCTGCCATATGATGCATGAGATGTCAGTGGGAACTTAGTGAAAAGTTATGAGATGAAGAAAAAGTCTTGAAATACTTAATATTCATGACGAAAGTTAAATATTCATTTTTAAAAAAATATGTGAATAGGAGAGAACATTATCTCTGAAAGTTCACATATTTCCTTCATTCACTCTTTCTTCTTCTTTTTCTCACAACCAGTCATCAAGCAATTTCAAACTTGTTTAATGAATTTTAAATGTAAGTTCGAAAGAATCATTTCCTTTTCATGATATTCAAAACCTTGGAATTTTCTTAAGCTTATTTCATAATACCTCTTATTAAATTTAAATATAATGATTATAATTAATTAATGTATATGTCATAATGATTCTTATTAATTTGAAATCTTTGCATGCTTCGTTTATTAAAAAATTGAGTAACTTATTTTTTCTCCTTCAAATTTTAATTCTCTATAAGAAAATTTATGGTTTTCCTTCCTTCGATTTCTAGAATGACGAGAATAATTTTTGTTATTCCTAGAACATAATATATGATATATAAAAAACTTCCAACAAAACTATATTTTCAAATCTTATGGATATCTATAAATAGGCAATAATTTTCTTTCATTGAAAACTTGAATTCGATTTCGTTTCGTTTCGTTATATTAACGTCCCTTTTGAAGCAACACTAGGGCTATTTTGGGACGGACCTCGTAATTTTGAACCGCGGTCAGATGACGAGGACGAAACCTGAGCTGGCACCCCTGTCTCCACACCACACCAGCGGGAGGACGTTTGGTCATGACGGATTTAACGTGCAACAGACCCCCTTACACGAAGGTTCTTCGATGGAATCGGGTCACGAACCTGAAACCCTCCGGTTCCGAAGCCGAGACCTTACCACCAGGTAAGGTCTCGGTATGGTATTTATTTTACGTTACCTTACCACCACGGCCCACTTGAATTCGAAATAAAACTCGGTGCTCCTAAATTTCTGAGCTGAAAGCACGGGAACTAAAAGAAATTAAACAGCTGACGTAACGGAAAAAGTGATTAATTTCGATAGCAGCAAATATTTTATTTCTTTTCCTACAAAAAAAACTATATAGGAAACTATATTAAAAAACAATATAGTGAGACTTACATTTATTTATTAAACAAGAAAAACATATTTAGTGGGAGAAATAAATGAAGAGAGTAGACAGATAAATTTGTATTCGATAACAACTTCAATATCTTCAATTCAAATTAAATTGTCTTCTTTTTCAATCCCCATGGCTACGCTAGGGGGCTGTAAAAATTTTATATGTATTTAGCAATAAAGATTTGAACTTTATCCTGAAGCGAATAACTAAACGCTATAAGAATATATATATCTTATCAACTTATACATTAATTTCATTTCACATAGTTTGGAATGGATCATTTCAATATCAAATATTCATTTTTGTCAAGTTTCAATTCCTTATATTTTTTTCTTCTTTCTCTTAATAATTTCTTGGTTTAATTTTTCTTTTATCATTTAATATTTGTTGTCTTATTTGATCTCTATTACATCGAAATGCCAAAAAAGTTACTTATGACATCATTATATTATTTTAAAGCATTCAGAACATCAGACAATTATCATGTAGATATCATATAATGCTGATTGCGATAATTGATTGATGACTATTTCGTATTAAAATTTAAACTAACAATTTTTCAGGATTCGCACAGTAATAAACTGTTATAAAACCTACCGTGCTCTCATAAATCACATTTCACTTGAAAAATTTCTAATGTTTTAAAAATATACCTTTTTTCTATCAACGTAAAATAAATACCTTTTTAATTAATCTTAAAAATAATATATTATTTGGTATATTACTTAAATCAGAAATATCCACAATTCCTTATACAGCAAAAGAGATTTGTCAAAAGAATGGTTACGCAGTAACTAAAAAACTTCAAACATTATTTTAAACTAAACAGTCATTCGGATACAGAAATCCAACTAGTATAACAAATCTAGATGTTAATGAAATCTTATTTTGTTTGATATTTCTCCAGAAATAGAAAAAACACAAAAACAATCTTTTTTTTTTTTACTTATCTTATATAAAACCTGTAAAGAACCTGATAAGATGGAAACATCTAAAAGAAATATACAAATTAATTTAGTATTTAAAAAAGTGATAAAAAATTTCCACCAAATTAATATTATGTGTGCGTGTGTGTGCGCACGCGCATCAAAGAAAACTGTCTAATAATGTTTATCATTATAATTCCACAATATGAATAAACTACTTGAAATGTTGTTTAACACAATATATTAAAAGCATTCATAGTCAGAAAGAAAATGTCAAATACCAAAGCATAAACTGAGAATTCATTAAAACTGGCACTAGAATTCTTCAGTGGACATAGTGAAAATCATAGCTTATTCACAACATCAAAGATTTGATATCCTGCACTTTAAATAAGATTATATTGAAAGAAAGCCATTCTTAATAAGGCCAATGATATTCTAAATCTATTTCTTTCAAGCTGTAATCGATTTTTTTTTCAATCAGTACCATTCGGGACGTGTTTATGTAGATACTTTTTAGCTAAGAATGCAGAGAATATTTAAATGATCAATAGATATAATCCATATTATGGTTAAAAACAGAAATGTTTTACAAGCATTAAATTATATTTTATTTTTAAAAGTAAATGAACATTTTAATACCATCATACAAATTATTTACGAAGAAGACACGGGTTGATGTAAAATGAACAAAATAAGAAAATGTACGCTCTAATTGTAACCTTACCTGCAATAACTGTAGATATATAGGTAGATACTTTCAAAAGAAAAATTGATTTAAATAAAGTAAATACTTACTTTTTTTTAACTGTTTGAATGAACAAATGTATATAAGAAAACTTAACTTCTTATAGACTTATTAGTCATATTTAATTTTTAAAAAATATCTTAGTAACATTTTATACACAAAATGCAACCAAATTTATAAAATTATGAAACTTTTGATTGTTTTAATTATTTTTAACAATTCGAAATTCAGTAAATGAAAGATTCCACAAACAATAGCCTCCGCTTCCTTAAAGCACCGTTGATTGTTCAAATAAAATGAAATTAATAACTTCATAATTCGGTCAGCTTTATAGCAGATAAGTGGAATTCATTATTTTTAAATTAACCATATGCAAAAAAATGCTAAGTAGGGCTTATATAATTAAAAATCTACTTAAAAGTTTAAATTTCGTCATTTTCACATACTATAATGCCATCCTGCCACTGCAGTGACTTTAATACTGAGTTATCTAAGGAAAGGAAAGGGAGAGAAAGAAAGAAAGATACAACAAAACACCCATAAGATCTCCAAAGAGAACCCTATCGAAGTCGCATCCTAGACAGCTATATTTAACTTTCATACAAAATAATAGTAAAATGAGGAGAAAAATAGCTAAAACCAAATAAGATTGAATTCACAGAGAAACGTTGATGTTACAAATGCAGCCTCTCTATATTTCTTATGCAGTCAGTTACGGGTAAAATAAATATAGATTACTATTTGAAAAGAAAAGAAGATAAAAATTAAAAAAAACTGATAATTAAAATTGAAAACATCTATATGAAATATAAAACATATAAATAAACAATGTATATAAAAATATTTAAAACATTGATGCAATCAGATGCTGCTTTTAACAATTGCGGTTACATCATATTTATGTGAAATTAAAATCCTGAGAATTCTTTAAGAAGGCATTATGAGATTAAATAAGAATAACGTTATGTTAATTATTTAGAACTAGTTCTGTAATAAAAATAACAATTTTAACTGAATGATAATAGAAATGACAAAAATACTCTTGCTCAAAAATGTTGAAAAAGGACGTAAAATATCTTCTTAAATGGCGATGGTTCCTTTGGACGGTCTCCTGAATCTAATGGGGGCTTTTATTTGGTTTGCTATCCTGTGGTTTTAATTTCGTTTTTTTCTTGTGAGAGCATTGCTGTTGTGGGGTATTACAGTTAAAAGGGAGGAATTTAAACTGACTTTGATGATTTTTTTTTTATTCTTATTACTACGATTTTTCCAAGACCACTCATTAGTATTTATGAATATGATTTATTATAGCGGGGATCTTGCCACGAGAAAGTATATTCGTCTGTACTATTCTTTCTTGAGACTTGTTTTTGGCTTTCTCATGTACTATGATAGAATTAGCATGCATTCGGTGACATAATAAATTACGGATCCTGTCTTCCCATAATTACAGCAAAGAGAGTTGGCCTTGTAGAGTATGTATGTTTGAAATAAGCCATATCCAATGAAGAACAGGACATTCCATCTGCTTTCTTTATATTTGCAATTTTTATTAAGTAATGAATAATATTTTAATTTCAGAGCATGTTTTTCCTGTATATCTCTATGAACAAGGGTTAAGTTAATTAAGTTGACTATTTATATGTTTTAATGCTTATGCATTGACCTATTGTATTAGATCAAAAGAAAATGTGTGCAGGTTATGATCCCGATTGTGAACTAAAATCTTAATATGAGAGATTTCAATACAATTTTTTCAATATTACAACTGGAAAGCATGAACCGCTTTTGATAATTAAAAAAAAATCTTTGAACTCAAGAAGCTGTATTCATAAAAGCTAATGTAATAAAAAATTGATAGAGAAAAATAGTGACATTTTACAAATTAAAAAAAAAAAAACGATCATTGATTAACACTATTTTGTTCTTCTAAGAATCATGCTGGTGTGAAATAAGCCAATATTTTTTTTAATATTTATTTATTTTACCTCGTTTTAATTCTGAAGAAATTATAATCTTCTAAATGATATAGAGACATGATAAACAATATTTTTTAGTTTTTTTTTCAAACTTCTATTGTCTAGGTGTTAATAATTATAAGTAATTAGTCTTTTTTTTATTTTAAAATCACTTTCATGTGAATGTAAATATAATTAGCAGAAAATTAGCAATGATAACATATTTCGTACATTATAAGAAGAGAAAACTATTCATTCCTTAATTCTCTGTTGTCTGTGTAAATGCCGAACCACTTCAGAGCAAATTTACAGCAAAAGAAACAATGGGAAGATAAGCTAATCAAATTAAGAAGTGACATCTCAGCAATTAATTGTCTTTGTTTTTCTTCCGTTTTCAACGCCATTACTTGCCTTAGGTGCAGATCTATTATTTGCGGAATGGGTTGAACTGTTTTCATTCACTTTCGACTTGCACAATAAAAAAAGCTTAATTCTCAAGGTAAAATGAGAAAGATCAACAATATGCATAAAAAATTTAGGATGCAGAGCCTAAGGCTGTTTGATTAACGGAAGAATGTTGATACTGGCTAAAAAGTTCTTTTCGGCCAGGAATGTACTATTTCAACATTCCTTTTATATTTGAATGGAGGATAAGGGAGGTAAGGAGGAATGAAAGCAACCATACAAAGATGGGAAAGGATCTTAATGATCAAAATAATTTTTTCTCTATACATTTTTTTTAATTTTTGGAACAGGTAGATACAAAAATAAACCTATATTCGTGGAAAGATTTTCTTTAAGAGTTAATGACTGGGCTTCCTTCCAGGATGATGACGTAGGAGTTAAAGAACGGCTTCTTATTTTGTATCCATATCCATTTCACCTTGGAAAAGAGAATAAGGAAATCCATCTCAGGAATCATTGATGAAATTAATGAGTTTTCAAATTAGCCATTCTTAATAATGCTGGTTAAGATTTAATTGTAATTTTTTTAGGATTACTTAAATCAAAAATACGTTATTATCCCTTTATTGTTATCAAGTAAATAATAATTTTAAGCAAAATTTAAATTTGTGAGATCAAAACATGATATCAAAGATAAGATTTTTTTAAAATGATTTTTAAAAAATATTGAAGTTATAAATATAAATATTGCATATTTATCCGATTCTTCAATTAGGGCATGTCAAGTTGCATCGGATTTCTAATAAATAAAAAAGAAAGTATCTGCATATGTTAGATTTGAAATAGAACTTTGAAAGTTATTTATATTTAAAAAAAGGAAAATTTCAAGTTTGCTGTATGTGTTTAAAAACTTAAATATTGAAAATAAATGCACTCTTTTCTGTAATGAATTGTTATAAAAAAATTTTAAAAATTCAAATTCACAACTTATTAAAAGATTAATCTTCTTTGATTGCAAAAAATTTATTCTTCTATGAAGCTTTAAAAAGAAAAGAAAGAAAAATATAAAGAAAGAAATTCTCCAAATTAATGATAAAACTACAAAAACATTATAGAATCCAGTTTCGTATAAATATATATTATTTCTTTCTATAAAAATCCAACCATTGTTAGAGCGCACGTTTAAAACAGACCATTATCCTAGAAAGAAAAAAAAATCTAAAAGTAATTTTCCTAAAAATTATAACTTTTTCCAAGTCTAAGGCTTATGTCCAAAAGATATTCCAAATGAATGATATGTTAGATTTTTCACACACAAAATAATTGCAATTTTCGAACAAAATAATAGAATTATGAAAGTTTAAATTTCGATGCTCTTGTCTCAGCTGTTTTATAAACAGAAAAATAAAAATTTCATATGACGTAATTTCAGTAAAATTTTGGGTACAATTGTTGATTTTCATTTCCCTCTATTTCAGTACTATCAGAGTCCACTTATATAGCAGTATACTTAATAAATGTACAATCCGTTATATTGATTGCAGATTATATATCCGTCTACTTAAGTACCTTGTTAGCTTTGGAGAAATATAGTTGATAATCTGGAATTTTTATATATATATATATATATCAATAACAATGTCTGGACATTTTAAACAATGGAAAGAAAATCAAGAAATATTTTTCACTAGCTGAGTAGAATAAGAAAATATATTCTGAAGTATATATTTCTCGACTAATTCTAGATAACAACATCAACACTCATTTTATTTCCAGGGAAATTTTTTACATGATTTTATGTATGTTTTATATGCTAAAAGAAACAAATTCAGTATTTGTTCACTAAACCTTGTTTGTGAGATATGACGGTATTATTTCTTCATATATCAAATCAAGCTCAGTATATAGGCATAAAATTAAAAACCCTAAAATTAGAAATTATTTTCTTCGTTGATTTTTATAGACCATTCAATTTACTGGGAAAAAACATTTTTGTAAGTCTACAATAGTTGCAAGATTAGAAATGAAAGAAATAAATAGAAACAAACATTATTTTGTTCATTCTGAAATTTCATTTGTTTGATAATTTGAAGTAAACTTTATTTAGCAGATACCAAAAGTAATTTTGAACTCACAAATAAATATCCCATCCATCTTGACAGTAGTCCTCCATTGTTTGTATCTTCGTTCATTCAGAGTCTTTCACTAGTACTTATTACATATTTAAAAAAGCTGTCTAAACGCATGCGAGAATATTATTCTAATTACAATCTAGGTTCCAGAAATTTTTATAATTGATGTTTACTAAATCGAATTAAATTACAATCTAGTCACTACTTAAAATATTCTTAACAGCAAAACACAAATGATATCCTGGCATTTCACTCAGTGTCATTCAAGGAATACTTGAAATGAAAATATTTTATGAATTAACTGATTAGATATTCATTAAAGATTCAAATTTAGAATAGGTTTTTACCCTACTTATACTAGATATTTTATCTTATGTTTGCAAATAAAGATTATCTTGATCAAAAACTGTTTAAATGTGACTACATTATGCCACAACAAGTTTATGAATGGCAGTCTTTTTTCCAGTACCCGGGTACCATAATATATTGCATAATATTGTACAATAATAATGCTTTTTTTTCTTATTAGCCAAATAGGTAAAATCAGGTTATAGGTGTACATAAATTTCTCTGGCATTGCATTTTCTTGTATAATGTAATTATTTGATTCTGCTACTCCACAGGAACAAGAAATTATGATATTTCATCTGGTCGCTCTGGTTATCAAAAGGATACTTAAGCATTTTTTTACAGCCGCATAAATTAAGTACACAAGCAAGGAAGTCTACACAGAATAACAAAATCTACATAATTTCATTGAAAAATGAAATATATTTCATCGAACAGAGCTCACATTTTATAGTAATTCCTTTATATATATTCTATATATCCATACATATTCCTTATATTATTCTATAAAGTATTAAGCTCAAGTACAATATTAATTCTATGATTAAATATTTATGTAGATTTCAAAGTGTTGCATTTCATAGAATGGCTAAAAGAGTATAGTATAGTAACACTTCTTTCACAGAAGATTATGCAATCACGAATGTTCAAATACCATGGAAATAATAAAAGTTTATGCCTACCCAAACTAATGGGGCTATTTTATTTTATATTTCAACATACAAAAAACATTCCTATACTAAAATTTGAGATAAAGCTATTCTTTGGAATATTTAACAAATGTAAAATAGTAATAACTTTACTAACCGCAACTTCATTAATGCGGTATTAAATACATCCTTCATTCGAATATCACATTGTTTTGAAAATTTAGAAATAGAAAAGAAGATATGAATTGCTTTACTCAGAAATTGTTGAATATCAGTAATATGCTTTCAAAATATTTCTTAAATTTCGAAGATTATGGGAAATTTTGGAGATGATGGGAAAGTAACGGTTTGTTTTGCCATTTTTTTTTTCTTAATTTGTTTGCTGATTTTAGTTGCAATTACTTAATAATTTTTCATATATTGGATAAAGAATTTAGTAATATTAATGGTAATTAAATAAAATTGTATAATGTTTTGCAAATTATGCATCAAAAAATTAAGTTTTAATTCATGACCAATTTAGAAAAATACTAAAATCCTGCTCTTAATTTTCTTGGCAGTTTAACTGCTTTTTGTTCAAGAATAAAATTCTTTAATAACAGAAATGACGCAAAAAAACATACACATTTTTATCTATTCAACTTTAATATTAAAAAAATTAATGATATTAATTATAATTAAAAAGAAGGTTTAATGTACATTGACTTCCCTTATAAGTATCATTGTCAAATGTTTATCTTCACATGCAAAAACAAAAGATGTATTATTGTTTATTTATCAGGGGAACAATACTATTAAATAGGCCATTTTATACTTTTAATTGGCATTTATTCCATTTAATCATTCCTTAAGCGATCACTTCAAATATGGGAATAAAAATCTTCCTTTAAGGTGGTTGGTTCTAGCTTACCTTGTGGATGTAGCCTATAATCTCCAATCTGATGAATGTGTCGTAACTTTACAATTGGATTGACTTATGTGTTTCGTCATACTGGGGCTATAAGTATTTTGTGACAAGTATTAAAATTCATCTCGTAAAATAAAATACATTTTTTTATAATGCTCGTCCGAGGTGCAATAACAGAGAGGTTGTACCTAATTAGTTTCATTCTATTTAATTATAGAATTTAAAGAAAGCTTGTACTGAAAGGAATTTTGCTTTTTTTTATATTCCTTTTTTTTAAATTTTTATTATTCAAATTTTACATAAACTATTTCTTTCTTTTTACATCAAATTTTACAAAATTATTTCTTTATTTTTTAAAGATCTATCTTTTTTTTAAAATTGTACTTTGAACAGCAAGAAAGATTTATTAAAGTATAATGAATCAAAACCATGAGATTTTAATATCTTATACAACAAAAATGGACCCACATATATAGTCGATTTTGGTGTATAGTTTTGTATAAAACCATCCTCACCCAATCAATCTCGATGTTCATCTAATATTATATACTCTTTTATTTTAAATTTCTTTTTAAAAAAGATAAAAGGGAAATGTATAATCCAGGATATTTTTATTAACTTATCTATTTCAATACATGTAAAAAAAGGACAGAATAACAGAAAATTAAAAAAAAAGTATATTACCTAATCCTTTTTCTCGCCATCAAAACTGAAAAAATTTTCTGTAAAATTATGTATACTTCGAGGAAATCTTTACAAAAAAAGCATAACGAAACTCAAAGATGCAGCTGAAATAATCCACATAAACAGTATCGCAAGGATGAAAGCATAAACAGATATTTCATTGTGAATGCAAGTCAACACCCTTAAATTGTTATTGTAAAAGTCATAGCTTATTTACGACATCCAAATTTGCTTGTCTGCTTTTAAAACAAGATTATATTCATACGAAATTTTTCGTAGTAAATAAAATGACATTCTTTGGCTGTAGTCAATTCCTTTCGTTTCGAAATATAATCAGGTTCGTTTTCAAAAAAGTTACATTGAAATTATTAGTTATGAAACTACTTTCTGGATAAGAAATTTAGAAAAACTTTAACGGTGAATAGAAATGGAAATATGTTATAATGCAAAATGAAATATATCCAGTAAAATACATTTTTCTCTTTGAAAAAAATTCTAATATTCCTGACAAAATAATTGCAAATCGTCTTTCAAGAAGTATATATCTAATGTTATTTTTATTATCTATGATACTATCTTAGTTATATCAAAAGTATTTCACATAAGAGTGGTATAAAAAAAGAAAGATTTACAAAAAGGAAATTTTAAAAATAAACTTCAATAAATAACTTTCTCCTGCTTCACATTAGCTCTCAAAAACATATTTCGTTCCTTAACAAGCAATGTTCCGAATCTGAAATTACTAAATTTTACAAGATGAAAAAAATTAATTTTTTACAACTTATAATGATTATTGTGAAAATTTTTCCATGTCTGAAACGGATATAAAGTTTTGTATTAACGCAAATGAGAATAACGTCCTTCATATTAGATACTATCTGCTAAAAATTCAGTTTTTGCTTCTTCCTGCAAAATTTAGAAAATTTATACTTTTAAAATTAATTCTTAAATAACGAATTATTACAGTGGTGGATTTATGTATACTATATTTATAATTATTAAATTACTGCATGATGCAAATTTTGCTGCAAAACGTTTTTTCAGTAATCATCTGACCTTGGAAAATTCGGGAAAGCTTTTTTTAAAAGAGATGCTTGAAAGCTGTCTCTGGATTCATTTTCATAACTTGAAATTTCAATGCAAATCAATCCCAGTTTACAGTAAATAGAGCAAATAAAAGCTTCGGTTTTATAAATGTTCACATATTTTGAAACAAACAGAATTGACACTGTTTTGATCAGACATTCAATTACATTTTATGGGGTTCAGTCCTTTATTCATTTAATGCGTTTATAATGATGGAATGTCATATAGAATATTTATTGAATTATAAGTTTCTCATAAGTCCATGAAGTGTAAAAATTTGAGGAATTGGATCGAAAATTTTTATAAAACCTGTGGCAAAAAATTTTGCATATTAGTCATAATTCTAAAAATTTAAGGATAATTCATTTATACAGAACTTCAAATATTAAATGAATAACTGCAAGATTCCTAAAGTATGGAAGTGAGACGAGAAAAAGGATATTATCTTTACTAAGACGGACAACACCTTAGAGGTCAATATGATTTTTTTTTAATGTTAGGAAAATGAGAAAACAAACCTATGTCCAAAAGCATACTATTTGAAGAAGCAATGAATTTTCTACTTCTAATAGGATCTAACATGTTAGAATTTTTACAGGATGAGCGATGTAGCTAAAGTAGCTACCCTTTGACTTGATCGATAATAGTAAAAGGTATCAAGTTGAACCTTGAGAAGAAATTTCCGGAAAAATATGCTTTCTGCGAAAAAAAAATAATTAAAAGTATGTAGGTTTTGAGATTCAAATAAACATTAAAAAATAAGTGTAATAATAGCCACAACTAAACTTGAAGTTTAAATAAACACTAAAAAACCTATTACTTTAATAACCATATTGATGATAGCTTAAAATAAATAAAAAAAATCAATTAAATGTATATAACACGGCATATATAATAAAAGGGAAAATTTTAACTCTTATTCCTATACTGTTATAAACGCTGAAGCATTACAGAAGAAATCGACAATAGAAAAAAAACATCGGAGTATCATTCTAATAATAATGAGCAAAGATGACACTTCAGTAACTAATTGGTTTCATGGCTGCTGTCTTTTCCAAAATTGCCTTGGATGTATGCATAGTATGCATGTAAAGAATTAAAGAGATTTCATTCATTTTCGACTTGAAATAAGCTCTGAAAAAATGCTTAGTCTTCAAGTTAAAAGGACGAAGAATAACATTATACAAAAAAAAGACACTGTTTTGTCTAGAGCTAGAGGCTGTTTGATTACCGGAAGGATGTTGATACTGGTCCCAAACTTCCTCCTCCTCAAGGGATGTGCTACTGCAAGACTTCTATTATATTTGTATGGAGGTGAGGCAGGGGAGGGACAGTTATCCGTACTAAGACGAAAAAGCATCTTAGCGGTCAATATCAGTTTCTTTTTTTTTTTTTTTATGTCAGGAAAATAAGAAAGCAAGCCTATGTCCACAAAGAGATTATTTGAAGAAGTAATGAGTTTTCTGCTTCGGTTTAAGATTCTCTAGGGAAAAATTGCATTTTCTTCGCACATGGATCTAAACATATCAGAATCTCTACAAGATGAGAAATGTAGCTATCCCTGACTTTCATCAATAAAAGGCATCATGTTAACCATGAGCAGAATTCATTGAAAAGAGAGGATTTCTGAGAATATGTTTGTAGATTTTGAAGTTTATCGATGCTTTTTGATGCGGTAAACAGTTCAGAGTCATTCACAATCGATTAAATGAACGTTGGAAAACTGAAACTTATAATGACAGCAAGAAGCAATTAAATCGATTTGGTAAACGCTGGTTTTACCAATCTTAAATTTACATTATTATTTTAAACGCTACAATACTTTTTTGTCAGGTTAGCTAATTATAGATGATAAAAAAATTTCCGTTTCTTTAATTATACATCCATTATGCATTTTATATACAAGAATTTTTCAGCAAATTTAGTTATTACTTATATAAAACGTCTGAATAGCTTTTGAACCTACGGGGTAAAATGTAAGTATTTCTTTATTAAATAATTACATTAGATAAAATTGGCCAAAAACATAGGGCAATTTATAAAATATTTTATTTGAAGTAATTATGTAGGCAAAAAAAAAAAAAAAAACAATAAATCATAATTTAATGTAGATTCAGGAAATAATAAAATCACTGACAAGTGATAAATAATAGATTCTGTGGAATACAAATACAACATTTGCAAGATAAATTTCAACTCTGAAATAATACGGAGTGTCAATATATGTTCTCCTTGCATACAATTGCAAATAAACAAAATAAAGCTATACTTCCAGATACACATGACTTCTTAGTAAAAATAAATAAATAAATACCATATCCGGCCTAATACAAACCATTAATCATCTATCAAAAATAAATTCATGTCATCATTTAGAAAAATGTACTTAAAGTTAAAAATATTGAGCTTAAAGAAATTTGAGATCATTCGTTTACTAAGACTCGAACAAGTATAGCCTGAAAAATCATAGCAAACACGATTTAAATCATTCTTTGTTTTAAATTGAGTTTTGTTCCGTTCATTTCTCCACTTGCTCGATAGTATTACGATAATGCTCGATAGATAATTTCATATTGATAATATTAAATGTTTATCTGTCTATTTTTAAAGCAAGTTTCGCACATCAAATTAAAGGGTTAATACACGGTTGCTTTTTTTTCCATTTATTTTTCAATATTTTTAAACTTATGAATAAATAATCAGAAAGGGTTTTCCACATTTTATTTTATGTAACTCCTTTTATATATATTTTTAAAACTATGTATTAAAATAATTTCCACACTTGATAATTTCCACAAAATAATTTCCACTGCAATTGAAATAAAATATTTTTTTCGGGAATTAAATGGAAGAGTGCATTTGAGGACCATTTTCACCATATTAGTTTCTTTGTAATGTTTTCTTTATGTAAAACACAATTTCATTTCAATAAGAGAATTATATCGAAAAATAAATTTGTTTTATAATTTAGTAAATTTTAAACATTTAGTTTTATCGAAATAAGTAAATACATTTTCTTGCGATTTTCTTTTCAAAGTTTTACTAAGCAACAACTGTATATGAATCATTCTGTAACTAAATGACAAAATTAACAAAAATTAATATTTTTATATTATGCACCACGCTTTTTCCTGCTTTTACAAGATTACTTTTTGATACTGAATTACTAATATATTTTTAAGAATTCAGTGATTTCGCTTTTTACTAAACCATATACCAGTATATATCCTCATTTCTTCGTAACTTCTTAATTTACGTTATTTAGTTACCTGTTTTACATTACTCTATAAATGAACAATCAATTCTGAGTATCTTTTCCTAATTATTTGAGTTCCATAAACGGGAAAAAGACTAAAAAATATAACAATCTTAATAATTGAACAAGCCACTGAAAAATATTCTCTCTGATCTAGCACATCAAATAATAGTAATCAAATACATACCGAATCAACAAAAGCATCAAATATAACACAAACGAATCCTCTAACAACAAAATAACTCAAGCCTGATTTTCTAAGCATTCATTTTAAAAAAATACACTCATAACTGGAAAAAAATGATCTCCCCGAAACTTTCTCACAGGCACTTCAATAAGAGTCCCTCCCTTTCCCTGTATAAAATTACTTACGGAACATTACTTCAAATAGAAGTATAATTATCAATAATCATATGCCAAAAAAGTACATTTATCCTTAAAAGTTACCGCAATTTTTTCCATCAATACATTTTTTTTCAGTTATCATTACTAGAGTCATAATTGTCAATGCAAAGAAATAGTCATCTGATGATTATCAATATCAAAAACTAACAATTTTTTACTCGGATAACCTTCAGACTACTGTTCTTTGATAACTACATCATTGACACAAAACTTGAAAAATTGTCTTTAACTGTCATATAAGTATAACAGAGAGAAATGCTCTAAAAATGTACAAAATGAGAGAAAATAGATATTTTTATCTATTTCTTATCTATTATTTTCTATTACTACCTATCTATATCTAATAGTAATTATTACTATGTCTGTGCCATTTATTTTTGTTGAAATTCGCTATTTAAGCATATTCACTAAATAAATATAGTTCTTCCAAATTACTATAATCATAAAACCGGTGGAGAAATCTCACTGCTGCTTGAAGTATCAAAATAATCTTCTTGTGGGCGTATTTTTCTTTATTTTTCCTCGAATAATTTTTATAACAATTATATTCACTACTAAAACTTTTGTCGTTCATTTTACAAAGATTTCAATTTTATCTTAATTTAAAAGAAATCATACACTAGAGAATTTATATACTCAGAAGATGCTTAGAACTTGAATCGACATTTATTTCTGTAATCAAACAGCCTCTGACTCTGAACTCAATATCTGATTCTGTTTATGCGCTTTTTACTTCGTTCTTTCACTTCTAGGCAAACCAACTTCTATATTTTGGTCTAATTGAAAATGAATGAAAGCGCTTTAATTCTTTGAGTAAATATCAGACATGCACCAAATAAAACTTGCAATATGGAAAATTGAAATAATATATATTTAGTTAACTGCTGTGTCATCCCTTTTTCTTTTAACTCGCTTTTGACATCCTTTCAACCCCTCCCCCTTCTAATTCGTTCAGAAATGTTCTGCCAGGAACAAAAGAATAATTTTTCAGGGAAAAATTCCTTTCAATACAAAATGCTTTCAATGCAAAATTTCTTATAATAGTATTATTTCAAAGTTTAAAATATATTTGACACAAAGTAGTAATGTAAAAGTATAAAGTAATAAAGTAACCGAAAATACTTTCCGGAGAATTAATCACCATCTTTATGATTGCTTCGAACTCTTTTTATTACTCTTCAAATGATTTTCTATTTTTTGAAATACGATTATATTTACCAAAGAGCTGGTAATTTCGCTCAAAAAACCTTGCATCATCATATATAATTAAGCTTAATTTAAATTACTCCAATTCAACTCAATCAATTACTCCCGTTTACTCAATTTTCCGCGGTTTAAAAGAATTTCAATTACTATTGAAAGAATCAGAAAATTGAAATTGAAGTTCTAAGTATCCTTAACAACCGTAGTTCGACCCTAAAAGTAGAAGGTACATCCCCTCATTGGAGTGGAAATAATTCAACCACACAATTTTTCTATGTCCCTATTGAAGGGAGGACCAAGACTCTGAATCAGCAACTCCACCCAATCAAACATTCAGTGTGAATAAGCAATAGCTTGGAATATTACTTGACTTTTTTCCCAATTCAAATTTTCTCTATTAATAAAATGTAACAGAGATTTTCTTATGAGTACAAACATAAGTTTTTTTAAAAAAAAAAAAATGGGAGTGTGCAATATTAGTAGTGCCAAAAATTGAGTTGCAGTTTTGATTCGTGTTTTCAATTGGAATATGTTTCATCGACGAATCAACTATGTTAAAAGATAATTTTTTTTTCTGCAGTGTCCATCATGAATATTGCATTTAAGCTATTAAATATCTTCTCTTATCATCTTAATTGATATTACTGTCTTTAACTAGCCTTCCTACCTCATATTATAGTTTCATGTGATTTACTACTTACAAGTAGTCCATCATATATTCAACCCAATGAAGATGTAAGAATTAAAGCAATTTTGTTTCAAAAATGCTTTCCTTATAAAATATTACGTGTACAAAATTCAGATTTCTACAGAAAAGAAGGATTATTTTAAATTACTTAATTGCATAGTTTATTAAGAAAATATTTACAACATGACAAAAGATACGAACAACCGTAAAGACGTCAACATTCATTTTTTTCCCATTATAAAACTGGTACATAAATATAATGGTGAAAATAAATTTTTAATTTAACTTTTAGGTTTTCAAGTTTCACACTTGTGGTCGCAATCGTGGACTGTTTAAAATTTGACTTACAGTGCTTGATGTAAGAAAGCTTAGCAAAATTTAATATTAGTTAATTTGCATTCCTTGAAAAGCTATAAAATAATTAAAACATTTCACAGAACTCAACCAGAAAAAAAATATTGTTTATTAAAAAATATAATGGTTAAAATCAAAATAATAATATTAACTGAAAATGGGTGTGAGTATTATGTATCAACTATGTATTATGTATCAAAAAATTAACTTAAATAACTTCAAGTAATCAAAAATAATAAATATATCAAAAGCATTAAATATTTATTTTTTAATATGTCCTTGAAAAACTATAATGTATTATTCGACAGTACAAATTATAATTTAATATAAAATATTTAATTAATTTAATAATTAAATATTAATTATTAAATTAATGAAATTAATATTTATATATTCTAACTTACCACACAATTTTATATAAATCTTTACATATTTTCGGCTTTGTTATCTAAATTAATTATTTCACTAATAGTGTTTCTTGGTTAAAAGACTATACTTAAGAAAACCAAAATAAATTTCAATATAATGTATCTTGGATATTTTGAAATTTGCTTACATTCATTACGCAAATGTCTAACGAGGTCAAGAGGAAAAATGTTTTAAGTAATTAAATTTCCCGAGTAATGAAATTTGCCAGAAAAATTTCTTTGAAAATGAATTTAACTAATTAGTGCATTAGTTTGCTCCTACACTAAAAGCATACTGATTAAGAATCGCATAAGAAAATTATTATCTCTTAATAAATGATTTTCTAAAAATGAGAAATTTTAATTATACAAGTATTTAAAATAAACAACAAAAGCAAATATAGTGAGATTCTGACTTTCGTCCTTGAAAAGCAAAATAAATACATTGTTGCTTTTAAAAAGTTTCAATTTAATAACCATAATTGTTCCGAAACGCTAAAGTGCTATAATTAGCTGAGGAAATTATTTATAAAAAACAAGTAAAATCAAATAATTAGTTCATTAAAAGAAATATCTATAAATTACTATATTATGTCAGAACTGAAATTATCTTCAGCGTAAAATCTTTTTCAAGTGAAAAAATAAAATTTTCATACCTATTTTTCAAGATTTTAATGGCATGGAAAATTGGCAACAGTAAATTTAACTCAAGTGTCAAATGCAACCCACATTTTCAAATCCTTCTGTTGGAAAAGTATAAAAATAGATTTATTCGCCCCTTAACTTTTCGAAATAAAAATTCTATTCTTGGAATTAAAATTGCATTGGATGAAGCAGGTAAAAAAAAGAAAAAGGTAAGAAAGAAAGGCCTCTCTCCAGTGCATTTCCACATCGATAGACGCATGCAGGTACCTTTAAGGCACTTAAGCATCGGACACATTTTAGCAATTACTTTTCATTGATTAATATTTACTTCCTAACACTCTTAAGGAAGAGCTAGAAATTGCCACTTACTGGAAATTAAATCATTTCCTTTGGGAAAATTTTTACGCTGGAGATTTCAACGCTAGATTTAAGATAAAGTTGCCTTTGCTGTTTTGCGCAGCGAGATCTTATTTTTAGCACCACTCGTGCAGTAATAGGCTTGATTTGTGACGTAGATTTTTCCGTGAGGTTTAAGGTTAAAATATTTGCAGATTGAAAGGATTCTGAAAATCAAGAATTAAAGAAGTGGTGAAATATGATGGATTTAAGTTAGTTGATGTGTCACATTTCGTTTTTAACTTTGTATAATGTTTTAAACTTTTTAAATTAATCACCAACTAAGAAAAAATAATTCGAGAACTAAGACCAATCACTCATTAAAAAAATAGATTTTCCATTTTAATTTCATAAAATAGGGGCTATTTTATTAATTACAAAAATTGAAATTGTGTAAAAGTTTAAGAAACCAAAAGTTCAACAATTATTTTTTTTAATGAAGTAAGCAGAAATCCACATGACAAGATATACTATTTTTTTTTCTTTTTTCGAAACAAATTAGAATTTTTCTTCAAATATCGGTGCTCATATTACAGTTATATTCATTACAATCCTATGAAATCTTATAATGCAATATTTACAAGTAATATGAATATTTATTTCAGGATGCCGTTTATCGTGAAAAATATCATGCATTTTTTAGATTTCCAAGATATGATATTTAATTTATTTTTTTGGAATTTTCTTATTAACATATTAAAATAAAAATAAATTCACTACAATTATTAAATCTATACTCATATACTATGCTGAATTTGGAATAATTTTATTCAGAATATTTTTTCCCCGAGAGTACCGACTTGTTGTTATAAATTTGAAAATTGTAGCATTACAACACATTCGATTTGGCTTCAAAAACAAATAGTTTTCTACTTTTTAACAATTGAAATGGCTCATTCATTCTATATGTCCTACATTTTGCATCAGATTTACGATTTGCTTGCGAAATAATCCCTGCTATTTACAACTGAAATTTCGATTACTACCAGGTGAGTCAAAAAAGAAATGTATACACAATTTGAACCGTCATAAAAATTTATTTTCCTTTCTAGAAGGTTCAATTGCAAGAAATGGAAAGCTTGAAGTCCAATTTGGAACCTAAATGCACTTTCTGACTTGCAAGACCGTTGTTGAGGATTTATAACTTGTAGTTGTACACTGTCGCCCTGATCGACCTTCATGCATATCACACACTGTTCCATGCATTTCGAATTTCTCTCGTAAACGTGCAATTGTTACCCTTGAAGGTGGCTCTGCACCATACTCACGTCTTCACTGTCTTTGAGCCGCAGCAACATTCTCAAACTTTCAGTACCACTTAATTACTTGCTTCTGCACTTCAAAGTTCAAACGTACGTCCACCTTCTTGCAGTTACTTCCTTGCCACTAACTAGGTTGAGTAGCTACAGAAACAATTCTGCTGCCACATACAGAAGAAAAATAACATTACTTTCTCCCAGAAATTGAACCTTGTAGCTCGGGAAATATAGTTTCTATGACAGTTCAAAGGGTGTATACATTTTTTTTTGACGTACCCGGTATTTCGTTACCGAGAACACCACAGTTCCCTCAAAAATAATTTACGCTTTTCTTTCAAAATATTTTTTCATTTAAAACGTTAAGCATTTTTTTTTATCAAAATAAATAATTTACCCATCATTAATGTTGATGGGTAAATAAATATATTTCAAAGAATCGGACAATCGCAATTCGTCTAAAGAATTTTCTTTATGAAATGGTTTAGAAAAAGCTAAAATATTTTCATTAGCTATTATAAAATTATCTACTAAAAGCATCGGTATTTCCATTTAATTCATAGCTTATAAATCATAATTATAAATTCTTGCAAATAAAAAGAAGGAAAGATATTTAACAAGACTGTAACTTGAAAATGTTATGCTTTCGTAAAATTATTTGTTTAAGATATTCTTATTAGGTATTTATCTATACCTAATAATATATAGTTAAATATCTATGCCTAATAGTAGGTATATATCTATACCTAAGCTCTATATATCAGTTTAAAAAAATAAATTGCAGAACTGAAGTATTTGTACTTAATAGTAATATCTTCAAATTGCAACTGATCAAAATATTAATCCAAAAAATAATTGCATTAAAAAGACTTTACAGAAATACCATAGCCGCATATATACAGATGTTTAGAGGCTGATATATAATCTATAAGTGGAAACATGTATGATGAAAAATAAAGTCATTTAAAATGCTTTATAGAGCGAATTATAAGATCTAGAATTAATGGCCTCATTTGGCTTGTAGTTACTCTTTTAAGTAAAACAAGCTCACTTAGAAGGAATTTCTAAAGGATTTAATTAAATTTCAAATTAATCAATCAAATTTTTAAAGTTTTTCTATGAAACCATAAGAGCATGTTATTTCACACACATTATTTTGAAACTCAAAAATAAAGTTTATCAGTCATGCCAATTTTATTTTCGTATAATTTTTTTCCTATAATTTCAACAAATTTCTAATATTATTTTAAATATATTTTACAATATGATTTTTTGAATAAAATTATTTTGATTACAAGATATTGTAATCAAAATATGCGCACAGCGTCGTTATTAAATATTTGGATTCACGGCATTGCTGCTACATAATTAAGAGTAAACTTTAAAAATAAAATGCAATTAAATGAAGCAAATTTAAAATATCAAAAACAGTGTTCATGTAATGTTTTGTACTGGACAATTTGAATCTCCTTTAAATTTTTATAAAATTAAAATTTGCTTAAAATTATTGCTAATCATATTATTTTAATAAGAAATTTCAAGAAGAAATTTAAAAATTATATATTACAGAAGATAATAAATTAAATTGCCAGCATGAATCTACAGTTAAAATATGAAAAAAAAAAAATCTTCAATATCGAACTACTCTAACAATGTCTTTAAAACTATTAAAAGAAGCTGAATCATTATACTTCATTTAAGAATTAGCCAATTACTTTCCTTCAGTACTAAGATTCTATTCTTCGAAGAATTTGAACAAGGTATTCAATTAGCCTACACACAGCTTTCACATTTTAATTTCACATCATTCAAACATTTTCAAATAAAAGT
Source organism: Argiope bruennichi (assembly GCF_947563725.1). NCBI lineage: Eukaryota > Metazoa > Arthropoda > Arachnida > Araneae > Araneidae > Argiope > Argiope bruennichi. Next base: position 42,676,249 of record NC_079154.1, on the reverse strand, counting down.
CAAAAATTCCATTCAAAGTTTTACTCGGAACAATTATGCCTAACAATTCCCGTTCCTTTCTTCCGCCTGCTTCGAATCCTTCCAGGCATACACTGAGGCCTTGAAATGCTTCCATATCCAGAGGAGGGGCTACGCCAAAACATCTTCCTCTACTATGTCAAGAACATCTTAGAAATTCCGAATTCCTTCCGCTTCCTATTCCAAATAAACAAGTTCCCCCTTGTCTTAGGAATTACGGTTTAACACGTTACCATCTCCTTCAGAATAAATGCTACATGGAAGAGGGAAGGAAGGAAGATGGGGGGGGGGGGATTTGTGGTGGGGAGGGCTTTCTGGCGTCGTCTGGCGCTTGACCTCAATCATCTTCTAAGCAAGACGTCTTCTGTCCATATGTCCAGTGTCATCCATACCCTTTCTCTCCTTCCCTTTTATTCGAGGGGTAAGCGATTTTAGGTGAGGTGCACAAAATGTGACGGATGCGTCGCATTGTTTCGCTCACGTACAACAACGGCCGTGTTCCAAATGTGGCCCTTGCAAAACGTTAAGGCTGTTTTGTAATGGAATGAGACGGAGGACTGTAGCAAGGATGTTTAATGAGCCTCAGCAGAGGATCCGTTGTTGGGATGCATTACACAACACCGTCTAGGAAGGAACTGAAATAAATATTCCTTTTGAGTCAGGGTGCCAGAGTACATGCTCTCGAATTACCGACTGATTTGAATTATAGAAGCGAAGCAGAATAATAGAAACTGTACCAGCCTAAACAGAAGTAATGAAGGATGCATTAAAGATGTACAAATAGTAAATAACGTTAAAAGAAGCAAGAAAGATATTATTCAAAGTTTAATACGCAAATAGAGTTCTTAAATAAAAATACAGAAATATAAAAACATTAATATTTTATGAATTGCTCAACTGATTTAAAATGAAAACAGCTCAGTAATATGACAAATAGTTTTCAAACTTCTTAAATCTGATAAAACGGTATAAATAAATCAGAAACACTCTTTCCGCAATATTCTAGTACACATCTAAAATAGAATACTGTTCATTTTAGTATTCTGAGACGATCACTTTTCGATGATTCTGTCTCATTAAGGGGTAAGACGCGGAAGGATGAGTGCATTTCCGGAATTCTTCATTCTTTGACCTTGATTTTCTCCCTATTAGATACTTTTTTTTTTTCATTTATCTGAGTATCATGTCGTTTCTGATGGTATTATTTTAATATAGCTCGCGAGTAATCCAATTTTATTTTAATGTTAAATGTAAACATCTCCTTTCATCTTTCTTCTCGCCCTTATTTTGACAAATTAAACTCCATTCTAACGCATGCGCAAAAGCACGGAGGGTTTTAGAATCCGTTGACAAACGATACGTTGTCTTTAGTTCCATCGAATAATGAAAAAAATTAAATATATCATTTTGAGTAGCATTTTTTTCCTTTAGTTAGCTGTGTCTAAATTATTATACAAATCTATAATGATGTCAAGACTACATAAAATTTCATTCGTTCATTTCTTCCTTTCAGTTTTTGAGCTTCCATTTTCATGAAAATATAGGCAAATAAATATATAATTTTCATTGTAACAAAATTTGATATAAATTTACAATTTCAAGGTAAGATTGTATACCAAAATTAATCCATTCAGCTTAATTGTGAATTGTAGTGTTCAATAGATAGATACGGAAAGAGAACGGCAACCCATAAACAGATTTGGTACAAAATTTTGACACTAAGTAGTACAATTTTGGTAATAAAACCGTATATCAATTTTCATTCATCTAATTGAAGTTTTGAGTTTTCATTCACAGAATATTAACAGATAAATTCTGGCCATTCTATTTTTGTACGAAATTTGAAAGAAATATAGAATTTGGATATTAAAAACAAAGAACATTTTCATTCTTCTAACTAGTTCTGTGTTTGAGTTAACATGTTTACAAATAGATAGACATAATTATAATGCATTTTTCTCAGTTTTTAGTTGTGTTTACATCGGATGGAATAAATATTTATCCTCAATTTTTGTAGAAAGATTTTTTTTTCTTTTACAACAAGACAAAATATTTTCAAAATATAAATTTAATTAGACAAACTAATAATGTGCTCTTGCAAATTTCGAAGATGAGACAAAGTTATAAGCATCTTTCTAAATTATTTATTGAAACACTGATCGTGGAGGCTGTTTTGTTTGCAATAGCAAAAACTACGCGTTTATCAATATTATTATTTTGAAACAACAAGAATTTCAGAATCAGTGATGGATTTCTGACAAGGCAGCTGTCTAGTGTCTATGAACTGAGAAGGGACATTGGCAGGCCGATTAAAAAACGCTAATAATTTAGATATTGAATAAAAAAAATTTGTAAATAAAAATTTTAAGATTTTTAAAATATTAGAACTATAATGTGTACAAACAATGGCTTATTAAAATCAATATAAAATAAATTATAATTCATTGCTAATTCATGATATACTTAAATATTTATTATTTATTTAAATGGTTATGCTATATGCACCTTGATAAGTCCTATAAAGTTGTATTTCTTATGTCATTTTCCCGAAATTTATTATTTTTTTATAATCTATCGTAATTAAATGTTCTTATTTGTAAAAGAAAGCATTAACTGTAACTATGATTAGCTTTTCAAAAGTTATATAACATCAATCCCATTTCCCGCATTAACAGATAAAAAAAAAGATATTTTGCTATTTTCAAGAAGTTACTAATATAAAAATATGGATCAAAACTCACTAACATTTTGATTAAGTTATAGTTGAAATGTAATACAAAATTGACCTTTGTATATATATATATATATATATATATATATATATATATATATATATATATATATATATGAGATATCAAAATATACACTGCCGGAGACTGTATATACTTAAATCAGCTACTGCCTGGAGATAAAGAAAAAACATCATTAAAAGTTGTCGCTCCATCATTAGTGGAGGTAACTCAACCCCGCATCATTTCTATATCCTCTAAGAACGAGAGATCTGCTTAATGTATTGGATAGTGCATTGAATTTCGGTATTATACGATAACTTTGCATACATGTAATTCATTGTCCCCTCTATAAGGATTACAAAATATTTAAAAGTAATTTAAATAATATTAACGAAAGAAAAGCAAACAGTAAAATAAAAACAATTATTTGAAATAAAATGTACATTTGATAAATTAAAGCATATATTAGGAAGGTCCATAAATAATTCATATAATACTTCCTGTATTGTTGCGTAGGAAAAAATTTTTGCCAAGCTCTTTTTGTACAGTTGATACTTTTTTTCTCCAGCACAATTCTGATTTTTCCTCTATATTTTATAGTAAAATATCTAATAAATGTAACTCAAATATTAAAAAGCATAATCTGTAATATCATAGTTAACACATGAGAATCGTATTTTAAAAATGTGATGTTAATGTAAATAACCATTTGAATGTTTCTCAAAAATTAAGCATCTGATTCAATGAGGAACATCTAATTTCTATTTTAATGCATGACGAAATGAAATTCATGATACGAACAGCTTATTTTATAATTAATCTTAAGTAAACAATAAAACAGAAATTAATAAATTTAAAGGTATCCTAATTATAGACATAATAAATTAACAAAAAATGCACAATATTAACTATTCCCATAGAGACAGCATGCAAATATTTCTTTCCAAGTTAATGAAAGATAAAATAAACGATAGTAAACAGAGGCGAGCAATTTTCATTTTATTTTGCATTAAAAGGGCAGGCACGAGAGTAACTGCGATTGTAAGATTAAATCGTCTTTTTCTAATAATTTCAATTAAAAAAAATGAGACAAAAATTATTAATATTACTTGGAAATAATGCAGTATAATACAAATAAACAGAATACATTTTATTTGAATTGCAAATATGTTAAAAATTTAAACAAAAATGTTCTAATATTTTTCCATCTCTCATCGTTTAAATTCAATTTTAAATAAACCATCATGAAATAAATGTTATTAGGCTAAACCAAGGACTGTTTATTTATTTTTTTTATTTCTATTTATTTTTAAGAAAAGAAGGTCTAAATTTGAATGGTGAATTTTGTTCCAATATGCCTAGTCAATGTACATTGATTTACGTAAAAAGTAAAAACAAAACAAAATATGGAAAAAAAACATATTCGACTGATAAATGAAATTAGATGTAAACTATACCTATAAGATTCGCAAACAATTATTGGTTTAGGAAAATTTAATATTCTGTAAAGACAATAAACATAAAATGACATAAAAAAACCCTTCTAAACAAAATAAAAAATAGAAAATCTGAAAGTAAACAAATGCGATTTTTTAATCAAATCCTTTATTTTCTATTGAAAATTTAGTCCTGTTAAGGGAAGCGATATTAAAAGCATTAAACTGTTTGATAAACAGTATTCTAAAAAAAATGAATGACAAAAATTAAATATATTACTTAGAAATAATGCAAATACTCACAACCATATTTTATTTTATCTATATTTTAATTTGAAAGAATTATTAAATCTTAATATTTACAAAGAAATTAATATTTCATTCGGTCATCCATGTATGATCCCCTTTCTCTTACGTTTTTTTAAAATAATAATCCATAAGTAAAGCCCATAAGTAAAAAAAATTAACAAATTGCTTATATTTGACAACTTTTAAAGTATTTTTATTAGAAGATTACGATTACAAATGTTGGCTGTACGCAAATTTTTTCACTCAAAAGAATTTTTTTTTCAAGCAGTCTATTTAATGAATATTAATATTATGTTCATTTCGAAATGAATAAGTAACAAGTCTTACAAAGGTTCCCTTGCAAAGATGATGCCTAAACAAGAAAATGATATAAAATATTTATATTCCCAAAATAGTTTTAATACTATATTATGATACATTGCAAAATATTAAATAATAAGATTCCTTTTATTACGAATCGAAAATTTACTTCAGATATTTGCTATATATCGTTACAATTTAAAAAATACCGTTTTTAAATATGTCATTATTTAACATATATCAACCGTTCTTTAATATATCATTAAATATCGCATAAAACATATCGCATCTTTCCTCTTATTTTTTTCAGAAAAAAAAAAGAATTGAATCAAAGAGAATTCATGGTTGTCAAGGAAAATCCAAGACCAGAGATAAAAATTTTAGAAAAATTATTAGTCAGTTTTCGAATCCTAAGCATCATTCAAAACGTAAAATTTCAGATATTGTTTTACTTTAAAAATGAGACTTTAAATTGCCCTTTTCTTTAAATATCGGGCCATAAATTTCTAAAATGATTAAAATTAAAATCTTCCAAATTATTTTGTAATGTAAAGTTAACCCTCCGACAGCATAATTTTTTAAAATCGCCAGTTAGATGCGTTGTTTGCAAATACGTACCAATATTCTTCTAACAAGGTGAACTGACACTATATGTAACAAGATAATATGATATAATAAAAATCTCTAATCGTAAAAATAAACACTCTAAATGGTAAAAACGCAGGATGCAATAGAAAATGGACCGATTGCCAACCCGCGGAAATCGCAGTATAAACAGCTAGAGGATTAAGCTTATAATCGCTTTTTATTACTAGTTTATGAGTAGAAGTGTTGAAAAAAACTTAAATCTGATGTACAATATCAGTCAAAATAATGTAGAGTTGTGAATAATTTTTTTCGTAATTAATTATAATACGCATTTGTATTCGGAATCAATTCAATTGTCACAATCGTGAACTTTAACACACACTCGCCATTTCAAGCTTTCTAACTTTAATTCGGTACATTCGATTATAATATTTGAAGAGAAAAAATATTTACAACAGAACTAGAAAGCATCCAATACAATTTTTTTTTAATCCCTCACGGAAGATAACAAAATCACCAAAAACTTAGCTGCAATTTTTATTTCCATTTAAAGCGTCATTTACTGCCACTCATTTGTCGCAACAATCAATCGTATTTCCAAGGACAACAAATTTTTACGCAATCATTATTACGGCTTTCTAGTTCACTACACATAAAATAAATTTTTACAAAGTAATTTCTAAGCTGTAATGACTTTTTGCACCCACGCAATGTTTGCAAAGTTAATGACGATGCAGAATTATCAAGTTCTTCAAGCATGCACTTTCTTCGAAAAAGTATGTCGATTCATCAAAAAGTAAAAATAAAAGACGAGTTGTTTATAAATTGCCAATACTAATAGTTTGGTTGAACAGGAGATATAGAACGATAAAGCACTGCACTGGAAGTAATTCAGTTTTCTTTCACTTTTATTGCCATGGTATTTTGACCAGATTTCCCGAAATAATATTTTTCAGGAAAAACCAATTAAACTAAACAAACTATCATGTAATTTTTGTTCAGAAGAAAAGAATTTTATTATGCTAAAACCATAAGTACTCACCATATCAATACAGTTTTCTGTTTAATTCCGTTCAAATCCAGACTTCAAACGATAACATTTTGATACTGTTTTGTTACACTACGTGAAATTAACTCCGCATTCTTAAACAGTGAAAACAAAACTAGCGGTTTTGTTCCATTTGCTATCATAAATATATAGAATGTCCATAATATGTAGAATCTTATTTAGAGATTTTGCAACCATAAATATTAATTAGGAATGGGATATTTGACTTATGAAAAGTTAAATTTAGGTTCATAAAATGAACACCCCATTTTTTAAAGCAATATTAGAGCCATTTTGGGACGTATTTCGTAATTTTGAACCGATCAAATGACGACTCTTTCTCCTTTCACACTATACCGGTTGAAGAACATTTGATCCTATAGGATTTAACATACACGAGAGGCGTTTACATGTTTTTTTTTTGTTGTTGTTGGAATCGGGTTTTGAACCCAGAAAGCTGTTGTCTAGAAACCGGGAGCTCACCACCACGCCACCGAGGCCACAAAAAGAGATCGGAGAAAAACAACTAGCAAAGGAAAATAATTTCAAACGTAACTACTAATAGACGTATAACCGTAAATACCCATAATACATATGCATTTTTTTTTACAGTGATTTAGTGGATGTTAGAAAAATCTACAAACATTTACAGAAAATTTGTTATGTACATTGGTTCTGGGGAGGAAAGTCATCATCTGACCGCGGTTCAAAAACACGGGTACGGTCCCAAAATGACTCTAGTGCTGCTTTAAAATCGGACTTTAATATAACTAAATTAAACTAAACTGGCGAGGAAAGTTCGAAACTCAATTTTTTTCTATAGCACATTCAGTTGGTAAAGCAGAAGCAGCGACGAGAACTCTTAAAGTAGCAGGCCAAACGAAGATCACGTTAGCGCAAGTAATCTTTTCGGAAACACTTCACGTGTCATTTTTAAGTTAACACGCAATTTTGGGGGGAGGAGGATAAGATTAAAATGTCTGATAAGATAAGATTCAAGAACATCAGACTTTCAGCCGTATTTGATATATGTGTAGATAGCATAATAGTAAATCACAAAATGTTTATTAAAAATGTAAGAACTTACTTTTCAGAATTTTCATTTTTGTATAATTACTGACGGATCAAAACATTCATTAATGATTGGTTATTACTCGTGTTATAACGACGCATAATTTCCTTTTGATATAACAGCCTAATATTTTGTTAGCCAATATTACACTAATAACTACAATGACATTAGTATTCGGTAACTATTGCGGAACGAAAGAAAGTAAAGCGTATGTAAATTCGACTTAAGTGATGAAACTTTTATAGCATTCTTTCTATCAAATTACTCTAATTTGGGTCTCAGAAATGAAAGTAAGCTCTTTTGTTTTTACCCATATCATTTACTCTTATCAAATGAAATAACTTTCCTGACAAATCAAGATTAATGACATCCATTTTGCAGCAATTTTCAAAGTAATCGCTCAAAGCATCCTTTGAAATAAGAAGGATTTGAAGTAGTAAGGATAAAATACGTAATATACTAAAGAAAAACTCAATTTCTGAACATTGAATTTGTAATTTTTCGATAGTTTGTTTTCGAAATACACCACAGTTTCTATAAAAATTGTTTTCGTATTTAATTAATTACAAGCCACCTTTGGCGACCAGTGAGTTCACTGATAATAATGGTTGCATTTATTGTCTTAAGCATAATTTGATGCTCACGATTCAAACAACGAAGTAATTTTAAGTATCAAATAGTGATGGGCATTAAAGTCATGATATGTTAATATAATAAACACACACACACACACACACACACACGCACACACACACACACACACACACACACACACACACACACACACACACACACACACACACTCACACACACACACACACACACACACACACACACACATATATTGTTACGAATCTGTGAGGCGGCTTCCCAGCATAGTCGGTTCCATAGGAAGTCCCAGAGCTTGGCGATCATTTTGCGACTTGGCGACGAATTTGGCGAATTTGGCGCCAAAATAGATTATACACGAAACCTCAAGAATTTTCCCGATCCGTCGAGTAGGAACGGAGATACGACTCGATCGTTCCTGATTGGTTGAGAGGCGTCTAGCCCCGCCTCCTGAGACCTATAAAAGGAAGCAGCCGCAGCTGCCGGGCAGTCGTGAACCGGAGCGGTGAATTGAGAAGTCGGAAGCGGCAGAGCAGAGTAGGGTAAACCGGTCGTGAATTTGGTTGTGAGCCAGTGGTGAGTCGAGTCTTGAACCGGAGCGGTGAATAGAGAAGAAGTCGGAAGCGGCAGAGTAGGGTGAACCGGTCGTGAATTGGGTTGTGAACCAGTGGTGAATTGAGTAGTCGGAAGCGACGGAGAAGAGTGGTCGTGGACCAGTGGAGTCGTCGTAGTTGTGAACCGACGGTGAATTGATTGGTCGTGGACCAGTGGAATCGAAGAGTAGTCGGAATCGACAGAAAGAACTGGCCTTCCAGAGATTAGCGGAGCAGTGATGGAGTCAAGTGAGTGCAGAATTAAGTTGTGCGCTACTGTCCGCATTAGAGTCTGTTGTGTGCTGTTGTCTGCACGTCTCGGCTGAAGATAATTGTGTGCTGTATATAGTTGCCGTCTTTGTGTTGTCCTGTGTGTCTTCGTGTAAATAAACGTCGTTGAATCCTTTTCTACTGCCGCCTGCTGATTGAGTGTTCTCCACACCATATAACTCCCACTATCCAAACTACCCCGGAAATTTCGTAACAATGTATATATATATATATATATATATATATATATATATATATATATATATATATATATATATATATATATATATATATAAATTTTTAATCAGAAGGCAGTTTCGAAGACAATGAAGAGAATTTCGATTTCTTGAAGTCGTTTTATTTCATCTCGGAGAAGCACGCATTAAGTACAAGCAGGAGCGATGAACACGCACACACACAGACACACACAATACAGAACAACACTGAGCGAAAAGAAAAAGAAAAAAAAATGAAGTCCAACTGAACATTTCATCCCTGATCTTATATAACATGAGATTTCTGACACGTATCGACCTTGACAAGAGAAACAGAGGGATCTCTTCACTCGGCACGTGAGAACCGCTGACGCAATCATTTTTACAAAGCTTCAGCTGAATTAATTAGAAAGAAAAAGTAGAATAGGATCAGGAAATAAGAGAATACTTTCGAATGACGTTGACATGGGCTGAATTAGGCTAAAAAATTAGGAAATTAATTAGGATTAAATAAAATTTTAAAATCTCATTATATATATATATATATATATATATATATATATATGGAGAGCTGCTGGTTTGCCAGAGATATTGGTTATATTTAATTTCGATATAGCTATATGATTCCATGAAATTAACAGACATTAATTCGTGTTATTTTAATAATTCATACACAAGCTCAGTTCATTGGGTGCATGAACTTCCCCAATAGAGAGAAGTTCCATGATATCATAAAACTATTAAGATCGATTCATCTGTCATCTAAATTTGGTGCTAATTTAACTTTTTTGTTCGTCCTATAGATATTAAACAGAACGCTTTTCTAGCTGTCAACAAAGTAAGAAAATATATTTTAGTAAACAATATTTCATCAAATATTTGATGAAACAATGAAAACGATTTCGGTTTTATTTGAAACGATGAAAATATTGCTATGAAATATATTTAAAAATATGTTTGAAAGTTAAATTAAATCTAGGCTAAAGAATATTACTACAACTAAATTGTCATCAACGAAAATGCACTTTTTAAATTTTACAACGGTATAAAAATCCTTCTTCTGAGAAATATTTTCGGAAATCAACGAGAAAAAATATTAAAATCTAGTTTATTTTTTAATAAATTAAAATTGCAAAAAAAAAAAAAAATGCGCTGAGGTGCATATCCCTACCTTCCAAAGTATATATGGGCCAAATTTGGTAGCTATAGGTCAAAAGATTTGTCCTGTAAAAAGACAATACATACACATTCATTTTAATTATAAATAGAGATTAATCGCCTTTCGTGATTAATCGTTCGTTGGAGAAACCAACTGCATTTAATATATGTTAAACCATTTAGATATAATTTATTGTCCATGATTCCCATAATCGTCAGATAAAAAAGCAAATTGTTTTAATTTTCTCGTAAATGATCTGTTCGTTGTATACTTAACCTTTGTAATTGCCACAAGTTATAAGACATAATAGCGCTATTAAAAACTTAAATATTAAGTTCATGTTCTAAACTTTGAGGTAATTAATTTTTTACACATCTTGTAAACTACATAAGAAACCGAACCCTCCTTCTTTAGTTATCAACAAAGGAAGAAAACCAAGCGATGACATATTTGATACAACAATGAAAACTGTCTGAATGTTAAGACAACAATACAATTTATTTTTAAAAATTGTGCAAAAAAAAAGAAAAAAATATATTAAAAATTTGCACGTTTATTAAATTAGTATCTTTAAAAAGATATTTTCCGAAATTTTGAAACGATGTGAAATTCGTTTTTGTTCTGTAATATTTTTAGATATTATCGCAAAAATAAATAAATAAATAAAAAAAATCGCTTATTTTTTATTTAATTTTTTTAAAAAAAATCGCTTAAAGGTCCACATTTCCACACTCCAAGATATATTTGTGCCAACTTTTATAGTTGTATCAAATGGTCAGCTTGTAGAGCACTGACAGAAGCACATATTTATCTTTACTATTATTAGAGAAATCCGGCGAATCCGACGGCATATGCATTTTTAAGCAAGTAAATTACCTTTTGCAATACTAAAATTTTGTTTTCTTATTCTTCTTATTCTGAGCAGCTGATAAAAAATAACTTTTATCCTTAATAATGTAAGAAAATCCCGCGATTACATATTTTACAAAAAATTGAAAATGATTTGAACTTTATTTATATAATATGTACAATTATTCAAAAAATATTAGTAAAAAATTCTGGTAAAAAATTGAAACGTCTAAGTTGGTATTATTAAAGAAAATACTTCGCATTTTGAAATCGTGTAAAAATATTTTTTGTGCTAAGTTTCCGCAGTTATTTATGAAAAACAACAAAATTCCGTTTAATTTTTAATTAAAATCGGAATTTAAATTTTTAGGAAAACCGCACCGTGGAAAACCCATTGTCCAAAATATATTTAGGTCCAGCTGCTTACCTCAAACCAACAAGTACATTTTCATTATTACTATTTCACATTTTTGTGATTCATATAAAATTGCATTTTAGTCAATTAAGTTTGAGAATCATGATGTAATTCATCAACCATTGAGATTTATTAGGATGATAAATAATCGGATTCCGAATGCTTATGCCCAAATAATTCAATAAACCAAGCTAATACTGCATTACATTTGAAAAAAAAAATATAAATTATACCTTATATAAATACCGTTTCATTGAATAACTGACATTCAGATTCTTCATGCTGACATGATTTTTTTCTTCTCAGATTTGAGAAGAAAAAAACTCATTCAAAGACCCAAAACAAAAAAACGTTCAATATATACGTGTTTTATTAACATCCAAAACCTTGTTTTGTTTCAGTATCAGACACCAGATGGCGGTAACGATGTTAAATGAAACAGGAACTCTTGTTTTTCCCTCTCGTCTTCTTCCCAAGAGCAAGATCTCGCAATCTTCACAGTAAAAATAAAATAAAAATAGTTCACTCCGCCCTTAGATTATAAATTACAAATTGCCAGAGGCAACGTTTTTTTTTTTTTTTTTTTTTTTTGGTTCCTACTAAGAATAAGTGTTAGTAACTTTTACCATTTTTGTATTTGAGCGTGGTCAAATCGAACATGAATTATTTTAATTTGTTGCGCTCTCTCACCCACGACGATATCAAGAGGAATTGGATAATTCTCTACTTCGAAGTAATTATGTTTATTCGGAATGGTTTCAATTTTCAAATGTTAATATTGAATGTTGTTTGCACATTCTACGAATAAGTTTCAAATGTTCTTGGAATATGAAAAGAGGGTATTCATACATAAATGATAACACACAATAATTTTTTAAATAAACACCTTAAAAAGAGCGTAGTTTCCGTATAATAATTAAATTTAGTTTTAGACGATTTAAAAAAAATACATTTTTACTAGAAATTACAATTTAATTATTTTCAATTTTATCTTATAATTTCCAATTGGAAATATAGAAGATCCTTGAAATCATTTTTTTTTCACAAATTTTCAAACAAATGATACTATTTGTTAGAAAAATACAATTTAAATCAGTTTATTTATTAACTGATAATTAAATTTTTAAAATATCAAGATAATATATTGCCATTGAGAAAACACAAATATACAAACTTTCAAAATTACCAGCTTATCAAGAAATGGATGAAACACTTATTATGAAATTCTACTTTTACAGACAATAGATAAATTGCATTACATCATTTAAAAATAAAAAAAGTAAATAAAAAAAAGACAGTTATAAGATAACTTTTTAATGTCCAGAAACAAAATATGAAATTAATAATCATTTGCACACTGCTGTTGGACTTATTATTAAAAATAAATAATTATTCATCAGTGAAATTAACTTTAGTGTTTAATACAAAGCCAAGTATGATTTCAAATTATATTGTTAAATAAATGAAATATTCACTGGTATATTGTATTACAGCACTGAAATATAATAATGAAGTTACTTAGAATATTTCACAAACAGAAATCATTAAAGAACTTAAATTCACTTAAAATTTTGAAACCTTACTTGATTAATTAAAAAGGCAAAGGATTGTTTTCAAGTTGACAACCAAAAGAAAATAACACTTATGTATACTGCTTTTTTCATAAAGAAAGAAAGAAAAGACACTTATGAAACATTGCAAATTTTTGCATGCTAAATTTATTTTTAGTTGAAATTATTAGTCATTTACTACTTTCAAAAATATTACATTTTTAAAAAAATTAAAATTATCCAAATTTTATCAATCAATTTAGCTTTACAAGGCTTCCTTCCAACTTTTATAATTATTGTGCACGATTAGTCATACAATAAAAAAAAAGTCAGTGTTTATTTTACCATTCTGCAATTGACAGAAAACTCGATGACTTTTATATAAAGAATAAAAATGACAAAAAATATTTAAATCTTATTAAAATAAAATAATTTTTATGATTTTTCAGTTAAATAATATTAATACAATAATCTAGTAATTTTCTCTTGAAATTATTGCTGCCTTTTGTTATACATTTCAATTCATACTAATGTTTGTATTAAGAAAAATCAATACTATCTGCTAAATTGCTTTTAAAATTTAATCACATCAAAAATAACATTATATTCATCCAATAGTGCATACTAAAATATTTGGATTTTATCAACAGTATATCATTCACAATGAAATTTTAAAAAAATTAGAATATAAGTAGAATTATTTAACAAGTTTGTTAAAGGATTTTAACTTGAGTGACAGAAAAATTCTTTCTAAAGAGGAAACACCAAAGGAATTTTATTTTTAACAAAGGCAACCTTCTATTTAGATATTAAATAAATAGAACCAGCAAATAATTTCAAATTATTTTTGAACTGTTGCAATATGGCATTATAACAATGGATTTATTCCCATTCAAAGTTTTAAGTTGAAGTCACTTATTTTTCAAACAATATTTTAGCTAAAATAAATATGGAAAATTTCATTATGCTCATTTTATATGTTCAAAATATATTTCATGCTGCATTTTAAAGGTATTTTTTTAACCAGATCATAAAAAGATATTTTTTATGTTTCTTAATAAAATAATAATAATAATAATTCTTTTCAACATTTGGGACATAATGCAGTAATTTCTATAGATCAAGAGGCTAGAAAGTAGATGACATTATGAGTATCACACATTAACAAAATAGTATTTTCAATATTTTCTTACTAAATTTATCATGTATCAAACTGGCTAATAGAAAAGCTTAGTAACAATTTAAAAAAATATGTTGGTTGTTATCCATTTTCCGAAAGATTGACTAAATACAATACAAAAATATTTTTTTTCTGTAGAAATAGAGAAATTTAGTCATAGCTGGTCAATATATAATTAAATTATCTGTAGCAGCAATTTGAAATAAGCAAATAATACTCATTTTTCCATAATTATTGAGAATTGCTTGCAAATGTATCAATAATATTGTATGCCCAGTCATAATCATGATTTATATACATTCCGCAGAAGATAAATAGGATATTTTATTTAGAATCTAAGGCATTAAGACAAATCCACTCGATATTGACAGAAAATAATAACAAATAATAAATAAAATTAACATAGAATCAATTAAAAACTGCAATCATAAAATGTACAAAAATGCTTTATAAATGCTGTTTGAAGAAAGAGAGAGAGAAAAGAACATATTAAGTAATTGCCATTTAATAGAAATTTTAAGATAGAACATTTTCTGACTCTATGCATTATTTATTCCACTTGTAAACACACAAGTTTATTCACATATTTAAGTAATGAATAATATAGTTTAGATCTTTTTAAAAGGTATATTTTTTACATAACATTATTGCTATCGATTTATTTAATAAATTAATATCAAATTATATATAATTTTGACAGAATGATAGAAAAGCAATTTGATATAAATTCATTTTTATATTTTGGAAAATATGGACTCATATTAAAGAAATATTAATAAAAAATAGACAGATAAACATATATTAAAATAATTTGATTATCTTACATATTTATAATATACCTTATAAAAATATACATGATGATAAAACAACTGTTAATTTATAAACTTTTTACCAAAAAGAAAACTCGCAATGAATTGTCTACTTTCAGCAAATAACAAAACAAAGGAGTTTCCCATTTGGATAAAGATATATATGAGATTACAGCAAAACATCCTGACATTCATTTTCCATTTCTTTTCTTGATACAAAAATGAAAAGTATATTGTATTTCATGAAATTAATTTTAATGTCTTGACAATAAATGGAAATTTTATCAATACTGAAACAGAAATTTTACATAGAAGTAAATATAGAAATTTCATCTACAGAATTTATCAAAACAAAAACTTTATCATATACAGTTAAGTACAGAATCAATCACAATACAATAGTAAATCTGACTTTTAAGTACAAAAATAATAAATTTGCCAGAAATACATTTTAATTTATTATGTGCTAACAGAAAATAAATGAATTATCTTTAATAGTTTAAAAATAAACAATTTTTTCAAGACACGTAAAAACCAACAGTTTAATATAATATCCACAACTTTAAATCTGCACTTTTTATTTAATGACTTTTATAGCAGTATTTTGTTTTATAGTTTCAATAAAAGTAATAATGACAATATTTTTTTTTTCTTTCCAGCATCTTCAACATAGAAAAACGAATATAAATGAAATATCCATTAACTCATATAAAAATCTGATTACTTTATAATTATAACAAAAACACTCTTATAAGGTAACACAAGATTTCATTAAATATAGAAAACACAGATTAAATTAATCTGATATACTTGAAGTGAAGTTGCTTAGAATATTTATATTTCATTTTTTTCTTCGTAAAAAGCTAAATTTGCTATAAAAGATGCATCCATAACTATTTACGAGCCCATCATCCTGATATTCTCAATTATATAAACTTGCAGAAAAAAAAAAAAAAAAAAATGGAAAAAAAAAAATTATCAATATCAAAACCCAACAGACTGGGCAGTGTTCATCAGCAGGAAAAAAAATTGGGTGTGACTTTGTAAAATATTACTTTTCTGAAAGAATAGATAGCCGTGATAATTTGCAAATGTCCTATAACTTGCCATCAATTACATTGAAATGCTGCCATAAGAATATAAAAGGAAAGGAAATCAGATAAGGCACATTTTAAAATATGAGCTTGAAAACATTAACATAATCAATCTTGATTGAGAGTATTATGATTACAAACAAACATCAAATATTAAGAACAGTACAAAACTAAAGCTTCATAATGAAAATGCAACATATAATGAACATGCATTAGAACTAATAAACTGGAGATCAGATTACTTTTAAATGAAGTAAAAAGAATATAATAATGAAAATTCAAATTAATTAAAGATTAGGATTTCAAAATGAGTTTTTCATAAAGCCATATTTCATTGCATAGGTAAAAGGAAATAAAAATCTTAAATTGTATTTTATAAGATTACGATGATTATTCTAAAGACAAGTATCTAAAAACAAACTAATTTTCAGGAGTAAAAGCAGATATCAGCATTTTTTTTTCTTTAAATTATTAAAGAAAGGAAATACAATACTGTGCTCATTAGTATAAAAAGATAAAAGGTTATTAGACGACATAATATGAAAAAACAGAAATAGCAAATTATGTCATAAATAAGATATACTGACAACTTACGAATGATTGTTATATGAAATTAGAATAAATACATACTTCAAATATTTAATTTAATTGTCCATCACACAAACTTTTTCTCTTTTTCAACAGATTTCTTTCACCACCCTTCTGTTATTGTCACTGAGTATACTTGAATATTATTAATCATATAACACAATTTTCACAAAACAAAAAAAGTTGCAGATTTCTTCAACAAGGAAGTTATTAAAATCATACTTATTTCAGTTCATATATTCTTAGCAATAAACATTTATCTGTCATTTGTGAAGTATTTTTATATAGATGCTACATAGATTATGTGCATGTTAATAATATATACACAATTCTTGAGTACTTCTCATGTAATAATAAATTTCAATGAGTATGGTCTTGTTCACTAAAGTCAACAATTTAACAGAACTTCATATATGTCTAATCTGTCAATATTATGTCTGTACAGTAAGGTTCTTGATATTTAAACATAAAAATCATGTACAATATTATTCCAAGTCTGATTAGTTCCCATTTCAAATTGTTTGTAAACTGATCAAGCACTGTGTTCATTTGATATTTCTTTTTTCACATCTCAGATTGATAAACAACCTTAAATTTTTTATAATTTACAAAAGTAATCAATATGGCTTTTAAAACCCTCTTTTTTAAAAAACATAAAATATGCTAACTTATGATACTTTTTTCATAAATGGATACTATGTAAGCATATTTTTGTTCACATTCTTATATATTATTGACATTCCATTAGATGTATATATGAGTATAAATTTAGTTTTTATTAAATTTTCTGAATTATAGAGTTTTAGATAGTGAAATGAATGTTGGTTTTACCAACGTATTTAAGGACTTATCAAAACCGCAGTCTTTCATTAAACAAACATTCTCCATAATTACCTTTGACTTCAGAATATTTAATTAATTTTCCAAACTTTTGTCTGTTTCAGTGTTCAAAGAGCAAATTTTATCAATAATATTTACAGGAAAGCACTTTTAAATGTTTATGTAACTGAAAAATAACAAAAGTTCTGTAGAAACAACAGTAAAATAAAACATGCAAAGTTTCTTAAAAACGAATAAGATACAAATAGAATGTAACTCAACACTTCACTAATTACCAAGCCATTTATTAATTCTCAGTAATATTTACTAGAGGTGCAAAATTCTAAGATAAAATATCTAAGGTAAATGTTTATTTTACATTTTTAACATAAATAAAAACAGCAGTATAATAAAGGAAAACAAACATTACACTAAAAAAATAAAAACCAGCAATTCTAAAGCTTCAACAATAACATTTTCCAGAAAAAGACAACTATGGTTGATGTGTTTAAAGAAATTTGCAGATTATAATCAATGCTGTTTGATACTTAAACACTGATTTATTATGGAAATTTTAATTTACCAAATAACTAAAATAAACACTGTTTCTTAGAATGTTTATTTAAATGTAAGAACAATTATAAGTATACCATCAAATATTTTTACCAGTTTTACTTTTTCCAACTGTCAGAAAAGTTGTAAAGAACAATTACTAAACTTCAACATAATTACTTTACTCTTTCTCACTATTTTAAAAGTGACATATAATATAATCAGATCATCATTAAGTCTATTTACCCAAGTTAGTTACAGAATTATTCTGACATTCTCATACATAAAGAGAACTTTAAAAACTATGTTGCTAAGAAAGAAAAAAATTGCATATCAATGAATTGCTCAGTTCTCATTCGAGAGCTTTTGGATTTTCTATAAATGACTATTGCCCAGGGTGTGTAGTAAGAAAATGCTGCAAAAATTAAGAACTTTTAAACACTTTTTAAGCACATTAGCCCCAAAAATTAAACACCTTTGTATGAGTATGCATACATACACTGCATATTTAATTTTTTTTTCTTTGTTTTTTTGTTTTAAAATAATGCATAGTTTTTATTGAAAAAAAAATCTTAAAAATTAATTTTAATTGCTTACTTTTTAAATTTTAATATTTATTTCTGTATTTGCACAATATCTTTTAATTTAAAATTATGCCTTTTTGGATTTGACAAAAGCATAGAAATTATCATAAAAATGAAAAAAAAAATTAATACCAAAGAAATTAAGTAAACTTTTATATAATTAAAAATAAAGATCTGCGAGCTTTTTCAACTTTTCATAAAATGAAAATAAAATTTCAGATTGATACAACATTTCTGAAAATGTCGATAGTGATGTAAAAGTTCAGCACGACCACAAATTTTGTATTTGATTTTTATATAAGCAACAACAATTAGGATTCAACATGGGTGTAATGGAAAAAGTAAATTTCTCCCAGCGCTGACGTTCTATTAAGTAATTTTATTTGCAATCTTATAAAGCTAAGAACTAAAGCATTCCTGTGTCTATCATCATATGACTAGCAAAACTGCCATGAAATTGATGATAGAGCAATGCCATATTCTAAATAAGCATCCTTGGCATGCGGTTGAAAGTATCCAAAAAGCGAATTTGGTTTTAGCTGCGTTCTTCCCAATAGAAAAACAAAAATTTGACTCAAAACTTCACTTATAGTCAAAAAATTACATCTCAAATTTGATATATTTAAGCCACAACATTCTTAAATTATCGCATTTACATATTTCTGAAAGTACAGATCAACATGCGGTGAACCCCTTGTTGGATTTGGTTCAAATTTTGACAGATGTTTATACAATAGATATTAAATTTGTGTACTAAATTTTGACTATTCAGCACTCTACGTTTTATAGTTATCATGCTAAATTATATTCAAACAGTTGGACAGACAAACAGGTTTCATCTAAAATGGTGTTGCTAAAAAGTTGATCGAAACCTACAAGTTTGGTGATGTGAAGACCATATACTAAACATTTCATCCATTTAGCTCAAAGTGATTTTGTGTTATCTTTCCCACACACAAATATTTTCCGAAAATGTGTTTTCAAATTCAAAGAGGTACGAAACGTGGAGATTCATTAAAATCTCAAGTTCAACTTTTTTCACTATTGCTATATTTTGTCTAAATTTTGCTTCAAAATTTAACAAAACTTATCACATGAAAAATTTTATTCAATGAACATACTTAAAATTTTTTTTTTTTAAATAAAAGCAAAGAAAGCTTTTTTTTTTCTTTTACAACAATTTTAACAATTGCAGAAAAATGGGATTCAACGATTCGAAAAAACAAAACCATTTTGAATTTCATTATAATAAAAAGCATTGTTATAAACTGTGCCAAATTAATTTCTCAGAATATTTTTTTTTAATTACATTCAACCAAACAAAATTAATATTTAAAAGCTATTCTTTTTTAACTTTGACAACAGTGTTAAAATATTTTTTAGATGATAATATGCTTTGATCTTAAGATGAAAACACATTGAAATTCTATTTCCTAACTAAATTTTGAATTAAAAGTTTGAGATATCAATTCTTAGTATACCTCTAATGCAAAAAAAAACTTTCAGAATTTCATGCTCCTAACTTCAATGGTTTTATGCTGGGTGTTGCTCAGGACAAGACTTTATATATAAAGTGAGATTTCATTGAGGAAAAAATTTCTGTAAAAGTTATAAAAAGAAAAAAAAAATTGTTATAAAATGATACAATCTAAATCCTGAAAAATATTGTAAGAAACTTCTTTTTTTTTTATTCCATTAAAGATATTTTAGTATTAGATCCAGCAGTTTCTTTTTTTCTTAATTAGAAAAAAATTGGCAAGATAAGTCCAATAAATACATATGTTCAAATGGATGGGGACATCCAAAAAATAGCAAGAAAGATATCACAATCATTGAAAATTTAAGGCTTCAAGTTAAAATTTCAACATACTAGATTTTATGTGATTTACTAATAAAATTAATTTCAATTCAATATATTACAGTTGAATACCTGTAGTAGGTCATTCAAGTGATTGCTAAAAAATGACATATTGCTGAGAATGATGTTCGAATATGTTAGTGTTTTTAAAGCAGCTTTTCCCAAGTTCGTATCAAATTCATCTTGCTATTTTCATATTTTCCATCTCTCGTACATTATCGCATACTGTGCTTTAACAACATATAAAAGTTTAATATAAACATACCAAACATAATTGAAACAAATTCTTTAACATCTGAAACATTAAAAATTGAAATGTTTGTCGTTTCGCATAGTACGCATTTTGTACTGCTCCTTCCCGATAACAATTCCAGTATTTTTATAAATGGTAATGCATATTGTTGAAGAAAAAAAGTCATTAAGCATTATCTTAAAAAGTGCTGGAACCAACCCCAGAAATAATTCTTCAAATTCTTCCCTTTTCTTGGTTTTCTTTTTTGATACAACTGATAAACAAGTCTTTACAACCATGATTTTGAATTATATTCAACTTATGGAGGAACAAACCAAAACAAAAATTAAGCACTTTTTCTCAAAATCAAGCACTTTTAAAGTGCTTAAAAATGGTTTTCAAATTTAAGCACTTTTCATGATACTACGCAACCTGCTGTTCTCTATTCAATAACCCAATAACTTGGAAACAAGGAGGTACAAATACCACGACCAAAAAGCAAACCTTGATGCATTCATATCAATTTTTAAAAGCCAAATATTAAAAAAAAAAAAAGCCTTTATTACACCATTATTTATATATCATTGCTAATTTCACAATGCCATTTTCATGCATTGAATTTCAGATTTCTATTAACTGTTGCATTCATAATTTCATAGAAATCATTTCTTATGCCAGCAACAAAAGATGATAGTAAGATAATTTTCAACAAATTACAGCATTGCTTCTTGTTTGTTTATTGGCCGAGGTCTTTGTTATCACAACATAATTTTTTTTTCCCCTTTAATATTATGTATGTATAGTAAGGTACTCACTATTTAAGCAATTATTTTTCACAAAGCTGTTCCAAGTATGATTGGTTCCCAATTCAAATTATTTGTAAACAGATAAAACAATGTGTTCATACAATATCTTTTTCAAATTCAAGATTGATAAATAAGCTTTAGGCTATTAAGCATTATACAAGCACACAAATTAAATAAACAACAAGAAATCATGTCTAAAATAGTCATTATTAATATTGGATTTTATGTTTATACCATCTGAGCAATCCTATGTTATGTCAGGTTTTTTAAATAAAAATACATATTAAAATTTTAATGATTCACTGATTGTATCAAAATATGACAACAGTTAAAGGGTTTTTATTATTATTATTATTATTTCAGTTATGAGTAAAATCAATATAGATTAGATCCAGTATTGACTTCTATGCCTTTTAATGTATCCTTGATATATCATTTCTGAAATTCTTCATTTAAAATTATTCTATTTAATGATACATTTTTGTTCTATATACTTTCTAAATCGAAGCATTCACTATCATCCATCACCACATGAATGGAGCACAACATCTATCTTCAATACAACACACTATTCAGATCTGACAACATGTGGACTGGCACGTTTTAATAAGCTCAATTTATTTTAATCATTTTTTTGGGGGGCAGGGGGTGATTTGGCACTTACTAACTGTGAGTGAGAAGGCACACGCTTCAAGAGTATTTTTTTACATATAATATCTAAGGAAGGATACTAAAGGGGAAAGGAATTGTTGAATACTCTAATTAGATGTTTTTCAGAGGGGTAAGAGAAGAATTTGTGAAGAATGCTAGTGAGTGACCTTATAAATGAATGAAAGGAAAAAATGAAATGATGTGAAGAGATTGTATATAACATAAAAATGAGGACAAATAAATTTTCACATAAGGGAACAAAAAATTACAAAGCACAAATCATAAAAGCAAAAGATGAATATTTACATTTATACTGACAAAATAGCATTTATTTAAAGCTGTTTCTTTTAAATCAATTTATAATTATTTATTATTTCACTGTGTGATTGCATTAGAGAATATCACATGAATAATATATAGTAGGAGAGAGTACAAATACATCATCTAACAAATAAACAAAAAGCAATTCTGCAATTTGTTCAACAATATCTTACTGTCATCTTTTGGTGCTAATATAAGAGATGATTTCTATGAAATGAATGGGAGATAATGCATTTTGAATATATTTTCGATATTAATTTTTAAATCGCTTCAGGTATTAGTTTTCTAATCTCTTTAGCTGAGTCAAGGTCAACATAATTTTAAAATTACAGATTTTCATAGGCCAAAATTTTCCAATTTAATATTTTTAAACATTCTTTAAAAAAAACACTTACACATTGGTCTGTGGCATAATATAATGCATTTCTGATTGGAAGGTGTACCTTTGATCTGGGTATATGAAAAAAAAAAAAGAAGAAGAAAATGAATTTTCATTACATCAAACAATAATATAATTCATTCCTTTTAATAATGTTATTTAATTTTAAATCACTGATTATTCTACTATTTAATAAATGAGGAAAATCTTCAGCCAGTTTTACAGTTAAAAAAAAATCTATCATCATACTCAGAAAGATGCTTGCAAGAGGCTTTTAGCAACTTTTAAACAGTACTTTTGAAAGCAATTTATACTGCATGTACTTTTTTATTTTCCCATTTATGAAAAATATCGAATGAGAAAATATTGTAATCACATAAAAAATGGAATTTCTGATATTAACAAATCTCTCAATTTAATACCTCCCCAAATTAGAATAACACATTTTTGGAAATATGGCTATCTGCAAACACAATAACTCAATTCCATGCATATGCATATAATAATAATATGTGTGTGACAAATTCTGGATGTGTTTATAACAAATATGCCAGTTTCTATCAGATTTTGAACAAAATTCATTCAGAGGAAATTCTTCAGCCTGGGTAAAAGTGAACATGACAGCATCAAAATGCAAACAGCCCAACCAATATAAATTTATATAGATTTTTAGCATCTAAAATACAAATTCATATCAAATTTGAAATAAAAATCATCAAGGAATAGATAATTTGTTTGCCAATACAGTCACATACATAGAAATGCAATACATCATCAATGATTTAGTTGGATGAAATTTAATAATTAATCTTGTTATTAAAATTATAGTTGTATCAAAATTTGATTGCAATCAATCGACAGAAAAGGGACCAAAATGCATATTAGGTTTTCTTCACTATGTATGCAGCATAAAATGCTCATTTGTTCCAATGCTCATTCCAAAAATAAAAATTATTTTCTAATGATGTTCACAGCCTTGCTTAAAATCCATAATTTTTATGTGGAAGTAAAACATTATTCAAGAATATAAAAGAAAGTTTCAAGGTGGTGGAGGAACCACTCTTTCATTTAGTGGTAATGGCAAAGTCATAATTAAATACATGCTGTATATAAATTTGTTTTGTGATGTGATTTTAAATATTAGAACTATTCCACTTAGTTTCATAATGGCAGTATGCTTAAAACTCAGAAATATTTTAATTTCCACTTCCTTTAAGAAAAGGCATCTAATCCATAGAGGAATAAAAACGGAGGGGGGGGGGATTTACACTAGCCTTCCTTAACATATCTGCTTTCTCATCTTTACAATAGTTTTCCAAACTGAAATGGAAATTCCTTGCAATAAGCCATATGACCACAAGCGAAATAGAGGTTTCACATACAAATTTCCAACTATTTCACAATTTGAGAAAATCATTTCGAGTTAAACATTTATACTCTCTTCTAAATAAGAAGCATTGTACTGCTGATCTATTCAATGGAACAACACATCACAGTAATCAAAGGTACAGTACAGTACAGTACAATTTCATATTTAAATTTCTGTAACTCATTATTGATTATAATAGAAAGAACAGATTTTGAACAAAGAAAGAATGTATGCATTGTAATGAATGTTATATATACATGTTTCTGTATACACACATTACTAATCATTTCTTAATAGTATCTTCTTCAATCACAGCAATATTTTTATTCAGAACAGTAAATATTGCTTTCAGATCACAACAAGCTAAACTAAACAATTGGTGAACTATCTTTGTAATAAATATATAAATGTCTAAATTTTGTCACTACATGCATTGCTGAAACTGTACAAACAGGAACAGCTAATTTTTATAATTTATATGTTCACATTTGAAAGGATCAGATAATGTAATTACTATTACATTACATTATCTGATACAAGTGTTATCATGAAGTATATGGCTGAGAAATTAGTACCATTATTCATTAATGTTAACTATTCAAATTAACTTTGTGGATTTATATCTCAAATTGTTTTTCACAAGTCCCATCAAAGTATTCATCAAGAAAATTTCATCTGCCAGTTTATAATATACAAATTTCAAATAATGCAAGTACATTCAAATTTCTTAACTTTGTTTATTTGTTGAATATAAATAAGAATAATAATATATTTCCCATCATTGAATTATTTAGTGTATACACAACACCATTAGCATTCTATTCAAAATTTGTGCTCAATCATTTGAATGTTGGATATTAAAGTCAATGAAGATGGACAAACTGCAGTGATACCACAATCCACCAAGTTAAATGCTTGATAATGACTATTATTCATTTAATCTGGGGACAAGGCAGTGCCCCTGCCAAGTCGAGCAAAAACAAGCATCACAGCCATGCCATCCTTTTCTCAAAGCAGTTCAGGCTATTTTCGACCCTCTATAACTTTGTTGTGGATAAAACTAGAAGACTGAATTTTTAGTAACCAAGCAGGCATTATATAAACATGGTATATTTCAAATTTCATTAAATTTAAACCAGTAGTTTAAGAATTATAACTAGTCAAAGTTTGTGAATTTTGTCACTGACTGACTGACCAATCATCAAAACTTTAAGGCACTTCTAGCAGACATAGAAGCTTCAAATTTAGAATACAATTAGTGTTTAGTGTAAAAATCAAGGAAAATGTGTTTAGTGTAAAAATCAAGGAAAAACTAAAATATTTTGCAATTTCGATCTAGTTTTCTAGATACACCAACTGCATAAATAACTTTGTAATCCCATATAAATATATAGGATGCCATGCCCCCAGATTACAAAGTTATATTTGCAGCAAATGACTCAGTGTAGCAGTATATGTAT
Source organism: Argiope bruennichi (assembly GCF_947563725.1). Taxonomy (NCBI): domain Eukaryota; kingdom Metazoa; phylum Arthropoda; class Arachnida; order Araneae; family Araneidae; genus Argiope; species Argiope bruennichi. The sequence continues at coordinate 42,650,384 of NC_079154.1, read as the reverse complement.
AAATAATAATAATGAAATAATAAGTGTATATATATATATATGCCATCAAAAACATAACTTGCAAAAAAAAACCAAGTCTCACAACTCAGTTCTTTTATCGTAAAAAGTTGCGAGATCCATGTAATACCAAGTCGGTCAATTTATTCAGTCCCTACTTAAGGGTCCCTTTGTCCTAAGTTATTACATAATTAGCTAACCTAACAACATCTTATAGTGACCATATCAATATTAAAAATCTTTTATGGTTTAAATAAATAGATTGACTTGGCCATCGCATGAAAACACAATGTATCTTTACATTAACATATTATATTAAATTAGATTGTTTAGTGCGACTGCCAAGTCGATCTATTTATTTACACCATAAAAGATTTTTAATATTGATATGGTCACTATAAGATGTTGTTAGGTTAGCTAATTGCTTAATAACTTAAGACAGAAGGACCCTTAAGTAGGGTCTGAACAAATTGACCGACTTGGTATTACATGGATCTCGCAACTTTTTACGATAGAAGAACTGAGTTGCGAGACTTGGTTGTTTTTTTTACAAGTTATGTTTTGAATGGCATATTAACCTAAACTGCAACACAGTAGTTACACTATCATAAATGCTAATTTAATCAAACAATCAATAATTTTATATATGTATCTCAATAATAAAAAATAAAAGCAAAATTTTAATTGAAACAGTATTTTACCTGCCTTTAAACAAATTAAAACTGTTACAGTAAAAAACTGTTGCAATAAAAACTGTTAAAATAAAAACTGTTATAATAAAAATGTTACAAGAAAACTGTTAAAATAAAAATAATTACCATTAGTTCACTATATTTTCAAGCAGATGAACAAATTACTAGTGCTATTACTTCAATAACAACCAAGACCCTTAAAACTTTTTTTAAATAAAGTCAACAAGAAGTCCCAGCAAGTTCTATCTATCCATTCCACTGTAATGAAAATCAATAAATCAATAAAATGTTGGAGTAAACTTTAGTATTTTAAGAAAAACTTTCAAATGTACTTATATATAACTTTTAGGTATAGCTTTACATATATGATGATTCTATTAAGTTTCCAAAATCTTTTTACTCATAGACTTCAATTAAACTGATATCTATTTTCAAAAGATTAAGATTGTATTTTATTTTTTTTTCCACATATACAGAATTTTCCACATTGCTTAATGAAACACATTTTCCTGTTATCATTTACAAATAAAAAAAAGTTAAGAGATATTATTCACAATAATCTATAATTAAAGGAGTAAGTACTGAATAGGAGATATTACCAAAAAAAAATCTGCAACATAAATGATGCCAGAATTCTTTTGTAAATTTCAGCAATTCTTTAATTAAATTCCATCGTTTTGAGAAAAAAAAAGACATCATTTATTATATACTAGCCGCCTTTGGCGACCAGCCGGTTTGCCAATCTTAATGCTCGTAAAAATTTTAATAATTAAATATTTTATGTAATTCCTACTTTAATAGCTTCTTCATCAAATATTTTAAAGCTTCAAATTTTGATAGTCATGTAATTCACTCATAATAATATAAAGCCCTTCAGCCATAACATAATATGTATCTTTCTAATTTTCTGTTAGTTCCGGTAGAATTTATGCTTAAAATTAAAATGGAAATGACTAAACTGCAATTAATATAATAATATTTTTTACTGAAACAAAGCATTTTTTTTTAATAATATGATTACTGATAATAGAGTCACTGAGCGTTTAAACTTTATGGGCACTAAAGAATATCTTTCTTAAGTTATGTAATATCTCAAGAATTTGTGAACAAAATTTTCTCAGATTCATCATGAACAGATCGATTCTTTAACAATATTTTAAATGCATCAAACACTAAGAAAATAAAACGAATCGTTTAAAATAAACGGTTGAAAACAGGTTTAAAAAAACTACTTAAAAAACGATGTACTTAAAACTATAAGCATATACAAAAAAGTATATAACTAACAATAAATACAATTTAATTACAAAAGCATGCAACTAACCTAAAAAATAATTTAAATCATTGAAAACAGGTTAAAAAAAAACTACTTAAAAAACGATGTACTTAAAACTATAAGCATATACAAAAAATATATAACTAACATAAATAAAATTTACTCACAAAAGCATGCAACTAACCTAAAAATAATTTAAATCATCCGTTGATAACGGTTGTCATGGCAACAATCAGAATGCGCATGCATGAATTTCCAGCTCCGGTAACACAAATGCGTGAATTTTTCTACGCCAGTTGGGGTAACGCTATGCAGATTATACATTTTTAATTTCCTTTATTCTGTGTTATTTTAATTCAAAAGTACTTCAGAATGAATCTAAAACATGGATTAATTAACAATGCTTAATTTTAAATGCATAAAACATTAAGAAAATAAACAGAATCGTTTGAAATAATCCGCCTCATTACTGTTGGGAGAATAAAATTGCTGAAGCCTTACTCATTTGTGGAGAAAATGGAAGATTTTTTTGGCGGAAAAGTTGGCGGTGGGGAAAATGGAAGATTTTTTTGGTGGGAAAGTTAGTTTTTAATTAATAATTAAAATTTTAAAAAAAAGAACCCCAGGTGCACATTCCCGACCTCTAAGGTATACATGTACCAAATTTGGTAGCTGTATGTCAAATGACCTGGTCTGTAGAGCGCCAACACACACACACATTGAGCTTTATTTTAAGTATATAGATTTCTTCAATATTTAACACAATAACACAATTATCATACAAATTCTCACGAATTAGCTCTATCTGAACATATATTTCCTCTCACATTCCGAAAGTGATGTATCATTGACAGAAAATAGAAATAATTTTTAGCAAGCCCATTTATCAACGATTACAAAATGCTCCAATTTATCAGAGAAAACTAAATGATAATCTATTTACATAAAATATATTCAAAATAATAAACAAATCTTGAAAATTCATAAATATCTTAAAACAACTACTGCAATATTATTAAAAATATTTCACATGCTACGGCTATATTGAACAGCGATTTCAGTTTCTTTGATTTACATTTTTTCAACTTGCAATTATATTTGTAATCTTTTGATAACTTATGATGTAAATTACATAGACATCATCAACAAAGTAGAATAAAAAAAATTAGAAAATTTTTTGATGTCATAAAAAATGGAAGAGGCAAAATTTCTATATTGTACTAATTATTTGAATTGAATTAAATGAACAAAATTTTTTTAATCATAAAATATATAAACATAATAGTTTTTATAACTTTTATTATCATATCATACTTTTCTTTTATGAAAAATATGATAACAGGCTTAAAAAATGACTAATTATTTTTTATAATTTTCCCCCTTGTCAGAAGGTTTGTTTCAACCAAATGTTGGAGTTAAAAATTCCAAAACTAAATTATATATATATATACACAATGGTGGCCAAAATTGTGGACACTTTTGAAAATTTTTATATTTTCTAACATTGTATGCTCAAATAAAATGTAATGTTATACAAAATGCAAACTCTTGTATATCATTTTAAAGAGAATTTAATTCTAATATCAATACAAAAATCAAAATTCAAATTTTTAAAATACAAAAAAAGTTGTGTGACAATAATTGTCGAGATACATTAAATGCTAATGGCTGCAGTGAATTATCAGTACTGATAACTCAGTACTAATAATTCTACCCTATCAGTAACTAGGTAGTATCAGGGTAGCCTTTATTTTTCATTACAGCTTCACCCTGATGTTTCATTGAGCTCACAAGAGTTTTAAACCCTTCATTACAGCATGATGCCAGGAAATAATTATAACTTCAATTAATTCCCTTTTATTCGATGAATGCTTCATATGTACAAGAGTTTTCAAACAGTACCATAAGTTCTTAATAGTTTTAAGGTCAGGACTGTTTTCTGGCCATGATAAAAATTCAATTCTCTTTGTATTAAACCAGGGATGTCGAACCAGTGGCATGCATGCCATTGATGGCACACAACACAATATTTTGGGCATGTCACCGATCAAAACAGTTTGCATTTTAGTTCAAAATAACAAAGTTCACTATGAAGTATTACGAACAAATATGAATGTTTCCATTCCATTTAAAAAAAGGGTGCACATATTTGTACTACAGTTAACAATTTGCTTGATGAGAAAGAAATTGATTTGAAAAGAATTGTTTCAGTAACTGATGGTGCTCCAAATATGGTGGGCAAAATAAATGGTTTCATTAGTTATTTCAAATAGAATTAGAACATTTCATTTTTGAATTCCGCTGCATTATTCACTAACAGGCCTTGTGTTCTAAGAGTGGTTTAACATCTCTGATAATGTAATGGAATTAGTCACAAAAATAGTTAATCTCATATCGTCGCAGGCTTTATATAAACGAAAGTTTGAGGCTTTGTTGGATGAAGTCAACTTGGTGTATACTGGCTTACTAATGTATAATAATGTTCGCGAGTTGAGCAGCTGGAACGTACTTCAAAGATTTGTTGACTGCTTGTAAGAAATCAGATTGTTTCTGCAAATTGAACAATATCCACAATTGTTGAATGTTATGTGGCTCTCAAAATTTGTTGTTTTTTACAGACATATGCCAACATTTCAAAGAATTGAATGTAAAGCTTCAAGGCACAAATAAAACAATTATTATCAAAATGGATCTCTTTAGTGCTTTTGATGCTGGACTGATTTTTTTCAGGAACAATATTATTACAAAAAACTAAAATTTCTACTGAAAAAAAAAAAAAAAAAAAAAAAAAAAAAAAGATTTAGATGTACATAAGAAACCAGATGAAGAAGAAATTATTGAAGAATTTATTTCTATAATTGATTCTTCAATCAAGGAATTTTCAGCAAGATTTTCTCAGTTCAAAGAATTATTAGAAACGATCAAGTTTATTATGTACTCTGATATGACTTCATTTGATAAACTATCCCAATTTGATTAGTTGGAAATTGAAGAATTTGAAATGCAACTGATTGATTTCCAGTCAAGTTCAATATGGATTCAAAAACAAGGAACAATATTTATTGACACAAGGAAAAAGTTGGAACTGATTGAAACAAAAAGATTAACAAGCAATATAAGTAAAAAAGGCCAGCAACGAAATTTTGGAAACATGGAATTAGATCCCAGACACGTTAAACTGTTTGGAGAAGCTGGTTCATGCTATTTTAACCATATTTTCATCTACCAGTGCCGGCGAGTCATTATTTTCAGAGATGAATAACATTAAAGACTCTCTTAAAAAGTATTTGGCAGATGGACTATTTCAGCATGCATTCTACTAAAAGTAACATCTAACAATCCTAATTAAAGTTATTTGTCATCTAATTTGCAACAATAGAAGTCATACTAATGTGACTTTAATTTGAATTACATTCACAACTAAAACCTTTACTACTATACAGCACAAAATGTATTTTTTTGTAGTAAATAAAGAGTTTTGAGTTAGTGTTTAGTCCTTTTTTTTATTTTCCAAATAATTACAAATCAAAATTATTTGATAACACTTCTATACCTTATGAAACATTTCTTTAGAAAAAATGGCACGTTGATCCATAAAGATTCGCCACCCCTGTATTAAACCATGCTTTTCATATTTTTTCTGTGTGGCAAGGAGCTGAATCTTCCTGAAAAATAAATTATGTGTTTTTGGGAAGGAGATTGCTGATGGAAAGTGTAAGTTTTGGCTCTAGAATAGTATCAATGTACTTTCTTGCATTTAATTTCCCAATGATAACACGAAGGAGACCAATACCATCTGCTGACATGCATGACCAAATCATAATACTAACTGAATTCATAGTTGCTCAAATGCAGTCCGGATGTAGCTCATCACCTACTCTATGTCTCGCATATTTTCGCTCATCACTACCGAATAACAATTCTTTGTTTCATCACTCTGTATAACACTGATGATCACTGATCATCCATCGAATTGATGCGTTCCTTTGCCCACTGTAATCTTTTTACATGCTGCTGTAAATTGAGATTAGAATTTTTTCAATGACTTCTACCTCTTAGTCCAACATCTAATAATTTTCTCCCGATTGTTCTTGAACTGACATAAAAGCCAACATCATTCAATTGACTTCTAATGGCTGCTGATGACATTCTTTTATCTTGGAGACATAATCTTTTTATTCTTCTGTCAACAACAGATGTGGTGCACCTTTTTTCAGCCACTTCCTACTTTGTTTTTTATTGAATTTGACTCCTGATATCATAAACAAAACTTTCAGACTCCAGATGTAATCACTGAACCACCCACCTGTCTTGCAATTTCAACATAGAAAAACCGCATTCATGTAACACAGTAATCTAAGTTTTCTTTCTAGGTGTCCAATCTATTCTTTTGTTTGATGTCATTGCTTCTTGACTACATATTAGAAATATTTACAAAAAGTCCAACTACATATATTAAAAAGTTGAACAAAATTTCGAACTTGCAATTTGATTACATAAATAGCAGTCTTCCTTCTACAGAAAAAAGCACAATAATGACTTGTTTTAACTTTAAACATGATGACAGCTTCTCCTAGCAGTTATTGACATTTGATTGGTTCCCAGAACAAGAACAGTAATTTGTCAGGAAAGTTAGAAATTAAAATCTACTTCATCACTGCGTTTGTTATTCAGATTAAAGTAATAATAACTTTTTTGTATATGTAAAAGTTTGCATTTTGAGAAATGTAACATTTTCTGCATACAAAGTTAAAAAACAAAGATTTTCAAGCATCCACGATTTTGACAACTGTACAGATATGTTTGTGTGTGTATATGTATGTAAATATATAGAGAGAGTATTAGTTAAGCTTAGATATATTTTTAGCATTCAATAAAAATTTACTGCAAAAATAGGTGTAATGCTTACTAATAGATGAGAACTACTGCACACACACATACTAAATTTAATAAACAATAGCTTTAAATTGGAAAATCAGTAAAATCATCTAAGTGATTAAATACGAATTTGCAGATCTGTTCTTATTCTAAAATCTGATATATTACAGTGAATTTCACAGCAAATTTTGTTCCAGTAACAATTTAAAAATATAAATAGAACATATTTGTCCTATTAATAGTCAGAGTTAGACCATTAAACAAAATTAATATAATTAATTTTAAAAATAAGATTCCTTTCATGCCTTTAAATTACTGCTCTACAGATAAAGAAATTAATGCTTAATGAATATAAGTATGACCCAACAAAAACAGATTATAAAATAAATTAACTGATTAACAGAAACAAGGAAATTACTCAAAATGTTTATCAGGATTAAAAAAATAAAATTTATACAATATTATCCTTTTATAGTCTGGTAAATTTTATACTATTGAATTATATTCATTTTGCAACTCGGGAACTTAAACCAACATCTGATCATAGTTAATAAAAATTGGAAAGGATATTTTTTTTAACAATTTTAGATATCACTTTTCCCATTTTCTGACATGACCATTTTGATATCCCCAATAAGGATAATAAAGTTGGTAAGGTTACAGACATCGCTGGTGACAAAACAGAATATTTGGATCATAATATTTAATAATTAATGTGTGCTGGTATTTCCAAAATCGGGGGATCTTAGCTTTTATTTGTAGATAATTGTTTGGATGTTAGATTAATTTGCAATATAAAATTGTATTTTAAATTTAAAAGCTTTAGAGATAAAATTATTTGTACAATTCTCTATAGAACATAAGAAATATTGTATATGAAAAAAGGTTGAATAAAATTGATAACTAGAAAAAGAACTGAAAATGAAGCTGGAATCAAATGCAGCTTAGAAAAATTCACGATTCATACAAAACAAAAGTTTAAAAAAAATTAAGGTTATTTTATCAATTTCAGGAGAAATAGGAATGATAAATGTTTTGAAAATTTATGAATGTGATATATTTGCTAAAATAGACTGCATTTGCATAACCATTTACTTTGCACCATAATAATAAAAAGATTGTCTCCTTTGATTTAAATATCACAATGGACACCAAATATCATTTATCACTACATATTAATCAACTCATTTTCCCACTATAAATGAAAAATAAAAGAAAATAGCAAAAAAATTGTTTAACTTAAAAAAAATTAATGAAAAAAAAATATTAAAACTTCAAACAAAATACAAAATTTAAAAATATGAATGTTTTGAAAACAACAGAAAACTGCAATTATATCAAGAAAACATTATTAGTACATTTCACAACTTATACTAAGAAAAGCTACACAGCACTGCAGTATATCACATATACATAGAAAATACTTCTATAAATTAAATAATTTAGAAATGTATGTAAATAATAGTTAAATATTCTTAAATGATGATTAACATAAAGGATATCTCCAAGATAGGAACATTAATACAGCTGATACTTGTTAACAAACTACTGTCAATATATATATATATATAATATATATATATATATAATATATATATATTATATATATATATGTGTGTGTGTGTGTAATGATACTTTAACTCTTATTTCAATTTAATTAATTTCAAGATTTTATCTTAATTTAGCCCATAGTAACTACATTCTAAAATATTCTCTTATTTCGTGATCCAATTCCACTGTCTCTACTTAATTAATTCAAGAGAAGCTTTGTTAAATTGTTGAATCAGCTAAAATCTAACTTTCCCACACTGCGCGTGAAGAGATAAAATACCACTGATCAGGCAAATTCTTTTTTAAAATCTCCCTGTGTTTCCCCTACCTTGTCCACGCGTGTAACAAAAATCCCTATTGAAATCTCAGAATACATTAGCACTGTAAAGAAATATTTTCCCTATCAAAATCATAGGTTATATAAGACCAGGGATAAAATGTCCAAGAGCTGTTTCCTCATTCCTTTTCTGTGTCGTTCTGTGTGCTCATCGCTTGTACATATGCCTGCTTCTTCAAAATGAAATAAAATGACGTCACGAAATTAAAAGTATCTTCGCTGTCTTCAAACTGCATTCTGCTTCACAACAAATAATGTTACATATATATATAAAGACTATATCAAGATGTGGGATATTCCATTGAAGACATAAGACTAAATTTATAATAACAGTAAAGGGTAAGTCAATTTCTCAATAGTTTTTAAAAATATCACTGAAAAGATGATATTCATTATTATATGACTTTCAAAATTTCATACCACTCGGAAGAGGTCTGAAGTTATATACTCAAATGCATCATTGATCAACATTGCATATCCTATAGACTAGAATGAAGGGCTTTGCATTTTCTCCTATAAAAAAGAAAAGAAAAGAAATGACAATATCTTATACTACAATTCTTTCAAATGTTATTGAAATAAACAGAAAGAGAGGAAAATATTTAATACGAAAATATAGAAAATACTACAACATACTATCCACTTTCTAATAAAAATAACTCTCTAAACTTCAAAATATAATATTCCTTATTTACGTTAATTTGAAATGGATATAATGCATATTTGCATATGTATATTTGGTCATAGAATAATTCAAACAAAATGCATATAGTAGCAAGGAAATGCACAGGTAAGAAAAATATGACAACTGTATTACTACACATTACAAAAAAGTTTTAATTTTGATTAAAAAGATTTATATTTCAAAATTAATTGATAACAAGAATAATTAAATAAAAATGCAACAAAAAAGAACGATTTTTGATAATTTGCTTGCATTCCTGTTATGCCTTTCAAAAAATTACTAGAAGCAAATAAAATTTCCAACAAACTGGTTCTTTAAAAAAAAAAAATATTAGTTTCTAGTTTTTAAACAATAACTGAAATATCTATGTATATATTTTTAATTTATACTCCCGCTCTCTCGTTTGTAATAATAGAAAACAGAAAATAAACATCCCCAATTACAAATGCAGTTAACATCATCATATACCAAATATTAGAGGAATAATAGCATAATAGAAAGATCCATAGAAAACAGAAACAAATAAGCAGCCGTATCCAGTGATATTAAAAACTAACGAAATAAATGAAAGATAACATTTAAAATTTATTGTAATCTTATATCCAGTTATAATATAATATGTATTTTTCTCTTCTTTTCAGATTCTTCAACAGAGGATTCAACAACAAATTACAAAAGTATTACTACAAATTAAACTACAAAAATTCAACTTCAGAGTATTCAACATATCCCTCTTGATATGCAAATGAAGAATGAGTTATAACTTAACGTATCACATCTAGAGAAAATAGTTAGATTGTAATGACACAAATAATAACCCTTATGCCCAAAAAATTTTCATGGCCACAATAATGTCCCCTCTTTCTGCAGCTGAGATCTAGTGCGACAGGAAGTAAATGTTTCTTTAGAAGTTAATGCTTAATATACACCTTTCAAATAATTGATACTTTAGTAATAAATGATCTGGCATAAATAAATGGCATTTATTTTGCTTAAACAATAGTCAAAAACATTTGACTTATATTTCGGACATTAGGAAGTAAAAAAAGAATTCCCGAACAAAGAGTTCTGAAACGTTGCCTGTTTGAATTCCTTTGTTTGTGATAAGTGACTGATTACTGAAAAGTGATTTTGAAACCATTTTTTTTTTTTTTTTATTTGAACCAATCTTAAAATGATATGTAACGTAATTAGATTTATCAGATATATGCAATGAGTAAATTCCACTCAGAAGACATGAATGAAAGGAGGTAATTCGATTATCCCATAAATTTTAATATAAATAATCTTTGAACTCATTAAAACAGATGCATTGAGAAAAATTTCAAAAAGTCTTATCTGACATGTATAGTAGTATTGACAAAATAAAATATCTATATATATTTGTAATTTCCCAAAAGCTGGAACCTCAGATTAACCCATAAGAATAGACATATAGGTAAATTTGCTTATGTAGCAAAATTATGTTAGCAGTTGTTAAAATTTTAGTTCGAGTAATATTTACAAGAAAAATTTCTATACATTTCATAAAATATAATTTGCGTTTTTATCTAAAACATAAAGTAGATTTGTTTAAATTTAATCTCGTTTGTAACGACGTACGACAGCTTAACAAGACGAGACAGTTTTTTTTTTTTTTTTGCTTTTTTTTTTGTTCCATAAAAAATGGAAATTGAATTGTAATTTTGAATGGAAAGTAAAGAACAAATAAAACTGCACGTAACAAATGCGGAAAACAAACAGAGCAAGAAATTTTAGTATATTATATATATATATTCCTTATGGAGAGGGGGAAAGGAAAAACAGAAATATTTTTACAAAACACAATACGTATATATAACATTCATTACAATGCGTAAATTCAGTATATGCATAATAATATGCATAAATGCAGCAATTAGAAAGACCTTTTTCAGTTAAAGCACTGGGGTTAGCAAAATATCGTATGTTGCATGGATAAGGAAAGTATGATATGAGCAAAATAGTTCGCATGATAGTGTGGTCATTGGACAGCTACTTCCTTAATGATGTGGTCACAGAGAAAATTTCCATTCCATATTGGCACAAGATTTACTATTTCTATACTACTCGATATTTTGAATGTGATACAATTTTTTGAGAAGATTGCAGCAATATTCCAGAGTAAATAGTGCTAATTGGTCAATAATAGTACTTCAAGACTGGGATGCTTCTCTTACTGAAATTTGAGGTGTTGCAGGTAAAAAAATGAATATAATAAAATAAGTGCAAAATAGTCATATAATAATAATATATTCTTCCAAATAGGGTAGGTAGTAATTTTTGATACAATTAAAAAAATATCTTAAACTTATTAAACACTGAGATAACCTGTTGATCTAGAATAATTAATTTTAAAAGTCACTCTAATTTTAAAAATTGCGTTTTTCACCAGAGAATTAAACACTTTCGTGTGATTCTTTTTTGGGATTAACAATAGGTTTATTAAAAAGGAAAATTTTCGAATTTATCCAATCAAAATCATAATGATTTAATTCACATATTTTTCTGCAGAACCGAATAGTTTTTAATAGTTCATAGAATAATTAATTTAAAATTTAAAGATGTCTAGGATAATGCGAAAATTACCCTGCTTTGTAAAGAAACTAATTAAAATTTATATTAAATTAAAAATAATGCATCCATATGCTCAATGAATTTACAGAGTACTAAATTAATCACTTTAGAAAAAAGTTTAATAAAAAATGATAATAATATATGCTGACAAATCTGTATGTATCTCAGTATATGCCCTAAATGATGTTTTTGACTTTCTTAGCAAATCAAATAAGATTTTATTAGCTGAGTCCCATTTTATTTTAGAATTCAAGTACCAGAGTTTATAAGCAAGTTATTGAACTTTGTTAATAACCTTGACAAATTTAGATTTTAAATGCTGAGCCTTCATATAGCTTGAAACATATACAATATAAAACGTATGAAATGAAAACGCTTGGAATCTAATCATTCGTGTAAAATACAAATAATTAAAAAAATAAATTGTCTTTGTATGGGGCAAGCTTAATAAGCACGAACTTAAAGAAGAATCATTCGGTTTAATGGGAATAGATTTAATAGACAAATTCTCTGCACAACAAAAAAGTATTTTGTTCATTTTGACCTGTAATTTATATCTGATCATCAAATTATTTATGATTTAACGTAGAAGTTTTCAAAAAATTTTCAATAAAAGTAATCATTGTTAATTTTTTTTTTAAGATTGCAGCAGAATTTCTTTATTATCAAGTGTCAAGTCCCGTCAAAAACATCCCATGTTTTCAATTTCACTAACCAGAATTCTACTTTCTCTTGCTTAGTTCCTGTTATATGCTTTTACCTTCTAATTCAGTTTTTTTTTTTCTTTCGATGAAGAGAAATATTTATTGACTTCAACAGGAAATGTTTTTCTTCACCGACCCGGAACTCAAAACTTCTACTTCGTTTACTAGCATCAAATCAAAACATAGGATCATATCTCGTAAGATGATAAATAAATTTTTACCCCATTCAGCAGTTAAATGTAAAACTAATGTCAGTCAAAAATTAAGCAATATTTCTTTCGTGACTAATAATCGAAAATGAAAACCAAAAATACTTGTTTCCTTAGAAAAATAATATTTACAAGTGCATAAATTTTTTTATTAGACAGAGAGTCAACTTCATGTAAAAATTCGCACTAACTCAAGTAACAGTATCCAATTTGGAATAAAAATTAAAATTCTCCACATTAATTTAACTTGAATTTATGTAAAGTATTGTTATTTCTAAAAAGCAATCGATTTAAGGAAATAAGAAATTTGAAATCTACCAATGTTAAACGAAGGCGGTTTTTTTTCTTTTTGGATTTGATTGTTTATATAAGCATTCGGTAAAAATAACTTTTGCTTTGAAAGCTGCACTATAAGAAAAAAAACTGTGGACTTTTAAAAATTTCTGCTTATTTCCATAATTATGAAAATTAGGTGTGAATATAATAATTTATTTTCACAAGTAAAAAAATTATGAATAAAAAGGAAATAAATTGAAACATAGAAAAATAGCGCTTGTATTAATTAAGTAAAAGTTGGAACTTATTGGTCTGCTCAAACTTCCAACCATTTCCATGTAGTAGTTTCGGAAATACGCAGACAAATTTTAATTTATTGTTTTAGAGAATGATTTCACCACATTATGCGAATTATCTGTACGGAAAATATCCCTGTAATAAAACAAGAGAAATGTATCTGTGGATATTATCTGAGCTTTATTATTAGATGATGCTAAAACATATTTTTTCAAAATATTTCACCTTGAAATAATGTATAGAAAAAAAGTAGAAAGAAACACAAATGAACAAGTGTTCCGATAAGGTGTATATCTTTACGTCATATAAAGGATCATAATAAAAAAGGAGACAAATGCAAAATATTTTTTTGAAGTTTCTGAATTTTCAAATAAAGTTTTGAATATAAAGTATTTCAAAGAAAGTAAAGTAAAATTAAAAAAAATATTCAGAAAGTAGCGAGTCAATATATTTATAAAAGAAGTAATAAATAAACAAATAAAAAATAAATCAGTACATCAAATAATATCATTAAATTTGTTAAAATATAATTTTAAAATTTTAAACTTTTTCTCAAATACAACTTTTCTAGCAACTGAAAATTCGATCATCTCAAACGTCCTAAGAATTCAAAGCTTTCAAAATATTTAAGCCTGGAGAATATTTATTCCTCATAACAGAAAGAACTAACTGAAATAAACTACATAAAAGTTACACAAACAACTAACAACAAGTAAACTCATTTCCTGTGCAGTATTTATACCAGTAACACTTCGTCGAAAAACCGTTTACTGTCTGTCTTACCAGTATAAATTTACAACCTTAATTATGTAGCATACAGAGTTTTCTCAGAAACTACTCTGAGGAAGCTACTATACTCTACTAATAATGACCATAAGTGAAGAGGCATTTTAAGAGAAATGCCATATATAAAACGCATGTTAAGTGACGGCAACATTTCATTGAGAACCCTTTACTTCCTATTTTACCGGTATAGATTAACAATCTTAATTATGTGAATTCTTTATAGTCTACCTTATTGTATTAATCTGAAACCTTAATTATGCGAATACATTACTCTGTATATTACTAATATTAATAAAGAACTTTATTTAAGCAGCATCCTGATGCTCCTCAGAAATGTATGTTCTATTTGCGATACTGAATTCTATTAACACTAGGTATTGCATTTTATAAGAAGTTCTACTTATGATGTGGATAGTTTATATCTGCAAGATTTCACTGAAAAGCCTTTAACTAACTAACTAGCTTACGAGTATTGATCTATAATATATATTAATGTACAATGATAAATTTGCAAACCAATTACAGCCATCCATTAATTTATAACCTTAAGTATGCATCACCTTGAATTTCCCCTGAGCGTTACCGTTGTTAACTAATAATAGCTATAGAAGTGGAACTGCATTTTAAGAAAAATGCATTATTTTATTTTCCATTTATAATGTGCATTCCATTAATTTCTATTCGCCTATTAAAGAGTAGCTTAAAAAAAAAGAGAGGGATATTGTTAGTTCCTCAGTTCCTAATATCTTGTTCAAGGATTTATTCCTTTCTACAACTCAAACTCTTCTGAATTTATTAAAAAATTACAGTTATTCAAAATAGGGAGTTACAGCGATTATCGTGCCGTGAATGCAAAGAATCATGCACACTTAATTTCACCTTTACTCAACAGTTAATCAATGACGTCATTTGTACGTACGGATAGTGATATTCTTTTTTTTTTTTTATGTAGTAGAAAATTATAGAGGAATTCACATTCTCTTTCATATATTTAATCTTTCAGAAAATATTGTAAATGTGACCATATGCTGATAAGCGTCCGTAAGTATGGACAAATCTTTTTGTTTTGTCGTGATGAGCACTGCTATGCTATTTTTGAAGATTAACTATACATCATGTCAAATAAATTATTTTTTTGTTCAGATTGTGAGAATAGCTTCGCGAGAGGGTTTTAGCTTAACTTTAACATCCAAGCACTTTTCAAGTGGCACTCCCTTTAACATCCAGACTTTCTCAGCGTGTCCCTGGAAGACATGGACTCTTCCTAACTGAGGGGCAGTTACCCCCCGCACTCTGAAGTAATAAAACTGTCGACGCTCTACCTTGAATAATTGCCTTGCGGTTTTCGACAACGAGATTAATTTTCCATCAGCTTAAGAGTTTTATTCTAATGTATTTATATATTTTAGTGTGAAGTGTTTCGCTCATCTTCTTTGTGGGGTATTTTTTTTTTACAAAAAAATTAAAATTTATTCTATAATTTAGAAAATAGTTTTTTTTTTTTTTGTAAGTTTCATGTTAGGCTTCCAAACCATTTAAATAAAAACTGGCTTTACTAGCAATTTCAAAAACATTTTTATGTTTCATTTAATTCTCAATAGGCTTTTACATTTTTTGGTTGCCTAAATTAAATAATATGTCATATTTTACCATGTAAAAAAATTTTACATAGTAATGTAAAACATACATTATACATGTATCAATGCAATTAGTACATTTTTTTACATAGTATAGATGTCAATGCTTTTCAGTGATAAACAAGATAATGTTTTAAATCTTCATTTAATACCGAAATAAAAACAATCGTTGGATTAAAAAAAAAAAAAAATGTTATTGCTCTTTTTGAAAGATGTTTTGAAAATAATATGTTCTTTCAATACTCAGCTAAGATTTTTTTTTATTGTCTTTAGCATTTTTTTTTTTAGTATAAACGATTATCTTTATTGAATTTTTAAATATAAAATATTATTTTGCATTTTCGAAAGTGATTCTAAGAGAAAAGTTTTAGAACTTTAATTAAATTTTTAAAGAAGTTTTTACATTTTTCCCCCCAAAACCTTACTCATTCTTGCTTTTAGATAAAATAATCGAAAAAGAATGTAGGGTAAATATAAATTCCAAAAATATCTTTATTTTGCCACTCATTTTTACTAATCTTTTAAAATATAACTATTGAATTTTTTTTCTAACCAAGGGAATATATTACGCCAAATGTTATGTATCTCATCTATCGAATTGTTTCGATAGATGAGATAACATATTTTTAAAACTTCATTTAATACTGAAATACAAAAATTTATGAAATAAAATTCGGGTGAAAAATTACTCAGCGAAATATATTTCGAAAATACATTCCTTCAGTTTTCAGCCTGAACATTTTACTAAAACACTTCATAAACTAAATATGAAGATTTAACACATTTAAAATTACATTAATCATAAATATTACTTTTTTAGTATGAACTATCATGTTGAATTTTTCAAGCTGAATTTCTAATTTTAAAATGTTATGTGAAGTTTTCTATAGTATTGTTAAGACAAGATAAATTTTTGAACGAAAGCTTCATATTAAATTTCCACAAATTCACACACGAGGAAATCATTTGCAAATTTTTGATAATATGTACATTATATAACATTTTTTGACTCCTCATCTCTATCTCTCTCGTTCATCTGACCCTCGTTAGTTTCATCTCCTGCTTCTTTGCTTAGAATAAACGAGAGATCAGCTAAAGTATCATTTTTTGGCCACCATCATCTTCGCTGATAGATCACTGTCACTTTCATCAGAATCAAGTAAAATTGCTTTAATTTCTTCTTCAGTGTGTTCACGATTTCTTTTACTCATAATGAAGAAATAATAAGCGTTTCAATAGAAAAATTACTCTGATAATCCAAACACCCGATTCACAGTACATAAAATAAAGAGTAGAAATTCACAACTGAAGAGAAATTTTCAGAATGGCATTCTAAATAGGAACTCAGTATTTATACAACTTATCTCACTCTTTAAAGAGGGCTATAAAGAATACTCCCAATCTTTTTTTTTTTTTAATTCTATTTTAAAACCGGTAGTTTGTACACAGCCTCAGGATTTCAGACAGTCCTTTGATGAAAGAATAAGATGCTTGGAGTGTAAAACGAGTTCCTTCCATAGTAACAAGTGTCGCTACCCATTTTGTGAGAAAACTGCGATGTGAATAGGCCGCATTGACAATGCAATGGTTTGTCTTTATATCATTACAATGGTCTTACTACTGAAAAGGGCTTCTGATGCTTGTCCGAAAAATAAACAACGTGTCGTTATCCTTATATATCATTCATCGTTACCAGAGAACTTCAGTGGAAAATTTCTTTTATAAATGGCCATAAAATCTTTAAAATTTTGAGCTAACAACACGTGAAAATAGAAACTAAAACCCTTTCAAAATACAAAATATACGCCAACAATCTATTTAGTGAATTCCTCCTCAACCCCTACCGCCCTAAGGCACAGGGGAAACTACTGTGAAAAAGCCGCGATTGTCGAAGATAACGAGGACCTCCTGGAGTGTTCAGTAGAGTAGCCGCTTTTAATACCCATCTCCCCTAAAACGGCTAGCAGCCGCCCCAAACCGACCCACGTGGATGTTATAGGGTAAATTCTCAAACCGCCCCGCTGGAATCGAGAAGGTTAAAAGATGTCTATATAGGATGAATTAAACTTAATAAATCTTTGTAACTCATATAATTCTCAAAGACTCATTTTTTATTTAAATATATAGACTAACAATTATATTAGAGCAGTGTGATATTACCAAAAGACATGGAATGGGAACTCAGTCAATCATACTCAGTTTTTGCTTTCTTTTAAACGAAATGTAGAGAAAGTATTGTAATCATCAAACTTTAACAATTCTTAGCGTGTCAGTTTTCCCCTAGTTCGAAAAATACATTTTTGGCTTTATGTTTCTCTGTTCATCTGTTTGTCTGAGACAAAAACACATTGAGGTAGATTGATGAAATTTGGTGTATGATCTTTATACCAAATTTGTAGCTTTCTACGGAATTTTGAGCTACATTTATTCAGATGAAGTCTATCTGTCCGGCTGTTAGAATATATGTTAATACAGTAGCTACAAAAACGAAGAGAGCTAGAAGATAAATTTTCGTGTACAAATTAGCATCCAAAATGTAAATTTGTATAAAATTTTGAGCTAAATCAGTCAAAAGGTTCACTGTTTGTCGTTCTGGTGTTCCCACTGTCTGATAAGTCTTAAACTTGAATTGACTTAAAAATACGAAATTCTATATGCGATTCTGTGATTACAGTTATAGCTCTGTTTCAAATTCTGTCTTCAATCGGTTAGAAAAATGAGTCTAGTAAACAAATTCGATTTTGGGATATTATTATCATCACGTCAAGGATCAACTATTACGTTTCGCCAAGGATCACACCATAGATTCAGTAAAAATTCTAAATTCCCGCCAAAGGTCAGTATTTCTAATATATGTTGGCTGCATTACACAAAATCTATAATTTTTTACGAGGGAAGAGGAGTAACACCTATATTAGAGAATATGCGAGAAAGTTTTGCGGAGTCCACCTCCATTCGTTACTTTCTCTTATATGAAGTATAGAAAAAAGTCCTATAATCGTCAAATAAAATCGAACACAAGATTTTAGCGAATTTCCACGTTTAAGTCCTCTAAGGAGTTAGAAAAACACATCTGTCCATTGGCATTGACAATGATAACTCAAAAACGCTTTGATCTAAGCAGAATAAATTTACTATATGGTCTTCACACCAAATTTGTAGGTTTCTGTCAAATTTTAAGTGAAATCCATTCAGAGGAAGCATGGCTGTCCAGCTGTGTGAATATAAATTAACACGATAATTAAAAAATGAAGCGTGTGAAATGATGAAATTTGGTGGGTAGAATTTAACATCTAAAATGTAGAAATCTATCAAATCTTATCAAGTTTGAAACCAAATCTATCCAGGGATTGGTTTTCTGTCTATATGTACTTTAACAGAATGCAAACGTGATAATTTGAAAACATAATGACTTAAAAATATCGAGTTTGATATGTGGTTTTGTAATTACAATTGTAATTCTGTGGTAAATTTTGGTTTCAATCGGTTTGAAAAAAAAATTACAAATATAAATTTTATTTTAGCGTCCTATTAACTGCATTCGAAGGATTGATCGCCACATGATAGATTCAGTAATAATATTAAATTTGTGTCAAAGACTAATATATTGCAAGCATTATTGGCTCATGCCATGCAAAGCGTTCTCAATGTTGTCTAACATTAAATTTTTTTTATGCGGGATGAGAGATTTATAGCATCTTTATTCGAGAGTATTTTAAATTATTTATATTTATTATTATTATTATTTTATTGTAAATTATTTATAATAATAATTTAATAATTTCCTTATTTCTAGTAAATAATCATCATTCTAAAATGAAACAAAACTGTTAAACTTTTTAAAGAACTTTGAACATGTTTCATGTTCTTTTTAAAGAAGAACATGAAGCTGCTAGTAGTGTTACTAATTTTTTTAACAGTTATAGAAGAGCAAATGTAATCATGATGAATGTTTATCTTATAAAAAGAGTTATAAAAAGGATAAAGCAATGATTAAAATCATAAAAAGATGGGAAATTGTTATTTAAATAAATTATCTTGAATACTTTACCTCATAACTTTATCACGAGTCTTAAATATTGTCTAAACATATTTTCCGAATTGAATTACTGTTGAAAAAAGAGTCTGGAACAAATATAATACAAAATATAAGAATATATGGCTTAAATATTTGTTTTCTCTCTGCGGAAATCTGTTATTTTTCGAAAACAAAAAAACTAACAGTGAGGGTGTGAAATATTGTCAGTGATTCAGTTTCACGAGACCAATGAGAAACTGCAAAAATAATAAATTTGATTTGTGAGATCCGTTAAAAACTTTTTTGCTTATAGCGAAACATTTTCAATCTGTATTAAATATATTTGAACATCACATTTATAATGTATAAGTGTTATCTCAGTGAAATTTTTATTACAATTACTTTGTTACTATCATATATATATATATATATATATATATATATGATATTCCTTGTTTTAATCATATAAAACAATAATTAATAAAAATTCTATTACTGCTATACTGCTAATGCATACAACAAAATAAAGATTAAAACTCATGAGGAACGTTGAATAAAATTCTTTTAAGGTTATTTACCAGAAGAAAATAAAATTCTGCAAAATTTAGATTATTATAAAAAGTTCTGAGTATGAACAAGAGGGCAGATTTCATTCGTCGATATTTTTCAGAAAAATAATTTTACTTAAAAACGATTCAGCTAAATGAAATTCGATTAAATTGGAATTTCTCGTATCGCTTGATGTATGACTAATGTTTCCCCCCGTTTATTTTTCTTTTTATTTTCCCTCTCTTTTTATTATTTTTTTTATCACATCAAATGCTTCACCTGAATCTGAAATAAGAAAAATAACTCAGCTGTTTTGCTAAAAGAAGGAAAACGTTAGTTTCAGACATGTGAAATAAATCGAGGGAGAAAGGTAATTCATATTTAAATAGTTTATATGTTTGGAAGAGAAAATATTTTATTCAGAATGTTCTTTTCGTTTTCGTTACATTTCTCGTCCATGATCGCTATTTCCCTTCCTATTTTTCTGTCTTTTTCTTTAAATATATGAAAAAATCTCAACAATAAGCCGTATTTTATCAGGCAAAATCTTACCTTGTTTTGCTGTCGTGAAAGGCCTGATCCGCTGGATTTAAGTTCGAAAGAGATTGTTTCTGTCTGTATAGGTTTAATGCATGGTTTTTTCAATTTTTTTTTCGGATTGAAATCTTTTTTTGTTCTAGATATAAGGAAGTTATTCTTTTTCTTTGGTACTTCTGACTGCAAAGAAAGAACTTTATTTATTGAATTCTTATGCAGTTTGTTTACAGAAATAATTGAAAAATGAATTAAAATTAGAAAATATATTTTTAATTGAATTAGAATGATTCTAACTTACTAGTTTTATATAATAATAAATTGATAATTTGTGCTGTAACAGATTAAGGTGGAAATACAACTAAAATTATTTTATATATCACTATGTTGAATGAACCTAATTATGCTGTTAAAAATCAACCAAGATAGAAGATAGTTAAAATGTATGTTTTAATAATTGAAAGTATTATTATCCATTTTCTGGATTTAATAAGTCTGAATTATTAATTGATTCAGAATTATTTCGAAGTTGTATGTTTAAACACCTTTTCCAAAAAAATTTCGAATGTAAACTATGAGTAAAATATGAATTTTCTTATAATTCCACTAATTTTATACAAGAAAAAACTACTTACATTAAAAATAATGTGATTTATAAGGATGGAATGGGAGAAAGGAAATTAATGCAGAAAAGATGTGGAAAAAAGGTGCTAAGTTCGCTTTTAATTTTTCTTATTAAAAATCACATTTGAATTTTAAATAAGAACATATTTCCATAAAAAATTCCATATTCTCCCTATATTTTATTTTTGTAAAAATAGCCAATAAAATAAAGGGTAAGTGCCTGATAATTTAAGGTCAAAATGACACACCGTGTGCTAATGTTCAAAAAAAAAAAAAAAAAAAAAAAAAAAGGGTACGTGTGCTGAAGGGTTAAAAAATCTTATTCGAATATTATTAAATTTGAAATGAGGTAGTTCACCAGAAAAATAAATCAAACGAAATGCTATTTTTTATTTTAGAAAACGAATAAATGAATGAAATATACTATTGGAAGATTTATACAGAAGAAGAAGTTATTAAAGAAACAAGAAGTCACAAGGTATCTTCTAGTCGCTTAATTTTATTTGGAAAAATATTTTTACCATAGCATTGGTTATAGATAAATTTTATTTATTTTTGAGAAAAAGTTGGACTAGACCATCTTCAGAGTTTGTTAAAAAGCAGTTAAGGTTTCTAAATGGATAAAAAAATATCGGCAAATACTTTTCTGTTATACTGAAAATTCTTAATAAATGAACAATTTGATGTATTGCATGGGTATTTATCCACCAAAAATATTCAATGAATTTGAATATATCGTTATACTGAGCATAGTTTGGGCATAGCATATTTATCTTCAATCTAATAAGTAAACTAAGAATTGTCAAGTACGAAATCGCATTGTTGCATATTTTCCAGCCATTAGAGATTCCTTTTAACTCATTGTTATCACAGAATAAATTCATGATATATCATCTCACCATAACTGTCAATATTTAGTGAAGTTTTTACATTTATGTATCCTCCATTTTTACTGATATTTTATTGCAAAATTTTCGAAAAATTACAAGCAATAATTAGAAACCTATTAACTAAATGAACTTTGGTGAAAAGCATACAGAACTAAATTACTATCTGTATTTTTTTGTATTTAATTCTTGAAATATAAAAAAATAATATAAAAAGTTTGGAGTGTTTGTAATTACGAAGAATAAAGTTTTTACTGGAAGAAATATACCCGTGATTCTAAATAACTGAGCAATTTTTTTTAATGATATTTTCCTGGAATGATTAAAATAAATCTTTAGGCAGATTATAATTCTTTTGATATAGAAATTGAAAAATAATTGAAATACGCATAATTATTTGTTTTCGATTAAAAAAATTAGTTTTTATCTGTTGAAAAATTTCTCAAAATTATAATATCCTTACTAACACAAGGATATTATATGATCTTTTTACGACATTGCTGCATATTATGTGTACTGTACAATTTCGTAGCAATATTATAAAGTATGTTGTCTTATTGGGATATTTATCTTCAAAAAGTATAAAAAAGAATAAAAAGTATAGGAAATTATAAATTGAAAGTTTTAAAATCATAGCTGAATGCTATATAATTAATATTGCAGATTCATTTTTTAAAGTATAACATAAATGTTTTGGGATTATAAAAATTATGGAATTTTTAAGAAAATAAATTTTTGTCGTTTCTAATTCCAGTTTTTCAAATTAGTTATGCTGAATTAAAAACTATTAAGTTTTTATATTAATTATTAAATCTATGCAAACTTATAAATTAACTTTATTACTGTATTTGTGTATAATTTAAGTATGTTTTTATACAGAAATGTAAATTTAAAAGGGGCTCTGAAGAAAAAACAAACAAACAAAAAACAGAAATCAATACTTGACTCTTACAAGAAGTAAAATAGGAAATATGACCGTGTAAATAATTTTTTCAGAAGCATAAACAAATTGTAAAACTACAAAGTAGAGAAAGTATTTTTACAGTCACTATAATCTGCAATAATTGGACCTTATAGTCAGTGTAATCTGCAATAATTAGATCTTATAGTCAGTGTAATCTGCAATAGTTAGATTTTAAAAATTTATTCAACTCTTGTACATCATCCTAGGAGGAACACGAATTCAAATTAAATTCTTTAATCAATATATTGAATAAACATGCAGTTATTCTGTTATCTTTTAAAATTTTAATTTGTAAGTTGTTATAAAAAATTCTCAACTATTTTATTCTATTAAATTAATTGGAAGTATTTCCATTTATGTCAATTTTAACTATTAAGCAAGAAATAAGTACACATTTTATCGACAGATGGCAGTGAATGAAATTTAAGCCAGATTTCTGAACTAGCATCGTTGAAACGGATCGATAACATTTAGATTTAGTTGATGTCTCAATAAATCTATAATCAACTACTAATATGAATAGATTTAAAGTTAAAAATATTTACTTAAACCGATTTTAATAAAAAAAAAACAACCCTCCGAAGTCTGAAAATTAAATTGTTTCGTTTTTTTCTGTCTAGATCGCAATAGGTGAATTTTCTCTTAAGTATGCAAGACAACTGATTAGAGGCCCTAAGCTGAAGGAGACAGTAACAGGCCGATTAAAAAGTATGATTAGCTTAGCTGTCTCATAATATTGTATAAAGCATAAATTTTGTTAATTATAAAATCTTAAGAATGTATTTGTTTTATCAAATAAAATTCATCAGATTATTATTGGTTTGTTATGTTCAAGTTATTATTACAAAACTTATGAACATCAAACCTTTGCTTAAATATAATGCGATAATTAAATACAAAGATTAATGGCATACAATTGCGACAAATAAATAAAAAATATGCAAATTCCATACATCAATCATAACATAAATTACTGAATAAAAAGTTAATGATATGAACGAAGGATATATTATGATTAAGCATTATTTATGACAACATATGAATTAAGCTAAAATATCTAGAAATATGAAATTTTATAGACTTCATATTTCTAGATATTTTAGAATTGAATAAAAGAAGACATTGACAATAAAATTACTGATGTTTAAAAAACATAATTTTAAATGTAAGATATATTTAAGCATGTAGTCTCAGAAAATTAAATTTAGAGGTTCTATAAGAAATATGAAATATTCATTGCACAATTTTTGAGAACTAAAATAAATAAATTAAAAAAACAGCGGGGCTGGTCTACCGAAGAATTTTTCGCATTATTTCTGGTAAGTTTGTCATGCCAGAAAACGTGTTATATGGCATTGGCGTATAATAGTTAAGAAAAATTAAATTTTGGCGTGGATTTAAAATTTGTACTGAATCTATCTTGCTATCCTTGTTTAATCAATGTCGATTAATCCCTGTAGGCGATAATATCATCCAAAAATCGAATATGTGTTTTAGACATGTTTTTCTCAACCGATTGAAACAAAATTTTACACAGAACTGCATTTGAAATCACATACACACTTATTAAATTTGATATATTTAAGTCATAGCGTTTTTTGTGTTATTGTGTTTACATGATTATGAAATCACAGTCCGACAGACGGACAACCGTTGTTGGGTTTGGCCCAAAATTCGATTGATGTCTATACTATAGATGTTAAATATATGTATAGAATTTAATCTATCTAACTCTCTTCGTTTTGCTGTTATCGTGTTATATTGGAACAGTCAGACAGACGAACTTCCTCTGATCAAATTTTATTCAAAACCTGATAGAAATTTGCATATTTGGTGTAAAGACAGTATACCGAATTTCAATCGTCTGACTCAAAGTTTTTGAGTTATTTTTATCACAGTCAGGCAGATGGACATTTTCTAAAAATATGTTTTCTTGAATTCAGGAAGAAGTGAAAATATGATTTCTTGAATTAACTCACAAAGCTTTCTTAGCATTCAAATTCTCATCTATTTTTGGATGAAAATATTATACCTTTTTTCAATTTTTACATTTATTTAATGCAGTGTGTCTAATTCTATTACACTCGCTTTTTAATAATTGCATTTATTTATACGTTGACAACGAGTGTAAATATAAACTACATTTATTTCCATTCTTGTTAACGCACTAGAATTACAGTTTTTAATCAAATAAAATAAAAAAATCAATTCGAATTTTTTTTGTAAAATTCAAATGAAAGATAAATAAGCAAATTCAATTGCCATCAATCGATTATATTATTTTGTTTTAGAATAAATAGAGATTTTTCTTAACCGATTAGCCATTACTTAAAAGGATTTATTTTTGCAAACGTTTTCGAAATTGTCTTCAGAAAATATTAAATTACGAAATCAAAAACAGAAGTGACAAGAAACAGTTAATGTAGACATTGACATAGGATAATGAATAAGATGAATTGTTTACAACCGAAGTTTAATACCAGGTTTTCTAATTAAAAATTCTTAATATACCTTAAAGAAAACAATTTTATGTTGCTAGTAAAATAACAAGCATTTTATTCAAAATATCCACCATCGTTAACTATGCACTTTGCCCCTCTCTTCTTTAAAGATTTCATTCTCCCATTAAAAATTATTTACAATTTGCAGTGATCCAATTATCAACTTATTTTTTGATATTTTCATATTGTTGAATTATTTTTGGTAATTTTTTCTTGTAAGTAAATTATAAAACACATTCAAAATATCTTCCATCGTTAGTTATGCATTTTGTCCACCTTTTCTTTAAATAGTGTATGCGTCCATGAAAAATTGTTCACAATTTGGGGTCATCCAATCAGCAGACATTTTAAACATTTTTATAATTGTTCAAGTATTTTTGGAAAGGTTTGTGAGATATTGATGAAAATAAGTAGTAGTCGGAAAAGGCCAGTACGTCGAGTGCAGTATGAGTTCCTAGTCATGTGCATAAATGGTGTTTATTACGTCTTTCTCTGTGTGGTAAAGGCATGCCATTGCTAAAAATTCGCGAGACTTAAAGATCAATCGTGATGTTTTCTATTAAATTGGTCAAATGTTGACAAGAGTGAATAGTATTACTGGCTTCAACTATTTTACTCATACACCAATCTTCTTGATCCCACTGAATGCAAAGGCAGGGAATCATTACTTTTGAATTGTCTGAAGCATCACATATTCACGTCTTACATTAGTTCACTGTCACCATATGATTCTGCAAAAAAATATGATGACTTACAATCACTTTTTTCTTTTGAATGAAAGAGAAAAACCGTACTTTATTGTACATGATTTTTATTTTGTTTTAAACTAGACATGTTTACAACATAAATGCAATGTCGCGCTAATTCGAAATCAATTGCACGTCATCAACTGTGTTTAGACAAGCATTGTCTAATAAACACACTAACATAACAAATGAGACCGTGAATCAAGTCTTGATTCTTATGCCATCAAGCAAATATATTAAGAAATACAATTCGTCAAATCTAGCAACTTTGTGATATTACGTTTGAAAAACAGCGTCTAATGATCAAGTACAATTTAGACTATAATTATAGAATAAAAATGTTTTATTTTACTCGAAGCATAAATTTCATTGTATGGATGATACGTTTTGATAACCCTTGGATAATTTTAATAGCGTAATGTAACAATTATTGTTTTCAAAAACGATATCAAACCACAAATGTAGGCCATATATAAATGGTGACTTTCCCGAAAGACACAGAAATACCAAATATGTCTGCGTTTTATTAATTTTACCAACTAAATACAAACAACAGAAGCAGAACCAAATGATATTTTGCTTATTTCAAGTCAATATTTATAAGATAAAAGTAGTTTTGCTCTTTTCAAGGCAATATTTATGAGACAAAAGTAGTTTTTCTCGTTTCAAGGTAATAATTAAAATAAAATAAAAGGTAGAAACTAAGGACGATTTAACATATGAATTAGATACCAATGACTGATTACCACTTCCTAATTAATTGTTATTTATAGCATTATTTTATAGCATGTTATTTATAATTATTATTTATTCTTTATCCAGGATATGACTGTTTGATGGTTAGTATTAAAATGCTTTATTTATACGAATTTTGCCCTAGCTATTAATTAAGAGTTTGAATTTAAAGAAATATACATATATTATTTTAAATGAACTCATATTTACACAAGGGTTACATAATATCAAATAAATGATTGCTAAAAAGAAAGAAGAAACATGATACGCATCTAAAAAGTTTACATTTAAAGTAAATAATTGAGTTTTAATTTATAGTATTACTATTCAAAGAGCATATATTATCAATGTGTAGTATGCTTAACGTATCCAAGCCAGTGTCGAATTTCTCTTAATCATAATTTATCTTCCTTCTGCGACAAAGTAAATTTTTTCGCAAAGTCTGAAAGATCAGAATATTTTCCACGTCTAATTTAACATTAAACCAAAAATGCCGAAACAGAAATTTGTTCCAGACGATAATATTTAACTGTATTGTCTTAGTCTAATAAATAATTGTCGAGCAGACGAAAAAAAAAAAGAATTTAGTGAAAAATAAAACAAGCAACAATATTTTCCCACAAACTGAAAAAGAAAACAAAACATAAATCCATTAATCTTGTTAGCATACTTAATACAAATAGTGGATATTTCAACTTAGAAGAAAATAAAGTGTTAGTTGAGATTGGACTTGGGATAAATATTTTACCATTTTTTTTCTTTTAATTTATCGCAGTCTGTGTTTTGAACAAAGGCAGTGATCAAATTCTTCTGACTAGTATTGTACGGAGTTTTTCTTAGCCGACTAATAATTGGCGTATAATTTTTAAGTCTGGGTAACTAATATCTGAATTTCAGACTTTTGAATGATTAAAAATTCACCAAAATATTCATCTATTTTAATGACAGTTTTACTAGAATTTTATCTGCTCTTTTAAATCTCATGAAAAGAGCATAAGATTTCTTCTTTCTTTAGAGTTTATTATAATTATGAATACTTATTTTTTAATTGCGAATGTTTTTAAAAAAGAGTTAAATTTTGAGACCCGTTTTTGTTCGCTTCGGCAATAATTTAGGAATCAATATTAATTGATTCATGAAAAGTTGTTGGTTTTGATACATCGTTTTAAAATAATAGGATATTTTATAGACATAGAAAATTTAAAAATGGATACCGCCTTAATACAATAATGGATAAAATATGAATTTTTTATTTATAAATAGTTTTAGATCGTATGTATGAATTAATGGGATACATTGCACTTGTGCTAAACTGTTTTAAACTACAGAAATATTATAAGTTCATATTTATTTATTTACTGTTAAGGGGATAAAATATTCTATTTTTTTATTTCAAGAATTTATGAAAAGTGTGGAAAATATTGCCACGAAATCGTAATATTGTTTCAATGAGTGTCCGTTTGATGAGCTGAGTAAGAAAGTTTTACAGATACCTCTAATGGATCCTGTGGGGATTCCTAATCAATTATCTCCGTAATAACTTGGCAAAGAATTCGGTGCCTTTGGCGACAAAATCGAGAATGCAAGAATTTACAAAGTTCTTGGTGATAACCCCATTTGGATTCAAATTATGCTGATTTTTCCAGAGGCTTCAGGGCCTTGTAGAGAAATCTATAAAAGAAGCCAGAATATAGAGCTGATAAAGCCAGTCACTCGAATAGTCAACATTGAGTTTGTCGCGTTCAGTTAAAGCGAATAGTTGAGCGAGCTCTCGCTGCACTTTGTGCTTTTGACGTTATTTATTACTGATTTGTTGCTTGTGTGCCATTGTTTACTTCAAGTGCTGTCTTAAATCAGCTGAATGTTTTAGTATAAAATAAAGCTTTTTATCCATTAATGAACTGTTGGACTTTTCTCCATACAATCCCCGAACGGAATATCGGAAAATTTAAGTAACAATATTAAGTTGAATCTGTGGACAATAAAACATACATTTACTTAAAAATGGCATAAAAATAATTACCATGTATATTTACAAAAGGAATCGTCGCTCATAATTTGAGACTGTTAACAAACATATTAACAGACAAAGCTGCATACTTAACTGGAACTACCACTCGTTACGCAAAGGAAGAACGCTAAACACAAGCGAGCGAAACGACTGCTCTATCAGCAGTTGCTGAATTTGCATAATTTTCTGTCGGTCGCCAGCTCTTGAACCGAAAAGATCAACTTTGTCTTTCCTTGGGGAATATTATGAAACTAACACAAATAACACTTTGAAGCTCTTGGTGACGGATATATTATATATACGTTAAATATGCAATCATTTTAATAGTTATTGATACTTTTATTGAATACAACAATTGAAGATTATGAAGCTCGACACTGGCGTCTGTATTGGAAATATTTATATATTGTTGTAAAATTAAACCTCGTTTTGACGATTGTTTTTTGAAAGAAAGTTTCTTCTAGCAAATATACTGCAGCAACTGGTTCACGATAGTAGGATGTTTCCATTCGGAATCATTATTAACAATGAATAGTAAAATTTATTTAGCTTTGGCTAAAGGATTTTAATCAATATATGCAATCTATTAAATAAAAAGAATAAAATATTTGCGAAAGATCGTAAAGTAAAAGAAAGAGATCATACCAATTACATGAATTAGTTGATTTTATTAGAAAATATATTCGCAATCAAAGCATTTAAAATTATTTAAGGATCCAATATGGCAAAATATGTCTTAGACATTACTTAGTTTTTCTATAGTTTCTTTTAATATCCAGAAAGAAGTCATATTATAACTTTTGGAACATACTTCTTATTATTGAAATTCCCACCAACAAAAGAGATGTCAAAGGATTTTGTTGTCAAAATAGATTACAGATTTGTTGAATTTAAGTCAAGACAGCCGTTCAATAAAAATATCTGCTTTTTGAAACGGGATGTTTATAATCGCATTTATTTTCCACTAGGGGGACAGCTCAAAAATAAGAATGAAAAGATTACGATATGGTGGCTAGTTCTCGCCATCTTGATGGGTACTGAAAGAGGTGGGAGTTGGCTACCTCCTATCGATGACTGGACGTATTTCCCAAGGGAAGGATTGTGTCTTGGCCGGTGATGGCCCTTAGGATTCAACGACAGTTCCCACCAGTGTTGCTGTAGTGGTGGTCCGGTCATTCAGTTTTATCCTTGTGCCTACGGAAGGGTCTGATTAGTCAGTTAGTAAGTGGTAATCATATCTATATCACAAAACGATAAGAAATAAGAAATTCGATGTACATATGAAAATAAAAATCATAGCAAAATTAGACCCGAAATATACATATTTTTATTCTATTGTCAAGCTCTTAATTTATCATTTACAACAATTTTATGCAGTTACTTAATCAAATACTATGAAGCAATGGAACACTAGTGAAAAGTTTCCAAATCGTTGAAAGAGAATTATTTATAGCAGAACTAATTAAAAATTACAGAAAAAAATTGCAATATATGTAAGGATATCAGTTACAAGCCTTTACATAAAATAACTTTTATATGAATATTTTTAGCATGAATCTTGTATGAAAGCCAATGAAATAATGACCTTCATCAAAGATTTTAAATTACTATTATTTCTAATTTTTATATTTCTTACGTTAGATTCTTTAATTCCATTTCATTTGAAATGGATTTCAAATGTTTTATGAAAGAAAAAGAGACAATACATTACTTTAAGTCCTTTCCAAATAAAATTAAAGACATTTTTTTTTCTCAAGAATTTTTATCAAAATGAAAATTTAATGAATTAGGTATCAGCAACTGTAATGTAATTTCGTATTGATTTTTAAAATTTGATTACTTATTTAACAAAGTTTTAGTATTTATATCTAAAAGAAAGATATGCTATAAATACTTTAAAAATATATTATTACAAATTTAGTAATTTTTAAGAACTTTTTCAGTTTAAAATATAGAATTAGATTAATTATTCATTTACTATGAATTACTAGAATGCATTGTGAATGATATTATCTACGACATTGCATCAATACTAAAAGAGTATGGTTTCAATGTATTTATGGTATGACTTTACAATTATTGTTTTAAGAGTAAATAAGATATTTGAAATGGCTTTCTAATCTGTTTTTTTAGATTTTTTTAATCATCACAAAAGAAATGTCCTCAAAAATAATTTTTTTATTCCATTCATCTGGTGTAACTTTATGAGGAATTTTATTACTTCTTTTCCTCATTCTGTAAAGGTAGGAATCCGTAAGAAGTAGTATCTTCCGGAACCTTACCTAGATTCATTACAAAATCATTACATTAAATCCTGAAGTAATGTAACAATTCTTGGAAGTAGAACAAAGTTACCTTTAAATTTCGCTGTAAGTTTAATAATAAAATACATCGTGGTTAGAATTAAAGATCCTCGGTTCAGAGAAATGTCAAATAAAAAAAAATATGTGATGAAAAAAAAAGAATATCAGAAAGAAAAGAATAGCAAATTAGAAATGAAAATGTCTTCTTTTAAAATCCTATCATATTTTAATTTATATTTGATAGTAAAGAAGTTTGAAATGCGGCATTTTATGGAATGCTTACGCATTTTAATCCAAAATACAAAACAAAATTAATATTTAAACTAATTCCAAATTATTATGTGCAATGTCAAATATTCAAAGTTTGGTTTACCAAAGGTCTGGTTTACTTTTTAAAAGAAATAAAATTAAACGCAATTCAAAAGATTATTATTATCTTTCTTTCACGTAAGTATGTGACCAGTTGAACACACACACACGCACACGCACACGCACACGCACGCACACACACACACACACACACACACACACACACACACACACACACACACACACACACACACACACACACACACACACACACACACACACACACACACACACACACACACACACACCTTTGGGAATCATTAAAATTGGCGAATCAACTGATTTCCAAAGGCGGCTAGTATTTCATACATGTTGTAGAAAAGTGGATACAAATTATTTTTCAATCAGTGCAGCATTATAAAAGAAACTAATGTTCAAATTTTGAATTTACGAAAAAGAAATCTATTTTCTTTTGCAAAATAATATTTCAGTTCTCGGAAGTTTTGAAAAACAAATTAAAATACCAGGAACAGCATCAAAAACATGAATCATAAATTCTAAATAGAAAAAAGTTTCGGAAATATTTATAATCTATATACTTATAATAAAGCTCAATGTGTGTGTGTGTGTGTTAGCGCTCTAAAGGCCAGACCGTTTGATCTACAGCTACTAAATTTGATACATGTATACCTTGGAGGTTGGGAATGTACACTTGGGGTTCCTTTTTTCGAATTTTTAATTAGAATTTTAATTATTAATTAAAAACTAACTTTCCCGCCAAAAAAATCTTCCATTTTCACCACCGCCAACTTTTCCACCAAAAAAAATCTTCCATTTTCCCCACCGCCAAATGAGTAAGGCTTCAGTTTTGTTTTCTCCCAACAGTAATGAGGCTAGGGTTAACATTTTTCGGCGGATTATTTCAATCGATTCTGTTTATTTTCTTAAGTTTGATGCATTTAAAATTAAACATTGTTAATTAATCGATCTTTCAGATTCCTTCTGAAGTACTTTTGAATTAAAATAAAACAGAATAAAGGAAATTAAAAATTTTTAATCCGCATAGAGTTACCCTACTGGAGTAGAAAAAAAATCAAGTTTTTGCGTTACGTAACTGGCGTTGAAAATTCACGCATGCGCATTGTGTTCTGAATTCCGCATTGTGTTGACAATTATTATCAACGGATGCGGACCGGATTTAAATTATTTTTAGGTTCTTTGTATGCTTTTGTAATAAAAATGTATTTATGTTAGCTATATATTTTTCGTATATGCTTATAGTTTTAAGTACATCGTTTTTTAATTAGTTTTTTTAAAACCTGTTTTCAACCGTTTATTTTAAACGATTCGTTTTATTTTCTTAGTGTTTGATGCATTTAAAATTAAACATTATTAATGAATCGATCTGCTCATAATGATCTAAGAAAATTTTGTTGACAAATTCTTGAGATATTAAATAAATTAAAAAAGATATTCTTTAGTGCCCATAAAGTTTAAACGCTGAGTGACTCTATTATCAGTAATCAGATTATAAAAAAAATGCTTTGTTTCATTAAAAAATCTTATTATATTAATTGAAGATTAATTCTTTCCACTTTAATTTAAAGCATAAATTCTGAGGGTGCTAACAGAAAATTAGAGAGATACATATTACATTATCACTGAAGGCCTTTATAATATTATGAATGAATTATATGACAATCAAAATTTGAAGTTTTAAAATATTTTGATGAAGAAGCTATTAAAGTAGGAATTGCATAAAATATTTAATTATTAAAATTTTAACGAACATTAAGATTGGCAAACCGGCTGGTCGCCAAAGGCGGCTAGTATTTTATAAATGCCAAATAGAGTTTTATAGTGATACAAAACATTTCGATTGAGTTATATAAAAAAAGCAAATAATGCAAATGCCGAAATGAATTATTACCTTAAATATATAATCAACGAGTTCCTATTATTGACCTTCCAAAATTCATCCATTCACTGCTTTGCGTTTGAGAAAATTCCAGAAGGAAATAAATCGTTTGGGACAAAATAATTTTAACATGCTAATCCTAACCTTTGACTGATATTTTAACAGATTGTCTGGTCAACTTTTTTTCAGGTTAACTTTATACATTTAGATTTCTATCTATAAAAAGTAAATCAGTTGATATAAAACAATAAAGGAAAAAAATACTAATGCATAGATTTTATGCCTCAGAATACATTAGAGAAGGTTTACCAATCATTTAAATATTTTTTTTTCAGGCAGAATATTTAATGTCATATATGTTATGTGTAAAATTAATTTTTAATTAACGTTTTTTTTTTTTTTTTTTTTTTTTTACTGACTTTCTATTTTTTGGGGATAAAGGCTTCGAAATTTCCTGAGCTTAACAATTATTTTTTTCTTTCATGTAATCAGTTCAAAAGTCAAGTGGTGATAAAAATTATGAGTCCAAGATGTGCCTTTGGCGATGATTTGGAAATTTTTATAAATATGAAAAAAAATCTAAGTAATGAGTATTCAGCGAGAAAATAAAAAACAAAAAAAACAAATCAACTCTGAATTAGAAGTGACTATCTAATATCAGAATTGAAATAAAATCTTTTTTTTAATAACATTTTAAATTAGTAAAGCTAAATGGAGAAATTAGATATTTCTCACTAAAATAAAAAGATTTTGATATTTATTGATAATTTATAGAAATAATAAATATAGAAAAAGCAATAATAAATTTCTAAATATTCGGAAAGTATTAAAAATAACTTTTTTTGGATAATTTTATTTTTATGGATAGTTTAATATGTTATTACTGTATTTATTTATTTATTATGCTTAAATATTTATGACATTTATTACGCTTTGAAATGTTCTGAAACCTCGGATGAAAGGCATAACGTGGGGTTTGAATTTATTATACTTAATTTATTTCTAAATAAATATTGCCTGTTTAAATTTTATACTTGTGAGTTTTACGTTCTTATCTTTTTTAAAGGACTTGGAAGCTATTTAAAATTGGAGATCTCATTTTGTAGTTTGAAGCGTTCAGAATATTTTTTTTGAAAAATTCTGAAATAAGATGCTAACAATTCACTCTTTACTCTGTTATGAAAGTTCGAATAAATTTTGGGATGGATCATAAATACATTTTTTGGAATTTTCATACTTTTACACAAATATTTTAAGATCTTTTTTATCGAGTAATTCAAAAATAAAAATAGTCTTGATTCAGTTTAAATTGGAAATCTAAAATTATAGTATCTAATATTGCTGGTAATTAGTTTCAAGGAATTTCAGGTCCTAAAACCTTAACTAGAAAAAAGTGATAATTGAAAATGAAAAGCATATAATATTAGAATAATCTCCAAAATGAGAGCCTTTAAAATGATGTTACTGAAATTCTGAATGAATTTAACACGACATCTTAATGAAATGGCATTTATTACCTGTTTCAGTGAAAAATACCTGTAATATTTTTAATTAAAATTTTTATAATGATTTTTCTTATTACATCGTTGTACACTGAAGGAAAGAATATAATTGAAGTGGTGGATTTTGAATAGTGGTGTTACAGAAATTCGCATTTTAAAGTCATTAAACGGTTTAACGGAATTTTGCTTTCTGAGTTATCTATTTTCTAGAAAAATATAAGAAGAAAGGACACATATCTTTGTAGAGGGGAAAACTTCTAAAAGTATTGCATTTTAGCTAAAATATCGATTTTCTGTTGTTGCACACAATCAAGCACATTCGTTTCTTTTACACAGTTTTTGAAAGAAAGAAGGAAAAAAGATGTTAGACAAATCGAGGTTTTAAACGATTTTCCATTGAGGAGTATTTTTTTAATAAGTATAATATTTGAAAATGACTAAATAAAAGGAAAGATACTTATTGATAAATAAAAATTAGTTAAAAATAATTCTCTCGAAAATTTTTGTAAATAAGTTATTAAAACAAAACAAATAAGTATTTATCTACTTTATTTATTTATGAAATATAATTAATAAGCATAATTATATTAAATATTTTTTAATATATCTTTATTTTATTATTTCAGCGCAGCTACAATAATAATAGAGCCATCACTGGAGTCGAAACAATTAAAAAGGGTGATTTTGAAGTTTCGTTTTAATTAATTTCAAATTAGTAATTGCTTAGCTGTAATTTCTTTTAAGATTTATTTACATCAAGCAGAAAATTCTAATTTGCATTTTTATTAATAATTAAGGCATCTAAAATTAATTAAAAAAAGGAAAAATTGAATTGTACCGAAAGACATTATTACATAATGTAGTGTACATCACTTCTTTCTCTCTCTTCCTCATAGCCTTTTACTAGTTGCCATAAGATCGATTGTAATCTACTAAAAGAAGTTTCTAATGCTCTATTTCTTATTTCATGGTAAAAGGAATCATTAACTATAGTACAAAGGTTTGGTATTACAAAAGGAAATCAGAGAAAGGACATTTTTTCACGTAACATAAAAAAAATGTTTTTCGCATCCTTTCTTTCCTTTTTATTTATAGCGAGCATTTTCAAAGGACCAAATTATCTTTAAGAAAATGACAATATCTTAGAAGATATACAATGAAGAGCCAGAAAAACTAGTATAGCAGGTCCTATGCAAATAATGGAGGTGTTCAACCAATCAACGTAATGCGATGTGGTCGGCAGTGCGTATATAAGACAACACGCGTCTGAAGAGACTATTACATCGATTCTTGCTGTTACAATGGCAGGTTATCAAGATTTAATTGATTTTGCAACGGGGACAAATCATCGGGGCACGAGAGTTGGGGCACAGCATTTCCGAAGTAGCGATGAAATTTAAATTTTTGCGCACGACTATTTCAAAGGTGCACCGTATATCAGGTTTCTGGTAAAACTTCAAATCTCCAGCAGCGCCGCTGCCGGAAAAAGACCTTGTTAGAACGGGATTATTGAAAGCTGAAAATAATCGTTACACGAGATAGACGTTCAACGCTACCTCAAATTCCTGAGGATTTGAATGCAGGCCCATCAACAAGTGTCGGCGTACATACTGTGCAACGTAACCAAATTGATATCAACTTTTGCAGCCGCAGACCATTTCGTGTACCATTTTTGACTCAGCGGCACAGAGCTCTGCGCCTTTCCTTGGCTCGCCAACACCGTTATTAGGCTCTAAATGTTTGGAAAAATGTTTTCTGGTCTAACGAGTTACGTTTTAGGACAGATAGCTGTGTATGGGTGTGGAGAAAAACCAATGAATCCATGGATCCCGCATATTTAAAAGAAACTGCTCAAGCTGTGAAGACTCTGTGATGGTAGGGGGCGTATGCAGTTGGCATGAAATGGGGCAATCGATGCATCTAGACCATGACAGGTCAGTGGTACGTTAATATCCTTTCTGATTACCTGCATCCATTCATGTCCTGTGTATATTCCGATGGAAGTGGACAATTCCAATAGGATAATGCGCTACTCCACAAGTCTACAGTAGCTACAAATGGCTTGAGGAGCCCGTTTCTGAATTTCTTTCCCTCTCTTGAAAGCCTAATTGCCCTGACTTGAACATTATCGAGCATATCTGGAATGTTTTGCAATGCGCTGTCCTTAGAAGATTTCCATCATTTCGTACTCCCAAGGATTTGTCGACTGCCCTGGTGGAGTCATGGTGTGATCTGTCTACAGAATATCTTCATAAATTAGTTGAATGCATGCTATGTCGTGTTGCGTCACTTCTCCGTGCTCGTGGGAGATTCTATACGAGATTAAATTGGTGTATCAATTTTTCTGTCTCTTCATTGTATATATTAGAATGAGATATTTCTTGTTACAAGCAATTAAAGTATAATAATTTAAATAAAGATATGGCTTCATTTCTATTAATTAGTAAGTAATTCTATTGTTAAAAGTAATTATGAGATGGTATTCGTATGAAAGAAATATTTGATATTCCTGCTTTTGTATTCGCACAAACTTTCAGATGGGCAAAAATATTAATTCAAGTAATCTTTGTGGATATTTTAATAATTATCCAACATATAAATAAAATCAAATGTGAGATTTTCAATTGACTACTACTTAAACCAAAAAGTAATGATTTTTAAGATACATTTTCCCATTTGGTGAGATTTATCATTCTATGAGTTTGATACAAATAAGATAAAATCATTATTTTTCCCTTTTAATTCACTTGTAAATCATATAGTTAATCAAATCCATATTAAATCAAAAGCTAATAAAAATATGTCCTTAAACTGTTCTTTACGGATATTTCCAGAAATGGATATCTCAGAAATAGTAGGAGATTTAGATTGTCTTCTTCAAGTCTTCATCCATGAATCACGCGGAGAAGAAGAGATACTATATAATTCCTCTCTAATTTTTGAAAAAGAAAATTGTCTCGAACATATAGTCCGAAATGCATCATAATTATGTTTTAGGTTTGATTTGTTTCTTAGTAAATTATTTTTAAAAATATTCTCTTTATTATATCATTGCTTAATATAGATAGGAAAATGCATTTATTATCATTGCAACGTGAAACTATATGCTCGTAAATATTAAAACTATGAAACTATTGCTGTAAAATACATTCAAAATATTCTTAACATTTTTTTTCCCAAATAGAACTGATAAATAAAAAGTTACTGTTTGGAATCTAAATTGATGTTAAAAACTTATTGCAGCAATGTTTTGTTTCAATGCTACTGAGGAAAAACTTCTTTACAATCATCAAGAACCATTTTTTATTGAGCAAGCTACTATGCAAGAAGTAACTGCCACCAAATTAGAATAATTTTAAAAATATACACAGCAGAGAGTGTTGCACAATGGTTTGACGATGGGTTTGACAGAGCGGTTTACAGCATAGAGATTTATCAAAATTCGGAGGTTTGTAATATGGGAATCTTTTATGACGATTGTAATACTACCAAAAATAAAACAAATACATGTGGAAAACATAACAAAAAATATGGTATAAGGTACAAAATATATATTGAAAAATATTTATAGTATTACTTTATTGAAATTAAATGGAGTGCCCTCATTTGATATTGTTACGGCAATTGTAAAGCCTTAAACTCAAATTTCTGACTGAACTAATATTTTTGATATGAAACTATCATTCGACTTTATATTCAAAATTTATTTTTCTTTCGCTAATTACCAAAGTAAAAAGCACTTTTTCGAAATCGATTCTCTTTGAAACCTTAAAAAAAGTATAAAAGCAAAAAAAAAAAAAAAAAAAAAAAATAAATAAATAAATTCGCATTATCTCTTCAAGATGAGTGTTAGTCTACTCTTTATTTGCTTTAGAGATCTCGCAGAATTCTGTTAACGAAGAATTGTCAGATGATGTCTTTAAAAAAATCTTAAAATTTGTTCTCATTTGAAATTGTTAGGATTGCAGTTTGTTAAGGCTCATAATACTTGGAAGCAATTTAAAAGACGTGAGCTTTTATTCGCGTGCAGTGGAGAAAGACCTGTTGCGATCAGTGGAGAGAATGAATGATATAAATAGTAACAAAAGGAATTAGACTTATTTCAAAAAAGAAGAATTATGTTTACATAAGGTAAGGTATCAGAATAATAGGTTTCGGATACTTGGATCGTGTTGAAATTCGACATTCGGAATTACGTTTCATTTCCTTTTTCAGAGATTGAACTTGTGTTATATTGAATTTAGGCGATGAAATAAAGTCGTTACATTTCATGGCTTAATACGAGTGCTTGGACTACACATTTGTGGAATAATTTGCGACGCTGCTATTATAATTCGATGATTCAAAAATAGCTGTTTCTAGATGATTCGAAGATAGCTAAGAAACATAAAGCTGCGAACTGTTTTAACCAGTGGAAAGCAAGTATATCTGAATCCGTCTTTTTAAAAAGTCCCTTATAAAAGTATTCAAGAAGATTATCTAAAATAAAATAAAATCATTAATTATTTTTATCCTTTTTCCCCTTTTCATGATGAAATAATTGTTTATATGAGAAGGGAGATCATAAAAGAATATATGAGGCTTAGAGCTCGATTGTCAAATCTTCAATATGTCTGTTCAACCAAATATGATGAAAATCGACCTCCTTCCCATTCTTACTACATAATTTTAATATAAACAGTAAAAACGCCCCATTTTCACAATCATTTGATATACGATGCTTTACATACAATTAGTTGAAACAATTATCGGAAAGAATAACCGTGATTAAACTTACCATCACATATTCTTTATAACAACATTCATGTATGTGGTTGAAGGAGAATACATTGCCATAGGTGTTTACAATTTACTATATATATATATTACGTATAAATCTTTTCATAATAGGTTATGTGTTTAGCAAGATCTGTGGCAATATTTTATGTGTGAATTGATCATTAAACTAGCATTTATTTGCTAATGGCCACTAAGAAAGTATATGCTGACTAATTATCACAAAGAGTGAGATCCGAGCGTCGTATATTGATTACTGGGATCTCAATTCCTGTGAATTTTGCTTATGAAATTCTTAGAAAGTTGTAATTTACAATGAGAACATTGATAATCTGGTTACTCTGAAGAGTTCTATTATGCTGAAAGCCCGAAAAATCAATGCTGAATTGAGCAGCCAGAACATGCGGACTAGACAATGCATTTTTCTAAAAAATATTATCGAAAAACCATTCCACGTAAACATAAGCAACAATGATGACAAAATAAATGTGCTGATAAACAGTAATTTTTGTAATTAACTAGGTAAATTATATGCATAGCACCATTTTTTAGTGAATGACAAAAATTAGAGGATAAAAGTTCGGAAGAGAATTGGATAATTTCTTTTGACGTCAGTCGAAGTCCTATGTTTGGAGTTGTATCTAGAGAAAAATATGGATATATTTGATCTAACTTAGCTTTTATGATTGTTCTGAAAACATCTTAAAAATTTTATGAACACTATTTACTATATTAAATTTATTTTAAAAAATAAGTGCCATAATGATTGATTTGACAAAATGTTGAATATATTTGTTGGCTAATAATTATTTTGTATAGCTTCTTTCAATGGGGATATGAACTTTGACTATTAATGTGTTTTAACACAATTCCAGCAGAGAGTCCTAGTATGTTATATGAATCTTCATATATAATCAGTCATTTCTGAAGTTTAAATTAATTCAATGTTACAGATGAACTCAGTTATAAGATTAATAACCATTATCATTTTATGGATTTATGGATCAGTATCATGGACAATTCCTCAATTATGATGTATTAATTAATATCAAGAAAGTACAATTTTAGAGGAAATATTTACAAAAATAACTGAAATTTTTAAAAAAACGTTTGTGTAAGTTTTGAATAAATAACTACCTTTTGAAAAGAGGCAAAAGAACCCAGTTCTTACTGAATAGCTGGATCTAATTGTAAATAAATTCTATTGCAAAATTTTTGTTCTTTAGGGGGAGCATTTAATTCATTCAGCTGAAAAATTAATATTCTCTTTCATAAAATATTAGAAAAAAGTTAGTCCCTTTTTAAAGGAAACAAAGAAATTATTATTAAAAATTACTACTAATTAGAAATTTAACAAAAAAATATCTGCTTATAAATAATGAAAAAATGGAATGATTATATTTGTAAACTGTTTTACTTATATATGTCACTTTTGTGAAAGCTTATCATTATGGTAACGATAATGCTTGACAAATATTTGTTCCTTTTAACCGAATTAATGATCAAAATAAATCATAACGAGAAAAAATAACAAAACCATATAAGGCTGTAAATTAAGTATATTTGTTATACATGCAATATACAATTGGTAATCATGTTTAAAAATGTAAAATCCTTTTATTAATTAAATCCATATACTAAAGCAACATGCATGCCTTTTTTAAATTGAATTAATGATCAAAATAAATCACAACGACAAAAAATAACAAATACAAAATAAGGCTGAAAATTATATAAGTTCTTTACACATGCAATATAAAATTCGTTATTATGTTTCAAAAAGTAAAAATAGTTTTATTAATTAACTACATATTCTAATGCAAAATTTCATGTTAAAACTTAAAAAAAATTGCAAAAAATAGACATTAATAATATTACTCATTTTCCCTCAAGTTTTCTTTAAATGTAAATAATACTCAAAAAATGTTTTTGTTATTTGACGAAAAAAAAATTGTAATATAAGTATTTAAATATTCCATTTAAGGAAAGAAAAAAAAAGTAATGTTGTGAATCTAATATACATAGAAATTTGAACAAAAGGAATTCTCTTTTCTTTATTCATCGTAAATTTTCTTGACGTTGCTACTACCGTGCAAACATTAACAATGATCATTTTCTTTCTATCTCTTTTGATTATTCCGAAGATTACTCCGGGCGAAGCATTAATTGCTAGAATCTGAAAAATTTTGCAGCTTTTTCTCCCAAAAGAGAAAGTAATCTGAAAAGACTGATAAAAACATCAACTAAAACCCGATTCCACACGTAATATTTCTGACATTAAACATTTTGCCTGAAAGCAATATTTAAATGTTCGGAAGATCTGCACCAATGTATTTTGAATCATGCTTCGCTTTCACCTTTCAGCTATTTTTTATATCTGTTTTCCGAATTCACTTTTAACGTTAGAAATCCAATTGCTTAATGCCAGCTCGAGAAAAATCGAGTTGATAATCCGTTAAAATGTTAGTAGAATAGCAAGATCAGCATATGAAGAAATTTTCCCCGTTCAGAAACATTTTTTTTCTCTCCCTTTTGGAGATTCGTAATGGCGAAGATATGAATGAATGAATTCAGAAAAAGAAAGAAAAGGCTTTTGGTGATTTTCTATTCAAAGGAATAATTTATTTTGTTGTTCACACTTCCTGTTTATTCTTTAAAGCTAAAATGAAAAATTTATTGGTTGTGTTCATTTATCTACTTTTAAATGTACTATTTTTAAAAATTCATGTGGTATTCCTTATTTGGCAATTTCTTTTATGTTTAACCTTTTTTTCCTCCGGTTTTTATTCACTGAGTTACCAATATCTAATTTTGTTAAAAAAGTCTTTTGTAACTTTTAAAATATAAAAAATTCAAACTGCTTCTGTAGAGTAATAGTTTGAATTTTTTTTTTCACAAAAATTGCCTTCTAGTAGGAAATATTTGTTAATAAATCTGAAAAATGTGAAAAATTGACAAGAAATATCTATTATGGTTAAAAAAAATACTCACTATTATTTTTTCATACTTAAGAACTGTTTTAGTGAAGATGATTAATAAAATGTAAAAGATAATTAAAAATATTAAAAATAACTATAAACTTTATTATACTGCTTTTGCAATGATTTAGAATTTAGACCAAACGCATAATCTAAACTGTTTTTTGTTATTTCGTTCCTCGTATTGATTTATATATCATTCAAAATTGAAAATAAATTCTCGTTAGTTGTATAAGTATTCTTTAAAAAGAAAAATCAGTTGCAACTGTATAAAAGATTAATAAATATTAGAAATAATTATAAACTTTAAGAGACTATTTTTTCAAAGCTTCAGAATTTTGATCAAACACATAATCTAGAAATTTTGATGTCATGACCAAGTAACTTTGGTTCTTCGGATTAGTTTATTTTCCATTCAAATTCGAATACTAGTTCTCTTTTGTTATATAGTTATTCTTTCAAAAGAAAAAATTATTTAAAACGTATAAAAGATAACTAATAAATATTAAAAATAATTATAAACTTTAGGAGAAGACTGTTTCTTCAATGCTACAGAATTTCAACACATAATCTAAACTGTTTTATGTTTTCCCAAAGCAGCTTTAGTTCTTCGAGCTGGTTTATATGCCA
This sequence comes from Argiope bruennichi, assembly GCF_947563725.1. Taxonomy (NCBI): domain Eukaryota; kingdom Metazoa; phylum Arthropoda; class Arachnida; order Araneae; family Araneidae; genus Argiope; species Argiope bruennichi. The sequence continues at coordinate 42,606,479 of NC_079154.1, read as the reverse complement.
TTCAAAATCGAACACTGATTCTCCTTTATTACATAGTAATTCTTTCAAAAGAAAAATCAATTGCAATCATATTTTCAAGCAATGGTTTCTGATGTACCAAAAAGAATGCTTGTTATAATGAAAAGCAATAGCATTGAGGCAATGTAAGTAAAAACAGTAAAAACGTGAAATTATGTTAAAATTAAAAAAAAGGAAATGTTAAGAAAACTATATATATATTTTTACCAATCATATCAATTTTATATATAAATTTTTTGAAATTTTTCCAAATTCAAATGCCGCTTGGTAATTAAAAGAAACATTTAGCATCTGAAGTGAAGCACATAACAGGGAAAAACGGTGAAATAATTAAACTTTAAAAAGAAATGTTACTATTCATGATAATAAAGCTCCATACATTAAAAATACATATGATTTTCTACCTAATTAATTTATAATTTAAATTTTATATATGAAAAAAAAGAAGAAAAATATATCTTTTCTAGCCACTTGTCCATTAGATCCTGAATTGATTGGCAATATAAAACGATATAATAATGAAAGTATGTGTTGAATCAAAATACAGAACTAAATACAAACCTATTTAGTTTATGCATTATTTTTATCATGGAAAAAAAGTAGGAGAAAAGAGAAGAGCAGTCTATGCACAAACATTTCAACATAAAAATATTCTTTGATGGTTTCATTTTTTCAAGCTTATAATTTTCATTTTGCAACAAAGGCTATGTAAATATGAATTAAACAAACTCGTTTCTAAAATAAATACTTGTTTTCTATGGATGTGTGGTCAATTAAAATGGTTTATTTGGTCTGTGCAGGTGGTTTATTGAGTCAAAATAAAGGAATGCTTAATGTCGCACACCAATCATATCGATAGAGACGTAACGCATTCGGCAGTCGATTATGTCATTTACAAAATAACCAAGATGTAAAATGGTTAAATTAAATTTATTGAAAGCAGGTTTATGAAACTTTATTGAAATTTATTACTATTCGAAATTTATTGAATTTCATAAAATAAATTATGAAATTTAAAAATGAGAATGTAAAGAACAAGTCATGGATTATAAAGTAAACAAAGGAAGTGCAAATGTGTAATAGATCAATAAAATAAAAAACTAATATATAATTATCTAAAATTTATTTCTGTGTTAAATTACTTATGAAATTTTAGTTAAATATATAAAATGTACCAATATTTAGCTTTTACATTTATTTACTGTACAAATTCAAGTTGAAGCAGCACTTCTGTCCTTGGTTTCAGAAATTTCAATGATATATTTTTCTTTATAAATCTATTTTCTGTGTTCTAAATTGTGTACATGTGCTATGTGTTGGGTCTCTTTATTTACACTAGATTCTATTTACATTGATTTATCACTTTATTTACATCGAACACTTTATTTACAATATATTTTTGAGCATCTATATTTTAATTATGATTTAATATTTAATAAATTGGTTTGTTAAGGGTTACAGGTGATTTTTACCTATAATTTTCAGGACATTTCAAAATTTTATTTTATATTGAATTAGAAAATTTCACTATTTTTAAAGAAAAAAAACATCATTTACAAATTATAGTGGGATTATGAATAATAATAGCTGTATGAATTACTGAAATTAAAATATCTGAGAAAATAGGTAAAACTATGCTAATAATCTCAGTGAATCAATTAGTGGTAACAAGCCATTTGAAATTTGATGTATTTTATCTTTATAAAAACGAATAGAAAAATGTTTGTCATATTTTTTTTGAAAAAATGGATAAAAATAAAAATTACGGAAAATATTCCTTATTTTTCTTTTTAAGGTTTCTAAATTTAACTCTCTATATTTGATTATCAATACATTAACAACGAAAGTTCTGGAAAGCTTGCTAAGCGAATGCTATTAATGATGATGTTTGCTTGATGTGAATGCCTTGTTAGTAATATTTTCGCCCTTACTACTTTGTTTGCTGAATAAGTAAGCAGAACTTTGCTTTTCTGGTAGATATAGAAACGGCATTACGTTCTGGAAATATTCTTCATTGACATATTCCTCATAGGAATATGATGATCTTTGTATAAAGGGTCGGCATTTATGCCGCTTGTAATGGAGGCTATTGTTGACAAGATATCTGATTTATCTCGACGGCTATGTCATTTAGCTCTCTCCGGACTTTACAGCTAGGCAGAGATTTCCTTTTTAAGATTAACAACTCTATTGATGAAACTGCAATGGATGCTCTCAAATTAAAGATAAATTTTCGTCTGTAAATTTAACATATATATTTGGATTTGGCTTGACAAATTTCTCATTGCACCAAATTATGAATTTCACATATTTTACAATTGTAGAAGTGAATTTTTTGCTTTGTTTCTAATTAATTAAGAGAAAAAGAAATTATTTACCAAATGCAAGGTAAGAAGAGAGAAAAAAACGATGCCAAAAAGAGTTTGAAGGCTTTTTTGCATTAGATTTATTTTTAATTTTTAAGTTTATAAGATTATAAAAAAATGTCGATATTTATACGCAGGATTGCATTCGATACACTTAGGATACTTTAGTTTATACAGTCAGATTCCTTTATGTCTTGGAATCAGTGGTAATGTGAAGGAAATTTTGCTTGAATTACTTTCACAAAATATAGTTTATACTAAAGATCTCGCGTAACTAAAAATTATTCTTTTATTGTACTTTAACATTTTATTGTATTGACACAATTTATTGTATTTTAAATGGAATATATTTAAAATTGCTATGCTTCGATTTTCGAAATCACTTTCGCTTACAAATGTGTTTTTGAAAAAATGTTAATTAATGATAAGATTTAGCTACATAATTAAGCTTAATTTGGATAATAGGTTCGTAATTCTTTTCCCTTAGGAAAAAGGTTTTGGATAAATTTTAATAAACAATATCATTTAACCACCTAATAAAGATTAATTTGAAAATGTATGTGCTATCATTTTTGAAAATAAAGGGAGGAACCTATTATAAAGTTAAAATTATTTGCATTCTTAAACTATTAAATTTCATGCCACTTAAATTGAAACTAATAATTCTTTAACTTTCGGTCTTAGGCTTCTCAGAATGTAAAGTGTGTGATTTCACAGTCTAACAAGAAGTATCAGTATCAAGTGGAAATCATGTCCCTAAATCAAATAATTACACACTTATATTTCAGCAAAATCCTTTCCGAGAAGCTTACAAACTATACATTCTTTTTATTGTTTTCTTTAGGTATCTTTCTTAGGTTGAATGTTTAATGCTCAAGAATACATCTTTACTCATGTTTAATAATTTATTCTCATCTTAGATGTTGTATTATATTGAAATATACTTGCATACTTCATTCATGTTTGTAAACGACGTGTCCTCTGCATGACTGAAGAGTTCCCTACTGGCAAGCAATATTAAGGTGGTTATAATGGAGTTGCGTACCAAAATCCACCTCTGATCATTAGATTAACGTTTTATCTCATCGTCATATCCATGTACCGACATATCATCAAATATTAATTCTCAGATGCATGGCTAATCGGTCGAAGTGACAACATTATGGCAATCATAGCAATAATGTTTGCATATACCAAATATCTACCCGGAACGCTAATAGAACATAATTGTGAGGTTCTGTATTTTATCTTGAGAAACGCTTATTTCGCAATTTGTTGGCAAGGTTATATATCGAAACGTCTTTTTTTTTTCTCCTAACAACAAACTGACACAGCAGTTGAGACTGTATATCAAGCTTTGATTCTGAAGCATCAAGCGAGGATATTAAGAATTATTACCTGACATATCTAGTATGTTTGAGATATTACGTTTCTAATCGAGCTCTAATAAGCAAAATAATTTTTGAATATAGTTATAGAATAGACATTTTTATTTTGTTAGAAGCATAAATTTTATTATGTGGATTTTATTATGCTTTTTGGATAACCCACAACACAATTTAACATTTTAATTAATAACTACTGCTTACAAAAAATATATCAAACTGCAAAAATAAATCAAATTATGCATGACGATTTCTCGAAATATTGAGGTTTTCCGTACAGGTACGCTCTTCATTAATTTTACCTAATAAATCCAAACAACAGAAGTAGACCCCAATGGTACTTGTGTTCTTTTAAATTTAATATTTATATAATAAGAGTAATTTTGTTCTTTGAATGTTATATTTCTACGATAAACTTAGTTTTGCTTTTTAGGAGGAGCTAAGAACAATTTAAATACGAATTAGGCGGTAATTGCTTTCTTTTCAAGGTGATATTTAGGCAATAAAAGTAGTTTTGCTCTTTCAAGGTTATATTAATATGATAAAAATAGTTTTGCTCTTTTCAAATTAATAATTAAAATAAAATAAAATAAAAGAGATGAACTAAGAGCAATTTTAAATACGAATTAGGCACCAATACCTGATCACCACTTGACTCGTTGACTCTTCTTTTATAGCAGATTATCTTATAACTAAATTCTTTATCCAGTACCGGCAATTTGATAGTGAGCATCAAATTCCTTTATTTATACGATCTTTGCCCTAGTTATTAATTAAGATTTTCAATTTAGAAAAGTATACATACAGCATTATAATTGGACTCAAATTTACATTGAGTTTATATGAATTCAAATAAAGTATTTCTAAAAAGAAAAAGTAATATGATATATATCAAAACATTTACATTTAAAGTAAGAAATTGCATTTTAATTCATATTATTACTAGTTAATGAACACATATTATCAATGCTTAGTACGAATTACGTATCTAAGACCATATCGAATTTTCTGAATCATATTTTAGCTTCCTTCTGTGCCACTGTTAGTTTTTTCGCAGTCTGAATGATCAGTTTATTTTACATGCCTAATTTAACATTAAACCAAAAAGGCCAAAACAGAAATTTGTTCCAGGCTATAATATTTAACTGTATTGTCTTAGTCTAATAAATAATTGTCGAGGAGACGACTAAAGCACAAAGCAACATTTTCCCTCAAATTAAAAAACAAACAAACACAAATCCATTAATCTTGTTAGCATATTTAATGCAAATAGTGGATATTTCAGCATTGAAGAAAATAAAGTGCTAGTTGATATTGCACTTCGGAAAAATTTTTGCCATTTTTTTTTTTTTAATTTATCACTGTCTGTATTTTGAAAGAAGTTGTGATCAAGTTCTTTTGGCACGTATTCGTATTTATTCTATTAATGATTTTTCTTAGCTTAAGAATAATTAGGTTATAATTTTTAGCTCTGGGCAACTAATAGCTGCATTTCAGACTTTTGAAAGTTTAAAGATTCACCAATTTATTCATCTATTGTAATGTGAATTTTATTACAATTTTATGTGATCTTTTAAATTTCAAGAAATGAGCATAAGATTTTTCCTTTTTTTGGTGTTTACTATAATTTATAAATATTCCTTTTTATTTTGAATGTTTTTGAAAAGCGCTAAATTTTGAGACCCATTTTTGTTAATTTCGGCAGTAATTTAGCAATCAATACTAACTGATTCGTGAAAAAAGGATGTTTCGATACATTGTTTTGAAATAATGGGATGTTCCATACACATAAAAAGCTTTAAAATGGATTCTGTGTTCATTTATAATTTGTTTTATACTGTGAGCATGAATTAATAGGATGCACTGCACTTTTCTAAACTGTCCTAATCTGCAGAATGAATATAAGTTTATATTCATTTATTTACAGTTAAGGATAAAGTATTCTAAGAATCTATAGGCGTGGAAAATATTGTTACGAATTTGTAATATTGCTTTCCTGCACATTTAATTCTATGGTAAGGAAGACAGTTTTAGAGATAGCTCTGAAAGATCCTGAATGGATTCCAAGTGAATTATCATCGTCATGACTTGGTAACGGATTCAGCAACTTTGGCTACAAAATCGAGTATACAAGAATTTACAAAGCTCTTGGTGAGAGCCCCATTAGGTCTCGAATTATGCTGATTCTTCTAGAAGCTTTTATACCCTGTGTTGGAAACTATGTAAAAGCGAGAATTAAAACTGAAGAGTCAGTCAGTCAGTCAAATAGTCAGTATTGAATTTGTTGAGCACTTTGTATTGTTACTGTTATTTGTTACTGAATTTTTACTTGTATGCAATAATTTACTTCAAATGCCGTTTCAAATTCCTTGCATGATTTTGTATAGAATAAAGCTCTTTATCTGTTAAAGAATTTGTTGGACTTTTCACCATTTAATCTAAAACTGATTTTCGGAATATATCCGTAACAATATTAAGTCGAATCTATGGACAATAAAATATACGTTTATTTAAAAATGATGCAAAATATTTATTATGAAAGCTTACACACGGAATTGTCGCTCATAATTTGAGACTGTTAACAAACTTATTATTAGACACAACAACATACTTAACTGGAACTACCAATCATTCCGCAAAGGAAGAGCGTTAAACATAAGCAAGCGAAACGACTGCTTTATCAGCAGTTCAGAATTTGCATAAATTTCTGTGTGTCGCTAACGCTTCATCCCGAATTGATGAACCTTTTATCTTTCATTGGCCAAATTATAAAACTAATATAAATAATACTTTATAGCTCTTAGTGATGTATGTATTTTATACACGTTAAATATACAATCATTTGAATGTTTATCGATACTTTTATTTACTATAGGTCTCGAAGGTGATAACGCTGAATTCTGTCACCTGTATTACTAATATTTGCATCTTATTATAGCCCCCATCCCGTTTTGCTGGGTTTTTTTGTAAGAATGTTTCATCTGGTAAATTTGTTGCGGGTCTGATTTGTTCATCCTGGTAGCGTGTCTCTATTAACAATAAATAGTAAAATCTATCTAGCATCGGATAAACTATTTTAATCAATATATATAGTCCACTAATATAAAAGATATCAAATATCCGCGATAGATAGTAAAGTAAATGCATTAGGAATATAGATATCAAAGGAAAACTTGTAATTACATGTATTAGTTGACTAGATTAGAAAATACTTTTAAAATTAAATTATTTAAACTTATTTAATAATCCAACATAAAAATATATGTCTTAGACTTTGCTTAGCATTTCTTTAGGTTTTTTAAAGCGCCAGAACGAATCCAAATTATGATTTCTGGAATGCTCTTCTTATTATGGAAACTTACACTATCAAAACAGATGTCAAAAGATTTTGCTTCAAAAATGGTTACAGATTTGTAAAACATAAGACAATCGTCTGATATAAAGATCTGCGTATTGAAAGGAAAAGTTTATCATCACATTTATCTCCTATTGGGGCGCATCTCAAAAATGAAGATGAGAAGTTTCGGTTATGGTGACAGCTACTAGCCACCGTGGTGGGTACATAAAGAGGTAGGGCTTGGCTACCTCCCATCGATGACATAACGTACTTCTTAAGGGCAGGATTGCACCGTGACCGGTGATGGCCTTTAAGACTCAACCTCACTTCCACCCAGTGTTTTTGTTGCCGTAGTCCGTTCATTCAGTTTTATCCGTATACCGACAGGGAATCCTAGAGATTCCAAGTTCGGGGATATTCTGTGGCGAAAGAATGCAAGTTTTATCCGTATGCCTATGGGTGGGACGAAATATTCAGTTAAAGCTAATCGCATTTATATCACAAAGTAATACGAAATTCAAAGTAAAAATGAAAATAAAAATCGTAATATAATCAGAACTGGCATATAGAGTTTACCATTCTATTGTAATACTCTCAATTTATCACTTGCAGTAAGAATTTTATGCAGCCACTGCATCAAATACTGAACAACTTTGCGAAGTGGAACACTAGGGGGAAGTTTTCAGATCACTGAAAAAAAAGAAGACAGTTATAGCAGAATGAATTAACAATTATGACAAAAAATGAATATATGTAATATCGACTATAAGTATTTACACATGCGTAAGATTATTTTTATGAGAATTGTTCAACAGATTTATTATTGTACTGTGAATTACTGGAACGCATTGTGAATGATTTCTTATTTACGATATTATATCAATACTAAAACAGCATGATTTTCAATGTATTTATGATATGGCTTTACAATATTGTTTTAAGAAAAAATTAAAGTAGAAACCAATTTAAAGTAGAAACCAATTAATATACAAATTTTAATTTAAAGTAGAAACCAATTAATATATCACAAATTCCTACATATTCTGTGCAATACCAAGTATCAAATCTTAGAAATCTTTTTTACTTTTTATAAGAAATAAAATTAAGATTAATTGAAAATAAAATTAGTGTCTTTCTTGATGAAATGTGTAGGTTAATGCCTTATTTTACTCAGTAAGAATGGCATATACTTCGTATAGATTTCCTTTTTTTGAAATAAATGATTTTACTGGCAATATTTTATTATTTTTTCTAAATTACAATTACGTTTCTATAAAACAATGTTTGAAACAAACGCCTTATCATCACCTCCTGTCTGTACTGTATCTAAATAGCATACTGCAGAATGCTGAGACACTGTGTATAACTTATGTAAATAATTCATTTACGATTTCATTCATTTCAAGATTTCCTTAAATATGTCTAGGCACTCGCATGCACACACGCACGCACGCACGCACGAACACACACACACACACACGCGCACGCATTCATTCAGTTTTGCTATTTTGTGAATTTCAGAAGGAAATAAATAGGTTGTAACAAAATAATTTTTTCATATGCTAATCTTTACCTTTTACTGATATTTTATCAAATTATGAGGTCAATTTCTTCTGGGCAAACTTTATACAATTAGAATTCTATCTATAAAAATGAAATCAGTTGATATAAAAAAATGAAGAAAAAAGTGCCGAAGCATAAGAATCAGGCCTCAGAATACATTAGAGAAGGTTTAAACATCCTTTAAATATTTCTATCAGACAGAATATTTAATGACATGTATGTTAAGTGGAAATTGGTTTTTAATTAATGCATTTTTTACCTTGCTTTACTGACTGTCTATCTTTTGGGAAGAAAGGCTTTGAAATTTCCCGAGCTGAACAATTATTTTTTCCTTCCATATATTCAGTTAAAAGGTCAAGAGACGACGAACATGGTGAAGAGTATGGATTAAAGATGTGCCTTTGGCTATGATTTGGGAATTTTCAGAAATATGAAAAAAATAATTCTAAATACTGCTCATTCAAAGTCATTCATTCAATGAGAAAGTAAAAAAAAATAATAATAATTCTGAATTAGATGTAATTATTTTCCATGAATTCTTCAGAATGTCAATAAAAGCTTTCAAGGAATCAAACTCAAATAAAGTAATAAAGGTGACAGAGAAATTAAGTATCTTAAAATAAAATGTAAAGCTTTTGAAATTTATTGATAATTTAAAGGAATATAAAATTAGCAAAAATCAATGATAAAATTTCGAACCATTCGGAGAATATTAAAAACAACTCCTTGGATAATTTTATATTTGTGAATAGTTTAATTTTTTTATTACTGTATTATAATTATTATTCTTCTATATTTATGGCACTTATTATGCTTATATAAATTATGATATTTATATGCTTTGAAGCATAATAAAAACTTTCGGATGGGTGATCTGACATGGGTGTAGGATTTATTATGCTTCATTTTTCCTGAATAAATATTGCCTCTTTAAATTATATTTGTGAGTTTTATGTTATTATAATTTTTAAAGGACTTGCTAGATATTTAAAATTAGAAATCTCATTCTATATTTTGAAGGGTTCAGAATATATTTTTTGAAAAGTTCTGAAATAATATACTAAAAATTCATTTTTACATAGTTATGTGAGTTCAAATAAATGTTGGGATAAATCATAAGTACATTTCTGTATTTGCTTACCTTTTACACAAATTCTCTAGAGCCATTTTTATCAAGATAAGCAAAGGTAAAAACAGTCTTGATTCAATTTAAATTGGAAATCAAGAATTTCTGCTGCATTATGGCAATTATTTTTAAAAAAAAATCGAAAGCCTTTATCAGAAAAAAGTAAGAACTGAAAATGAAAATCATATAATATTAGAATAACCCGTAAAAATTTTTTAATTTCATTTTTTAGCATTCCAAATGAATTTACTATTATATCTAGATGGAATGACATATGTTCCCTGTTTTATCGTAAATTATCAGAAATTTCGGAAACTAAAAATTTGATTTTGATTTCACTTCTTACATCGTTGCCCATCATATCATTGAAGAAAGGGTTTTGAATAGCGGAGTTACAGAATTCAAATCCTAAAACCATGAACATCTTAACACAATTTTGTTTCTTCAGTTTTCTGTTTTTCTGTTGAATTTTCTGTTTTTTTTCTAGGGAAATACATGGGGAAATGGTTGATTTCTCTTCGTAGAGGTAAAAACAAAATTCTCAAACCATTATATTTAAATTTAAATATAGATTTTTCAAACACATTTCTTTGTTTTACACAGTTTGTGAAAGGAATAAGGTCTTGTCAAAAATACAGTTCCAAAGATGTTAGACGAAATGGGGTTTTAAACAAATTTAAGTTGAGGCGTATTTTTTTAAATAAATAAATATTTGAAAATCACTAAATGTAAGGAAATATAATTATTGATAAATAAAAATCAGTTAAAAATAATTCAAGCGAAAATTTTTTGTAAATAAGTTAGTAAAACAAAACAAATAAGTGATAAGCTACTTTTTATTTATTTATATACTATAATTAATATGTATAACTTTTTTTTATGTATCATTATTTTATTATTTCAGTGCAGCGACAACATTAATAATAGAGAAAACACTAGAGTGGAAACAGTTAAGATAGTTAATTTTGAAGTTAAGTTTTAATTAATTTAAAATTAGTAATTTCTGAGCTATAATTTTTTTGTTAAGATTTATTTACATCAAGCAGAAAATTCTAATTTGAATTTTTATTAATAACAAAGGCATCTAAAATTAATTAAAAACAAGGAAAAAATTAAATTGCTCCGAAAGACATTACATAGTGTAGTGTAAATCACTCTTTTCTCTCTCTTCCTGAAGGCCTTTCACTAGTTGCCATAAGATGGATTGTAATATACTAATAGAAGTTTCTAATGCTCCCTTTCTTATTTCAGGGTAAAAAGAATCATTAACTATAGTTCAAAGGTTTCGTATTAGAAAAGAAAATCAGATAAAGGACACTTTTTCATGTAACATAAAAAGTATATTTTCTTTCCTTTTTATGTATATTGAACATTTTGAGAAGACGAAAATGTCTTTAATAAAAGTGCAAACAAAAGAACAATATTTCAGACGATTATTAGAATTAGATATTTCTCGTTACAAGCGATTAAAGTGTCATAATTTTATTTAATGTATGCCAACATTTCTATTAATTTGTAAGTAATTCGATTATTAACAGAAATTATGAAATAATTTCCTTGTATTAAAGAAATATTTGATTTTTCCGGTTTTGTATTCATATAAACATTCTGATGAGCAAAAAGTTATCTTTATCTATTATTTAATAATTTTACTGCAAATAAATAAAGTGAATGTTAAATTTGGCAATTTATTAATATTTAAATTCCTTTTAAGATTCTTATTAAAAAAGTAACGGTTTCTAAAGTGCAATTTTCCATCTAGATGTTTTAACCTGCTTTGATTTTGAACACGGATAAAATCTTTATTTTTTCTCTTTTAAATCACGTGCAAATCATGTAGTTAATCAAATTCATCTTAAATCAGAAGCGAAAAAAAATGTGACCTTGAACTGCCCCTTTCAGATAGTTCCTGAAATGGATATCTCAGAAATACTAGAAGATTTTGTTTGTCTGCTCCAAGTCATGATTCCTTAATAACGCGGAAAATAGTAGATATAATATAATTACTCTCTAATTTTTTAAAAAAGAAAATTGTTTCGAACATATCGTCCGAAATGCATTAGGATTAGATTTTATGATTGATTTGTTCCTTAGTAATTTAAAAAAAACATCCTTTTAATTATTGCATCAATAAATAATAGGATAGAAAATATATTTAATATCAATAAAAGGTTCATTTATATGTTCGCAGTTAATACAACAGTGAAAACTATTGTTATAAAATATATTCAAAATATTCATCAAATTTATTTTTAAAAACTGTGCAGGGATAAAATTGATATAAATGAGAAAATAACATTTTGAAATTAAATTGATGTAAAAAAAGATATTTGCATAATATTTTGCTTCCATGTTATAGAAGAAAAGTGACAGTTATTTTTTTAAAAATTGTCTAAAGAACTATTACAATTTTTAAGAATCAATTGTTAAATGAGCATCTACAATGGAATAGGTAACTACCACCAATTTGGATAATATCAATAATCTACCTTGTAGAGAATTTTGTATAGTTTTTTTCGACTAAAGGTTTGACAGGGATAATTGTCAATGTTCAAATTTTTTTGTGATTGCAGTGCACTACTTGAAATAAAAAAAAATAAAAAAATAATCGGACATGACACAAAACATCGCTTAAAACACAAAATATTTGCTGAAAAATATTTACAGCGATAGTTTTATTGAAATTAAAGGCGGTGTCTTCCTTTAGTATTATTATGGTTATTTTAAAACCTTCAACTTAAACTGTTCCCAAAATAAAAAGACTTTTTGATATAAAACTATCAATCAATTTTATATTCATAATTTCTTTCCCCTTGGTTAATTACTGAAGCAGAAATTTGTTTTACGAAATCTGTTCTCTTTGAAACAGTGAAAAAATGTAGAAAAACAGCAAATAAATAAATTCGATTTATCTTTTCAAGATGAGGGTTTGTCTATCCTTTATTTGATTTAGAGACCTTACCGAATTCTGTTAACACAAGATTTGTTAAAAAAAATCTCAAAACTTGATCGCTATTCAGATCCATAGGCTCATGATACTTGGAAGCAATTTAAAAGATTTGAGCTTTCACACTCATTCATTGGAGAAAGATTATCTGATGCGATCAGTAGAGAGAACGAATGATATAAATAGTAACAAAAGGAATTAAAATGATTTCGAAAAAGAATAATTATGTTTACATAAGGTAAGGAAACGGAATAATAGGTTCAGAAATAGGGATCTTGCTGAATTTCAACAATCGGAAAAAAGTTTCATTTCATTCTTCGAAGAATTAATTTGTGTTATATAGAATTTAAGTGATGAATTAAAGTCGTTACATTCCATGACTTAATCTGATTGTGCATGAACTGCGGAATTGTGGTAGAATTTGCGACGTTGCTAATATAATTCGATTATTCGAAGAGAGCTATTTTTAGATTATTCGAAGATAGCTAAGAAACAAAACTGCGAACTATCTTTAAACATTGGAGGTCAGATTTATTAAAATTCTTCCACTCCTCCCCCCACCCAAATAAATAGTAAAGGAGATTATCTAAAATAAAATCATTGATTTTTTTATTCTTTTCCCCCTTTTCATGATGAAATGTCTGTTTATACGAAAATGGTTACCAAAATAGAATATAAGGTGATTAGAGCTCGACTGTCAAATCTTCAAAATGTCTGTTCAACCACATGTAATGTGAATTGACCTACTTCTCATTCTTCCTTTTGAATTTCAATATATACAAAAATAAATAAATAAACTCTATCTGTCACCACTATTTGAAATACGATACTAAATATACAGTTTATGAAAACAATTATTGGACAGAACAAAAAAAATCATAGTTTCGTTTACTAACACTTTTTAACAAACCTGATGCATGTGGCTGAATGAGAATATATTTTCATAGTTATTATTATGTATCATGCTCATATATAGCACCTACTCATATTAGGGTAAGCATTCAGCAAGATATGCAACAATATTTTATAGAATAATTAGCCTGGCATTTAAGTACTGATAACCACAAAGCAAGCACATGCTGAATAATTACCATAAGAATTGATGATATAATAATTAATAACAAGAAACCAAAATTTTCACTGAATGGTTTTACAAAAATAATTGAATAGTATATTTAAATTTTTGAAGAAGATTTTGAATAAATAACTATAGTTTGCAAAAGGCAAAAAACCTTGTTCTTCTTGAATGGCTGGATCTAATATTAAGTTTTAGTGCCTTAGACGGAACCATTAATTCATTCAACTTAAAAATTAATAACTTTGCTTTCATTTAAAGTTATGAATAATTCTATTTTTAAAGGGAAAAAAGGAAAACTATTATTATTATTAAAAAATTATTACGAATTAGAAATTTAATAAAAATATCTGCTTATAAATAATGGAAACGTGGAATGATTATGTTTAAAAACAGTTTTTTTTTTATCCCACTCTTGTGAAAGCATATGGTTATTATATCTGGAATAAATATATGATAAATATATGTTTTTTTACGCTGAATTTGATCAAAATAAATCACACAAAAAAAATCAAAATGAATCACAAAAAAAAAAAATACAAAATAAGGCCAGTAATTAGATAAGATTGTTATACATACAGCATGAAATTGGTTAGTATGTTTCAAAATGTCAAATAAATTAAATAACTAATGCAGTATTTCATGATAATGCTTTCAAAAAAATTACAAAAAATACATATAACTCTATTAAAAATTTTCGCTTGAGATTTCATTAAATGTAAATAGTAGTCAACTTCTTTTGTTTTTTTTCAAAAGAAATTATCTTTTTAAAAAAAATATAAGTGTTTAAATATTTAGTCTAAGAAAAGAAAAATAAACAAGGTTGGAAATCTAAAATACCAAGAAATGTAAATATAAGGAATTTTCCTTACTTTATTTATTGTAAATTTTCTTGACGTTGCTACTACCGTGCAAGCATTAACAATAATCATTTTTTCCCCATCTCTTTTGACATATTTCGAAGAACACTCCGGACGAAATATTAATTGCTGTGATCTGGAAAATTTCGCAACTTTTACTCTCAAAAGACAATCAGCAAAGACTGATAAAAACATCAACTAAAAAAACCATTTCAAGCTTATTATTTCTGACATTAAACATTTTGCCTGAAAGCAATATTTAAATGTTCGGAAGATCTACACCAATGCATTCCGAATCAAGTTTCGCTTTCTCTTTTCAGGCATTTATTATATCTATTTTCCGAATTCACTTTTAACGTTGGAAATCCGATAACTTAGTATCAGCTCGAGAAAAATCGAGTTGATAATCCGTTAAAATGTTAGTAGAACAGCAAGATCAGCATATGAAGAAATTTTTTACGTTCAGAAACATTTTTTTTCTCTCTCTTTTGGAGATTCGTAATGGCAAAGCTATGAATGAAAGAATTCATAAAAGGCAAGAAAAGGCTTTTGGTGATTTTCTGTTCAAAGCAGTAATTTATTTTGTTGTTTGCAGTTCCATATTATTTAAAAACTAAAATGAAAAATTTCTTGGATGGATAGTTCATTTATCTACTTTTAAATGTACTATTTTTAAAAACTCATGCAGTATTCTGTGTTTGCCAATTTCTTTTATGTTTACCCTTTTTTCCTTCCTTTGTATTCACCGGGATGATAATATCTAATTTTCTTAAAAATGCCTTTTCGTAAACTTTAAAAATGTAAAAATTCAAACTGCTTCTTTACTCTTCGAAGTAGCTTTAGTTCTTCGGATTGGTTTATATATCATTCAAAATCGAATACTAATTCTCTTTTATTATATAGTTACTCTTTTAAAAGAAAAATCATATGCAATCGTGTAAAATATCATTAATAAATATTAAAAATAATTAGAAACACTTATGCACAAAATCTTAAAAATTTTAATATAAATTTCAACATAAAAATATTTATAATGGTTATATATTTTTACACTAATAATTTTCAAATTTCCAAAAAGGCTCTGTAAGTATAAATTACAAAATCCCTTTTCTAAAATACATACTTGCTTTCTTTGGGCATATGGTCAATTAAAATGGTATATTCTGCCTGTGCAATTGGATAATTAAGTAATAGGAATGTTTAATGTCGCACATCAATCAGATTGATAGAGACATAACGCATTCTCCAGTCAATTATGCCATCTTCAGTATTAATTCTGGTAAAGAGAAATTTATTGAATGCAGCTTTATTAAATTGGTAATTTTTTTTTGAAATTTATTGAATTTTATAAACTAAATTATGAAGTAAAAAAACGAAGCTATAAAGAATATATCATGCATTTCAAAATTAACAAAATAAGTGCAAATGTGTAATAGATCAATAAAATATAAAAGCATTATATAAATTCCCCAAATTTATTTCTGTGCACAAATGCGTATTAAATTTTAGTTAAATTTGTAAAATGTACCAATATTTAGTTTTTACACTAAATTACTGCACAAATTCAACTTGAGGCGCTGCTTCCTTTTTTTAAAGAAATTTCAACTATTTATTTTTCTTCATAAATCGATTTTCAGTATTCTAAATTGTGTCTATATGATATGTGTTGCATCACTTTATTTATGCTTGATTTTATTTGCATTGCCTTATAACTTTATTTACATAGAATACTTTATTTATAATAAATCTTTGAGCCCCTATACTATAATTATGATCATCATACTTAATAGTTTGTTAAAGTTTATAGGTGATTTTTAATTATAGTTTTTCGGGTCATTTCGAAATTTTGTCTAATGTTGTATCACGAAATACACTATATTGAAGCAATAAATAAATAAATGAATAAGACATTTACAAATTATAGCGTGATTAGGAATAATGAAAGCTATATGGATTATGAAATTTACCAAATGGAAGTGTTAAACTGAAGATTACTAAATTTCTATGAAAATAGGGGGAAATGGGTTAAGTCCTCGGTGACTCAATTAATGGTGCCATTTGGAATTTGATGCGTTATTTCTTTAGAAAAACTAATAGAACATTTTCGTCGGTTTTTTTTTGAAAATCATAGATAAATATAAGGTATAAGATAGATAAATATCATTCAGTTCACTCTCGTCGTTACAGCCAGGCAGAGGTTTCCTTCTTAAGGTAAACAGTTTATTAGTGGAACTCCAGTGCAAATTCTTAAATTAAGACGAAAATCTTGTCTGTACATTAAATATATATATTTTGATTTGGCTTGATAATTCCCTCATTGTACCAAATTCTGAATATCATATTTTGCAGTTGCGATGAGTTTTTTCTTGGTCTCTAGAGACAAAGAAGTCATCTACCAAATGCTAGAAAAGAAAAGCAAAATACGATGCGAAAAGAAGTTTGTAAACGTTTCTGTATTAAATTTATTTTTAATTTTAAAGTCTAAGAAATTACAATTATTGATTTTTATGCATAAATGCAGGGTAACATTCGATGCACCTAAGACACTTTTGTTTATATAGTCAGATTTATTAATGTCATTTAATTAGTAATAATGTGAATGAAATTTTTTGAATTATTTTCACCAAATAGAGTTCATACTAAAGATTTCCGGTAACCAAATATTATCTTTTTATTGTGCAAGATTTAAATTTAAATAGAATGTATTTAATATTGCGATGCTTCTAGTGTCGAAATTCTTTTCTCTTACAAATATGTTCCTTACTTCTTAAGGTAAACAGTTTATTAGTAGAACTCCAGTGCAAATTCTTAAATTAAGACTAAAATCTTGTATGTACATTAAATATATATTTTTTGATTTTGCTTGATAATTCCTTCATTGTACCAAATTCTGAATATCATATTTTGCAGTTGCGATGAGTTTTTTCTTGGTCTCTAGAGACAAAGAAGTCATCTACCAAATGCTAGAAAAGCAAAGCAAAATACGATGCGAAAAGAAGTTTGTAAACGTTTCTGTATTAAATTTATTTTTAATTTTAAAGTCTAAGAAATTACAATTATTGATTTTTATACATAAATGCAGGGTAACATTCGATGCACCTAAGACACTTTTGTTTATATAGTCAGATTTATTAATGTCATTTAATTAGTAATAATGTGAATGAAATTTTTTGAATTATTTTCACCAAATAGAGTTCATACTAAAGATTTCCGGTAACCAAATATTATCTTTTTATTGTGCAAGATTTAAATTTAAATAGAATGCATTTAATATTGCGATGCTTCTAGTGTCGAAATTTCTTTCTCTTACAAATATGTTTATGAATAAATATTGTCTAAAGATGTGATTTAACTAAGTTTTTTTGATAATAATATATATTTGGATATTTGATTAATATGTTCAAAATTCTTCTCCCTTAGAAGCGTGTTTTTAGGTAAATGTAAATGAGTGAAATGTGGATCCATTATCCAGATAAAAAAAGATTAATATGGATAATGGATTCGAGATTCTTTTCCCTTAGAAAAAAAGATTTTTGGATATATGTTATTAGACGATATCATTTAATCACTTAATTAAGCTTAAAAATCGAAACTAATAATTCTTAAATTTTCGAACTTTCTCATGCGTCACAGAAAGTAATGTGTGTAATTTTACAGTCTAACGGCAAGTAGCAATATTAAGCTATAATCATGTACCTAAAGCAAATAATTACACATTTATGTTTGAGCAAAATTCTCATCTAGAAGCATACAAACCATGCACCCTTTTAACTGTTTTCTTTATGTATCAAACATGGTGTAATAATGAATCTCTCTCTAGAGATCCTGATCAAGGATTTGCAAAGAATTTTTATTGTAATTAAAATTGAGCATTTTTTTGATGAAAGATATTTTTTTTAAAAAAAAACAGTACTATAGAAATTCACATAATTTTAATTAAAAATGAGAAATCAATTAGTAATTTTAATTTGGCCTTTGACCTCTTATGCAAATATTGGATAATTAATGAGAGTAACAGCCAGCAACTATAATCACTGTTTACAAGGTTTATTTCTATGATAGCGGGGTGACTGGCCGTAATAAAAAAAATAGTATCTTTAATTTATTGGAAGTTCTTTGTAATATACATATAATTTTATATTACAGTCTTACTGAGTACATTCTTTGTAATTTTTACAATGAAAAAGCGGCATTTGAATAATTTTTCTACTTTACATCCAAAATCAATCAATTTTCAAATAATATAGCGGTTTATAAAATTCATTATGCTTAAAAGTGAAACATATTATAAGAATTCAGTTAAAAAGCAATTACAATTCGAAACGTAAGATAATTAGTAGCTGTTATTTATCGGTGTAAAAATATAAATATATTTTTAGTCACATTACACAAACTATTTTTTTCTGTCTGGTAGGAATTGAAATTAATAAACCAGTTTAATAAAACTGTATTTCTTTTTCATCTATATTGATTTTATAAAAGGAATATAACTTTTAAATTTCTAAATTAATAAAATTGGTTATTTTATAATTCTTTCCCATGAAAAAGCATAAAAAGGATCCCAATAAAATCTTTATTATTACAGAAATAGAAATTAGTTTTAGATATATTTAACCAATCAATCGTTTCGTCCAAAACCTTACTCATACTTAAACGCAGGATTGCATTCGATGCACTTTAGTTTATACGGTCAGATTCATTTATGTCTTGGAATCAGTGGTAATGTGAATGAAATTTTGCTTGAATTACTTTCACAAAATAGAGTTCTTACTAAAGATCTTGTGTAACTAAAATTTATTCTTTTACTGTATATTAGTATTTTATTGTATTAACACATTTCATTGTACTTTAAATGGAATGTATTAAAAGTTGCTAAGCTTCTATGTTCGAAATTTCTTTCACTTACAAATTTGTTTTTGAAAAAAAAATCTTAATTAACGATGAAATTTAGCTACATAATTCAGCTTAATTTGGATAATGTTTCGTAATTCCTTTCCCTTAGAAAAAAGTTTTTGGATAAATGTTATTAAACGATATCATTTAAACGCATAATTAAGATTAATTTGGAAAATGTATCTGATATCATTTTAGAAAATAAAGGGAGAAAACTATTATAAAGTTAAAATTATTTGTATTCTTAAACTATTAAATTCCATGCCACTTAAATTGAAACTAATAACTCTTTAACTTTCGAATTTTCTTAGGCTTCTCAGAATGTAATGTGTGTAATTTTACAGTCTAACATCAAGTAGCAGTAGAAACTGGAAATCATGTCCGTAAATCAAATAACTACACACTTATATTTCAGGAAAATCGAAAAGCTTACAAACTATACATTCTTTTTACTGTTTTCTTTATGTATCTGCCTGGATGTAATGAACATAGTTCTCGAGATCCTGGTTAGAGATTTACAAACAACTTTTAAAGTTTCTAAAGTTTTGTTAAAAAGAGATCCACACTATAGGAATTCAGATAATTTCAAGTTAAAAGCATAAAGAAATTAGCAAATTTAATTTGGTCCTTTGACCTCTTATGCAAAAGTTGGATAGTTATTGAGCATAACATCCAGTTACTATAATCCATGGTTATACGGTTTAATTTTGTAGTAACGGGTTGACTGTCTGTAATTAAAAAATAGTACCTTTTACTTATTGGAGATTTTTTGTAATATACATATATTTTTATATTACAATTCTTTGCATATTCTTTCTAATTTTTACGATTAAAATGCGGCATTTGAATAATTTTTCTACTATACATCCAGAATAAATCAGTCTGCAAATAATGTACCAGCCTATATACATTAGCATTCTCAAAGGAAATATATATTATAAGAATTTAGTTATAGGGCAATTACAATTCGAAAAGTAAAAGGATACTTATTAATTGTAATTCAATGGAAGTTCAAAAATATATAAATATATTTTAATGCATATGATACAAACTAATATTTTATATACCAGTCTGGTTGCAATTTAAAATAATAAACCAGTTTAATAAACTTATATCTCTTTTTAATCTATAATAAAATTACAAGGGGAATATAACGTTTAATTTTCTAAATATATGAAGTTGATATTTTACAATTCTTCCTCATGAAAGGACATAAAAATAATGCCAATAATATCTTTATTATTACAGAAATAAAAAGTAGTTAAATATATTTACAAATGAATCGTTTCGTCCAAAACTTCTTCATGAGAGCTCATTGTAGAAATCAGCAATGTAAAATTTTTCTGTGTGTTAGGCTCCCATTACCCACAGTTGTCTTTCAAAAGAGGGAATGAAGGACTTCATTTCCCTCTTGATTACATTTTTATTTAATATTCTACGATAAAAGAAAGTTAAATTGCTTATATTCACATTTACAGGAAATATATTGCATTGATTCTTTTGGATATCAAGAAAAAAAATAAAGTTTACAAATTATAAAAAGGTTCTCTGAAAAAGTTTAGTAGATCATTCAAAGCTTTTATTTTTCGATATTGTTCAATATATTTTCAAACTATAATTCTTTTTGTTTGACTTTCAATTTTCGCCTCCCCCAATAAAAATTTAATAAAAATTCTTTTGTGTTCCTTCTTTTGTTCAGAAATGTTTAATGTTAATTTATTTAAAGAACACTTCGCGTTGTGGTAGCGAAAAAAGAATGTAGGGGAATTTAAATAGCTTATGTAAGAGAAAAAAGTCTAATTATTTCAGGCATTAAGAAAGCATTAAAAAAACACACAAAACATGTTTACTTTAAAGTTCTTTATATTACAGACATCTTTACTTTAATGTTCTAATATATTATTTAAAACATACTTAGTGCAAATGAATTAACTTGGCATTTTAATATTTAAGAATATTTAATAATTTGATATTTTAATGCTCAGAGATATTTAGGAAATTTCTTTAAAGTGTTTATGAATAACTGAGAAAAAGCCACCGATATCACCATACCCGGAAAGTTTTACAACACCTGTATTAAGTAGTTAAAATCAAATGACCAATTAAAAAAATTCTATCTGATTAGGCAGAAGAAATTCTTCCTCAGTTGAGAAATTACTATAAAAATTCACTCTTGAATTATTGAACAATTATTTTTATCTACCTAATGCAACAATTTTCAAGTTAAACTTGATCCAATGAAAGGAGTTTAAACAGTGTCATTCAATTTAAGGAATATAAATTTTTAAACAAGATTTTCGAAAGATATGCTTGAAATTTATTCAGTGAAAAAATTATATAATTTAAAAAAAAATGTAAAAGAGACTGCATTTCAAAATAAAGTTAGTCTTATAAGATTTTCTACTAATAGGAGCTCATGGCGTGTGATCAGGATATCAAGGAATTGTAAATTTATCATTTATAATAGGATATAAACATAAAAATACTAAATTAGAAACTTGCCCCAAGATTAACTGTTTTTGCTACAGCTGATATTGTGGGTATGTTTTATTATTGTTTCTTAACGCATTTACTGACAACATAGACGATTTAGCACTTGTATTTGTACGAACTTTTAAATGGAAAGACTAATTAATTATTAGTTTTCATTTGAATCTTTTTATTTCCCGTCTCTGTATTATTTTCTTTCGAAACTGTTAGCACTTCGGATGTTCAAATAGGAAATTTAAAAATAAAATGTTAATTTTTCTGTAAACATTAAAATTTTCAGTATATTTTACGTTTCTTGATTTTTTTTTACTACAAATTATGTTTCCTTCTGAACTGTTAACTTATATGGATATGAGAATATTATAAAAGTTGAATGTTTAATGCTCAAACATACATCTTTACTCATGTGTAATAATTTATTCTCATCTTAGATGCTGTACTATATTGAAATACAGTTGCATACCTTATTCATGTTTGTAAACAGTGTGTACTCTGTATGATTATTCTGTCGAAGTGACATAATTATTGCAATCATAACTATGATGTTTGTAGATACCAGATATGAAATCGAAATGCTAATAGAACGTAATTGTGAGGCTATGCATTTTACCTTTAGTAATGAAGCAGAGTTGTTATTTCGCAATTGGAGGGTAAGGTCGTATAGCGACTTAGAATAAATGTTTGTGTTTTTGTTTTCCTAACAACAAACTGACATCACAGTTAGGACTTTATATCGAGCTTTAATTTTCATTTATCAAGCGAAAAATTTAAGAATTACTGCCTGGCACATCTAATAACTTTGAGATATTTTGTTTCAAATCTATTTCTAATGAGCAATATCATTTTAGATTATATTATAGAATAGAAGTATTTTATTTTATTTGTAGCTTAAATTTTATTATATGGATTTTATTATAACATTTTAATTAATAGTTATTTTTTAATAAAGATATCAAATCACAAAAGTAGTCCAAAGTATGCATGACGTCTTTCTCAAAATATCGAGGTGCTCCATATAGGTCCGCTCTTTATTAATTTTACCAATTAAATCCAAACAATAGAAGTAGACCCAAATGGTAATTGTGCTCTTTTCAAGATGATATTTAAACAATAAAAGTAGTTTTGCTCTTTCAAGGGAATATTTCTTCGATAATAGTTATTTTGCACTTTTCAAGTTAATAATTAAAATTAAATAAAAGGGATGAGTTAAGAATAATTTAAATACGAATTAAGCAGTAATTGCGTTCTTTCCAAGGTGATATTTAGGCAATAAAAGTAGTTTTTTTAGGCAATAAAAGTAGTTTTTTAGGCAATAAAAGTAGGTTATATTTCTATGATTAAAATAGTTTTTCTCTTTTCAAATTGATAATTAAAATAAAATAAAATAAAAGGGATGAACTAAGAACAATTTTAAATTCGAATTAGGCACCAATACCTGAACACTACTTGACTCGTTGATTCTTCCTTTATAGTAGATTATCTTTTAACTAAATTCTTTATCCAATATAGGCTTTTTGATAGTGAACATCAAATTCCTTTATTTTTACAATCTTTGCCCTCGTTATTAATTAAAATTTTGAATTTAGAAAAGTATACATACAGCATTTTAAATGGACTCAAATTTGCATTGAGTTTATATGATTTCAAATAAATTATTGCTATAAAGGAAAATAAATATGATATACATCAAAAATATTACATTTAAAGTAAAAAAATTGCATTGTAATTCATATTATTACTACTTAATGAACACATATTATCAATGCGTAATACGCATTACATATCCAGTGTAGTATCGAATTATTGTTAATCATATTTTATCTTCCTTCTGTGCCACTTCTTTCGCCACAGAATATCCCCGAACTTGGAATCTCTAGGATTCCCTGTCGTTTTTCGCAGTCTGAAAGATCAGTTTATTTTCCATATCTAATTTAACATTAAACCAAAAATGCCAAAACTGAAATTTGTTCCAGGCAATAATATTTAACTGTTTTGTCTTAGACTAGTAAATTATTGTCGAGCAGACGAAAAAAAAAAGAATTTAGAGAAAACTAAAACACAAAGCAACATATTTCCTCAAACTGAAACACAAACAAACATAAATTCATTAATCTCATTAGCATATTTAATGCAAATAGTGAATATTTCAGTATAGAAGAAAGTTAAGTGTTAGTTGAGATTGAACTTAGGAAAAATGTTTTACCGTTTTTTTTTCTTTTAATTTATCACTGTCTGTAATTTGAAAAAAATAGTGATCAAGTTTTTTTGACAAATATTGTATTATTCGAATTCATTCTATCAATGGTTTTCTTAGCTTAAGAATAATTAGGGTATAATTTTTAGGTCTGGGCAACTAATAGCTGAATTTCAGACTTTTGAAAGATTAAATATTCAGTAAATTATTCAGCTATTTTAATGTGAATTTTACTAGAAATTTAAGTGCTCTTCTAAATTTCAATGAATGATCATAAGAGTTTTCCTTTTTTTGGAGTTTAACACAATTTATATATATCCCTTTAAATTTTGAATGTTTTTAAAAAACGCTACAATTTGAGACTAGTTTTTTTAAATTTTGGCAGCAATTTAGCAATCAATAGTAATTGATTGATGAAAAAAGACGGTTTTGATACATTCTTTTAAAATAATAGGATATTGCATACAGATAAAAAACTTTAAACTGGATTCTGCGTTCATTTATAATTTGTTTTATATTGTGAGTATGAATTAATAGGATACGCTGCACTTTTTTAAACAATTGCAAACTGCAGTTTTTATGTATGGTCATATTCTTTTTTTACGGTTAAAGGGGTGAAATTTTCCTGTGAATTTTATTACAAGAATTTATAGATGAGAAAATATTGTCACGAATTTGTAATATTGCTTCCGTACTGAATTTGTTCTATGATAAGGGAGACTGTTTTACAAATAGCTCTAAGGGATCCTGAATGGATTCTGAGTCAATTATCTCCGTCATAACTTGTCAATGAATTTGAAAACTTTGTAAATTGTAATCCATGATTTTGTCACCAAAGTTCGTGATGGTTACTCCATTAGGACTTGAACTTTGCTGATTCTTCCAGAAGAGTGTTCGCCATGTGTTGGAAATTATAAAAAAAGTGGGAGTTAGAACTGGAGAGTCAGATAACAATATTAAGTCGAATCTATGGACAAAAAAATCTACATTTACTTAAAAATGTTGCAAAAATAACTGTCATATATGTTTACACACGTTATTGTCACTTGTAATTTGAGACTGTTAACACACATTAACAGCCAAAACTGCATACTTAACCTGAACAACCACTCATTTTGCAAAGGAAGAACATTAAAAACAAGCGAGCGAAACGACTGCTCTATCAGCAGTTGCTGAATTTGCATGAATTTCTATCGGTCACCAACACTTGCACCTGAAAGAATTAACCTTTTTATCTGTCCTTACTATAGAAATAATATAAATTATATGCAATATTACAGAAATAATATAAATAACACTTTTTAATTTTTAACGACGTGTGTTATATATACGTTAAATATGCAAACATTTAAGCAGTTATCTCTTCTTTTATTGAATACAGAGCTTGAAGATGATAAAGCTTGACGCCGGCGTCTGTATTACAAATATTTGTATAATATTGGGCCACAATTCCGTTTTGGCGGTTGTTTTGTTGTAATAATATTTTGTCTGGCAAATTTTCTGAAGCCATTTGTTAGTGCTGGTAGGAAGAGTTCAATGAGGAACATTAATAATAATAAATATTAAAATTATTTAGCATCGGCTAAATTATTTTAATCAATTAAAATAAAAAGAATAAAATATAATAAGTAAATGTATTAGAAATAAATAAATCAAAGATAAAATACTAATTACATGAATCAGCTGATTTTCATGAGAAAATACATTCACAATTAAATTATTTAAAATTATTTCAGAATCCAACATAACAAAATATGCTCTTAGATATTGTTTACTCTAACTTTTGTTCATTTTAATCCCCAGAAGTAATACATATTACGATATCAAGAATGCTTTTATCATTATTGAATCATCCGACAATAAAACAGATTATAGATTTCGCCGTCAAAATATATTATAGTTTGTTGAACATAACAAAGAGTTTGATGTAAAGATTTATAACGCACTCATTAACCAAGCAGCGATAAAAAAATTCAAAGCAGAAATGAAAATAATATTTCTAACAAAATCACATATTTTGTTTTACTATCGTCATTTTCTCAATTTTTTTACTTGCAAAAGTATTTTATGCAATTACTCCAAGAAATACTATGAAACAACTCTATCAAAGGGAACCACTTTATGAAGTTACTTATGACTAGCCAGAAGAGATTTTAGCAGAATTCATTACAGCAGCATATTACAATTACAGCAAAAAATTACACAAAAAATTGAATTACAGCAAAAAATTAAATATATCTAAGGATATCAATTATAAGTATTTACATATGTATAAAATTACTTTTATGTGTGACTTTTATAAAATTACGTTTTTATGATTATACATGCATCATAAATTTTAAGAACTAATATTTCTGATTTTTTAAGGAGATTCTTTAACTTCGTTTCATTTGAAATGAATATCAAATGTTTCATAAACAGAAAAGAGGTGATGCATTACGTTATATCATTTAAAATTTAACCTAAAGATGTTTTGTTGCACAAGATGTTTTGATGCTCAAGATGTTGCTAAAGATATTTTGTTGTTTATTTTATTCAAATGAAAAATCATTGAATTAAATATATCTATTATAATTTCGTATTGATTTTCCAAATTGCATTATTATTCATCAATATTTTTGTATCTATATCTAAAAGGAAGGAATGCAAAAAATAACTGAAAATTATTTTGTTGTGAATTTAATAATTATAAGATCTTTTTCAGTACAGAATTAAGATATATAATTAGATTAATTATTCATTTTCTATGAATTACTAGAATGCATTGTCAATGATTTATTATCTACGGCATTGCATCAATACAAAAATATTATGGTTTTCATTTTATTTATGGTATGATTTTATAATTATTATTTAAGAAAAAAATAAAATATTTGAAAGGGCTTTCTATTCTATCCTTTTATTTTTTAAAATCATCATTAAAGAAATATCGCAAAAAACTATTTTTTTTATTCCATTCAGCTGATGTAATTTTATAATACTCTTTACGTATTCTGTAAAGGTAGGAATCCGTAAGAAGTAATACCTTCCGGAAACCTTTCTCGATTCATTACGAAATCAATACATTAAATCATAATGTAATGTTACAATTCTTTGAAATACAATAAAGTTACTTTTTAGTTTCGCTGTAAATTTAATAATAAAGGACATCGTGGTTAGAATTAAAGTACCCCTGCTTAGAGAAATGTCATGAAAAAAAAATCTATCAGGGAAAAAATAATAATAGGAATAAAAGAATAGTTTTTTAGAAATGAATCTATTGAAATACTATAATATTTTACTTTATATATGTTTCAAAAGAAGTTTGAAATCTGGAATTTTAGGAAATGCTAGATTTCATAAAATTTTAACCTTAAGTAAATTGTAACCCAAAGCATTTTACCCCAAAGTATGAAATAATTAATATTTCAAACAATTCATGGTTATTCTTGTACAGTGCCAAATCAGCAAAGTTTGTTTCACTTTTTATAAGAAATAAAATTACGAGCAATTCAAAATATAATTATTCTTTTTTAACAAGATGATTCACAGCTTATTAATTTCAAGAAAAACCGCATAAACTTTATCTCCTGTAGCTTTCATTTATTTGAAATAGATTATAATAGCATTATTTTATAATTTTTTAAAATCACAATTGTGTTTCTGTAAAACACAGATCTTCAAAATAACTGGCTTATTATCATTTTTCTTTATAATGAGGTATGATTTAATGATGAAAAATTGGATTTCAATTGTCATTATCAATATTTCATTGTTTTTATTTCATTAATTTATGATGAATATGATATTAAGATTAGGTTTATTTTTTTATATGGAAAAGGATTTTGTTTAAGATATGATTTTAATAATATTTTTGAAATTTTATTGTATTTACCATTAAAATTTAATTTCAATATCAAGCAGTTGTAAAAAAAAGTTTTTTAAAAATTTTATTTCTGACTTATTCTGTGATATTGATGCTATGAAACATATAAAAAATATAAATAAAAAAAAGCGATAAATGCGAATAAAGGGAAAAAAAAAAGAGTTTTAACGGCTCAAAGCTTCTAAAATAGTATGGTTTTCATACATATCAAAATTTGAATTTAATAAATATTTTGCCAAGAAAGCTATTAAGATTTAGCTACCCCAACTATTTAATTTAAATCTTTAAGAATCATAGAACCTGCGATTGAGATTTCAATGGCGAATCAACTGGTTTTCATAGGTGGATAGTATTTTATATAGGTTGTAGAAATGTGGATACAATTTACAATCCAATTAGGATAACATCATAAAACAAATAAATGTTCGAATTTTGAAGTTGCGAAACAAATTACTATTTTTTTTTTTTTTTTTGAAAATAATATTTCAGCTATCAAAAGTTTTGAAAGACGAATTAAAATACCAAAATAAGGGCAACAAAAACAGTAATCATAAATTCGCAAAAATAAAAAAAAAGGTTTGATTAGATATTTATAGCATTTTATAAATGCCAGATAGAGGTTTTAATAGTGCGAAACATTTTGATTTAGCCTTATAAAAAGGCAAGTGAATGAATTATTTCCTTAATTATAAAATAAACGAGTTCCTAATCTTGTCCTTTCAAAATTCATTCATTAATTGCTTCACTATTCTGCAAAATCCTGAAGGAAATAAGTCGTCTGGGGCAAAATAATTATTTCATATGCTAATCCTAACCTTCTACTGATTTTTTAGCATATTATCAGGTCAATTTATTTTGGGATAACTTTATGTATTTAGATTTCTATTTATAAAAATGAATTTAGTTGGTGTAAAACAATGAATGAAAGAAAAACGGAAGCATAGATTCTATGCCTCGAAATACATTAGAGAAGGTTTACTAATCATTTAAATATTTCTTTCAGGCCGAATATTTAATGCCATATATGTTGCCTGCGAAATTGGGTTTTAATTAATGTTTTTTCTAACTTGCTTTACTGATTACCTTTTGAGGATAAAGATTTTTGAATTACTGGAGCTTAACAATTATTTTTTCTCCCATGTAATCAGTTCATATGTCAAGAGGTGATGAAAATTATTAAGATTATGAATCAAAGATGTGCCCTTGCCGATGATTTGGGAATTTTTATATACATGAAAAAAAATCGAAGTAATGAGTATTCAGTGAGGAAAAAAAATCAATTCCGAATTAGAAGGGACTATCTCCCATTAATATTACCGGATACTAAACAAATCTTTTGGTGAATAACATTTTAATGTAGATAATTAGTTATCTTAAAGTAGAAATTAGTAATCTTATAATAAAATAAAAAGATTTCGATATTTATTAATAATTTATAGAAATATAAATTCTAGGAAGGCGATAATAAATTTAGAACCATATGCGAAATATAAAAATAAGTCTTTTTGGATGATTTCTATTTAAGAATAATAATTTTATATTTTTAATACATTATTTATTTTTTATGCTTAAGAGCATATATGCTCTTATGGCATTTATTATGCTTATATAATTTATGACATTCATTCCGCTTAAATAATTTATGATATTTATTATGCTTTGAAGCGTTCTAAACCTTCGGATGAATGAGATTGCATGGTCTTGGATTTAATACACTTCATCTTTCCTAAATAAATATTGCCCCTTCAAATTATATTTGTGAGTTTTATGTTATCTTTTTAAAATGACTTCAAGATATTTAAAATTGGATATCTCACTTTACTGTTTGAAGTGTTCAGAATAGGTTTTTGAAAAATTAGGATATAATATTTTAAGAATCCATTCTTTACGCTGTTATGAAAGTTCAAATAAATTTTGGGATGGATCATAAATACATATTTAGAATTGCATACAAATATTTTGAAATATTTTTTTTTATCAGGTAAACCAAAAATAAAAATTGTCTTGATTAGCTAAAAATTGAGAGCTAAGAATTGTTGTAGTTTGATGGTAATTATTTAAAAAAATCAGGTCATAATCTTTATCCAGAAAAGAGTAATAATTGAAGATGGGAAACGTATAACATTTGAATAATCCGTAAAAAACATTTAAATGCATTCATCGAATTTTTAAATGCATTTACAATGATATCCAGATGGAATGACATATATTCCTTTTTTCAGTGTAAAAAGTCAGAAATTTTTTAAATTAAAATTTTTGTTTTTATTTTTCTCATTAAATCCTTATCCCAAATATCATTGAAGGAAGTGTTGGGTTCTGAATAGTGGTGTTACAGAATTTAGATCCTAATAACATCAAAATTTTATCGAAATTTTGGTTCTTGAGTTTTCTATTTTTTGTGAAAATACATGAAGACGCGTACATCTCTCTTCGTAGAGGTGAAAAAATTTCTTAAAGGAATGTATTTTAATGATGTATCAATTTCCTGCTGCTATGCATAGTCAAGCCCATTCATTTATATTACACAGTTCATGAAAGGAAGAAGGACCTCACGAAAGTACAGATATAAATATATTACACGAAATGTGATTTTAAACAATTTTTCAATAAGGTATAATTTTCATAAGCATACTTTTAAAAATGAATAAATATAAGGAATAATAATTATTGAGAATTACAAATTAATTAAAGATAATTAACCCGAAATCTTTTTGTAAATAAATAAATAAAATGACTATGTGTATCTACTTTTTTATTTATTTATATGCTATAATTAATATGTTTAATTTTTTAAATCTACCATTATTTTATTATTTCAGCTCAATGACGATAATAATTTTTATCCAGAACTAACAATGCAGTGAAAAAAGAAAGTTAATTTTAAAGTTTAGTTTTAATTAATTTCGAATTAGTAATTGCTCAACCATAATTACTTTGTTAATATTTATCTACATGAAATAGAAAATTCTGTTTTTCCTTTTTATTAATAATTGAGCCATCTAAAATTAATTAAAAAAGGAGAAATTTAAATTATGCCGAAGACCATTATTACATAATGTAGTGTAAATCCCCCCCCCCCTTTTTCCTCTTCCCCAAGGCCTTTCACTAGTTGTCATAAGATGGATTATAATCTGCTAAAAGAAATTTCTAATGCTCGATTTCTTATTTCTCGGTAAAAAGAATCATTAACTATAGTACAAAGGTTTGGTATTACAAAAGAAAATCAGAGAAAGAACACTTTTTCATGTAACATAAAAAGGATTTTCTTCGTATCATTTCTTTCCTTTTTATTTATATCGAGCATTTTCAGAAGCCAAAAGATCTCTAATAAAAGTGCGATATTTCAAACGATTATTAGAATTAGATATTTCTTGTTACAATCAATTAAAACATCATAATTTAACTGAAGATATGCCTGCATTTATATTAATTTGTAAGTAATTCTATTACTAAAAGAAATTATTAGATAAAATTTAGTCTATTAAAACTATGTAAAAATCTTGCTTTTACATTTATATAAACATCCTTATGAGCCAAAAATAATAATGGAAGTAATATTTATGGGTATTTTAATAATTCTCCAGAATCTAAACAAAAGTAAATGTTAAATTTGCAAATGATTATTACTTAAATTCGTCTCATATTTTTATTAAAAACAACGATTTCTAAAATACAATTTTCTATCTAGTTGAATTACACCAGCCTGCAACATTTTTTTGTTTTAAAAGTAATAGTTGTTTTTAATATATTTTCGAATGCTTATTTCAAAAATAATATCAGTTTTTACGTATCACGTACAGTTTTTTTGAAAAGTAAAATTTTTAAATAAGTAAAAATACACAGATTTTTTGCGTTTTGGATAGGATAAATTAATAAAGTATGTATGTTTATTTGTTTAAATAAATTCTGAAAACCTCTTACTTCATTGAAATTAAATAATACATTTATATTGAATAAATACTTATAATTGTATTTAAAAAACCTTTTATTTTAAAATTCAAAACATAGATGGCAGTTGGATTTCACTGAGAAAAATGAAGTACCTGAAAAATTTAATAAAGCCGAATTAAATGACTTAATTTGTGATTTAGGTTTAACTAAAGAAAATGCAGAATTATTAGGCTCTCGGTTAAAAGAGAAAAATTTACTAACGACACATAAGTCGTTTAGTTGGCACAGGAATCGAGAAAAGCATTTTTTATCATTTTTCAAATCTGATAACTTCTTGGTTTATTGTGCTGACATACCTGGTTTGTTACATGAATTAGAAGATAATATTCCTTATAATCCGAATGATTGGCGATTATTTATAGATTCCTCAAAGAGAAGTCTAAAAGCAGTTTTATTGCATAACGAATCTA
Source organism: Argiope bruennichi (assembly GCF_947563725.1). Classification (NCBI taxonomy): domain Eukaryota; kingdom Metazoa; phylum Arthropoda; class Arachnida; order Araneae; family Araneidae; genus Argiope; species Argiope bruennichi. The sequence goes on along the minus strand of NC_079154.1, from coordinate 42,573,999 downwards.
AACTTGCATCAGTTCCAGTTGCACATTCCGTTTTCATGAAAGCAACATATGAAAGTATGGAGATGCTTCTCACTAAAATAAAATACACTGAATACAAGTGGGCAATATGTGGTGACTTAGAGGTTATAGGTCTGCTTCTCGGGCAACAAAGTGGATTTACTAAATTTCCGTGTTTTATTTGTGAATGGGACAGAGAAAGTCATTGGATAAAAAAGATATGACCGAAGAGACAAGAATGGATTCCTGGTAAGAAGAATATTTTAAATGAATATTTAATAGATCCACAAAATATTTTATTGCCCCCCCCCCCCTTCATATAAAATTGGGACTCATAAAGCAGTTTGTGAAAGCTTTGGATAAAGGTGGAAAATGTTTTTAGTATCTTATATTGAAGTTCCCAAAATTGTCTAGCGCTAAAATTAAAGAAGGTGTATTTGATGGAACACAAATAAAGAAATTAGTTAAAGATTCCAATTTTGAACAATGTATGACAAATAGAGAGAAGCAGGCTTGGGTTGCATTTAAAGATGTCATAGAAGGCTTTTTGGGAAATGAGAGAAAAGAAAATTACAAAGAACTTGTAACTGAGTTATTACATACTTATCATCTTTTGGAGTGCAATATGAGCATTAAAATTCACTTCCTTCACTCACATTTGGAATACTTACCAGACAATTTAGGAAAAATGAGTGACGAGCAAGGTGAAAGATTCCACCAGGATATAAAGGAGATGGAACGCAGATATCAAGGACGGTGGGATGTTAACATGATGGCCGATTACTGTTGGTCTTTAAAAAGAGACAGTGATGTGGACCATAAACGAAAAACCTGAAAAAGAAGCCTCTTGACTTCAAGAAAAACACAAAAGTTATCATAATATTGTAAATGAACAGCATTATTGTGTTTAGTTAATAGTAACTACAGTTGCAACTATATGCATTATACTGCATTTTGTTAATTTTTTCATCGTCATTTGTAAAAACTCCTTACGTGTTACATAAAATTTAGTTTGCATTTTGGAATGACATCATCATTGCTGATATAAATCAATTAAAATTTTACAAACAAAAATTTTTTTTGTTTTTTTGCAGGCTAGTGTTATTCTGCTTTGATTTTCACACGGATAAAAAAAATAATTTTTTTCTCTTTTATTCACGTGCAAATCATGTAGTTAATCAAATTCATTTTAAATCAGAAGCGAACAAAAACATGACCTTTTATTGCCCTTTTCCGATAAACTATCCGATTCCTTTTCCGATGAGAAATGAAAATCTCAGAAATAATAGAAGTTTCAGATTATCTGCTTGAAATCTCCATTCATTGTTGTTCATTCAGAAAACTGTTTCGATCATATAGTTCGAAATGCATCATGATCAGATTTTAGAATTGATTTGTTTCTTAGTAAATTATTTTTAAAAAATATTCTCTTAATTATGGTGCCAATAAACTATAGATAAAAATAAATTTAGTATCACTGCAACATGCATCTATTTCTTCACGATTAATAAAGCAGTGGAAATTATAGTTGTAAAATATATTAAAAATATTATTAACATTCATTAAAAAAATGGGTAGGATTAGAAATGATATCAATGAAAAAATAAGGTTTAGAAATTAAATTTATGTAAAGAATCTATTTGAGTAATAATAGATTCTATACAATTGAGGAAAAACTACATTTTTTTTTTAATATTGTAGAAAGAGCTAATTATAATTCTGAAGAATTACTATGCAAGAAATAACTTCAATAACATTAGGATAATTTCTATAATCTGTATTGTAAGGAGCTTTATACATTTTTTTTAAAATTTTGTATGACCCAGAATTTGACAGGGAGGTTTCCAACATGGAGATATGTCAAAATTCGAGCCTTTTGACGATTTCAGAGTAAAAAAAAAAAAAAAAAAAAACATTTGATAAAAAATATGACAAAAAATAATACCTAAAATACAAAATGTATGTTGAAATATTTATAGCATTAGTTTTAATGAAATTAAAATAGTGTCTTCATTTGATATTTTTTAAAAGCAATTGCAAATCCTTAAATTCAAATTTCTGCCCGAACTAAAATGTATTTTTGATACAAAACTATCATTCGATTTTATATTCAATATTTCTCTTTAGTTAATTATCAGCGTAAAAAAAACTTTTTCGAAATTTGTTCTTTTTGGAACCATGAAAAGAGGTAAGAAAGCAGAAATAAATAAATTATCTTTATCTTTTCAAGACGAGAGTTAGTCTACCCTATACTTACTAAAGTAAATATAGTGTACTTTTAGTAAATATAGTAAAGTAAATATAGAAAGTAAGTAAATATAGGGAATAAAGTAAATATAGGATAAAGTAAATATAGGGTAAAGTAAATATAGGGATTTGTAGTCGAATTCTCTTAACGAAGTATTGTCATCTGATGTAAAAAAATTCACAAAATTTGATCGCTATTGAGATCTTTAGGATCGCAGTTTGTTAAGGTTCATGATACTTGGAAGCAATTTAAAAGACTTGAGCTTTTATTCACGTGCAGTGGAGAAAGACCTGTTGCGATCAGTAGAGACAATGAATGATATAAATAGTAACAAAAGGAAATAAAATTATTTCGAAAAAGAAGAATTGTGTTTACATAAGGTGAGGTATCGGAATAATAGATTAGGAAACTTGGATCGTGCTGAATTTCAACATTTGGAATTAGGTTTCATTTCCTTTTTGAAAGAATGAGTTTGGGTTATATTGAATTTAAGGGACGAATTAAAGTATCATGACTTATTACAATTGCATGGACGACACAATTGTGGAAGAATTTGAGACGTTGATAATATAATTTGATGGTTCGAAGATAGCTATTTTTAGATGATTCGAAGATAGCTTAGAAATTTACAGTTGCGAACTGTCATTAACCAATTTAAGACAGATATATTTAAATCCACCCTCACTCTCTTTGCCCCCCAAAAAGGTAGTGAAGGAAATTATCTAAAATAAAACAAAATAAAATCATTATTTTCTAAAATTTTTCCTCTTTTTATAATGAAATATCTGTTTAGATGAAAAGGTAGGCCATAAAAGAATATTAGATGCTCAGAGTTCGAATATTAAATCTTCAAAATGTATGTTTAACTGCAAATCAATACCATGCGGATTGATTTTTATAAAATATTGCATATATCTATTAGTTAATAATTGATTTTTCTAGTTTCTTTCCATGGAGTTATGAATTTTGGCAATTAATGAATCTTAGCACAATTCCAGTAGAATGTCATTGTGTGCTATATAAATCTTGATATATAATCATTCATTTCTGAAATATAAATTAATTCGATGTTACAAATGAACCCAGTTAATAACCATTATCATTTTATGTGTATAGGGATCAGTTTCATGGACAATAATTAATATCAAGTAACCTCAAATTTAATTTAATAATGTGGGAAAATAGCTGAAACATTTTTTCTTTTTTAAATTCGGAGTAACTTTTGGATAAATAACTGCCTTTAGCCAAGAGGCAAAAGAACCCCGTGCTTCCTGAATAGCTGGATCTAATTGTAAATGAGTTATATTGCAAAATTTTTGTTCTTTAGGGGGAACGTTTAATTCATTCACCTGAAAAAATAATAATCACTGCTCTCATGAAATATTAGAAAATCGTCATTAAATTTTTAAAGGAAATTAAGAAACTATTACTAAAAATTACTATGAATTAGAAATTTAACTGAAAATATCTGCTTATAAATAATGAAAAAGTCGAATGATTATAATTATAAACTGTTTTATTTATATATGTCACTTTTGTGAAAGCGTATCATTATGGCAATGGAAATGCTTGACAAATATTTTCTCCTTTTAACAGAATTAATGGTCAAAATAAATTATAACGGGAAAAATGAATGAAACCAAACAAAAATTAAAAATTAAGTAAGCTTGTTATACATGCAATATACAATTGGTTATCATGTTTCAAAATGTAAAATCCTTTTATGAATAAGACGCATATACTAATGCAACATGCATGCTTTTTTTAAAACTGAATTAATGATCAAAATAAACCACAACGATAAAAGAATAATAAATAGAAAATTAGGCTGTCAATTATAAAAGTTAATTTCACATACAAGATCAAATTCGTTATTATTTTCAAAATGTAAAAATAGAATTTATGAATTAACTACATATTCCAATGCAACATTTCATGCTAAAATTTAAAAAAAAATTATAAAAAATAGACATTGACAATATCATTAATTTCCTTCGAGTTTTATTTAAATATAAAAAATCCTTTTAATAATCAAATATATATACTAATGCAATATGTATGATTTCTTCAAACTGAATTAATGTTCAAAATAAATCACAAAGAGAAAAAATAAATAAAAAATAAGGCTGGCAATTATGTAAGTTCATGACGCATACAATATAAAATTCGTTGTTATGTTTCAATTGTAAAATGGTTTTATGAACAACTACATATGCAACATTCCAAGCCAAAACTTTAAAAATATTATTTAATTTCTTTTGAGTTTTCTTCAAATGTAAATAATGCTCTTTGTTATTTTACTTTTTGTTATTTTACAAAAGAAATGATCTTTTTCGCAATATAAGTATTTAAATATTCAATCTAAGAAAAGAAAAAAAGTAACATTATGAATCTAAAACCCATAGAAATTTGAATATGAGGAATTCTCTTTTCTTTATTTATCGTAGATTTTCTTGATTTTGCTACAACCATGCAAACATTAACAATAATAATTTTCTGTTCGTTCGTTTTGACTTATTCCAAAGAATACTCCGGGCGAAACATTAATTTTCAGGATCTGAAAAATTTCGCAGCTTTTACTCTCAAAAGAAAGGAAATCAGAGAAGCATGATAAAAACATCAACTAAAAACCGATTTCACGCGTAATATTTCTGACATTAAACATTTTGCCTTTAAGCAATATTTATATTACAGCAATGCATTTCGAATCATGCTTCGCCTTTCTCCTTTCAGCTATTTTTTATATCTATTTCCCGAATTCACTTTTAACATTAGAAATCCGATTTCTTAATGCCAGCTAGAGAAAAATCGAGTTGATAATCCGTTAAAATGTTAGTTGAATAGCAGGATTAGCATATGAAGAAATTTTCCCAGTTCAGAAACATTTTTTTCTCTCCCTTTTGAAGATTCGTAATGGCGAAGCTATGAATGAAAAAATTTAGAAAAGGCTTTTGGTGATTTTCCGTTCAAAGGAGTAATTTATTTGGTTGTTTGCACTTCCTGTTTATTTTTTAAAACTGAACTGAAAAATTTCTTGGTTGGATAGTTCATTTATCATGCACTATTTTTTAAAATCTCATGTGGTATTTCGTGTTTGCCAATTTTTTTATGTTTATCCTTTTTCCTTTCGGTTGTATTCACCGTGTTGCCAATATCTAATTTTCTTAAAAATACGCTTCCGTAAACTTTTAAAATGCAAAAAGCCAAACTGCTTCGATGCAGAAACTTTTTGAACTTAAATAAAAATTGATTTCTAGAGGAAAACGTTTATTAATGAATTGGAAAAAGTGACAAGCCGATAAGAAATATCACCTATATTTAAAAAACATAATAACTATTATTTTTTTATACTTAAGAACTGTTTCAGTGAAAATGTTTTATGAAACAAAAAAAAAGTTAATTAGTATTAAAACTATTGTAGACTTTAAGAGATTTTTTTTTGCATCGTTTTAAAATTTTGATCAAAGACAATCTCAGCTATTTTTTGTTATTTCGAAGCAGCTTCAGTTCTTATATTTTGTATTGGTTTATATACCAATCAAAATATAATACTAATTCTTCTCTGTTATACAGTTGTTCTATCAAAGGAAATGTCAGTTGCAATCGTATTTTTAATTTTTTGTTTCTGTGTACCAAAAAGAATGTTCGTTGTAAATAAAATCAGTTATTCTACATGAATTAAAAAAATTTTAAATTTGAAAAAATCCATTTATTTCTGTCTAAACAAGTCAATTTTTCAAATTAAAATATAATTTAGCAATTAAAAGAAAAAATTAGCATTGGACATAAAGTACAAAATAAGAAGAAATGAAGATATAATTAAAATTATAGAATTTATAAACTTTAAAAAGGAAAGTTAGTATTTATGATAAAAAACACTATACATTACCAAAATATTTGAATTGTCACCTAATTTAAATGTACATTCAGATTTATTATTTGATAAGAAAGAAAAAAGTCCAATGTCGAGCCATTTCTCCAATTGATTTCTGAATTGATTGGTAATATAAAACGAGATAAGGATTAAAGGATGTGTGCTGTTACAAAAAAAAAAAAAAAAAAAAAAAATGCCGAGTTAATATAAACTATTTATTTTGCGTATTATTTTGATCATGGAAATCGATTTATAACGTAAAAACAATTACCTTCTAAAGAAAAGTAGCAAAGCTGTCTGCATTTGAATGTAAACTAGAATTCAAATCTAAAATTTGTTTTCGATAATTCGCAAAATTTTAACACTTTAACATAAAAAAAAGTTTTTAACAGTTGCATTCTTTTGCACTTTTAACTTTTTTTTTCGCAAGAAAGGTTATGTAAATTTGAATTATAGAATCTCATTTCTGAACCAATTCTAGCCATTTTCGGATTATTAACTTCGACCTCTTCGTATGAGAGTGATGATCTTTATATCAGTGTACGTACCGCTCGTAATGGAAGCTATTGTTGATTGTAGTACCGAATTTATTTATTGCAGTGACTCAGTCAATCAATCCTCTATGACATTACAGATCGGCAGATGTTTCCTCTTTAAGGTCAGTAGCTTTGTTAGTGTACCTTCAATAGAAGCCTTTAAATTGAGACGAAATTCTCGTCTGTAAATTTGACAGATCTATTATGATTTGGCCTGATAATTCCCTCATTGCACCAAATTCTGAATTTAATATTTTCGGCCGCTGCGAGTTTTTTTGCTTTGGCTCTAATGAATTTAGGGATAAAGAAATCATCTGCCAAATGCAAGAAAAAAAAGACTAAAAAACGATATAAAAGAAGTTTGCAAGCTTTTTGGTATTATATTTATTTTTAATTTTATAGAATGGACGCTTATAGGACGCTTTAGTTTACATCGTCAGATTTATCAATGTCTTGGAATTAGTGGTAATGTTAATGAAATTTCGTTTGAATTATTTCCACCAAATAGAGTTCATACTAAAGATTTCGCGTAAGTAAAAATTATTCTTTTATTCTACAAGCTTTGATCTTAAATAGAATGTGCTTAATGTTGTAATTCATCTATGATCGAAATTCCTTTCTCTTGCAAGTGCGTTTTTGAAAAAAAAAAGTTAATTAACAATGCGATTGCTTAATTTGGATAATGGGGTAGGAATTCTTTTCACTTAGAAAAGAGTTTTTGGATAAATGTCATTAAACGATATTATTTAATTACTTAGTTAAGCTAATTTGGATAATGTATGTGATATTGTTTTAGAAAATAATCATGGAAGAAAATTATTATGAAGTTCAAATTATTTGTATTTTTAAACTATTAAATTTTATGCCACTTAAATTCAAAGTAAAAATTCTTTAACTTGGGAAATTTTTCAAGCTTCTCAGAATCTAATTTGTATAATTTTACAGTCTATCGTTAAGTGGTAATATCAAGAAGAAATCATGTAACTAAAACAAATTACGCATTTCTATTTCAGCCAAATCCTTTTCTAGAAACATACAAACTATGTATCCTTTATGGTATCTAGCTTAATCTAATGAACCTCTCCTTCGAGATCCTGATCAGGGATTTACAAAGAAGTTTTAAAGTTACTAAAATTAGTATTTTGCTGATGAAGGATATTGTTAAATAGAGATCCATAGTATAGTAATTCAGGTAATGCCAAATTAAAACGATAGAGCAAATAGTAGTTATAATTTGGTCGTTGACCTTTTATTCAAAAGTTTGATAGTTAATGATCGTAACAGCCAGTTACTATAATCCCTATCTATACGGTTTAGTTCTGTGGTGACGGGGTGACTGGCTGTAAAAATGGCTGTAGATTAAAAAATAGCAGCGTTAACTTATTGGAAGTTCTTTGTATATACAATTTTATTTTTTTATTTTTATGCTACATTTCTATATATATTCTTTCTAATTTTTATGATTAAAAAGCTGCGTTTGAATAATTTTTTTACGATGCTTAAAAATTAATCAATCAATTTTCAAATAATATACCTGTCAAAAAACTTTTTCATGCTCAAAAGAGAAACATATTATAAGAATTCAGTAATAAACCAATTGCAATTCGAAAAGTAATATGTGTTAAAGTAATATGTGTAAGTAAAAGTGATATGTGTAATAAAAGTAATGTGTGTAGTTGTTGTAATTAGTAGCTGTAATTCAACGGAAGTTCCAAGAAATATAAATATATTTTTAGGTTAATTACACAAATTTTTTTTCTATACCAATCTGGTACAAATCAAATCTAACTACATAAAAGTGGATATTTTATAATTATTTCCCGTGAAAAAACACAAAAATAATACCAATAAAATCTTGGTTATTGCAGAAATTAAAATTATCTATATGTATATTGTGCAAATCAATCATTTCGTTCATACCTTTCGTCACCAAACCTGATTGTGGGAAACAGAATGTAAGTACTTTTCTGAGTGTTAAGCCCTCTTTCTCCACAGTTGCCTTTCAAAAGATGAAATTAAGCATTTCTCTCCTGATTACCTTTTTACTTAATATTCTTTTATAAAAGAAAGTGAAATTGCTTACATTTACATTTACAGGAAAAATCTTGCATTGATTGATTTAAGTAGCAAGCAAAAAAAAAAAAAAATAATAATAAAATAAAAAGAAAGTTTACAAATTGTCAAATGATTCTCTGAGAAAGCATTAGTAGATCATTCAAAGCTTTTATTTTTTGATCTTGTTCATTATATTTTCAAAGTGTGATTCTTTTGGTTTGATTTATAATTTTCGTCTCCCCCAATAAAAATTCTTTTGTGTTCTTTCTTTTGTTTAGAAATGTTTAATGTTGATTGCAATTGCCTGCATTTAAATTTCCAGGAACAAGAATGCATTGATTGATATGTGCAGCAAGCAAAATAAAGTTTAAAAATTTTTTAAAGGTTTCCGAAGAAGCATTAGTAGATTATTCAAAGCTTTCATTTTTTGATAATTGAATTTTGTACATAGTATTTTCAAAATCTAATTTTTTTTAAAATTTTAGCCCTCCCGCGAAAAAAAATATAAAAATTCTTTGGAATTTTATCCTCTTTTAAGAAATGTTTAATGGTAATTTATTCAAAGAAATTTTTGCTTTGTGGTATTTCGAATCAATGTGAATTTAAATACCCGATGCAAGAGAAATAAATCCAGAAATTTCTTACGGCATTAAGAAAGCATTATAAAGCAAAGTATATGAACACAAAAAGACATTTGTTATAAAATATTTTTGTTTTAAAGTTCCAATAGATTATTTTAAAAATACTTATTGAAAATGTCTTTACTTGGCATTTTAATACATAAGAATATTTAATTTTTTAATGCTGGAAAATATTTAATAATTTGATGTTTTAATACTCAGATATTTAAGAAATTTCTTGAAAATGTTTATGAATAACTGGAAAAAAAGCTACTGTTGTCACCACATTCATCAAGCTCTACAACAGCTATATCAACCAGTTAAAATCAAATGAACAGTTAAAAGAATATCGATCTAATGGGGCAAAAGAAACAAATGTTTTTTATTGGGTAATGTACATTTTTTTATTGGATAAGAAACAAATGTTTTTTATTGGGTAATGTACATTTTTTTATTGGGTAAGAAACAAATGTTTTTTATTGGGTAATGTACATTCATCACCACATTCATCAAATGTTTTTTATCTGGTACAAATCAAATCTAACTACATAAAAGTGGATATTTTATAATTATTTCCCGTGAAAAAACACAAAAATAATACTAATAAAATCTTGGTTATTGCAGAAATTAAAATTATCTATATATATATTGTGCAAATCAATCATTTCGTTCATACCTTTCGTCACCAAACCTGATTGTGGGAAACAGAATGTAAGTACTTTTCTGAGTGTTAAGCCCTCTTTCTCCACAGTTGCCTTTCAAAAGATGAAATTAAGCATTTCTCTCCTGATTACCTTTTTACTTAATATTCTTTTATAAAAGAAAGTGAAATTGATGATGAAAATATTTATGAAAACTCCCTCTTGAATTATATATGCATCATTTCAGATTACCTAATTTACGATAGATCAAATAAAAGCAGTTTTCGAACGATATGCGCAAAATTTATTCAGTGAAAAATAATACAAAAATTACAAATAAATAAATAAATAAAAATACAAAAAAAAAAATACAAAAAAGAGACGGAGTTTCAAGATAAAGTTGGTTTTTTAGAGTATCTACTGACAGGAGTCTCATTTGGTGTGATCATGATATTGTAGATGTGTTTTTTTATTACATTTATGAATAACATGGGTGACTTGGCATTTGAATTTGTCCAAACTTTTAAAGGGAAATATTAGTTAATTATTAATTAATTATTAATTTTCATTTGTATTCTTTATTCTCCTGCCTCTGCACTATTCTCTCCATGACCGGTCGCATTTCGGATGATTAAATCCAGATTAAGAAAGTCGAATATTACTTTTTCTTTAAACATTAACATTCTCTATATGTTTTGCATTTCTTCATTTTTTCCCCTCTCACAGAACTGTTTGCCAGTTGGCATAAAAGAACTAAGATTTTAGATTTTTATAAATGTTATTATAGAATGTCGTTTAATGTTCAAGAATACATCTTAACAGATGTGTCATAACTTATTTCATCCGGGAAGCTTGTTATATTGAAACATAGTAGCGTACTTTATTCATGTTTGCAAATGACATGTCCTCAGTTGATATGACTGAAGAATTCCTTACGGGCAAGCAATATGAAAATGGTTATTACGACATAGTGTATTATAATCCTAAATATTTGATCAATAGGTTAACGTTTTATCTCATTGTTCTTAACCATGTACCAATCATATCATCAAATATTAATTCTCAGATGCATGACTATTCTGTCGAGGTGACAGCATTATGGCAATCACAACAATAATGTTTGTAGGTACCAAATATCCAACCGGAACGCTAATAGAGCATAACTGTGAGGTTCTGTATTTTAATTTAGAATTTTATGCAAAAAATATTTCATTTATTATACACTATTTTTAAAAACTGATGTGGTATTCCGTGTTTCCCAATTTCTTTTATGTTTCTCCTTTTCCCCTTCTGTTGAGGGGAAACCGGGTTGATAATATCTAATTTTCATAAAAATGCGCTTCCGTAAAGTTTTAAAATGCAAAATGTTAAATTATTTCGATGCAGAAACTTTTTGAACTTAAATAAAAATGGATTTCTAGCGGAAAACGTTTATTAATGAAATGGAAAATGTGGCAAGCTGATAAGAAATATCACTTATATTAAAAATAAAGATAATAACCATTATTTTTTATATTTAAGAGTTGTTTGAATGAAAGTGTTTGATGAAACAAAACAATCAATAATTATTAAAAAATAAAGATATATAAAGCCCGAAAAAATGTAAACAAATTATTATATTTTGAGTTTTAAGATAATTATAGTTTTTTTTTTAATTTTCAATATATATATATATATATTTCAGAATTACAGGAAATTTTTCTTTAGAACGATCTTTTGTAAACCCTATGTCTAGAAATAAAAAATTGAAAAAAAAAATTAAAAACTAGCTTTGAAGAAATGAAGACATTCAGAGAAGCTTGTAAAATGATAGTAAAGTACAAAACTGCAAAAAACAAACCTACGAGATAGAAAATACACAATAGGAATTTTGATGAAATTAGAAATACTATTTGTGATGTTTATTGTTGATTGTTATGAAAACATAATTTTCAACCTGACATATAAAACACAATTTAAACTCCAGGCTAGACATAGATATTAAGATATTTTACGATCTTATATTTCATTATGTCCTTTTCAATACAAAGAATATTTGATTCGGAATGGTACACACGTTATTTCTTAGAATGTCAAGGAAAGTATTCCCAGAAGAAAGAGTTATTTTTAACTATCTGAAAGTAAAAGTACTACTATCGCTTCAAATTTCCACCTCGATATTTTGATAAATTTCCAATTTTTATATCTTTCCATGAGAGAAATTCCAAGCATTTTTGGAAATAAATATATCGGTTTGAGAACGTGATTATATCACGAATGCAATAAACTTAACAAACGCTGATGTAATTCTATATGAAATTTTGGACGAGTTTCTTTAAGGGAGATAATATAAGTTTATGCGTTTGTGATCACTAGAATTCAAAATGCAATTAAATACATAAATGAAATTTATATTGATTTTATTATTAGACACTCATATCTACAACCTATTCTGGTCTAAAATCATCAACAATTGTCACAAACTTGTCTTTAGTTTTTGAGAAGTGGCATCAAAGAATAAATTATTTGTTGATTTGCCCAAGTGAGTGTGAGCAAAATCACACTTCATAGTAGAAAATATAAAGTAAAATAATGATATAGTTTGAAACCAAAACTTTAGATCTGAATCAAAATTTTGATCCTATTGTTCAACAAGATCGAAATGATTGACTTTTTACAATCCTACAATATCCTTACTAACCAAATCGTTCAAACATATACAAGAATATGAAAATAGAAATCAGTTTGTCGATTTGTCGTTGAATTTAGATTTCTTCAACAATACAATATGTTTTATATTCCAGGTCTTTGATATTAAGGAAGTTTGTGTCTCATTCAGGGAAAGAAATGAACCTATGACGTCTACATTTCGTCATAAAAGTTAAAATGAATGACTTTATTTATTAATGATTAGATAATGGATAAGTATAATATGAAAATATTTCTGAACATTTTTTTTAACAGACAGCAGAAAAATGTCGATATCGAAAATTACTTAAGAAAAATTCTTGTTCTATTAAAATTAGTTAATTTATATATATATGCTATAATTTAGTTTCCGCAGAAATTAAGATTACTTCTGAAACAATCAAACCGAAAATATTGTGAGTCATTAGTAATAAATACATTGTTAATTCACAGATTTGGAAACTCTTACGCTTTCGCTCAAGGATCAGTAGGCATTGATTTCATCAAAATAAGAGTAAAATGATTAAATATGAATCTAATGGGATGGAAGTCAATGGTAAGGTCTAAAAAAAGTTATACGGAAGTGCTTGTCTGGGGACCCTGTAGATAATAATAATTTTGGATGCATATTGGAACTTTATATCGAGGACAATATTGACTTTTTTTACGTAATACAAAAAGAAGGCATAAAATATAGCCTATTATATGTCATATTCAATCGTAAAATAATGCTAGAAAAAATACAAACATGGTTGGTTTCGTCTTTCATAAACAAAAATAGCAAACAAACGAATATTATTAATCTTCAGAAATATTCAATTATAATGAACAAAAATATACTTTTTAATAAACAATAGTATTTTAAAAGTTAAAAAAAAGTTTTTTTTCGATAATCTCTATTTATTTTACGATGAAAATAGCATAGCTGGTGGAATCTGGAGCAATTTTGAGTTACATACATTATGTTCTTCAAAAAATTTCCTATTATGTTTGATTTAAGATAGAAGCTTCCCAAGCTACCATTTTTTATTGTTATTCAGAAATAAAGCTGTCGGACTAAATAATTTATTGATGATAAGTTCTTGAAGGTGGTTTTACTTTTATACTCCTTTAATATTAAGTAACCTTCTATAAGCATATTGTCACTTCCTTTCGCATTAAGGATTACAAGTATAAATATGTAGTTGAACTGTCTGGCAAATATGCATGTACCTAAATGATACGCGGTATTACATTTGACTGCATTCATGAAAATGTAATATGTAATAGGTGATGCAACTTCAGGCCAGAAATTACTGATGGGGAAGGCGACTATTAAAAAATGAAATATCCTGTTAACAACTCACAATATGTCTTGTATTTCAATCAAAATTTGCTTTAAATATTATATTATCATAGTTGAGAAATTTTTTGTGACAAAAAGATGGAACATAAGGCAAGAATAATCCGGATGATGACAGGTGTGATACTTTATTTGGAAGACATAGTTTTGAAGTAAAAGATTTTATTAATATGTAAAATCTGATAATTAAATTTATCGAAAAAGACTATTTTTATAAACTTTAGAAATTTAAATTATCTAACTTTTTTATATTTATGAAAAGATTCGAAAATTTGGAATAAACCTTCTTTTTCTACAGCAAGCTCTTCAATATTATTTAAAGCTTTAAATAATTTATATTGTCTTGATATGATATCATATGCACCGTAGAAAATCTTCAATTTAGCTTTTTGTTGCTCAAAGAATCCCGTGATTTAATTTAGTTATTTAATTAAGTTGAATAATTTATAAGTTAGTATATTTCTACAGAAAGTATATTCTATAGAAAGCTGTGTCGATAGTTAAAAAATGAATTAAAGCAATTACTGTTGTCAGCCATATCAGTGCCCAGTTCAAGTCTCAGTATATTTTCCATATATAATTTAGCATTAAAGCAAAAGCATCAAATTAGAAATTTCTCCCTGATGTTATTTAGCTTTATTGTTGTAGCATAATAAATGATAGCGCATAGCAGACAAAAAAGAAAAATTAAATAAAAAAACAGTAGCTGTTGTTTGGCTCAAACTGGAAAGGCATAAAGCCATAATCTTGTTAGACTCCTCAAGGCAAAAAGCAGATATTTCAAAAGGCAAACGTACTTTAAAATAAAATAAAATTTCAGAATAATATTAGGACAATTTTCTTAGGCTCAGTGCAGTCTTTTCTTCTCAAACTACAGCATGAAAAAATCTTTTGTCTTGCAAAGTATAATTCGATTTCATTATCCTGAATGTCTTCAAAGATGAAAAAAACTTTCTTTCAAGCAGATGCCTAAATGATGAATGGAAGGTTTTTTTTTTTTTTTTTTTTTTTTTTTTTTTTTTTTTTTTATGTATACTCAGAATATTGAATTTCAAAAGCATTAAGATGATAAAACATTTCACCAATTTTTATTCATTTTATTATTAGTGTTTCTCTAAAATTTATCCTGCCTTTTGACTTTGGAAAGTAGAAGTGACGAAATTTCTTCTTATTACTTTATTTAACGCTTACTTTTTCATATACGTAGTATAGGGTAACTATAGTAATCGCCTAAAAAATCGAACTCAAGATTTTGACGAATCTCCACGTTTTAGACTTTCCTGAGTTCCAAAAACACATATTTTTACAATATTCCCGTCTGTCTGTCTGTGACAAAGATAACGAAGATTAGATGGTTGAAAATTGGCATATGGTCTTTACATGAAAGCTGCAGATTTCTATCAAATTTTGAGTAAAATTTGTTCAGAGGAAGTCTTTTTGTCCACTTGTTAGGATATAAGTGAACACGATAATTACAAAATGAAGAGAACTAGAACGATAAAACTCGGTACACATATTTAAGATCTATGGAGTAGACACTTGTCAATTTTTGAGAAAATCCAACAAGGTGTTGACTGTCTGTCGGTTGTTACTTTCAAAAACATGTAAAAGTGTTAATTCAAAATCATAATGGCTGCAATATATCAAATTTGGTATGGAATGTTTTGACTACTAGTGCAGTTTTGTGTCAAACGTTTGTTTCAATTGGTAGAGAAAAATGAGTCTAAAACACAAATTCCTTTTTTGGACAGTATTTACACATACCAGGGATCAATTTCCAAAAACACCCGCCAAGGATAACATGATAAATTCAAGAAAAATGCTAAATTCACGCCAAAAGTTAATATATCGTAACTATAGTACGCTAATACCGTTTAAGATGCTTTCTGGTATATGAGAGTGTATGCGAGAAAGTTTAGGAAAGACCAATTCCACGGGTTTTTTTCTCTGAGAATTTTTATGGTTTTTAAAATGAATAGAGAAATCCTGTTAATTTTGGATATAAATCAGTGAACTATGTAGATATATTTATAAACTCTTTACTTATGAATGGATACTCCATTATTCAAAATGACGAGAGATAGGTTATATGTGTTTATTTATTTATTTCAATATAAAATAAACGAATTCCTATTCTAGTCCTCCCCCCCCCCAATTCATTCATTCACTGTTTTGCTATTTTGGAAATTCTAGTGGGAAATAAATTCTTTGGAACAAAAGAAATTTTTCATATGCTAATCCTACCCTTTTACTGCTTTTTTTTAACAGATTATCAGGTTAATTTTGTTTCGCGCCAACTTTATGCAATTAAATTTCTATCTATAAAAATGAAATCATTTGATATAAAAAATGAAGAAAAGTAACACTGAAGCAGAGATTTTTATGCCTCGGAATACATTAAAGTGAGGTTTACCAATCATTTAAATATTTTTTTCAAGCAGAATATTTAATACCATATATGTCATGTATGGAATTGGTTTTTAATTAACATTTTTTTTTCATCTTGCTTTACTGATTATCTATCTTTTGGGGATAAATGATTGAAAATTTCCGAAGCTTAACAATTATTTTTTTTCCTATTTAATCAGTTCAAAAGTCAGGAGGTAACAAAAGTTATGAAGATTATGAATCAAAGATGTGCCTTTGGCGATGATCTGGGAATTTTCCTCAATGTGAAAAAAAAGTCTAAATAATGAGTATTTAGTGAAAAAGTAAAAAATAATCAATTCTGAATTTTATGTGTCCTTCTACCATGAACATTTGAAAAATGAAAATAAAAAAAAAAAACTTTTTTAAAATAACATTTTAAAGTATTAAAGCTAACAAAGAAATTAGATTCTTAAACTAAAATAAAAATATTTCGATATATATTCATTATTTATAGAAATATAAAAATTAGAAAAAGCAATGCTAAAATTTCGAACTATTTGGAAAATATTAAATACTAGCCGCCTTTGGCGACCAGACGGTTCGCCAATCTTAATGTTCGTCAAAATTTTAATAATTAAATATTTTATGCAATTCCAACTTTAATAGATTCTTCAGCAAAATATTTTAAAACTTCAAATTTTGATAGTCAAATAATTCACTCATAATATTATAAAGGCCTTCAGTCATAACGTGATATGTATCTCTCTAATTTTCTGTTACCTCTCGTAGAAATTATGCTTTAAATTAAAGTGTAAATGATTCATCTGCAATTAATATAATAATATTTTTTACTGAAACAAAGTATTTTTTTTAATAATATGATTACTGATAATAGAGTCACTGAGCGTTTAAACTTTATGGGCACTAAAGAATATCTTTCTTAATTTATGTAATATCTCAAGAATTTGTCAACAAAATTTTCACAGATTCATCATGAACAGATCGATTAATGAACAATGTTTCATTTTAAATGCATTAAAAACTAAGAAAATAAAATGAATCGTTTAAAATAATCGGTCTAAAACATGTTTAAAAAAACTACTTAAAAAACGATGTACTTAAAAATATAAGCATATACAAAAAAAATATATAACTAACATAAATACAATTTAATTACAAAAGCATGCAACTAACCTAAAAATAATTTAAATCATTGAAAACAGGTTTAAAAAAAACTACTTAAAAAACGATGTACTTAAAACTATAAGCATATACTAAAAATATATAACTAACATAAATACAATTTACTTACAAAAGCATGTAACTCACCTAAAAATAATTTAAATCGTCTGTTGAAAGTGGTTGTCATGACAACAATCAGAACAATGCGCATGCGTGAATTTTCTTCGGAAACTTCTTTTCCCTTTCCAGCTGTGTTGCCATAGAAACCGGCGCACAGCTGTTTACACGTTTATGTTTATCTATTCAGATTTTATAACTTCTAATCAGAGTAACGGTGAATATCAGTGTGTTCGTGTTCGTCAATAAATGTTAATTTTTTTAATAACATGATTAACGAAAACAGAGTCACTGAGCATTTAAACCTTATGGGAACTAAAAAATATCTTTCTTAATTTATGTAATATCTCAAGAATTTGTCGACCAACCGGTTCGCCAATCTTAATGCTCGTTAAAATTTTTATATTTACATATTTTATGCAATTCCTACTTTAATAGCTTCTTCATCAAAATATTTTAAAACTTCAAATTTTGATAGTCATATAATTCACTCATAATATTATAAAGGCCTTCAGTCATAACGTAATATGTATCTCTCTCATTTTCTGTTAGCACACGCAGAATTTATGCTTTAAATTAAAGTGGAAAGAATTAATCTGCAATTAATATAATAATAGTTTTTACTGAAACAAAGCATTTTTTTATAATCTGATTAATGAAAATAGAGTCACTCAGCGTTTAAACTTTTTGGGCACTAAAGAATATCCTTTTCAATTTACGTATTATCTCAAGAATTTGTCATCAAAATTTTCTTAGATTCATCATGAGCAGATCGATTCATTAACAATGTTTACTTTTAAATGCATCAAACACTAAGAAAATGAAACGAATCGTTTAAAATAGACGGTTTAAAACAGGTTTTAAAAAAACTACTTAAAAAACGATGCACTTAAAACTATAAGCATATACAAAAAATATATAACTAACATAAATACATTTTAATTACAAAAACATGCAACGAACCTAAAAAAAATTTAAATCCAGTCCGCATCGGTTGATAATAATTCGTCAACACAATGCGGAATTCAGATTACAAAGCGCATGCGTGAATTTTCAACGCCAGTTACGTAACGCAAATACGTGATTTTTTCTACGCCAGTTGGGGTAACGCTATGCGGATTAGAAATTTTTAATTTCCTTTATTCTGTTTTATTTTTATTCAAAAGTTCCTCAGAATGAATCTGAAGGATCGATTAATTAACAATGTTTAATTTTAAATGCATCGAACATTAAGAAAATAAACAGAATCGTTTGAAATAATCCGCCGAAAAATACTAACCCTAGCCTCATTACTGTTGGGAGAAAAAAAACCCGGAACCCTTACTCATTTGGCGGTGGCGAAAATGGAAGATTTTTTTGGCGGAAAAGTTGGCGGTGGGGAAAATGGAAGATTTTTTTGGCGGGAAAGTTAGTTTTTAATTAATAATTAAAATTCTAATTAAAATTTCAAAAAAAAGGGACCCCGGGTGCACATTCCCGATCTCTAAGGTATACATGTACCAAATTTGATAGCTGTATGTCAAATGACCTGGCCTGTAGAGCGCCAACACACACACACACACACACATTGAGCTTTAGTATAAGTATAGATAACTCGTTTTTTTGGATAATTTTATATTTATGAATAGTTTATTATTTTTATTATTGCATATAATTATTCTTCTATATTTATGACACTTATTATGCTTATATAATTTATAATATTTACTATTCGCCTTTGGCGACCAGCTGGTTCGCCAATCTTAATGCACGTTAAAATTTTAATAATTAAATATTTTATGGAACTCCCATTTTAATTGCTTCTTCATTAAAATATTTTAAAACTTCAAATTTTAATAGTCATATAATTCACTCATATTATTATAAAGGCCTTCAGCCATAACGTAATATGTATCTCTCTAATTTTCTGTTAGCTCCCGTAGAATTTATGCTTTAAATTAAAGTGGAAATGATTAAACTGAAATAAATATAATATTTTTTTTACTGAAACAAAGCATTTTTTTTAAAATATGAGTACTGAAAACAGAGTCGCTGAGTATTTAAACCTTATGGCCACTAAAGAATATTTTTCTTAATTTATATAATATCTCAAGAAGTTTTCAACAAAATTTTCTCAGATTCATCATAAACAGATCGTTTAATTAACAATGTTTAGTTTCAAATGCGTCAAACACTAAAAAAATAAGCAGAATCGTTTGAAATAATCTGTCGGAAACATATTAAACCATCAAAACCACATCCGCATCCGTTGAAAATATTTGTCAACAATAAGAAAACAATGCGCATGCGTGAATTTTCAACACCAATTATGCTAAAGCAAATGCGCGAATTTTCTACTCCAGTTTGGGTAACGCTATGCAGATTAGAAATTTTTAATTTCCTTTATTTTGTTTTATTTTAATTCGAAAATACTTCAGAATGAATCTGAAAGATCGATTAATTAACAATATTTAATTTTAAATGCATCAAACATTAAGAAAATAAATAGAATCGTTTCAAATAATCAGCCGAAAAATCTTAAGCCTAGCTTCATGACTGTTGGGAAAAAAAAAAAAAATGAAGCCGTACTCATTTGGCGATGGGAAAAATGAAAAGATTTTTTTGGCGGGAAAGTTAGTTTTTAATTAAAAATTAAAATTCTAATTAAAAATTCAAAAAAAGGGCTATCCTATCTTTTAAGTTAGATCAAACTGCACACGGTGTGCAACTTTGATTAAAATCGGTTAAGTAGTTTAGGAGTCCATCGCAGACAAACAACGTGACACGTAATTTATATATATTAAGATATGCTTTGAAGCATAATAAAAACCTTCGGATGGGTGAGCATACATGGGTATAGAATTGATTATTCTTTATTTTTCCTGAATAAATATTGCCTCTTTAAATTGTATTTGTGAGTTTTATGTTATTATCTTTTTTTAAAGGATTTGAAGGATATTTAGAATTAGAAATCTCATTCCATATTTTGAAGCGTTCAGAATACATCTTTTGAAAAGTTTTGAAATAATATACTAAAAATTCCTTTTTTTACACTGTTATGAAAACTTAAATAGATTTTAGGATGGATCATAAAAATATTTTTGGAATTTTTTGATTTTGTACAATGTTGATTCTGTTCAAAAATATCTTTGGAAATCAAGAATCCTATTGGCAGTTATTTTCAAAAAAAGAAAAAGAGTCAAGTCATAACAAGCCTTAACAGGAAAAAAAAGTAAAAATTGGAAATAAAAAAACATGTAATATTAAAAAAAAATGTAAAAAAAACCTTTTTAATGTCTTTATTGAAATTCAAAAGAAATTTACTATGATATCCAGATATAATGACATATATCACCTTTCCCCCCACAGTGTAAAAAATAAGAAATTTTTAAATTAAAATTTTGATTTTTCTTATTGCATCTTTGTAGTTAATATCATTGAAGGAAGGAGAGTGGAGTTATATAATTATCTTAAAACTATCGAAAGTTTAAAACTATTTTGCTTCTAGAATTATCTAGTTTCTAAAGAAATACATGGAGAAACTTTAGACCTCACTTAGTAGAGGGAAAAAAGCTTCTTACAAACTCAAAGTTGTTAGCAGAAATGACGTTTTAAACGATTTTTCATCGAGGCAGAATTTTTTATAAGCATAATATTTAAAAAAGAATGAATATGGGGGAAGATAAATATTGACAAATAAATATAATTCACACAAAATTTTTGTGTTAAATAAGTAAGCAAAACAAAATAAATAAGTAAGTGTATAGTTTTTTAAATTTTATATGCTATAATTAATATGACTAATTTTCTAATCTATCATTATTTTTTTATTTCAGCTCATTGACGACAATACTTATAATCTAGATCAAACACTGCAATGGAAACACTTAAGAAAGTTAATTTTGAAATTCAGTTTTAATTAATTTCAAATTAGTAATAGCTCGGCTATAATTTCTTCGTTAATTTATCTAATCAAGTAGAAAATTCTAATTTGCATTTTTATTAATAATTAAGCCATCTGTAATTAATTAAAAGAGGCAAAATTTAAATTGTGCCGAAAGCTATTATTACATAATGCAGTGTAAATCACTGCTCTTTTTTTCTTTCCCAAGGTCTTTCACTAGTTGCCATAAGATGGAATGTATTCTACTAGAAGAAATTTCTAATGC
The DNA here is from genome assembly GCF_947563725.1 of Argiope bruennichi. Taxonomy (NCBI): domain Eukaryota; kingdom Metazoa; phylum Arthropoda; class Arachnida; order Araneae; family Araneidae; genus Argiope; species Argiope bruennichi. Next base: position 42,552,202 of record NC_079154.1, on the reverse strand, counting down.
TCCGTTTCTTATCTCCTGGTAAAAGGAATCATTAACTATACTACAAAGACTTGGTATTATAAAAGAAAATCAGAGAAAGGACACTTTTTCAGGTAACATAAAAAGGTTCTTTTTTGTATCCTTTCTTTCCTTTTTATTTATATCGAGCATTTTCAGAAGATCAAATAGTCTCTAACGTGCAATATTCAGAAAGTGCAATATTTCAGACGATTATTAGAATGAGATATTTCTTGTTTCAAGCAATTCAAGCCTAATTTAATTGAAGATAAGCCTGTATTTCTATCAATTTGTAAGCAACTATATTATTAAAAGAAATTATGAAATCATTTCCTTGTATTAAAGAAATATTTGATGTTCCTGCTTTTGAATTCTCTAGCTTTCTAATTAGCAAAAAGTAATAATGCAGGCAATCTTTGTTTAATAATTCTGCAGCTTCAGAATAAAAATAAATGTTCCATTTTCAATGGATTATTACTTAAATTATGTCTCAAATTCTTATAAAAAGGCAATGCTTTCTAAGATACAAGTTTACGTTAAATGAAATTTCTCATTCTATGGTTTTGACTAAATCGTTTCAAAATCATAGCACAATAAATCAAAGTTCGTATCAAAGTCCAAATAATAATTTTTTCTCTCTTTTAATGTCGCGTGAAAATAATGTAGTTAATCAAATCCATGTTAAATCAAAAGCGAATAAAAATGTGCCCTTAAACTGCATTTAACGGATAATTCCAGAAATGGATATTTCAGAACTAATAGAAGATTTAGATTGTCTGCTTCAAGTCTTGGTTCATTAATCTCATGGAAAAGAAGGGATACAATGTAATTCATCTCTAATTTTTGAAAAAGAAAATTGATTCCGACATATAGTCCGAAATGCATCATGATTATGATTTAGGATTGTTTCATTTTTTAATAAATTAGTTTCAAAAATATTCTCTTAATTATAGCAACGATAAACTATAGATAAGAAAATGCAACGGGCATCAATATGTTCGCAATTGATAAAACTGTGAAAATTTTGTTGTAAAATATATTCAAGATTTAAAATTAATTTTAAAAAATTTCAGAAATAGGGCTGATATAATTAAAAAGCTAATGTTTAGAAAATAAATTGATATAAAAAAACGTATTAGTGCAATGTTTTGTTTCGATGTAACTAAGGAAAAACTACAAAAGTTTGAAAAAAATTATCTAAAGAACGAATTATAATTTTGAAGAATTTTTTCGTGGGCGAATACCATGCAAGAAGTAACTGTAACTAAATTAGGATAATTTCAAAGACCTACTTTATAGAGAGTTCTGTAGAATTTTTAATTTTGTAAGACAAAGGGTTTAACAGGAAGGTTTGCTACATGGAAATTTGTCAAAATTTGAATTTTTCGAAGACTGTAGTACAAGAAAAACAATAAAATAAAAATAAAATGCTTGTTGAAAAATATGACAAAATATATTTCTAAAGCAGAAAATATATACTGAAAAATACCTTTACTATTAGTTTTATAGAAATTAAAAGCTTTTCCATTCTATATTATTGTGACTAATTTAAATTAAACTCAAAATTCTGTCCGAAATAAAAAGGCTTTTTGATACAAAACTATCAATAGATTTAATATTTCTATTTATTTCTCCTTGGCTAATTACAGAAGTAAAAAACCACTGTTACGAAATCTGTTTCCTTTGAAACATTGTAGCAACGTAGAAAACAGAAAGTAAATAAGTTCGCTTTATATTTTCAAAATGAGAGTTAGTCTATAAGTTATTTGCTTTAGGAATTTCCAAAAATTCTATTAACGGAGAATTGTCTGATGATGTCTTAAAAATATTTATCAAAATTTGATCGCTATTGAGATTTCTAGAATCGCAGTTTGTTAAGGCTCATGATACTTGGAAGCAATTTAAAAGATATGAGCTTTTATTCGTGCTCAGTGGAGAGATTATCTGTTGCGATCAGTAGACAGAATGAATGATATAAATAGTAACAAAAGGAAATAAAATTATTTCGAAAACCAATAATTATGTTTATATAAACTAAGGAGTCGGAATAATAGGTTCGGAAACTTCGATCTTGTTGAATCTCAACATTTGGAACTACATTTCATTTCCTTTTTCAAAGAATGAATTTGTGTTGTACTGAATTCAAGCGATAAATTAAAGTAGTTTCATTCAATGACTTAATCCGATTTCACTGACTGCACGCTTGTGGAAGAATTTACTACGTTGCTAATATAATTCGGTGATTCGAAGAAAGCTATTTTTAGATGATTCGAAGATAGCTAAGAATCTGAAAACTGCGAACTGTCTTTAACCAGTGGAAGGCAAATATATTTTAATCCTCACCTCCTCGCCCTTCCAAAAAGATAGTAAAAGAAAATATCTACAATAAAACAAAATAAAATCATTAATTATTTTTATTCTTTTCCCCCCTTTCATAATGAAATATATGTTCATATGAAAAAATCGGCCATAAAGGAATATAAGATGCTGAGAGTTCGATTGTCCAATCTTCAAAATGATTTTTCAACCAAATGCAATGAGAATTTACCTACTTGCCGTTCTTACTTCAGAATTTCAATATATACAATAAAAAGGCTCCATGTTTTGCCACCATTTCATATACGATGCTTTACATATAATTGGTAAAAGCAATTATCGGCAAGAATAACCATGATTAAACTTTCTATCCCAAATTCTTTATAACAACATTGATGTATGTGGCTGAATGAGAATACATTGCCATAGGTGCTCACAATCCCCCCGTATTTATACAACGTATAAACCTTTTCATATTAAGTTATGAGTCTAGTAAGATCTGTTGCAATATTTCATGGGTAAACTGTGAATTAAACTTGCATTTGCTTGCTATTATCACTAAGCAAGTCCATGCTGGCCAATCATCACAAGAATTGAGATCTGAGCGATGTATATTAATTGCTCGGATCTCAATTCCTATGATTTTTGCTTATGAAACTCTTAGAAAAATGTGATTTGCAAAGAGAACCTTGATAATCTAGCTACCTTGAAGAATTTCATTATGCTGCAAGTCCGGAAAATCACTGCTGAATTGCTGCGTTCTGCATCTGAACATACGAAATAGACAATGCATTTAAAAAAATGCCCGGGAAGCTATTCCACATAAACATAAGCAACAATGATTTCAAAATAAATGTATTGTTAAAATGGAATTTTTGTAATTAACTAGGTAAATTGCATGCGTAGTACCATTTTTCAGTGGATGACAAAAATTAGAGGAGAAAAGTTTGGAGGAGAATTAGACAAGATTTTGATGTCATTCGAAGTCCTATGTTTGGAGTTGTATCTAAAATAAAATATATTTGCATTTGTTCGAAATTATCTTTTATGATTGATCTCTAAGAATCTTCACAAATTTATGAACACTATTTACTATGTTAAATTTATTTTTGAGAGTTAATACCATGCTAAAAGATTTGACAAAACAAAGCATATATTTGTTAGCTAATGATAATTTTGTATAGTTTCCAGCAATGGGATTATGAAATTTGACTATAAACGAGTTTTAACACAATTCCAGCCGAGAGTCATTGCATGCTATATAAATCTTGATATAGAATCAGTCATTTATGAAGTTTAAATTAATTCAATGTTACAAATGAACTCAGTTATAAGATTAATAACCCTTATCATTTTATGTATTTATGGATCAATCTCATGGACAACATATCTATTAGGATGTAATAATTAATATCAAGAAACCACAATTTTAGTTGAAATGTGTTACAAAGATAACTGCATCGTACTTTATTACTATTAGAGCAGATTTAATATAAATAGTACATTTAGCAACAACCCCATCCTACCAAGAAACCGGTTATTCTTGAATAGCTGATCTAATTGCAAATAAGTGTCTATTGGAGGGAATTAAACTTTTTATTTTACTTTTGGGGCTTTAGTAGGAGCATTTAATTAATTCAACTGTAGATCCCTTGCTTCCATGAAAATTAGAAACAGGGGATTATATATTTATAGGAAACAAAGGAAAATTGTTATTAAGAATTGCTACGAATTAAAAATTTAATAAAAAAATATCTGCTTATAAAGAATGAAAAAGCGAAATGATTATATAAACAATTTTATTATATATCTCATTTTTGTGAAAGTATATCATTATGGAACTCAAATATTTGATACATATATGCTTCTTTTAATTGAAATAATTATCAAAATAAATTAGAACGAGAAGTACAAAATACATACATTCGAGAAGTACAAAGTGACAAGTACAAAATAAAATTGGCAATTAAGTAAGCTTATTCTATATACAATATAAAATTGGTTATCGTGTTTCAAAATGAATTAAATACATATACTAATGAAACAGGTATGCTTTTTTTAACTAAATAAATGATCACAATAAATCACAACGAGAAAAAAATAACAAATACAATATAAGACTGACAATTACGTAAGTGCATTACACATACAATATAAAATTCGTTGTAATCTTTCAAAATGTAAAAATGGTTTTATGAATTAATTACATATTCAAAAGCATCATTTCATGCTAACACTTAAAAAAATTGCAAAATATACATTAACAATATTAATAATTTTCTATCGAATTTTCTTTAAATGGAAATAATACTGATTTTTTTTTGTATTTAAATATTCAATCTAAGAAAAGAAAAAAAAAGTAAGGCCGTTAATGTAAAATACATAGAAATTTGAATATAAAGAATTCTCTTTTCTTTATTTATCGTAGATTTTCTTGACGTTGCTGCTACCATGTAAATCTTAACCAAGATAATTTTCTTTCCATCTCTTTTGATTTATTTCGAAAAATAATCCGGACGAGGCATTAATTGTTAGGATCTGGAAAATTTCACAGCTTTTACCCCCAAAAGACAAAATATTCAACTAAGAACCAATTTCACACTTAATATTTCTGACATTAAACATTTTGCCTGAAGCAATATTTAAATGTTCGGGAGGTCTACAGCAATGTATTCCGAAACATGCTTCGTTTTCTCCTTTCTGATATTTTTTAATTCTTTTTTACGAATTCACTTTCAACTTTAGAAATGCAATTGTTTAGTGCCAGCTAGAGAAAAATCGATTTGATTGTCTGTTAAAATGTTAGTAGAATAGTAAGATTAGCTTATGAAGAAATTTCTTCCGTTCAGAAACATTTTTTTTCTCCCTTTTGGAGATTCGTAATGGCGAAGCTATGAATGAATGAATTCTGAAAAAGCAAGAAAAGGCTTTTGGTGATTTCCCGTTCAAAGGAGAAATTTATTTTGTTGTTTGCACTTCCTGTTTATTCTTTAAAACTAAAATGAAAAATTGCTTGGTTGTATAGTTTATTTATCATGTACTACTTTTAAAAACTCATGTGGTATTCCGTATTTGCCAATTTCTTTTATGTTTATCCTTTTTCCCTTCGGTTGTATTGCTAGGATCCGTGTTGCCAATATCTAATTTTCTTGAAACTGCACTTCCGTAAATTATTAAAATGCAAATATTTAAACTGCTTCAATGCAGAAATTTTTTGAACTTAAATAAAATTGTCTTTCTAGAGGAAAATGTTTGTTAATGAATTGGGAAATTTGATAAACTGATAAGAAATATCACTTATATTTAAAAAAGATAAAGATGACTAAAATTTTTTTTATTTTTAAGAATTGTTTCAGTGAAGTTATTTGATGAAACATAAAAAAATTAATAAGTATTAAAAAGTAATTATAGACTTTAAGAGATAGCTTTTGCAACATTTTAAAATTTAGATCAAAAACATAACCTCAGCTATTTTTTGTTATTTCGAAGCAGCCTCTGTTCATATTGTTTGTATTGGTTTATATACCAATAACAATAGAACACTAATTCTTCTTTGTTATGCAGTTGTTCTATCAAAGGAAAAAATATTTGCAATCGTATTTTCAAGCATTGGTTTCTTCTGTACCGAAACGAATGCTTGTTGTAATTTAAATCAACAACATCAATGTGAAGTAAAAAAAAAAATTGAAAACAATTTATATGCTTTTTTAAATCAATATTAATTTTTCAATATTTTTCGAATTAAAAAGCATTTTAGCGTTTAAAAGAAAAATTTAGCACCTGATATAAAGTACAAAATAAGTAGAAATGAAGATATAATTAAAATTATAGAATTCTTAAATTCTAAAAAGGAAAGTTACTATTCATGATAATAGATATACTCTATAAAAACATTTGATTTGCCATCCAAGTCATTTATAATTTCATTCTACATTCAGATTTAATATGGTATAAGACAGAAAAATTTTGAATTTTGACAGAATTATTTTGATTATGGAAATCGATTTATAACGGAAAAGCAATTACCTTCTAAAGAAAAGTAGCAAAGTTCCCTGAATTTGAATGTAAATTAGCCCTCAGGCCTTAAAAATATTTTCGATAATTCGCAAAATTTTAACATTTTAACATAAACATAGTTTTTAGCAGTTATATTCTGTTATACTTTTAACTTTTTCATTCGTAATAAATGTGAAAATTTGAATTATACAATCTCTTTGCTGAACCAATGCTAGCTATTTTCGGATTATTACCTCCGACTTCATCGTATGAGAGTGATGATCTTTACATCAGTGAACGTACCGCTCGTAATGGCGGTTATTGTTGATTGTAGTACCGAATTGATTTATCACAGTGATAGGTCATTCAGTCCAATATGTACATTACAGAGAGACAGAGGTTTCCTGTTTAAGATCAGAAGCTTTGTTAGTGTACCTTCAATGGGAGCTCTTAAATTCTTAAAGAAATTCTAGTCTGCAAATTTAACATATCTGTTTTGATTTGGATTGGTAATTCCTTATTGTATCAAATTCTGAATTTTATATTTAACAGTTGCGGTGACTTTTTTGCTTTGACTCTAATGCAGTTATGGATATAGCAGTCATCTGCCAAATGCCAGAAAAAAAAAGCAAAAAAAGATATAAAAGAAGTTTGTATGCTTTCTGGTATTATATATATATATATATATATATATATATATATATATATATATATATATATATATATATATATATATATATATATATATATATATATATATATATTGTAATTTTATAGTGTGTGTGTGTATTTATAACAGTTGTTGATTTTTATACGTAAACGCAGGATTGCATTCAAAGCACCTAGGCACTTTAGTTTATATCGTTAGATTTATTAATGTCTTTTAATTAGTAATAATGTGAATGAAATTTTTTGAATTATTTTCACCAAATAGAGTTCATAATAAAGATTTCCGGTAACCAAATATTATCTTTTTATTGTGCAAGATTTGATTTTAAATAGAATGTTCATAATGTTGTGATGCCTCCATGAACGAAATTTCTTTCGCTTACAAGAGTGGTTTTGAAAAAAAATATATTAATTAACGATGCGATTTAAACACTAATTTAGCTTAATTTCGATAATGTGTTCGAAATTCATTTCCCTCAGAAATGAGTTTTTGGATTAATGTTAACGAATGATATGATAAAATTTTTAGTTTAACTTAATTTGGATAATTTATCCGAACTTTTTTTACCTTAGAAAAAAAGTTTTTGGATATATGTCAGTAAACGATATCATTTAACTACTTAGTTAAGCTAATTCGGATAATGCATATGATATTATTTTAGAAAATAATCAGGGAGAAAACTATTATAAAGTTCAAATGATTTGTATTCTTAAAACATTACATTTCATGCCACTTAAATTCAAAGTAAAAATTCTTTAACTTTCAAACTTTTCCAGGCTCTAATTTGTGTAATTTTACAGTCTAACGTTAAGTGGCAATATCAAGCGGAAATCATGCACCTAAAGCATATAATTACGCATTTATATTTCAGCAAAATCCTTTTCTAGAAGCATGCAAACTATGTATCCTTATCATCGTTTTCTTTATGGTACCTCCTTCAATGTAATGAACCTATTGTTCGAGATCCTCATCAGGGATTTATACAGAACGTTTAAAATTACTAAAATTGAGATTTTATTAATGAAGGATATTTTTAAAAAGAGATCCATACTATATAAATTCAGATAATTTCAAATTAAGACGTTAGAGCAACTGATAGTTTTAATTTGGCCGTTGACCTCTTTTGCAAAAGTTTGATAGTTAATGAGCGTAACAGCCAGTTACTATAATCCCTGTATATACGGTTTAGTTTAGTTTTAAAGGGGTGACTGGCAATAATTTAAAAAAAAAATAGTAGCTTTCCTTTTTTGGTAATTCTTTGTAATATACAAATATTTTTATATTACAGTTCTCTGTATTTTCTTTTTAATTTTTGCGATTAATAAGTGGTATTCGAAAATTTTTTTATATTATACTTCTAGAATCAATCAATTTTCAAATAATGTTCTGGTTTATAAACTTCATCATGCTCAAAAAAGAGCATGATAAAGAATTCAGTTATAAAGCAATTGTAATTCGAAAAGTTAAGAGGAGACTTAGTAGCTGTAATTCAAAGGAGTTTCCAACAAATATGCATATATTTTTACCCACATTACGTAAGTTATTTTTTCTATACCAGTTTGGTAAGAATTAAAAAAAAATACCAGTTTAATAAACTTATATTAAACTGGTTAAAAATATATTAAACTGATAAAAATACTAATAAAATTTTTATCATTGCAGAAATAAAAAAATTAGCTGTATATATTTTACAAATGAATCGTTTTTTCAAAAGTTTCCTTACTACAGTTCATTATGGAAAACATCTATGTAGAAATTTTCTATGAATTAGCTTCCTATTCGCCATAATTGCTTTTTAAAAGACGGAATAAAGGATTCCTTTTCACTCCTGATTATCATTTTATTTAATATTCTTCGATGAAAGAAAATATATTTGCTTACATTGAAACTTCCAGGAAAAAGATTGAATTGATTCATTTGGGTTGAAAGCAAAAAAAAACAAAAAAAAAAGTTAAAAATTCTTTAAAGGTTCTCTGAAGAATCATTAGTAAATAATTCAAAGCTTTTCTTTTTCGATTACTGAATCCTGTACACAATATTTTCAGAATGTAATTTTTTTGGTTTGTTTTTTAAAAATTTTAACCACCATTCTGAAAAAACATATATATATATATATATATATATATATATTGTTAAGAAATGTGATTTATTTAAAGAAGTTTTCACATTATAGTAATGGAATTGAACGAGAAAGTGAATTTATATAGCCGATGTAAGAGTAATAAATCAAAAATTTCTTATAGCTTTAAGAAAGCATTAAAAAGCAAAGTATAAGAACACACACAAAAAAACATTTGCTATGTAAATATCTTTGTTTTAAATTTCCAATGAATAATTACAAACAAGCTTATTGAAAATATTTTTAATTGACCTTTTAATTCTTAAAAAGATTTAAAATTTTAATACTAGTAAATATTAAAAATTTTGATATTTTAATACTTAGAGATTTTTAAGAAATTTCGTCAAATAGTTAATGAACAATTGGGAAAACGTCACTAATGCCACCATACACATAAAGAGCTATATTAACAAGTTTAAGTCAAAAGACCAGCTTCAAAAAATTAGATCTGATAGGGCAAAATAAATATTTTTTATTTATTTGTAGAGTTATTCTGAAAATTCACTCTTGAATTATATAATTATTATTTTAATTTAACCAATATAGGATTGTTCAAATTAAACTTAATTCACTCAAAGGGCTTCATAAAACATTTATTCAGAAAAGCAGTACGGAATTTTCAATTATATTTTTAGATGGTGTGCTCGCAATTTATTCAATTAAAAAAATACAAAAGAAAAAAAAAGGATGAAGTTCCAATGTAAAGTTAATCTTTTAAGAGTCTTTATCATCAGGAGTCTCTTGAGGTGAGATCATGATTGCAAAGGGATACAAATTTTTCATTTATAATAGAATATTTATATAAAAATACCAAATTAGAAACTTTCCACAAAATTAACTGTATTAGCTATATAAATATTATGAGTATTTTTTTTTATTATTATTTAACGCATTTTTTAACGGCATGGACATTATTAATATTTATTAAAAACATTATTTGGCATTTGACCTTATCCAATACCTTTAAAGTGAAAGATTAATTCATTATTAATGGACTATTAGTATTCATTTGTATCCTTTATCATCATGTTTCTGTATTATTTGCTCCATAGACGGTAGCATTTCGTATGCTTAAATTCCCAGATTTAAAAGTCAGATCTTAAGTAAATAATCTTAATTATTCTGTAAAAATTAAAATTCTCAATATATTTTACATTTCTTGCTTTTTTTCATTACAGATTTTTGTCCCTTCCACTCCGCTGTTAGCCAATATGTATATGAGAACTGGTCTTTCAACTTTTCTTTTTTATAAATGCTATAAAAGTTTGTCATTTAATGTTCAAAAATAATTTTTAACTCATGTGTAATAACTTATTCTCATCTCAGATTTGAATTATTTTGAAATGTAATTACATACTACAATAATGTTTGTAAACGGCGTGTTCTCAATTGATATAATTGAAGAGTTCCCTACGGGCAAGGAATGTGGAGCTGGTTATAACGGCATAGTGTACTAAAATCTTACACCTCTGATCTTTAGGTAAACGTTTTATCTCATCGTTATATCCATGCACCGACTATATCATCAAATATTAATTCTCATATGCATGACTATTCGATCGAAGTGACAGCATTATGGCAATCATAACAATAATGCTTGTAGATACTAAATACCCAACTAGATACCAAATACCCAACCAGATATGTTTTCTAATGGAACATAATTGTGGTGTTCTGTATTTTACCTTTAGTACTGAAACAGAATTGTCATTTCGCAATTTGTGGGTAAGAGTGTACATTGAAAACCTAATATGCTTATCAATATAATTTTTTGGGAATAAAATATTAGATTTATATATAAAAGAAAGTCTGTTTACAGCGAAATAACTTCAGCTAATGACGCTGTACTTGTAACTGATCGTAATGATAAATACTTGCAATTTGCTTAAAATAATGTAGATATTTTTGTTAAAAATTTGGAAAATTTTATATTTTTGATGCTATACACATCTTATAATAATATAGATATCTATATAAATATCTTATGAAATCAGCTAAATTGTGTAGAAAAGGAAACCAATATTTTGAAAATAATTGTTACATATTTTATAAATATGAATTTGTAAAATTATATTACATATCTTTTACTTCCGCTTAATACAAATATTGCTCCTGCTCAAATGATCCCCATTTGCTTCCTGATTACCATAACTATTTTATGATGAATATCATTAGAGATTTATGTAACCATTCTGTAATTCATTTTACGATTCTTTCTTATTACATTGTCCTGTTTGTAACAGTATTAGATAATTTTACTGAGGCAGTACATTAATAAGTAATCAAACCAATGACAATTTAATGGCAGATTTAATCATTTTAAATCGAGTTCCCTGTGATAATTTCCGTTCTATGAAAATGCTGCTTACTTATCTCGATTTTTCTAAAACTTTAAAAGTCTCATAATATAATACATTTAAAGTACATATTGATAGCATAAGTTTGGAGATATATTTTTATTAATGCATCCATATAAAAATTAATTCTAAAATACATGCAAATTAGACAGATTTTACCTTAAAATTTGTATTTGTTTTACCTAGTCTTTCCAAAAAATCATCGGCGTCAGTTTTGTGATGTTTAGATGCAAAATGACGTAACAATTTTACTGAGCTTGTAATAAATAAAATATGATAGGAATTGAAGTAATTTTCAGATATTGTTATATAATAAATTACAATGTATATAAAATGTAATATAATTATTGCTTTATATTCAATTAAATCTAACAATTAAGGCTGAATATATCTCATAATTCTAGTAGAATTACCATAATGAATTAATTTTAATAAAAAAAATAATTTTAGATTTCTTCAATAATACAATCTACATTAAACATTAGGTTGTTGACATTGAAGCGTATTTTGCAGCATTCAGGGAAAGAAATTGACGTATGAAGCCTAAACTTCGTCACATAATTTTAAATGAATGACTTATTTGTTAATCAATAATAATGGATTTGTCTAATATGAAAATATTTCGGTGATTGGGTTTTAACAGAAAGCCGAAAAATGTCGATTTGGGAAATAAATTATATATATATATATATATACTATAATTTTGGTTTAGCTCAAATAAAGTTTCTTTCTGAAACAATCAAACTGAAAATATTGTGAAGTCATCAATAGAAAAGGCGTTGCAAATTCTCAGATTCAGAAACCCTAATGCTTTCGCGTATGTGCCAGTAAGCATTTATTTCGTCAAATTAAGAAATATGAGTTTAACGGGAAGAATGTGAAGGGCAAGATCTAATAAAAGAATTCGGGAAATACGCTTATCTTAAATCTACATTATTAATTGTTCGAAATTGCAAGTCTCGGGGAACAATAATTTTGAATGCATATAAGAACTTTATGACAATTATAGACTTTTTTTTATTTAATACGAAGGTAGAATAACTTTTGATGGCACCTTATATGCCATATTCATATGAAAAAGGGTGACAGGAACTGAAAAAAATGCCAAAGTAAATTTTTTTATCGACTTTTGTTTACTTAATACGAAGGCAGAATAACTTTTGATGGCACCTTATATGTCATATTCATATGAAAAAGAATGATAAAAACTGAAAAAAAAATGCTACCGTTAATTTTTTTTCTTCATAACTAAAAATGCGTACAAACGGATGTGATTAATATTTACAAGCATTCAATCATAATGAAAATTTTTTTTCTTATGAACAATAGTATTTAAACATTAATGATGGCGAAATTTTTTTAATGGCTTATGCAATGTATCCCATAAACAGTTCTTTTTTGATAATCCATATTTGGTTTACGATAAAAATAAAGTAGCTGAAGAAATCTGGCAAGTACATTCATTATCTTTGAAAAAAAACCAACTTTTGTTTGATGCACGGTTGACGCAGCACCAAGTGACATTTTGCACATTACTCAGAAATGGAGTTGAGTGGCTCAATGATTTTTTTAAAGATTAGTTGGAGTTGATTCTACTTTGTTACCTTTTTCATGTTAAACAGCCTTCAATAAGCATTTTCTTCCACCTTAAAATCTGCACCGAATATGTAGGTGAACTACTCTGCAAATACATGTAGCCAGATAATACGTGGTTTTGGTATGAACTGTATTCAGAGCAATGTAACAGAGATTTCAACTACAAGTCGACAGTTACTGACGAGGAATGTGACTGTGAAAAAATTTAATATTTTGTTAACAACTCAAAATATATCTTATATTTCAGTCAAAATATACATTAAATAATATTTTTTTTTGTCAAAACTTTTTCCTATAAATAGATGGAACGTAAGAGAAGAAAAATTCAAACAATGGCCAGTGAGCCACTTTATTTGGAAGCTATATTTTTGAGTAAAATGATTTTATTAATACGTAGGAGTAATTAATGAAATGAATAAAGAAAGAATATTTTTACAAAATTTCGAAATTTAATTTATCTAAATATTTTTGTATTTGGAAAAAAATTTGAAAAATTTGAATGAACCTTCTTTTTACAATAATCTTTTCAATATTATTTACTACCTTAATTAATTTATATTGTTTTGATATGATATCATACACATCGTAAAAATCTTCACTTCAGCTTTCAGTTGCTAAAAAAATTCAGTTTTTTAATTCAGTTATTTAATTATGTTGGATAATTGATTAGTTATTTATTTTCTTTAAAGTCAGTACAAAAAGTTGTGCCGATAAGTGAAAAATGAATGAAAGCAATTACTGTCAGCCATATCAGTGTTTAGTTCTCTAATGAATGAATTCGTCTTATTCAATGACGATCAGATTTCGTTTTTTTTAAGCAAAATCTCAAATATCAGTTAATGTTCCAGGTATAATTCAGCATTAAAGAAAAAGCATCAAACTAGAAATTTCTCCTAGATGTTATTTAGCTTTATTTTCCTAGCATAATAAGTGATAGCGCGTAGCAGACAAAAAAGAAAAAATAAATAATAAAACAATAGCAATATTTGAGTCAAACTGGAAACGCATGAAGCAATTAATCTTCTTAGTCTCCTTCAGGCAAAAAGCAGATATTTCAATCAACTTAAAATAAATGCACTTTTAAATAAGATAGAATTTTATAATAATATTAGGACATTTTTTTCTTAAAGTCAGTGCAGCCTTTACTTCCCAAATTGCAGCATGAAAAATATTTTGTCTTGCAAAGTATAAGTTGATTTCATTGTCTTGAATACTTTCAAAAACGAAGAAAAAACAACAGTGTCTTTCTAGCAGTTACCTAAGTGATGCATTGTTTTTTTTTCTTCACACTGATTGTTGAATTTCAAAAGCATTTGTAGGATAAAACATTCCACAAATTTTTATTCTTTTTATTATTAGTGCTTTTCTAAAATTTAGTCTTCCGTTTGAAGTTGGAAGATAGAAGTGAAGAAATTTATTCTTACTACTTTATATAATGTTTAACTTTTTCCGAGAATTTTCAAAATGAATATAGAAATCTTGCTAATTTTGGGCATAAATCAGCAAACTAGATAAGCTCTTTTATGAAAGCTTTACTTTTGACATGGCTGCATCTACATTCAGAATGACAAGATATATGTTATATGCATGAATGTGAGTCTTTGACATGTGAGCAGTTTCTATGAACGTAAGGTAGGCTTTAAGTAGACTGAATAATTATTTGATAATCGATGTGTCTGTATCTGTCCAAACACATTTCTTTTTACAATAGAGATTCCCAAAACAGGTTCTCACTGATGGGTCATGAATAAATATTTGATGGATCGCGATTGGATATTGAATGCATATATGCATTTCCCTGATTTGTAAAATTGTGATGTAGGTGCAAAATCTATAACAAGTCACATGAGAACAACATTGAAAAAATAGCGCAACATGCAAACAAGCGATTCGTATTGAATAACATAAATTGATGAAACTAACTGTCATTTCAATGTGAATGAAATTTATAAAGTTTCGGTATCTTTACGTGCGATATATTTGTCGCATCATATGCAAGATTATGCTTTCACACATTACCTCAGATACCGCACATTTAAATCAAGTCCTTTTTTGTTCAGCTCAGATAGAATAACATTATTTTCGTAGCAATTTGTTACCATTTTTTATATTCTACTTGATTTGTATAAGCATTTATTATATTTGATAAAAATGTATTTTTCTTCATGAAAGTTCCTTTGGGTCCCATTAAATCTTTTTGCAAAGAACCTGAGCTGTTCCTCTCTTAAAAAATAATCCATGAATTGAGGATGAAAGGGTAGACATAGAATTAGACGAAATGGCGCAATGTTTAAAAGTTTACGAGCTCCTTCTTTAGAAGATATGTTTTTCATTTGTGAGATTATTTGAGTTAATGGTAGCTAAATTGCATGGTTTTACATTTAAAGGAATGAAAATTCTATTATCTTTGACAGTGAAATTCAATGCTCCGCAATGTTGCACAAAACGATAACTAAGGCCTTAACTTAATAAAGAACATTTAGAATACCTTAAATATACCTTAATAATAGTTTATATATTCGCCAGTAACTTATATTAGGTACAATGGAAGAAAATATAGATAGCAGTAAAATTAACTATTTTGGGAAGGAATAGATACCTATAATTATGACAATGAAGGCAGAAAATTATACCTATTATTGAATTTATTTTCATTAGAAATTTATTAACATTAAAAGTTTCTATAATGTTGAGCAACAACCCTTTCAAATATATGTGGCTATGCTTAAGATGCAGTCATACTTTTCGTTTTGATTTCTTGGATGCATACTTGGTTTCATCTTCCAAAGATTGCAGTGTTGAAAAGGTTCTTTTTTTCAATGAATAATAAAAAAAAATATTTGAAGTGTTTGATTCAAATATGACAGATGGTAAGTAAAAAGCACAAATTAAAAATTAAAAGCATATTAACAAGTGAAATACATATTTCTGAGAAAATCAAATGATCAAATGCTATATGTAATAAAGTTTTCTTTGAAAATTGTTTCTAATTAAAATATTTAAATCAACCTTCAGATTTTATTACTCATTTAATCTATTAAAAATTGTATAGAATTAAATATTTAATGAAACAAAACATTGGTTTCAAACTGATTTTATTTCCTGTTTTTGTCAGTTTGAGAAACTGTTCAAAAGAGGCATTGGACATGCATATTTTTTACAGGAGTCCTAGTTATTTATAAATTTAAAAATATTTTTAATATCATAAATACTTTTATCTGGAAAAAATATATAAAAATATCAACTTTTTCAAGTCTATAAATGTTTCCGAGTTTTTAAAGTTCTTTCAAATTCAACAATTTTCATACAGATCGTAATTGTGTAAGCTAGAATTCAGAATATAAAGTGAAAAATTTTATTTTAATTTCAGGTAACTTTAATATTTGTATCGGGAATTTAGATTCACATTTTTTTAAGGGCCTATTATTTATGTTGATTTGCATTCGTACTTGAAGGAAAATGTGTCAACCCATAAATAAATGTTGACCAACTTAGGTGACAAAGAATATTCAATAACAATTAAATAGAGAAAGCTTTTAGAAATAAATAACACATTTCTTTTGTCATTAGAATCTAGTTAATTTATTAGAATAAGACGCAAAAAGTATTAATAATAAATTAAATGTCCAATACATCATTAATTGGAGATTTCATTTAGAAAAAGTTAGGATTAGATATGAAAAATTAAAACTAATCACATCCTAAAAGTAATTATCAAATAACTTATTTTTTAGTATCACTATGCATTTTAAAAGAAGAAAAAATAATTGTTTGAAATCCGTAGAAATTGTCATCTTTACCAGAAAAAAAAGGTCATATTTTTTTTTACCAGTTATTGCATTTACATATTTAGAAAATTGCTTTTATATTATGTATATATACATATATTTTAAATTAAGAAATAAAATTTTTGAAATTAAAAAAAAACATTTATTTTTATTTAGTTAAACTTCAGTGATACCTTTGAAATGATTATCCAGACAAATTTATGATTTTGAAATCAAACTCACTGGAAATTACATAACTATAATTATTATAAAACGGAAACTATTCTATTCAATATTTTTTTTTTAATTTACTTTGGCAAACTGATTTTGAGACTCAACATTTCCGAAGTCTTTAAATAAAATTTAAATTACTAAGCCAATCGAAATAAATTATATGTTATATTACACATGTTAAAACTTAAAAACAGCATCTAATCTCTCAAGGATTATTTTTATTGCAAAATGATTTTCCGTATATTTGAAAATTAACACCTTGAATCTGAGTTTGATATTGAAATTGCTCTTTTACTCCTACTATGTAATGAAGGTAAAAAAATAATATTATTAATAATTAAAAATTATAATGCATATATTTCAACTCAAAATTTGTTACAATTTTTCATATATTTAATATATATTCTTCACTATATAAATTTATTTAAAAATCGACAAAAATGTTTGCTTTTCCACCATGATATCAAAGATAGCATTGAAAATCTTTCATCGTCAAAGCTTTTCTAAATCAAAACTAAAAAAAAGTCGAATTGCCGTTTTTTTTTTTTTTTTTTTGGTTATTTAAAACTAGAAATTTTATATTTAAATCTTTTTTCTTCCACGTTATCATATCCACGTTTAATGTTAACTTTAAGTATTATATTGGTTTTTTTATTATCATTTTATTTTAATCTTCCTTTACTGACTCTCTATCTTTTGGGGATATAGTTTCCAGAGATTAAAAATTATTTTTTTTACTCCATGTAATCAGTTGAAGTCAATAGGTGAGGAAAATTATGTAGATTATGAATCAAAGACGTGACTTTGGCGATTATTTTGAAATTTTCATAAATATGAAAATAAAAAAAAATAACCAAACATTGAGTATTCAGTGAAAAATAAAAATAAAAAATAATCAGTTCTGAATTAAATGCGACCATGAATATCTACCATGAATATTTCAGAATTTAAAATAATCAATAATAAGAAATAAAATCTTTTTTTGGAATAACATTTTAAAGCAATAAAGTTAATAGAAAAATTAGATATTTTATACTAAATTAAAAAGATTTCGATATTTATTGATTTTAGGGAAATATAAAATTTAAAAAAAGCAATAATAATTTCAATAACTTAGAAAATATTAAAAAGAACTCTTTGTAAATTTTATGGATAGTTGAATATTTTTATTACCGTATTTATTTATTATGCTTATATATTTATGGCATTTATTATGTTTATATATGACATTTATTGTGTTTTGAAGCATAAGTAAAACTTTCGGATGAGTGAACTGATATGAATTTTGAATTTATTATGCTTCATATTTTTCTAAATAAATGACCTTCAAATTATATTTGTGAGTTTCATGTTATTATCCTTTTTAAATGACTTGAAACGTATATAAAATTGGGGATTTCATTTTTTAGTTTAAAGCGTTCAGAATACGTTTATGAAAAATTATGAAATAATATATGAAGAATTCACTTTTTACGCTGTTATGAAAGTTTAAATAAATTTTGGAATAGATTATAAATACATTTTCTGAATTGTTTAATTCTGTAGAAAGATTTTATAATATTTTTTATCAAGTAAAACAAATATAAAAAGAGTCTTTATTAAGTTTAAATTGAAAATCAAGAATTGTTACAAGTTGAAAAGGTTTTTATATTGAATTATTAACTAGCAGTTTTTTTTATATAAATTCATAAGCCTTAGTCAGAAAGAAAATAATAATTAAAAATGAAAAGCATATAATATTAGATTAATCCGCTTAAAAGAATATTTAAATTGCTATTGAAATTCTAAATGAATTTAATATGATATTTGGATGAAAGACATATTTCTTGCTTCAATGTAAAATGCTTTAAATTTTTGAATTAAGAATTTTATTATGATTTTTCTTATTATATCTATATAGACTGAAAGAAGGAATATAATTGAAGTGGTTTATTTTGAATAGTGGAGTTACAGAAATTCACATCTTAAAGTCATCAAACAGTTTAACGAAATTTTGCTTTTTGAGTTTTCTATTTGCCATGAAAATATAAGAAGAAATGGTAGATATCTTTGTAGAGGGGGAAAATTTCTCAAATTATTGCATTTTAACTTAAATATCGATTTTCTTTTGTTGCACACGATCAGGCACATTCATTTATTTTACACAGTTTGTGGAAGAAAGAAGGTTTTGTCGAACATAAAGTTTCAAAGATGTTAGACGAAATGAGGTTTTAAAAGATTTTCCGTTCAGGCGTATTTTTTTAATAAGTATAATATTTGAAAATGACTAAATGTAAGGAAATATAATTATTGATAAATAAAAATTAATTAAAAATAATTTACTCGAAATTTTTTGTAACTAAGTTAGTAAAACAAAACATATAAGTAATTATCTACTTTTTATTTATTTATATAATATAATTAATATGCATGATTTTTCAATCTAACATTATTTTATTATATCAGTGCAGCGACATTAATAACAGAGGAAACACTGGAGTGGAAACAGTTAAGAAAGTTAATTTAGAAGTTTAGTTTTAATTTCAAATTAGTAAGTACTAAGCTATAATTTCTTTCTTAAGATTTATTTACATCAAGCAGAAAATTCTAATTTGCATTTTCAATAATAATTAAGGCATCTAAAATTAATTAAAATAATGAAAAAATAAAATTGTGCCGAAAGATATTATTACATAATGTAATGTAAATCAATCCTTTTTATCTCTTCTTCATGGCCTTTTACTAGTTGCCAGAAGATGGATTGTAATCTACTAAGAGAAATTTCTAACATTCCTTTTCTTATATCATGGTAAAAGGAATCATTAACTATACTGCGAAGGTTTGGTATTACAAAAGAAAATCGGATAAAGGGCATTTTTTCATGTAACATAAAAAGGACCTTTTTTTTGTATCTTTTCTTTCCTTTTTATTTATATCGAACGTTTTCAGAAGACCAAAAGATCTTTAATAAAAGAGCAAACAAAAGGATAATATTTCAGACAATTATTACAATTAAATATTTCTTGTTACAAGCAATTGAAGCGTCATAATGTAATTTAATATCTGCCTTCATTTCTATTAATTTGTAAGTAATTCGATTATTAAAAAAAATTACGAAATGATTTCCGTGTATTAAAGAAATTTTTGATATTTCTTCTTTTGAATTAACACTAGTTTTCTAAATAGCAAAAAATAATAATGCAAGCAATCTTTGTTGATATTTTAATAATTCTACAGCAGCTGAATAATAATAAATGTTTCATTTTCAATTGATTATTATTTAAGTTCAGTCTCAAATTCTTATCAAAAGGAATACTTTTTAAGATACAATTTTACATCTGGGGAAACTTAACATGCTAGGAATTTGACTAATTCGTTTTAAAATTTTACCATGATAAATAAAACTCATTATCAAAGTAAAAATAATAAATTTTTTTCTTTCTTAAAGTCACGTGCAAATCATGTAGTTAATCAAATTCATTTTAAATCAGAAGCGAACCAAAATATGACCTTAAATTGACCTTTTCCGGTAGTTTTAGAAATGGATATCTTAGATATAATAGTATATTTAGAATGTCTGTTTGAAGTTCTGATTCATTAACAACACAGAGGATTAAGAATTGTATTATATCTTTGTACGATATAATTCCTACCTAATTTTTGTAAAAGAAAATTGTTAGGAACGTACAATCCGAAATGAATCATGATTGTGTTTTAGGAGTAACCTGTTTCTTGTTAAATTATTTTTAAAAATATTTTCTTAATTATCACCGATAAACTATAGATAAAAATATATTTAATAACATTGCAATATGCACGTGTATGCTCGAAATTAATAAAACGGTGAAAAGTATTGTTGTAAAATATATTCAAAGTATTCTTAACATTTATTAAAAAAATATGAAAAACTTAAACTGATATCAATGAAAAAATAATTTTTAGATATTAAATTGACGTAAAAAAGATATTTGCATAATATTTTACTTCGAAGCTATAGAAGAAAAACGACAAAATTAAAAAATAAATGTCTAAAAAATTATTGCAATTTTGAAGAATCAATTTTTTTAATGCGTATCTACTATGCAAGAAGTAACTGCTACCAAGTTAGAATAATTTTAATGATTTACCCTCTACAGAATCTTGTATATTTTTAAAATTTTGTATGACGAAGAGTTTTACAGGGTGATTTGTAATATTCGAATTATTTGGTGATTGCAGTACACTACTTGAAATAACAAAATAAGTATCGAACATGACACAAAAATTGGCTTAAGTGCAAAATATATGCTGAAAAATATATATAGCTTTATTTTTCTTTTTAAATAAAAGGCAGTGTCTTTATTTAATATTATTATGGATATTTTAAAGTCTTAAACTCAAAAATTTACCGAAAATAAAAAGTCTTTTGATACAAAACTATCAATCAATTTTATATTCAAAATTTATTCCTCTTTGGCTAATTACTGAAGAAAATGAAACCACTTTTTCGAAATCCGTTCTTTTTAAAACATTGAAAAAAGGTAGAGAAGCAGAAATAAATAAATTCGTTTTATCTTTTCAAGATGAGGGTTAGTATACCTTTATTTGCTTTAGGGACCTTGCAGAGTTCTGTTAACAAAGTATTGTTACATATTGTATTAAAAAAATTCCCAAAATTTTATTAATATTGAGATCCTTAGGATCGCAGTTTGTTATGGCTCATGATACAAGGAAGTAATTTAAAAGACTTGAGCTTTTATTCCCGTTCAGTGGAGAAAGATTACCTGTTGCTATCAGTAGACAGAATGAATGATATAAATAGTAACAAAAGGAAATAAAATTATTTCGAAGAATAATAATTATGTTTACATAAGATGAGGTATAGAAATAATAGATTCGGAAACTTGGATCTTGCTGAATTTTAACATTCCGAATTACATTTCATTTCCTTTTTCAAGGAATGAGTTTGTATTATATTGAATTTAAGCGAGGAATTAAAGTTGTTACGTTCCATGGATTTATCCGATTGAAATGACTGCAAGCTCGTGGAAAAACTTGCGACGTTGCTAATATAATTCGAGGATTTGTAGATAGCTATTTTTAGATGATTCGAAGATAGCTAAGAAGCTTAAAAACTGCCGTTAACCAGTGAAATGCAGATTTATTTGAATCCCTAACCTCCTTAACCCCCCCCCCAAAAAAAAAAGGCAATGAAGGAAATTATCTAGAATTAAATAAATTAAAAACATTAATTCTTTTTTTCATCCCTTTCCATGGTGAAATATCTCTTTATACAAAAAGTTCGGATATAACAGAATATAAGAGGTTTAGAGCTTTATTTCAAGCTACTAAACTGTCTGTTATACCAAATCTAATGAGAATTGACTCACTTGCTATTCTTACCAAAGAATTTCAATATATACAACAAGAACAAAAATTCCATCTTTCATCAGTATTTGGAATATGATGCTGTACTTAAACAAAGCAATTAAGAGAAAGAATAACTGAAATTCTTTTTAGCAACGTTGATGCATGGTGCTGAATGATAATATATTGCCATAGGTACTTACACTCTGCTATATTCATAATAAATATAGAATCTCTTCATATTTGATTATGCGTGCAGCAAGAACTGCTACAATATTTTAAAGGCGAACGGATAATTATCCTTGCATATATTTGCTGATGGCCATAAAACAAGCATACGCTGGCTAATTATTACAAGGTTTATGATTGTAACATAGTAGTATTGATTGCCCGGATCTCAATTCCTGTGATGTTTTGTTATGGTCTTTAGAAAAATGTGACTTACATTGACAAATATTTTACTTTTACACTGATAATCTAATTACCCTGATAGATTTCATTACGCAACGTGTCCAGATAATCAATACTGAATTGTTGCTCACCGCAGCATAACTTTTGAGATACACTCTGCATTAAAAAATAAACAAACTTTATAAGTCATTCCACGTAAACACACGCAGCAACGATGTCAATATAAAATGTATAACTAAATTGTATTGTTTATAATTTTCTATGTAAATTTCAGTTGGTGACATAAATTAGAGGTCAAAATTTGAATGAGAATTAAATACTGGAAGGATTCCACATAGATCAATGTCCTATGTTTGGTGTTATATTTATAACAATATATACTTATATTTGATTTAATTTATTTTTTATGATAGAACTATAAGAATCATGTCTATATTATGGATACTATGTACAATATAAATTCATTTTTGAGAGTAAAATCCAAACTGAACCGACAAAAGAATGCATATATTTGCAACAAATAATTATTTTTAAGTTTATTTCACTAGAATAATGAATTTTAACTATTAATGAGTTTTAACAGAATTCCGGCACACAGCCATTCTACGCTACATAAGTCTTGATATATAATCAGTCATTTCTGAAGTTTAAATTAATTCAGTGTCACAAATGAAAGCAGTTATAATATTAGTAACCATTATCATTTTATGGATTTATGAATTAGTCTCATGGACAACATATCAATTATGATGTAATAATTAATATCAAGAAACCATAATTTTACGGAAAGATTTTACAAAAATAACTGAATATTATATTTCAATTTTTGAAGCCAATTTTGAATAAATAAGTATATTTAGCAAGATGAAAAAAAATCTTCTTCTTGAATAACTGGAAAATAGCAATATTATTTTTTTATACTTTAGTGGAAACATTTAATTCATTCAACATAAAAATTAATATCCTTTGCTTTCATGAAAAGTTAGAAACAATTCTAGTTATTCTATTTTTAAAGGAAAAAAGGAAAGTTATAATTATTTTTAAAAAAATAATATGAATTAGAAATTTATGTACTTTTTTTATATATACTTTTAAAAACTGAATTTGATCCAAATAAATCATAATATGAATAAATTAACAAATGCAAAATAAGGTTGGAAAATTAATTAAGACTGTTGTACATGCAAAATTGGTTATTATGTTTCAAAATGTCATATAAATTAAGCATATATACAAATGCAACTTTTGATGATAATGCTTAAAAAAAATTCAAAAACACATAACAACCATATTAGTAATTTTCACTTGAGATTTGATTAATTGTAACAGTAACTCAATTTTTCAGTTATTTTTCAAAAGAAATTATCTTTTTTTTAAATTTAAGTATTTAAATATTAGTATATAAAAAAAGTAAGGTTGGGAATCTAAAACACACAGAAATTTGAATATAAGAAATTCTCTTTTTTTATTTATCGCAAATTTTCTTGACGTTGTTTCTACCATGAAAACTTTAACAATAACTATTTTCATTACGTCTCTTTTGAATTATTCCGAAGATTACTCCAGGCGAAACATTAATTGCTAGGATCTGGAAAATTTCGCAGCTTTTACTCCCAAAAGACAAGATAATCAGCGAGACCTGATAAAAACTTCAAATAAAAACCAATTTCATGCATAATATTTCTGGCATTAAACATTTTGCCCGAAAGCAATAATGTTCAGGAGGTCTACACTAATACATTCCGAATCATGCTTCGTTTTCTCCTTTCAGCTATTTTTTATATCTATTTTCCGAATTCACTTTTACCGTTAGAAATCCGATTACTTAGTACCAGCTAGAGAAAAGTCGAGTTGATAATCCGTTAAAATGTTAGTAGAATAGCAGGATTAGCATATGAAGAAATTTTCTCCTTTCAGAAACATTTTTTCTCTCTTTTGTGGAGATTCGTAATGGCGAAGCAATGAATGTATGAATTCAGAAAAGGCAAGAAAAGGCTGTTGGTGATCTTCCGTTCAAAGGAGTAATTTATTTTGTTGTTTGCACTTCCTGTTTATTCTTTAAAACTAAAGTGAAAAATTTTTTGTTTGGATAGTTCATTCATCATGTATTACTTTTAAAAACTCTTGTGGTTTTCCGTGTTTGCCAATTTCTTTTATGTTTATCCTTTTTTGCCTTCGGTGGTATTCACCGGGTTGCCAATATATAATTTTCTTAAAAATACACTTCCGTAAACTTTTATAATGCAAGTATTCAAACTGCTTCAATGCAGAAATCTTTTGAACTTAAATAAAAACGGCTTTCTAGAGAAAAATATTTATGAATGAATCGGAAAATGTGACAAACTGATAAGATTATCACTTATATTTACAAGAGAAAACTACTACTATTTTTTATACTTAAGAAATGTATCAGTGATAATGTTTTATGAAACATTAAAAATTAATAAATATTAAAAAAAATATTTGTAGACTTTAAGAGATTGTTTTTGCAATGTTTTAAAATATAGATAAAAGACTTAATCTCAACTATTTATTGTTATTTCGAAACAGCTTCCTGTCTTATCCTTTGTATTGTTTTATGTACCAATCAAAATAGAATAAAAATTTTCCTGAATTATAGTTGTTCTATCTAAGGAAATGTTAGTTGCAATCATATTTTCAAGCATTGGTTTCACAAGCATTGAATGCATGTCGTAATTAAAATCAATAACTTCAATATAAATTTTCAAAAAAATTAAAATTTGGAATAATATATATTATATATTTAACAAATCACCATCAATTTTAAAATATTTTTCAAATTAAAATGCAATTGAGCAATTAAAAGAAAAAATTAGCATCTGACAGAAAATACAAAATAAGTAGAGACGAAGATATAATTAAAATTATAAAATTAATAAACTTTAAAACGGAAAGTTAGTGTTCATAATAATAGAAATCTATACATTTAAAAAACATGTTTTGTTACATAATTTATTTATAATTTAATTTTATTTCAAATTTCATATGGGGTACGAAAAAAAAATTTAGCCATGTTTTCATTTGATTTCGGAAATGATTCATAATACATAAATATATACAAATTAAAGCATTTTTTCAATTACTATGAAAATATTGAACTAAATACAAATTAATTTAGTTTACGTAATATTTTTATCATGGATATATATTTGTATAAACTGATTGACTCCCGAAGAACAGTAGCACAGCCGTCTATACACAATTTTTATCATTTCAACATAAATTTGTACATAAAACTATTTTTTAACTAATACATTTTTTTACATTTAAAATTTTCATTTTGCAACAAAGACTGATTAAATATAAATTATACAAACACTTTTTCTAAAATAAATTCTTGTTTTCTTTCAATGTGTGGCCAATTAAAATGATTTATTATGTATGTGGATAATTGAGTCGAATTAAAGGAATGTTTAATGTTGCACATCAATCATATCGATAGAAACCTAACGCATTTTGCTGTCGGTTATGTCATTTTTAGAATAACTGAGATGTAAAATGAAGAAAATAAAATTATTGAATAACGTTTATTTAAATTGGTAATTTTATTGAAATTTATTGTATTTTATAAACTAAATTTAGAAATAAAAAAGTGAAGCTCTAAAGAATAATTCATGAGATATAAAGTTAACAAAGGAAGTGGAAATGTGTAATAAGTCAATAAAATATAAAAGTAGCATAGAAACTAACTAAACTCTGTGGCACGACAGCCCATGTGGGCCAAGGAATACAGTGCCCATATCTGCTTTCTTCACCGAGGGCCTTAGGGTAGAATGCATTTATCCCAGTTAGGTGATCAGCCTAACGCGGAACCCCCAGTGTGTAGTTCTCAAGCATGCTTGATCCTCAATTTATCGACCCACTGAGGGATGAAATGCTGAGTCGACCTTGTCCAGCCCGAAGATCGAACCTTGGACCCATACCTTGGGAGCGCGAAGCGCTGCCACTACGCCACAAGGTTTATAAAAGTAATATAATTGCCAAAAATTTATTTTTGTAATAATATACCAATTAAATTTTAGTTAAATACCATTATTTAACTTGTACTCTGATTTACTATACAAATTTAACTTGAAGTGTCATTTCTGCCTTTGGTTTCAGAAATTTCAACTACTTATATTTTGCTCTAAATTGGGAAAAATTGGCTACTAATCCCAGTGAATCATTTAGTGGCAACAAACCATTTGAAATTTGGTGCATTCTTTCTTTAGAAAAATTAATAGAAAAATATATAACCTTTTTTTTTTTTTTTTTTTTTTTTTTGAGAATTATGGATAAAAATAAAGATTATCAAAAATATTCTTTAGTTTTCTTTTTTTAAGTTTTTAACTACCATTCTCTAAACGTATGTTTCATTATCGATAGTCTAGTATGTAGAGTTCGGGGATGTTTGCTAAGCGAACATGAAATTTGTTTTTAATGAGGATGTTTGATAAGTGAACATGAAATTTGTTTTTAATGGGGATGTGTGCTAAGCGAATATGAAATTTGTTTTTAAAGAGGACGTTTGCTTGATATGGACGTCTGTTATTAATACTTGTAGCCTTTACAACTATATTTATAGCATAAGTATGCAATACATCGCTTTACTGGTGTTTAAAGAAATAGTATTGTTTTCTGGGCTTATGACCGATCCCTTCATATGAGAGCGACGATCTTTGTATCGGCGTATGTATCCTCGTAATGGAGGTTATTGTTGTTCAGTACCCGATTTGATTTATCGTTTCGGCTAGGTCATTCAATTCACTCTAGACATTACAATTAGGCAGAGATTTCCTCTTTAACAGCTTTATTAATGGAGCTCTAATGGAAGATTTTAAATTAAGATGAAACTCTTGTTTGTAAATTTAACATACATATTGTCATAAGGTTTGATAATTCCTTCATTGTGCTAAATTATGGATTACATATTTTACAGTTGCTGTGAATTTTTTGCTTTGTCACTAAAGGATTTAAAAACAAAGAAATAATCTAGTAATGCAAAAAAAGAGCAAAAAATGATGCTAAAAGTCTATACTTTTTTTGCATTAGATTTATTTTTAATTCTAAAGTATGTAGAATTATAACAAATGCTGATCTTTATATGTAAACGCAGGATTGTATTCAGTACTTCTATGACACTAAGACTTTACATCGTTAAATTCATTAATGTCTTGGCATTGGTAATAAAGAGAACGATATCTTTTCAATTATTTACAGCAGATAGAATTATTCATACTTAAGATCTCCCATAAACAAAAATTATTTTTTTATTGTGAAAGCTTTGATTTTAAATGGAATGCATTTAATATTGTGATGATTCTATGTTCGAAATTTCTTTAACTTTGAAATGTATTTTTGAATAAATATAGATAAACAATATGACTTAACTATACAGTTAAGTTTAATTTTGATAATTTCCCATAGAAATGGATTTTAGAATAACTGTTAATAAACGATATGTTTTATTCACATATTAAGCTTAGTGTGAATACTGTGTAGGATATCATTTTAGAAAAAAAATCAGGAGATGAAACTGCTATAAAATTCAAATTATTTGTTACTCTTAAATCTATTAAATTGCATGCCATTTAAATTCAAACTAAAAATTCCTTTATTTTCGAACTTTCTCATGCTTCTCAGAATCTAATTTGTGTAATTTTAAAGTGCAGCGTTAAGTAGCAATATCAACAGGAAATCATGCACCTAAAGCAAATAATTACACACTTATATTTCAGCAAAATCCTTTGCTAGAAAACATATAAATTATGCATCCTTTTCACTGTTTTCTTTATTTTAGATGCCTTAATGTGTTAAACCTCCAGTTCAAGATCTTAATTAAGTATATACAAATAACTTTTAAAGTTACTAAAATTAAGTAATTTGAAAGTTGATGAAGAATGATGTTAAATAGAGATCAAAATGTCAAGTTAAAAGGATAGAGCAATTAGCAGATTTAATTGGCCGCATATGTTTACCGCATTTTAGCTGCAACTGACATTATAGATGTGTTTTATTATTATTATTGAATGCATTTGTTAATAAAATGGATGTTTTGGCATTTGAATTTGTTTAAACTTTTAAATGGAAATATTAGTTAATTATTAATGAATTATTAGTTTTCATTTGTATCTTTTTTCTCTCTCATGCCTTTGCACTATTCGCCCCACTAGCAATCGCACATCGGATGTTTAAATCCCAGATTTAAAATTGAAATATTGATTTTTCTTTAAACATTAATATTCACAATGTTTTACATGTCTTGCCTTTTTACATTATAGATTATTTTTTTCCCTCTGAACAATTAACTTATATATATATATGAGAACTAGTCCTTCAGCTTTACTTTTTTTATAAATATTATGAAAGTTTGCCGCTTAATGTTCAACAATACATCTTAACTCATGTGTAATAACTAATTCTTATCTTAGAACAGTATTTATTTGAAATATATTTGCATACGTCATTCACGTTTGTAAACGGTGTGCCCTTAGTTGATATAATTGAAGAGTTCCCTACGGGCAAGGAATATCGAATTGGTTATAACGGTATAGTGTACTAAAATCCTACACCTTTGATCATTAGGTTGACGTTTTATCTCATCGCTATAGCCATACACCAATTATATCATCAAATATTAATTCTCAGATGCATGACTATTCGGTCGAAGTGACAGCATTATAAGAATGATAACAATAATGTTGTAGGTACCAAATATCCAACCGGAACTATAATAGAACATAATTGTGAGATTCTGTATTTTTCTTTTAGTAACGAAACAGTGTTAATATTTCGTAATTTGTAGTTAAGATTATACAACGAAAACATTATACGTTAATCACCATAATTTTTCTGGAATCAGATATGAAATTGATGTATAGAAGAAAATCAGTTCTCAGCAAATTAATTTGAGATCATGATACTGTACTTACAATTGATTGTAATGACAAAAACTTGTAATTTCGTTTAAAAATGTAGATATTTTTATTAAATATTTGGAAACAAAATTCTAATTTGCTTAAAATAATGTAGATATTTTTGTTAAAAATTTGGAAAAAATCTTTGATTAAAATAATGTAAATATTGTTGTTAAAAATTTGGAAAATTTTATATTCGTGATGCTATACGCTATAAGAATCTTATGATCACAGCAAAATTGAGCTGAATAGAAAATTAAGAATTTAGAAATAATTATTTTTTATTTTATAAATATAAATAAATTTGTAAATTTTATTTAGCATATTTTAAATACAGTCAAAATTATATACTTTCTTAAAAATATTTTTCTTTCACTTAATACAAATATTGCACTAGCAAGTGCTTCCCATTTGCTTTCTGATTACCATAATTATTTTATGATGAATATTATTAGAGATTTATACAACAATTATGTAAATAATTTTAAGATTATTTCTTTTTGTATTGAATTATTTGAAACAGTAATTGATGATTTTAATAAGTAGTCTAATTGTTGATAATTTTATGACAGATGTCATAACTTTAGAATGGAATTCTTTGTGATAATCTCCGTTGCATGAAAATTTCAGTTACCTATTTCAATTTACCATATTCTAAAAGTCCTAGAATATATTACCCTTGAATTGCATATTCATATTGTAAGTAAGTATATCTTACAAAATGAATCTTATTAATACAATCTTATTAATGCATCCATATAAAAATAAATTCTAAAATACATGCAAATTAGGCAGATTTTGTCTTAAAATGTATGTTTGCTTCATCTGCTTAACCTATTCCTTCCAAAAATCATCTGAATTAGGTTTGTGAGGTTTAGATACAAGTGATCCAAAATCTTCTACATTTTATCAGGCTTGTAAACAAGTCAAAAGGTAATAGGTATTAAAGGAATTTTCTGAATTATTTATTTAATGGAAAATTTCTAAATGTATATAATCATTTTTGATAAAGCAGTTAAATCTAATATTTATGGTTGGAAATTTTCATACTTATGGAATTATCATAATTGATTAATTTGAAATAAAAGCAATAACAGACTTATTTAAAGATTTCAATTACATTTTTTGTCTTCAATTTATTTTTCTCTTACATTTATTAACCAGGTTGCTTAAATGGGATAGGTCATACAAAGGAGTTATAGAATTAGCTAACTAGTCTGTAGGAACAAAAATGGTAAATTGTTAAGGAAAGAGAACTATTTATTTGCTTGATAAAAGAACTGTTTTTTCCTTCTTTAAAAGTATTCAGTTTCATAAGATGGTTATTCAGTTGGTTTATTGCGGATACTAGTGAGCTACAATGAATGTTTACTCAGATCAAGTATGAATTAGCTAATTTGGGTGGGCAATTATGAAATAAACATTAATGAATGAGTGAAATTTCTACATGAATTAATTGCCTGGATTTTTCTTCAGCCATATAAAAAAAAAGTCAGTAGTGCATTTGAAGGAAAATAAATTTTTCTGGAAGCTAATTAAGCTCATAAATATTATTCTTTGAATTATTTATCTTAGAATATTTTTTATTTTTATTGAGGCTTTGTCATATATTTATTTGCTTTTAAAATATTATTTTTCTATAATGAAAGTATGAATTTGACAGAAACATTTTTTTTATGGAGAATCTGTGTATACAGGAAGAATCTTATTTCTATTTTCTTGTATATGATGCATATAAAGAAAAAATATTGTTATCGTCAAAAAAAATCGAATCGAGAGTTTGACTGATGTTCGCGTTTGAGAACATTCCTGATCCCAAAAAGACATGCTTTTAGAATTATATTTGTCTGTCAGTGAACACAATAATTACAGAGAGCTTTAATTAGACGAATGAAATTTCGCTTAGAGTATCTAGTCGAAATTCCAAATTTCCATAAATTTGAATGAAAACCTTGTTAGAAAGATATGTTTTAACGGTTGTCATAGTATAATTTAACACGGTTATTACAAAATGAAGAAAGATAGATAGATAAAATCTGGTTCTCAGATTTAAAATCTAAAATGTAGAATTTAGAATCAAGCTCGTCGAGAGTTTGACTTCTGTTCGTGTGTGTTTTCACAAGCTTGTAAACAATATAAGTCAAAACTTAATGACTTAAATATATAAAATATAGTATATGATTTTGTGACAATGATTGCTTTTCCATTACACATTTTGGTTCTATTTCGTAGGAAAAAAATATTAAAAATACGCATTCGTTTTTCGTAAATTCGATCATTGATTAGGAGACGACACCTGAACTGGCATCTTCCTCTAAAAATTTCTGTGCCACACAAAGGGAACAATGTCTGGAGCTTTTGCTTCATGGATACACTAGGTATCCCTATATCAGAAACTGCATATTTATTAGTAACTAGCCACCTTTGGCGACCAGCCGGTTCGCCAATCTTAATGTTCGTTTAAATTTTAATAATTAAATAGGTTGAACCGGAATACTCCGGTCGTACCATTAAATATTTTACGCAATTCCAACTTTAATAGATTCTTGAGCAAAATATTTTAAAGCTTCAAATTTTGAAAGTCATATAATTCACTCATAATATTATAAAGGTCTTCAGTCATAACGTGATATGTATCTCTCTAATTTTCTGTTACCCCTCGTAGAATTTATGCTTTAAATTAAAGTGTAAATGATTAATCTGCAATTAATATAATAATATTTTTTACTGAAACAAAGCATTTTTTTTAATAATATGATTACTGATTATAGAGTCATTGAGCGTTTAAACTTTATGGGCACTAAAGAATATCTTTCTTAATTTATGTAATATCTCAAGAATTTGCCAACAAAATTTTCTCAGATTCATCATGAACAGATCGATTCATTAACAATGTTTAATTTTAAATGCATCAAACACTAAGAAAATAAAATGAATCGTTTAAAATAATTGGTCGAAAACAGGTTTAAAAAAACTACTTAAAAAACAATGTACTTAAAACTATAAGCATATACAAAAAAAAATATATAACTAACATAAATACAATTTAATTACAAAAGCATGCGACTAACCTAAAAATAATTTAAATCATTGAAAACAGGTTAAAAAAAAACTACTTAAAAAACGATGTACTTCAAACTATAAGCATATACAAAAAATATAGAACTAACATAAATACAATTTACTTACAAAAGCATGCAACTAAACTAAAAATAATTTAAATCATCTGTTGATAATGGTTGTCATGGCAACAATCAGAACACAATGCGCAGGCGTGAATTTTCTTCGCTGTTTACGGTAACGCAACTGCGTGAATTTTTCTACGCCAGTTGGGGTAACGCTATGCAGATTATACATTTTAAATTTCCGTTATTCTGTGTTATTTTAATTCAAAAGTACTTCAGAATGAATCTAAAACATGGATTAATTAACAATGTTTAATTTTAAATGCATAAAACATTAAGAAAATAAACAGAATCGTTTGAAATAATCCGCCGAAAAATATTAACCCTAGCCTCATTACTGTTGGGAGAAAAAAAAAATTGAAGCCTTACTCATTTGGCGGTGTGGAAAATGGAAGATTTTTTTGGCGGGAAAGTTAGTTTTTAATTAATAATTAAAATTCTAATTAAAATTTCAAAAAAGGCACCCCAGGTGCACATTCCCGACCTCTAAGGTATACATGTACCAAATATGATAGCTGTATGTCAAATGACCTGGCCTGTAGAGCGCCAACACACACACACACACACATACACACACACACACACACACACACACACACACACACACACACACACACACACACACACACACACACACACACACACACACACACACACACACACACACACACACACACACACACATTGAGCTTTATTATAAGTATAGATGAATACTTTCTAGGGAAAAAAAAAAGAAACACGGAGGAGAAGAGTAGTTCAGAGTTCATAATGTGAAGAATGGTTTAACATAAAATTTGACAGCTGCTCTTGTGGAAAAACTTGATATCACTCTTTAATTTTTGTCTATAATTTGTTCTGTTAATTAGACATATATTTTATAACAAATGTTTCCTAAATTATAAATATTTCATTAAGTTTTCCTTTTCCCTTTCTAGTATAGATTTTAAAGTATTGACATAAATTTGTATAATTTAGAATTTTAAGCAAAAAATATTTAATCTCAAATATTGTTGATATTTTATTAAATTTAACGAAAGTATTTCGTTTTCTTTTAATTAAATATTCTTCAACAATTTAGTATTTTTAAGTGTTTTTAACCTAATCTTTTTGCCAAATGTAAATGATATTCCACATTCCCATCCCTTCTTCTATAATTACGATGAAATCTGAGTAAAATTTAGGAAGGATATTGAACTTTATTCATTAGAGGTATTTAAAGCCCGAAAAAAAAGTGTAAAAAATTATTATATTTTCAGTTTTATATTATTTATAAAAAATTATTATTTATAATTTTATATTTTTTTCTTTTCAATAAAAAATAAATATATTTCATAATTACAGCAAATTTACCTATAGAATGATCATTTGTAAACCCTCTGTCTGGAAATAAAAACCGAAAAATATCTTTGAAGAAATGAATACATTCAGAGATGCTTTTAAAATATCAGTAAAGTACAAAACAGCAACAAACAAACCACTTACAAAAAATACGTAATAAGAATTTCGAAGAAAATAGAAATGCTATTCGTGATATTAACTGTTGATTATTATGAAACCTTACATTTTAACCCTACATATAAAACCTTATTTAAACCCCAGGCTAGACAGAGATATTAAGATATTTTAAGATCTTATATTTCATTATGCCCTTTTCAATACAAAGAATATTTGATTCGGAATCGCACTCACGTCATTTCTTAGAATATCAGGGAAAGTATTCCAAAAAGAAAGAGTTATTTTTAAATATCTGTAAGTAAAAGTACTACTACTCTACAAATTTCTACCTCGAGATTTTGATAAATTTCCAATTTTTATATCTCCCCATGAGACAAAGTCCAAGCATTTTTGGAATTAGATTTATCTGTCTGAGTACATGATTATCTCACGAATGTATTAAACTAAGATTATTAGATTATGCGTTTGTGATCACTAGAGCTCCAAACGGAATTAAATAGATAAATGGAATTTATATCGGTTTTATTATTAGACATTCAGATCTATTACCTATTCTGGTCGAAAATTGTCAATAGTTTTTGTCTGCCAATCTGTTTATGCAAGGAAATATGACTGTGATATTCGAAACACACAACAAAAAGGAGGAATTTTAGTTTTTGATATTTGCACAAAAGTTAAAGAACCATATCTAATTTGTGATAAGTTCCATACCGAACAGTATCTAAGTTTTGATCATACCACATGAGTGTGAATAAAAGAATAAAATTCCTCCTTCATAACAGAAAATATACTAATTTATTATGTAGGTTTGATACCGAAATTTTAGATATAAACCAAATTTTTCAATAAGATGAAAGTGAGTAACTTTTCACTATAATACAGTTACAAAAATCCACCAAATTGTTCAAAAATATACAAGAATGCCGAAATGGGAATTCTTCAGACAGTTTATAGCTGAATTTAAATGTGTTCAACAATAAAGTCTGCTTTATATCCTAAGTTGTTGCCTTAACGTGTATTCTGCTGCATTCAGAGAAAGAAATTAACGTATGATGTCTGAATTTGCCGCATGGTTTTGAATGAATGATTTTATTGATTAATCATTAACTTATTAATGAATGTAACACGAAAATATTTCTGAGAATGTCTACTCAACAGAAGAGAGAAAAAAGTTGATTTGGAAAATCAATTAAGAAAATTTATTCTTATATAAAAATGATTTAGTTTATGTGTATTGTAATTTAGTTTTAACAAAATTAGAGATTTATGAACCATTATCTTAAGGTTTCGAAAATGAAAAAGCAGTGAAGTTGTCAATAGAAAATATATTGTTAATTCTCTGATACGGAAATCCTAACACTTTTGCACATGCGCCAGTAGGCATTTATTTCAAAATAAGGGTGATAAGAGAAACAGGATGAAAGTCAAGGGTGAGGTCTAAAAAAAGAATTTTAGAAATATTATTGTCTTACTACATATTATCTCTTAAACTAGTTAAATCGTTCGAAAGTGCTAATCTGAGGAACCAGAAAGGAATAAAAGTTTTGGATGTATATAGGAGCATTATATCGATGGCAATTATTGACCTTCGCTCACCTAACACACAAAAAAAATCAACAATTATTGATGGCACTTTTCATGTCATATTTTTATCTTAAAGAGTGCTAGAAACGTAAAAATACACTGTTGATTTTGTCATAAATAAATAGAAATTGCAAACAAACGAATATGAGTAATCTTTCTAAATATTCCATCATAATGCTACAAAATATAATTTTTTATGAATAATAGTATATTAAACGATAATGATTGTGATAATTGTTTAATGATTATGCAATACAACCCATGCATTTTTTATAACCCATATTTAGTTTACGTCAAAAAAAAGTAGCTGAAGAAATTTAGTGAAGTTTTGAGTAACATTCATTATGTTCTTAAAAAACTCCTATTATTTTTGATTCAAGATACATGAAGCCAAAACCGCCATTTTTTCATGTTACTCAGAAAAAAAGCTGTCGGAATAAGTAATTTATTGAAGATAAGTTCTTGAAGGTGATTTTACTTTTCTACTCATTTAATATTAAACACCCTTCTATAAGCATATTATCCCTTTCACCTTAAAAATTACAAGTATAAATATGTAAGTGAACTGTCCGGCAAAATGTACCTAAATGATACGCGGTTTTATATTTGACTACATTCATGAAAATGTAATAGACGATGCAACTTCAAGCCAGATATTACTGATGGGGAATGCGATTATTAAAAAAAGAAATATCTTATTAAAAACGCGCAATATGTCTTGTATTTCAATCAAAATTTGCTTTAAATAAAATATTATGATAGATGATAAAGTTTTTGTAACAACTTTTTTTCTGGAAATAGATGGAACGTCAGGCAATAATAATCCGGATGATGACACGTGCGCCACTTTATTTGGAAGACAGATTTTTGAACTAAAAGATTTTACTAATATGTAAGAGCTGATAATTAAGTTTATAAAAAAAGAATATTTTTAAAAATTTAAAATTCTAAATTATCTTTTTTTTTATATTCGTGAAAAATTTGAAACATTAGAATTATTCTTCTTTTTACAGCAAGCTCCTGAATATTATTTAAAGATTTAAATAATTTATATTGTCTTAATATGATATCATATTCACCGTAGAAAATCTTCATTTAAACTTTTTGTTGATCAAAGAATCCCGTGATTTAATTAAATTATTTAATTAAAATGGATAATTAATAAGTTATTATTTTTCTTTTATAGAAAGCTGTACCATAGTTAAAAAATGAATTAAAGCAATTACCAGCCATATCAGTGTCCAGTTCTCTAATGAATGGATTCTACTCTATCCCACTCTGATGTGATTTCATTTCTTTCAGCAAAGACTCAAACATCAGTTTATTTTATAGGTCTAATTTAGTATTAAAGCAAAAGCATCAAACTATAAATTTCTCCCATATGTTTTTTAGCTTTATTGTCGTAGTATAATAAATGATAGCGCATGCAGACAAAGAAGAAAAATTAAATAATAAAACAGTAGCAATAGTTGGAGTCAAACTGGAGAAGCAGAAAGCCATTAATCTTTTTAGTCTCCTTCAGGCAAAAATCAGATATTTCAACTTAAAAGAAACGCACTTTTAAATAAGAAATATAAGATAAGAATTTTAGAATAATATTAGAACACTTTTTTTTTCTTAAACTCAGTGCAGTCTTTACTTCCTAAATTGCAGCATGAATAATTTTTATCTTGCAATATATAATTCGATTTCATTGTCTTGGATGCCTTCAAAAACGAAGAAAAAAGACTGACTTTCAAGAAGGTGCCTAAGTGATGCATTGAATTTTCTTTTATCTATACACTGATTGTTGAATTTCAAAAGCATTAGTATGATAAAGCATTCCACAACTGTTTATTCATTTCATTATTAGTGCTTCATTAAAATTTAGTCTGCTGTTTGTCATTGGAAGGTTAAAGTGGCGAAATATTTCTTATTACTTTATTAAATTCTCATTTTCTATGAGAATTTTATGTTTTTTTAATAATGGTTTCAGAAATCCTCTTAATTTAGGACATAAATCAGTAATTACTTTTGAAATGTATACATCAATATTTAGAATGACGAGAGATAGGTTATATGCACGTATGAGAGTCTTTGACAATTGGACAATGCAGGTACGTTAGGGTTTTAGCAGATTGACCAATTATTAGACAGTCGATGAGCCTATGCGATTTCCAAATTGTGTTTCCACTGATTGGTCACGAGTAAAGATTTGGTGGGTCGCGAATAGATGTTGGTTGCATATGTGCCTTTACATAATTTGTAAAGATGTGATGCGAATTCAAAAACTTCAACAAACGACATGAGAGCAAGACGATAGAAAATTGCGCAATAAGCAAACAAGCGATTCGTGTAGAATCAGAGATATTGATGAAACCAGCAATGAGTGTATTTCAGTGAACGAATGAAGTTTATAGTGGTTCTGGTTTTTTATACACGGTATATTTGTCACATGACTTGCTACTCATTCAAGTCATGTTTTCACACAATACCTTAGATACCAACCCACTAAACAGAGATCCTTTTCGTTATAAACTTTCGATTCAGTTAGCATACGAATTATTTTAGGAGCAATTTGTTGCAATTGGAGTATTAGATTCATTGTGATTTATATAAAAAATTATTATACTTAATAACAAATGAGTTCTTCTACAAGAAGTTTCCTTTGGGTCCCATAAAATCCTTTTTTGGAAAGAACATTAGTTGTTCATCTCTTAAAAAATTCAATGACTCGAGGATAAATTGGTCCACCATAGAATGAGATAAAAATGCACAATGTTTAAAAGTTTATGAACTCCTTTTCTAGATTTTTTTTTATTTGTGAAATTAGCGGATTAACGATAGCTAAATAGCATGATTTTAGATTTAAAGGAATATAAGATTCTATTATCATTCATGATGAAATTCAATTCTCCGCAATGTTTGCACAAAATGATAATTAAGACCAATAATAGCAAACATTTAGAACACCTTAGATGAATTATAAAAATAATTTATATATTCTCCATTACATATATTAGACACAATGGAAGAAAATATTAATTTAGCAAAATTAATTATTTTAGGAAAAAATAAATGCATATAAGGTTACGAATGAAGTCAGAAGATTATATCTATTACCGAATTTATTTTTATTAGAAGCTCTTTTATCAATAAATGTTTCTATATTATTGAAGAACTAGCGTTTTAAAAAATATACAGGTCTGCTTAGGATTCAGTTATACTTTTTATTTGATTTCTTGGATGGATACTTGGTTTGACTTACGAATGATTGCAATGTTGAAATGGTGCCTTTTTTGATTAAATAAAAACAAATATAGAAGTGATTGATAGAAGCATATATGATTGCACATATATAAGTACATATAGAAGTGATTGATAGAAGCATATATGATTGCACATATATAAGTACATATAGAAGTGATTGATACAAATGTGACAGAGAGTAAGTACAAGGTACATTTTAAAAATTAAAAATTCACGTGAAATATATATTTACAAAAAAATAAAATGATATATTTTTTTTCAAAATCTACTTTGAAAAGCACATTTAATTAATATTTAAATGAACATCCAAAGTTTATTATTCAGATAATCTATTAAGAATTTTATGGAATTCAATATTTAATCAAATAAAATAACAATATAATTTTAAGTCCATTGCATATAAATACGGATATTTAGGAATTTCAGAAGCACCTTCTTTTACAAGCATTTCCGATGAAACAGAGCTTTACATATATTATGGGATAACATACTTTTGATTCAGACTGAAATTAGTCAATGGACAGAGAAGAACCTATTTCACTGGTGGCAGTGTAAGAAGGATAAATATTTTAACGTATTGAAGTGTAAGCCTGTCGCAGAAGTTGAATTATTGTTTAGAAGACATGGACTCATATGGGAATTTTTTTATATGACATAATATTTACTAGGTTAGAATATATTCAGAATGCTGAAGAAAGTAACACAGGGAGTTGGAATAACAAAGAGCACCATATCTATCCAATGTTATCACTTT
Source organism: Argiope bruennichi (assembly GCF_947563725.1). Lineage (NCBI taxonomy): Eukaryota > Metazoa > Arthropoda > Arachnida > Araneae > Araneidae > Argiope > Argiope bruennichi. The sequence continues at coordinate 42,512,270 of NC_079154.1, read as the reverse complement.
TAAGAGAATGAAAACCTAAAAAAGACACTTCAATAAAGACGGAACTCGAATTGCAACGTTAAAAGCTTCCGGTATTTGACACTTAATTCCAAATTATTGTTGCAGACCAGTCCCAAAATTGCCCACCTTTAGCTGTATCACGGTTCCGAGGCATACTGTACATACACGGTTAGGAGAGAGTAAACTATATGTCCTCAAAACTTTGACATGTGCTCCACTAACTTTTTTTCAGTGCCAGAATCGATTACCCTAGTTTAGAAAGCATGTTCACTGGGTATCTAAACAGTGGGATTGTGTTTTGTTTAATGAGATACACAGGGTTCCTTACAATTTGAGTCATTTAATATTTCCACATGGAACCCACTATAGACTCGTTATAATCAAGAAAATGTCCTTTAAAAATATAGTTATGATGGCTACAGATTTTTCGTCCACTCAGAGGTCTAAAATGAGGGAAAGATAAAAATGGCTTTTACTTTTAAGGATAGTAGTGCTCTTCTTCTCCACGCATAATCACTGATTTCTTGATGATGAGAATATCATGCATTTTGAGTGATTGGCTTCCATCTCGTCTATCACTGAATCGACTGAATTGACTCGTTCCATCATTTGAATCGACTGAACACTTCAGGAAATAGGTTTTTGTATGTCATCAAGGCATCAAGTGTATTTGAAAATTTCAGATAGCTTTGAATCAATAATGGAAATGATTTATAACAAAAATCAGTAGATTAATTTCATCTCCAGCTTATTCAGAAGTTATGCTCACTGACTTCCTCACATGTGAAGAATATAGCCAATTAAATTTGATAAAGACCATAAAGTATTAGTTTTACTAGAAAATGTATGTATTTTTCCTATGCTTTAGGGACCATTTTCATCATCTTATTGAATATTGTAGTAGAATACAACCAACACTTTTATTATGTGTCTTATATATGTTAAGTATGTCTTGGGGTAAGATTTCTTAGTTAATTTATTTTAATTAATTAATTTTAGTTACCAAAGACATTGTTATTTTAGTATATGTCAAGTACAATATAATCTTATAATTAAATATAATCTCATGAAATGAAATTTTATTTGAAGTAAAAAGTTAATTTACCTTGGAATTATTGATTATTCTTTAAAAGCTTCATTTCATTTTTTGGTCTTAAAACTTTCAATTCAAGTTAAGTTAAACAGGTTGCAAATGCACATGAAAGAATTTTTTTTTTTGCTTGTGGGAAAAAAGATATATGAAAAAGATAAATATATAAAAGAAAGATTTAAATATATAAGACAATATATAAAAGATATATATATATATATATATGAGAGAGAGAGAGAGACAGAAAAAAGATATATAAAGAAGATATATATAAAAAGATATATATTACTATAAAAGATAAATATATATATATATATATAAGTCATATAAGATAGCAATTGCTAATATTTAGCTCCATTTGAGATTGAAGCAAAGTGTAAATAATTCTGGGTAGTTTCTTCTAAAATTTTTTTATTAATTAGCAAATATTTTCTAATTATTAACAAACATCAAAGTCTCAAAAGTAAGTTTTAATTAACTACAAAACACATTTTCATAAAAAAATATCAAACTAATCCTTTTGGTATCGATAATTTTACAAAAATGAAATTTAAAATAAATTTAAGAATAAATGAAATTCCTGAACATGAATTATCACTTGAGTTTTGAAAAGAGCATGATAAATGGGCTGTGCCACCAGGGAGTTTTACATTTGAGCTTTAAAAAATAAACAAGAAGGGAATATACTGAAATAAATTACTCCCCTGAACATAAAATCACCGAGATCGTTTCCTTCTCAAATTTATTCATTCATTGCTTTGCCATTATGAAAGTCCCAGAAGAGTGAAAAAAAAAAAAAAAAAATGAAATGTTCGGACAGAGAAAATTTCTTCATATGCTAATCCTACTATTCTACTGACATTTTAACAGATTATCAGGTCCATTTCTCCCGAACTAACATTATGCAATTGGATTTCTCCCTATGAAAATGAATGAAAAAAAGTTGACGCAGAGAAAAAAAAAAAAAAAAACGAAAGAGAAAATTGAAGAATGGATTTTATGTTTCGAAATACGGTAAAGAAGCCTTCCTAATTATTTCAAAATTACTCTCAGGTTGATTTTTTAATATTGGAATTATAATGAATGCGTTTTTTTAGTTGATATTTTCATCATGCTTCGTTGATTGAATTCTTTTGGAAACAAAAGCTGCATATTTTCTGAAGCTTAAAAATTAATTTTGCATGCAAATAAATTTTCTCTTTATATCTGTTAATCATAACAAAAGCTTTTAAAATTACTATATGTTTTTTTAAATCACTATAGAACTATGCAATAAAAAAAGAATGACACAGTCAACAGTAATATATTAGAAATTTTCTAAATATTATTTATGTTAAAGAAAATGTATCATATTTATAATTGTTTAGAAAGAAGCCTCTTTAAAAAATAATGAAGAAATCTGAAGAAATTTTAACGATAATAAATTTTAATCTGATAATAAATTTTATGAATATGTTTTTTTTTAGAAAATGATAAGGATTTATAGTATTTTCATGAATTATTTTTATAAAATAAGCTAATGAAATGGCATCATACATTATTTATAACAAAATATAATATTTTTATCAAATTGTTATAAGCTAGACTTTTTATTTTTATTTATCTGAAAAAATTTCATTAAGACTGATTTGTCTTTAAAATTCAGGTTCTTTATTTTCTGTCTTAACTAAGGTTCACTTAAAAAAAAATATTTCCATGCCATACTTTTCTTTCTTTAATTTCTCTAACTGTTCAAAGAATGTTTATTCAGATACAAAAGGTGTATATTTTTAAAATAATTTATTCAGAAAAAGGTTATATTTTTTAAGCGAGAAATAAATTATTTATTAGATTTCTTAAAATACAAGTGATTCGCAAATGATAATTAATCATTTTGTAATTGAAAATCGATTTTATGGTAAAACCAATCGTAAAACACAATTTCGTACAATAAAGTCAATTTTATTTAATGCAACATTTATCTTACGAAATATTTTTTTTAATATTTTTTATATCTATTCTGATATTCAACACATTACGAAAATCGCTTGTTTTTGAGATGTTGTATTAATATTAAAACATAAATCTTTAAACATACAGTTAAATATATGCTTAAATTTATAACCTATTTTTAATTAAATTTATATTTATTATATTATTAAATTTATATTTATATATAAAGCAATGCATTTTAAATTAAATTCATGGCTGGTTAATTAATTTATGAGGAAATTGATTTAATTTAACTATTATCGTATAAATACAGCATTTCCTTATAATTTATAAATTATAAATAATCTACGAGTATAGTAATAAAGTACAAATAAGCTAAATGTCATTCCTTATTTTTTTTAAAAAGAAAAAAAAATAGCAAAATTACACTATTTTATACATTTTTATTTTTTTTTTGAACATTTTAATGAATATTTTCTTTATTTTTAAAGAAAGCTACAACTCATTGCTAATTTCAAATCTTTGAAAAAAATCAGATTAAAAACCCTTGAAAAAAAGAAATCAAAATAAAGTGAAACTTAACTTTTTATAATGATAATTACATACATGCGATCAAATAGGATATACTGATATGTGAATGCGGAACACAGAGATAATCAAACTGTTAAATGATTCTTATTTGAAAAATAGCAAAAAATACTCAAAACTGTAAGATCTTTTTCTAAAATCTGAGGGCATTTGAACTAGAAAAGCAGACAAATAAAAATAAAAAAAATGTTGGAAGAAAATTCAGTATAGGTTTAAATATTTCATTAGAAGCAATGAATTAAGGAAAGAGAGAAATAAAAACAAATAAATAAAAATTTGACTAAATCAATAAAAAAGAATGTCATATCATCAATGAAATCTGAACAAAGAATTACATATTTCCATTCGAAAAATCAGAAAAAGATAAATCCAAATGATTAATTAAAATTAGCTAAGAAATAAAATGCTATTTGAATATTTTTAGCAAAAAATAAAAGAAAATAAAACACAGTAATCAATTAAATGAATGATGGAAATTACATTGTTATTGTCAAAATTAACTCGGTTCACATTATTTTGATTAAAAGTTGTAACAATTGTTTAACAAAAATTGTTTAAGTTGAATATGTTTTAAAGTATAATTAATTATTTTTGGAAATAAGGTACTAAAATGATTTAGAATACAAAATAGGCATAATGTTTCTGAAGGATTGATACTTTAAAACTAAATTGTTCATTATTTTAATTTTAGAAAGAAATTAATACAAGGTGAGACGTAAAATTGATTAATTTATTATTATTAAGAAAATTCGCATCAACGTATTACTTGCTGTCTTATATTCATTTCTAAATTTGCCTCAGATGAAATTTTCTTTGGGCTTTAACATTTTTTGGAAAAAACAAACAAACAGTGTTTTAAAGGAGGAAACTTATAAAAATTATTATGACTTACATGTTCCCAGATATAAAATATGTCGATATATATTCTTAATAAAATTATAAACATTATAGTTGACTACCTTTAATAGATAAGATAAATTACCTGCGAATCTGCTAATGGTATTTGTTTAAAGTGTTTCAAATCAATTATAATCAAGTTATTGTTTTGCAATAATTTATAAAATTACACTTTAGTTTTTTCAGTACTGATATGTAATTCACATGTTCCAAATACTTTATGTTCCATTAAATTTTTATGTTCAAAATTTTTTAATAAAATAAGTACCTATATTCTGACTCACTCTGTAGCAGGGGAAGCAACTTTGCACTACTATGGCATCTGTGCTGAAAATTGCAATAGATAATTATAATCATAGTCAAGGACTAATAAAAGATTCTTAATAAAGTATTATAATTTAATTAAGAAATAATAAAAGTTAATAAGAAAAAGTTTAGTTTAATGTTAGTTTCACACGATGAACAATTATAATTGTGTAATCAGATTTTAGCACACTCAATTGAACATTTTGTTACTAAAGAAAGCAACTTCACATGAGGAAATCTGAGAGATCCCCGATTCTTTCAAAAAAGGAGGAAAAGGCAATTGCAGTTTGTGTGTCCCTTCTGTTACTAGTATAGACCTTAAAATAAAATTAAATAATGAACTTTATTAAGAAAGGTGTGGTAATGGATAGATTTATTAATAAATCATTGAATAATAATTGGATAAAAGGATTTCAAAACATTCTCTTCATTTCACTGGATCCAGTAGAATACAATTAATATAATATTACGTTATGTGTTATTATAAACAATCATATGTGAAGTATACCATTTTGGAAATGAGCAGACGAGGAATTCTTTTCAAATGATAGCTTTCCTTTTTCTTTTTTTTATGATTAAGCAGGTTTCAAATTTTCGGAGCTTTTAATAATTCTTTTTTCAATCCATGACCAAGCAGTGCACATTATCGCTTAACTCAGCATGACAAGGTATGTAATCATGTGGTAACATATTAATAGCTACTAAGGGCTATTTTTCAAAAGTTTAGGAAAAGTATTTATTTTAAATGTTTTGTTTTCCTCTTAATATTGTAACTCAATATTAGACAGTGAAAGTTTGGGAAATTGGAATCCGAGAGAGTGGAAAAAGCAATACTTTACAGCTGAAATGTTTAACTGAAGTTAGAGTTGAAATGATTCAAAAATAATTAAATTTACAACTCGTGGATAAATTTAATTTATTACTTATGTATATTTTTGCATATTTTCATCCAGGCACGTAATGAAGCAAATATTTTATTCCGGTGAATTTGTTATTAAAATGCACCAAAAAATTAGAAGGTACAAAGAATTTTTATCTATGAGATCACTTCATATAATAATTTCGTAAAGAATATAATATAATAATATCCTATTGAATTATTGACCAAAATATTTCTTTGGTAATCTGCCAAAGAAGAAAGAAAATGAGAAAAGTAATTCTTATAAAGAAATATATGCAAATAAATCTGAAATTATTTATGAAAATCGGTGAGAAAAAAGGTAGTTATTTTTTATTAATATTAATATTCAACACATTTCTTTTAACTTAATAGCACAGACCCACGAACGACAGCGATAACAACTCATTGCTTAAACTCCAGGCAGCACAAAACCATTTTCTAAAAGAGGAAATGAAATGCGATTCGGAATGTTGAGATTCACTATGATCTGAGTCACCCAGTCCATTGTTCCACTGCGTTACATTATGCAAACACAGTTCTTCTTTCTGGAATTAATTTACGTCCCTTTGGCAACTAGTTATCTCCTTCATTCACTCTACTGATCGCAGCGGGTAATCTCTTTTCACTCAAAACAAGTTACAACTCAAAACCTTTGTTTGTTTTCCAGCTTTCTGAACCTGAACAAAATACTAACCTGAGGGCTCGAACGGCAATTAAGTTCTGAACCATCTTTTTAAGACATCAGCTGACATATCCATCGTCGTCTGAATTTTGCCAGATCCCTAAGGCAAACAAAAGAGGGGATAACCTCATCGCGGTTGGGTAAAGCGAATTTATTTATTTACTTGTTGCTTTTTTTATTGTTTCGCTGAGAAAGGATTTCGTAACACCGATTTTTGCTTCTAGTTGCCCAAAGGGAAATAAATTATGAAAGGAAGATCGATTCATAATTTTGTGGAAAGAATGAAACTTTGTTTTGTGAAGATTTATTTGTTTGTTTTATTCAAATTACCACTATAATGTCACGGTTAACCTTTGTCTTTAATTTTGTTTAAAATTAAATTGATTTTCTTTTTTTTAAATAATTATTTTTGACATAGAAGCATAAATGAAGTTGTTTGTAGTAGAATGTGTCATAGACATATTGACATATATTATCTCCGTGAATGAATAAGCGACTATGATTGCATTATTCATTTTGTACAATATTTTCTGTTATTTTTCAAACAAACTAATGGATGCATCTATAAGGTTATGAAAATTCATGATATAAATCTGTAAAGAGATAAATACTGTCATATTGTATATTTTTATATTCTATTCAAAAGTTAAACAAAAGAGCATTACATGCCCTAAGATAATTCTATAGTGGCTTTTTTTCAGCAATTATCTTACAATATAATTTAAAAATGATGTTACAAAAAGGAACACTCTTGAAAAAATAACAAATTTTATAGAAGCAATTTTTAAAAATACACTTTATTAATATATATTATTTTGGTTGTCTTTATTTTCTAATTTTAATAACTTATTATTGCATATATTTTGGAATCTACTGTGGTATCTTATATCTTACTACCACATGTTTTCTCTCATTCAATATATATATATATATATTAGACATGTATGGAATCCAAATTTATATATGGTTATAGATTTACTTATAACTACATTCCGAAAATTTTAGAACAGTGTATTTTTATATAGAAAAAAAAAGATGTAAAAAGTTTTAGACATCCAGCACATCAGAAAGGGCAAAGTCAATTAATCAATTCCATCTTTATGAACAAGAACAGAATCGCGTGAAAGTGAATAATAAGTTGAGATTGTAAGAAACATTGGCTCTATAATCACAAGTTTACTACATTTTTTAATTGTACTAATTCAAACGTTTAAAAGGCGATTTCCATTTGAAAATAATAATTAAAAGCTATCATTATTAAATGCGATACAATAAAAAAATGAAATCATATAATATGATAGGTATAAGAAAGAAAAATAAGAGATAAACCGTAATAGCAATAAAGAAATAAAAAGAATGAAAAAAATGTCAGTAAAAATTCATAAAAAGAAATATTAATGAGCCTTTTAACCGAAATCTTGGTTATTATGATTACTTAAATCTATCGTAACGACTTGGCATTCAAAGGATGTCTCGTTTGATAGTTAAAACTCTGTTTTTAAATACGAAGTAAAAACGTTTATATCAGACTAACTTTTTTACAGTATTAGTTAGAGAGTTTTATGGAATTATTTTTATAGATAACTGAGTAATTTGGAGAAGTTAACAAATCCCAATTTTTATTAAAATTTTTCTTTAAATTCTTTTAAAAATAAATTTAAAAAAATTATTTGTATCACTGGTTTTACTTGATGATTTTTGTCCATTTTTTTACAATCAATAGAGAAAAATTTATATAACACGCGTTTATTGACGTTGCATGCGTTAAGTTTTGAGGTGATTGTTAACTCCTTTAAAATATTTATTAAATTTATACTATTATAACTCACTCCAGTAAAATGATGAAATACAATATAAAATTTTGTATTTCATCATTTTCATTCTGGTTTAACCATGTATGCAAAATAGCTTAAGTAATATTATCTGGCATCACTTTCAAATATGATTGTTTTTTTCAATTGAGTATTTCTTCGAAATGCTTTTGTGTATGAAACTTTTTTTTTAAAATTCAATTTACTTAACAACCCATAAAAGACACATACACACATTCTCAGTTGTTTCTTAAATATTTAAATATATACTTTTATTCTAAACTTCAAACATATATTTTGATTTATCTTTGCCGTATTTCCTAATAATTTTCAAGACCATTTCTGTAATTCATAGCAATTATATTTTTCGCTTTGTTTCTCCTGCCATATGTAATCGAAGAAACAATTATTTCTTATCTGTGACAAATTATCAACTTTTAATCCTAAGAGAAAAGGCAATCAGTGGAACGCGATAAAAACAATTTCACATACTAAAAAGCAATTTCACATTAAGCATTTCTCTTGAAAGTAATATTTAAATGAACGAGATACCTCTTCTATATTACTTCGAAATACAAAATTCGTGCATCAATTTTCCTTTCTTCTTTTTTATATCAAATATTTGCATTCATTTTCATAGGAAGAATTCCGATTGCATATCAGTAGCTTCACAAGAGAGAGATGAATCTGATAATCAGTTAAAATGTCAGTGGAGCGGTAAGATTAGCATATGAAGGAATTTTCTCCGTTCGAAAACATCCTTTTTTCCTTACTCTTTTGGAACATTCGTAATGACAAAGCGATGAATGAATGCCTTTGGGAAGGGTCAGAAAAATTATTTTGGTGATTTTCAGTTCAGAAGAGTTATTTATTTCTGTACACTCACATTTAATTTATTATTTAAGTTTATTTATATAATATTTATCTTTAGTTTTATTTTATTATTTATGTTTATGTTGTTTATTTATCTTATGTGTATTTATCTTTATTTTAATTTCATTATTTAAGTTTATTTTGTGTATTTATTTCATATTTATTTATCTTTTATTTTTATTTTATTATTTATGCTTATCTTGTTTATTTTATACTTATTTTTATTTTTATTTTATTATTTATTTTAATTTTTTTATTTATTTTAATTTTTTAGGTTTATTTATTATGTTCATTATTTTTTTTATCATTTTTTTCATTAATTTAAGCCAAAAAAAAATCCTTTGGAGAATAATCCCATTTTTTATTCAGTTTTAAATTTCGTGCGAGTTTTTGGTGTATTCGAATTATTTTGGATGTTTTTCCAGTTCTTTCCCTTTTTACAGAGTTACCAAACATAAAAATGTTGTGATATGGTCCATCCTATCACTTTTTAAAATTTAATTAAACTATAAATATCATTTTTGGGATGTCGTTTGTTAAATAATTGAAATGAAAAATTAATACCATTAGAAAAATATAACTCGGTTATTTTAATTATCGTATAAAATTCTTTTCTATTTTAAGGGCGATTTTGCCAAATGCAGATAAAATTTTTATAAAATTTGCCCAGAAAAATTCCAAATGAAAAGAAAAAATTATAAATTTAATTATATATTTTATATTTATGTTTTTAATGACATTTTTAAAAATTTTTTCTAATATATTATTTTTATTACTCTTAAATCTATAGTATAAAATAGTATTACTCTTATATGTACAGTTGTAAAATATAGCAAAGCTTTATTGAAATCATAGTAGCTTTCATTACAAATTATTAAAGTGAATTTAGAAAATAATTGAGTTTATGTTTGAAATAATTCATTTAAAATGTCTAGTTTAATAAAAATATAAATATGCTCTTATTTTATAAATGTTGAACTCTTTCTTTTCTTTTATTTATTGATACAATCACAAAAATAATTTACTAGTGCAGTACTTAATTCCACAAAATATTTGTGTGTTTTTTTCCATCTTCAAATAAAAATGGATAACATATTTTAAATGCAAGAAATTTGACACCCTTCTAATTTTTTCAAAGAAAACATCTGACAACCTTAGCAATGAGGATTTTATTGCCCAAGAGATAAAGAAGTAGATAAAAATAACCTACCACCCATTTATTTCAACCAAACCTCTCTCATCAAAGCTGATCATCGAAAACTTCACAAAACTACCTCTTTGTCGTATTAGACCCCCATTTCTTAGAGTTACTTTTAAAAGGTAGAATTAAGGACACTATTTTGCTCTTGATTACCCTTTCATTTATATTGTTTGATAAAAGGAGGCTAAATTGATTAAGTTTAAACTTCTAGAAAAAGAATTCCATTATTTGATTTATACAGCAAGGAAAAAGGAAGATAAAAATTCTTCGAAAGTTCCTCAAAGAAGCATTAGTAGCTCATATAAGGCTATTATTTTTCGATAAAAGCATTTTGTATAATGAATTTTTAAAAGCTTAAGCTTCCTGAAACTGCCCTCTATTTAAGCAAAAAATCTTGGTAAAAAGAGAAACGAAATTCTAATGAATTTCCGATGATTTTAATGTACAGTGAAATTCTTATATATCGAATTTCCAAATATAGGATATCTTTCATGTATATTAAATTTTCAACAGTTTCTACGGAACTAATATAATTGTTGTATATGACTTAAAAATTAATTATACTTATTGTAGTCAATAAACAACCATTATTATCATTTGTATGTTATAATATAAATTGCATAAAAATTAAAACATTTATTTCGTTGATTCGATCTGTAATAAAAATTATCACAATATCGGATAATAACACACAATAATGATTTCCGAATCATTATTGTAAATAAAATAAACAAATACATGGAAATCATAAGTTTTTCCTGTTTTCTAATGTGCAAATTCTTTATTTGACTTCTCCGATTCTTTATACAAAAACATTATCGTATGACCGAGAATTTTCAAAAATTATTGCTTCTTGGATTTGTCCTCTATTTTACAAAACAATCTCTAATAAAAAACAAAATCAATTTTTATTGAATCTTCGATGATTTTAATATAGAATGGAAATCTTATATATCGAATTTCCATATATTGAAAAAGCTTTCAGGTATATTAAATTTTCATCAGTTTCTATATAACGAATAAAATTTTTGCTTATCACATAATAATTAATCTTAGATGTTGTAGTCAATAAGTGACCACTGATGTCGTTTGTATATTGCAATATAAATTTCATGAGGATGAAAAGAAATATTTCCCGATTCTTTCTGCAATTAAATTTATCATAAGGCCGGAAATCATTATAGTAAATGTAAAGAACAAATACCTGCGAATCATATGTTATTGTTATCTTCTTATTCACAAATTCTTTTTCTGATTTCGATGCGAAAAATTAAGTTTAAATTCATTCTAGCTTTCGATTTTTTATGAAGATTAAAGTCTATGAATGGAAATTTGGAAATGTAAAATAAAATTAAGCTTAATAGAAGACATAGAAAGTGGGATAAATAAAGTCGGAGAAAATTGGGAAATTCCGAAAAGTATCGTGTCAGTAATTTCGGAAAAACGTTATTTCTGAAGTTTTTAAAATACATTAATTTGATCGTTTAATACTTTTAAATAATTTCACCTCTTTAATTTAATCATGCATAATCGTACTTAGGAAGATAATATGAAACTTGCTATATATATTTGTTTATATTGAGATTTCTCTGTAACATAATTTCTGTTTATCGAGTATTTTTTTCAGAATTCTTCATATTTAATACCTGAATGTTGAATGTATTTTGTTGAAATAAATTCAATATTACTTTATTTAATTAACTATTTTAACTTTACTTAATTAAGTTAAATTATCTTAATTCTTTTAATTCAATTTCTTTTTTAAATAAAAATCGTGAGCTACATCTCATCTTTCCCAAAATTTTATAAACAATTTGTTTTTTTTTCTGGTAATGCAAAAGACTGACAAATGTTTATTTGTTAACGTTAGCATAAATATTTGGAATCATTTTCTTTAAAAATCTATCTCATTATTAAGAAAGTAACAAAACCGTCATTAATCTACACGCTTTAAGATTTACATTTCATTTATTTCTCTCTTAACTAGATGAAATAAATTCTCTAAAGTATTTATATTAATTAACAAACATGGCCCTCTACGTGATAAAGAAAACAATTCTTTATCATAAATAAACTTTATGAAGAATTACAAAGCCATGCAAAGTTGAATGAAGTTCATAATGTAAATAAGGATGACAAAAATTTTATAAACTTTTTTTTCCCTTTTTCTCGTAATGCAAAATGATAAATTTCCATATGTTAATTTATTCAAAATTTTTGGAATCTTTTTTTTTAATTTATCTCATTATTACCAAAGAAATAAAAGCGTCATAAATCTACACGCCTTATAGTTCAATAATTTCTCTCTTAACTAGATGAAATAAATTTTCTAAACCATTTGTATTAAATAAAAAACATGGCCATCTACATGATAAAGCAAACAATTTTTATCATAAATAAACTTTATGAAGAATTACAAAGCCATGCAATTAACTGACTCTACAAAGCTGAATGAAATTCATATTATAAATAAGGATATAAAAAATTTATAAGCTATTTCTCCTTTTTTTCTCGCAATACAAAATTCTGACAAATTTCCATATGTTAACGTCATCATAAATTTTTGGAATCATTTTCTTTAAAAATCTATCTCATTATTAGCAAAGCAACAAAAAACCGTCATTAATCTACACGCCTTAAGATTTATATTTCATTTATTTCTCTCTTAACTAGATGAAATAAATTTTCTAAATCATTTATATTAAATAACAAACATGGCCATCTACATTATAAAGCGAACAATTCTTTATCATAAATAAACTTTATGAAGAATTACAAAGCCATGCAATTAACTGACTCTACAAAGCTGAATGAAATTCATATTATAAATAAGGATATAAAAAAATTTATAAGCTATTTTTCCTTTTTTCTCGCAATGCAAAATTCTGACAAATTTCCATATGTTAACGTTATCATAAATTTTTGGAATCATTTTCTTTAAAAATCTATCTCATTATTAGCAAAGCAATAAAAAACCGTCATTAATCTACACGCCTTAAGATTTATATTTCATTTATTTCTCTCTTAACTAGATGAAATAAATTTTCTAAATCATTTATATTAAATAACAAACATGGCCATCTACATTATAAAGCGAACAATTCTTTATCATAAATAAACTTTATGAAGAATTACAAAGCCATGCAATTAACTGACTCTACAAAGCTGAATGAAGTTCATATTATAAATAAGGATGACATTCGAGGTTAAACTTGAAATTTGGGGAGCAGTATTTCATAATTTTAACTCAAAGTTAAAGGTTCTATTCCTAAACCACTGGATTAATTAAGATTCCTTCTAGAGCGTCGTCTACCAAACATTGCGCTACTCAGTAATTCACTTTAATTGGAAGAGATTAAACCAGCACACTCCTGGTTTTAATTAAGAATCCTAATAAAAGGATTATGTGCTGTGACTATAAATATGTTACGGGAAACTATAGTCAACTTGACAACAATATCTCCGGCCAATTTATGAAATAGTTTCTCCAATTCTTGCTGATGCAGCAATGTTCATTCAAGTGTACATAATAGCTGATATGAGTTTCCATTTAAATTAGTAAATGCGAGATTTAATGAAACTTAGTGAATTAGAGAGAAAGGAGGGTTTGATTTCGTTTTAAAAGTAATCATTGAAAAGTCAGATGCACATAATTTAAATACGAATGGCTTTAAAAGTGCAAGCAGGGTTTAATGTCATTTATATGAACTATATTCTTGTAATGTAAAATTTATTACTCAAGTGAAATAATTAATTTGAGATAAGACAGAAGAAAAATCAATGTCTATTAATATTCAATTAATATAAATTATATGGCTGTGATTAATTGATTTTGCATTGATAGAATGTTATTTCAAATTGAATTTTATTAATGTATAGATAGCACAGAGACTAATATTGTATATATTATATCGAATGTCGTATCGATTTCTAGTTGGTTTATAACTGCAGGCTACCAAAATGAAATAAACAAACAAAAAAAAGAGCAATCGTAAATCGTCGGAGGTAGTCACCCCAAAACTTTCGTGCATATTCTCTGATAAATGTATTTGCGTATTATTCACAGAATGCCATTTGAGAACAGTAGTGAAGAAAGAGCCTATTAGTATTCAACATTTGGCGATTAATCGTTGTAATGTTGTTAATGCACAAGCACCAGAATATGATTGTGTAATTTGGATTTCTAAATTTGATTAAAATCAAAATTAGACGCATAGCTATAATTGTAGCCACAAGATTGCATACCAACTTTTTTTATTTTTAAATCATGCATTTTGGAGCTATTGCGTTTACATACTTGTAAAAGCACAGATCTGTAGAGAGTTAAACACTAGATGGATTTGATTCTAAATTTATTACACATTTACACTTTAGATATTAAATCGTCGTACCAGATGTTACCCATCTAGCGACATTATTTTATAACAATTCCACCATTTTGTAGTTAAATTAAATTCAGACAGCTGGACTGACACTTTTCATTAAATTGATTTCTTTCAAAATTTGATCGAAACATATAATTTTAGTGTTAATTCAATATACAAAATTTCATCCGTCTTGCTCAAGAGTGTCCAAGTTATAGCGTTCACAGATTGAAATAATTCCAAATGAGTATTTTTCGATGCTAGGAAAATTTCAAAAGTGGAAATTCGTTAAAAGATCGAATTAGAATTCTTTGAAGATTAAATGGTTTCTGTTACTCTGATATTTCGTCTATAAGAATTACTACCTCTTTGGCCGAAAATTAACATTAATCAAGATTTTATGATTTATAGTTTTAAGTCTCAAAGGATCTGATATATTTCAGAATGATAACCAACGTTCTTTTTCCAAGTTTATCAATTTTAACTTTATTTACTTTATCTCATACTAGCCGCCTTTGGCGACCAGCCGGTTCTCCAATCTTAATGCTCGTTAAAATTTTAATAATTAAATATTTTATGTAATTCCTACTTTAATAGCTTCTTCATCAAATATTTTAAAGCTTCAAATTTTGATAGTCATGTAATTCACTCATAATAATATAAAGTCCTTCAGCCATAACATAATATGTATCTCTCTAATTTTCTGTTAGTTCCGGTAGAATTTATGCTTAAAATTAAAATGGAAATGACTAAACTGCAATTAATATAATAATATTTTTTACTGAAACAAAGCATTTTTTTAAAAATTATATGATTATTGATAATAGAGTCACTGAGCGTTTAAACTTTATGGGCACTAAAGAATATCTTTTTTAAGTTATGTAATATCTCAAGAATTTGTCAAAAAAATTTTCTCAGATTCATCATGAACAGATAGATTCATTAACAATGTTTAATTTTAAATGCATCAAACTTTAAGAAAATAAAATGAATCGTTTAAAATAATCGGTCGAAAACAGGTTTAAAAACTACTTAAAAAACGATGTACTTAAAACTATAAGCATATACAAAAAAATATATAACTAACATAAGTACAATTTACTTACAAAAGCATGCAACTAACCTAAAAATAATTTAAATCATCCGTTGATAACGGTTGTCATGGCAACAATCAGAATGCGCATGCGTGAATTTTCTTCGCCAGCTCCGGTAACGCAAATGCGTGAATTTTTCTACGCCAGTTGGGGTAACGCTATGCAGATTATACATTTTTAATTTCCTTTATTCTGTGTTATTTTAATTCAAAAGTACTTCAGAATGAATCTGAAACATGGATTAATTAACAATGTTTAATTTTAAATGCATAAAACATTAAGAAAATAAACAGAATCGTGTGAAATAATCCGTCGAAAAATGTTAACCCTAGCCTCATTACTGTTGGGAGAAAAAAAAATGAAGCCTTACTCATTTGGTGTTGGGGAAAATGGAAGATTTTTTTGGCGGAAAAGTTGGCGGTGGGGAAAATGGAAGATTTTTTTGGCGGGAAAGTTAGTTTTTAATTAATAATTAAAATTCTAATTAAAATTTCAAAAAAAGGGACACCAGGTGCACATTCCCGACTTCTAAGGTATACATGTACCAAATTTGATAGCTGTATGTCAAATGACCTGGCCTGTAGAGCGCCAACACACACACACATACACACATTGATCGTTATTATAAGTATAGATTAAAGAAATGACAGTTTGTACTGTAATAATGTAGATACCAAATTCTTTATATGTAATTAATAAAATAGAATTTCAGTTTAGAAATATAAAATAAAAGCTTTTTGATTAGCAATATTCAATAATTTGAATTTATATTTTAAAACAAATGATCAAAATGAGAATTCAAATAATACTTTAAATATATAATTTGAAAATAAATGGAATCCAATGGAAAAATGGCTGATTTTTTTCTTCTGGAATAATATTAATTAACATTTGAAATATACATTTGACAATTAGTAATCTAGATAATATATGAAAGGGAATGATTCTATTTTTTAATTTGTATAAGAAAAATCATCCATTTTCTGCTATTAAAATTAAAATATTTCAAATATAATCAATGTATAAAATAAAGGTAATTATACATTAATCATAATGAAAATTATCAATTCCTTTAATCTTAGCTCTAGAAATTATTGGATCTTAATACTAGTATTCCTTTCAGGCTAATTCTTATTTCGCCCAATAAGATAACGGACAATTTATATTACGATCTTTGGTACGATGATACTCTTTCTATACTTATTTCCAACCAGTTGAGCATCAATTCAAATCCACTCTAACGAGATTTCTATACGATCTCTATTTAATGATAATTTTTAATCATTATAAAGATTCTTTGCCAATCCATTCATTTCATAATGGCTTAATAATACTTTTCTCATTATCTAGACAATTTTTTACAGCTTTTTAAATGCATCATTAGGGTTTGTATTATGTATGAACTAACAAAAATGTATTAAAATATTTACATATCAGAAATATATGTAAATACTTCAATATATTTTTTATATTAGCTTCAGGCTACAAAATACTTGAAGGAATTTAAAAAAAAATCTAATATATGAAAAGAAATTAATTTGAAACTTGGTTTATGGTCTACATCTTACTTTTTAATAATAATGGTTTCTGTAATAACGTAGTCCATACTTTTTCTGTAATAATGTTGTAAATCTGTAACAAGCATGGTTAGAGAGTAAAAATAACAATAAATTTAATATTTACGATTATAAATCCACATTATAATGCGATCATTTCATTTCAAATTGCATATTAAATGCTCGAAAAATAAAAATCTTTCTCTCGGTTAAATGGTTCTAATTACTTTAGATCAAACTATAAATTGTTGTGTTCTTATTTTTTTTTGTAAAGTTAGGGCTATGAGATATGAAGAACTAAGTCCAGAATCCGAATAAATCAAAGATTTGCACTGAAAATTTACCACAGTATAGAGCCAAAGCGCTGCAGAACATTTCATACGAAATTATGCAGCAGTTCAACTGCATTAAATTTATTTGAAGTATTTTGCTGGAAAGAATCGATGTATATATCATAAAATTTGCAAGTTGCGAAACATATTTCATCCACACATTTTAGGGATATTTCATACACATTTTAGTGAATTTTTTTTATCAGAGAATATATGGATATAGTTAATACTTTCATTATCTTTTGATAAATTTTGGTAATCTCTTTTATTCAATTAGCATTTTTTTAATATCTTACTATATTCAATGGCATCGAAAGAAAAATTCTGATTTTTCTTGAAATCACGACGAATAGAAGTTATTGTACAAATATTTTCTATGATTGTAGGTTCGATTCAAGTCTTGCTAAGATTTTCAGACACGCCATTGGTTAAATACAAAACCTGTTTCCCAAAATGTATTTCCATTCATGCGTTTATAAATAGAATAATTAAAGATGGAATAATTCTCAGTGAAGGTTTATGATTAAATTAAATGCTATTAAAGACATAAAACTGATCTTAAAAGCTGTTCAGGAAATATCTTAAGCGATAAAACTTAATAAAAGCTTTGGCAATATCTTATATCTTTAAATGAGCAATTCTTGTTTATATTTATACATTCATTTCTGGTATCTCGGATACGGCTCTAACGATTTGGAACAAAGTTTGTATTTGAATAAGGTTTTCGTTTTTAAATTTAAGTATATAGATATCTTCCCTAAAAAAATCGTACTTAAAAAAAAACTATTAGAATAAGGATATTTACCTTCCGCTTCGAAGTATGGCCAGTGCAGTATAATAGTCAGAACATTATGAATGACGTGTATTGTTGTGGGTCCTCGATTCGAGTTTGCTGCTTTATCTTTTTATTTATGCATTTATATTTAATTTTTCTGCTTTTTAAGTTTATATATATATATATATATATATATATATATATATATATATATATATATATATATATATATATATATAATAATATTTTAAACTCTTAATTTCAATTTAATTAATTTCCAAGCTTTTATCTTAATTTAGCCCATAGTAAGTTCATTTTCTTATTTCGTGATCCTATTCCACTGTCTCTACTTAATTAATTCAATAGATGCTTTATAAAATTGCTGAATCGGCTAAACGCCGATACTTTCACACGCTCAGCGTGAAGGGGTAAAAAATGTCCAGTAAGCACATTCTTTCTTAAAAGATCCCTGTGTTTCCCTTACATGTGATTGACATGCGTCAGAAATCCCTATCAGAATCATATTAATATATTAGAGCTATAAAGAGTTATTTTCCCTATCAAAATCTAAGGTTATAGAAGGCGAGGGATAATTTATTTCGGCCTTTCTTCCCCACTTCTGCTTTGTGCCGCGCTGTGGCGGACGTACAATGTCCGCGTCTTTGCTTGTAAATAATTATGCTTTCCCGATGGATTAAAAAGAATTTGAAAAGATAAAAAGTCTCTTCACTGTCTTCAAAACTACATCCTGCTTCGCATATAAAATAATGTTTACATATATATGTGTGTGTCATACAGCGTAGTATCGAACCCGATTTTACCATGCTGAAACTGCGTGTAAAAATAAAAGTAATGATATATAAACTGTAGAAGGAATGCTGTAATATAGCATACTGTTTGGAGAAGCATGTTAAATCAATGCATTCCTAATTTTCTTTATTTAAATGACCAATTCATATGTTGGTAAGATTGAAAAATATTCATACCAGTTACAATTGATTATAATTATACCAATTATACCAGATACAATTATACAATTTTATAAAAAAAAATGCCTTGCCGTGCGAAACTTTTTATTTCCCAAATATAACAATTAAACTGATTAATGTTACTGGGAAAGTTAATAATGTCAGTGCGTTTAAGATGCACCACTGACTAAGACCAATCTACTTCGATACGCATTTGCAGCAACTGATTGGGAGGAGAAACGAGATAATTGACGGAGATTAAGCGTTACATGAAAAGGGAGAGCACGCACGGCGCTAATGAGCATATCGTTGTCATTGATGTCAAATTAAAGGGAATCGTCGGGTTTATGCAATATGCTGCAGCCAGATATGAGATCCCAAGGATGGAGATGTCACAACACACAAATTGCTGACAATTCCGGCAATTAAATGGGGACTTAAGATGCACAGTTATATAAAATACGAGAAAATCTCTGAATGAAATGAAAGAGAATAATTTTAATTAAAGTGTTCTATTAATTCTGCAGTAGCATGTTTCATTTTAGATGATAAAGCGGGCAAAACGTTTCTTCAAGAAAAAATAATAAGCACTTATTAAATGTATCTATATAATTTTTTATATCGGATATTTTCAATCATTATGTTTAGATTTTGAGCATATGAAAGAAAAATAAAATTATCTAATATCTGAATTATTATTAGATAATTTTTGGAAAAACGTTTTACATTGTTATTTCTTTTCACCGATAAATTAATGTAGGAGTAAATAGAAATAATGATTATTTGAAAATTATCTTACCGAGTATGTAAATTTGGTTAGAAATATTTTATAGCTTTTTAGTCTGGTCCATTTTATGATTTTATTAAACTTGAATGATATTCTGAACAAATAAATTATCAATTAATTCTTCACTAGAATAATTAATTGTGAAGCATATAAATAAATAAATAAAATCAATAAGAATATACAAAATTTTTTGCATTTAAACTATTGAAATACATTTAAAAATTTTGGTTTGCATTATATATATATATATATGAAAAAAACTTTGAAGAGGGAAAAATAAGAATTTATGGGGAATTTCGAATTTAATATGACAGAAAAAATATTTCGTTCAAACAATCATAATAATAATTCATGCAATAATAATTTAACTAATCAACAAATAATTCACAAAGGTTTTTTTTAACAGCTGACTTTACATAAACTCTTTTGAAAGAATCATTTATAAAAAACAGAAACTATATACTATATTCTTAGGTTTTTGAATACCTTAAAAATAAAAGAAGTTTGTTTTTTATTTAGCCACTGGTCATAGGCAGATCATCATTTCAAATTAGAACTCCTTGTATTGCACTTTCACACTTGTGTAATTTCAAGAATCAATGGGCAGAATTACAGCCAACAAAGCAACTCTCTTTTCCGAATTTTCATTGTACAGTTAGAGGAAAGCGAGATTTTAAATTGGTAAATAACTTCACATTTTATTCCTTTGCTTGTCATATTACGTTTTTTCATATTTGTTAATTCATATTTTATTATTATTCTCTTTGTAATTCTTTACTCTTTTCTAGAAATTTCTTAGTAAATTAATATTAACCCTCAACATACTAATTATTCTACTCGAAAATCATAAGAACATTTTTTTAAATGAATTCGCTTAACTAATATTCCATTTTGAAGTTGGAGGGATTAATATTTTACTGTAATCTCTTTGAAAAAATATTTACAAATTGGATAAATTTCAGCTGTTACGATGCAATGAGTGTTAGGACAGAATACGAATATGAATTTGATTTTCTATGCATATTTTTAAATAAAATTATCCTAAGTAAAAGTGATTTTTTTTGAGCCACTCATGGAAACTAGCACACTGTTTATTTAATCCAGGTTATATTTGAATTTGACAAGCACTCTATCTCAAAAAATACAATTTTTTTAAAAAAAATTCATATTAACACGTAACTTCATAATCAGACTGGGTTGAAATTTTTAAAGCGCTCTTTGACTTTGTCTCCAATATGATAAATCAAATAAGAAAAACTATTCTTTTATAAACCTTATTTCTGATTTGATTATTAATTTTTTGCATGCATTTACTTTGACGATTTGGCATTATTGCTATTGGCGATATAAAAAAAAGGCACGTTAAAGTATATTCCAATTTAATACAGTCTTATTGGGTACAATTTTTCACTCTTACAGACAATTTTTATTGTAATGACTCATAACGTAATATGTATTATTTTATATATTTTAATACAGGGTGTTCATTAATTATTGTCGTGGTTTCCGTACCTCATAACTTTCGAATAAAAAATATTACGCAAAAACCGATTACGTATTCGTAAATTACAACTCAAAGAATTTTATTAATGTTATTAAAGTGTAAAACTTGCAAAATTTGCACTTTGTAGGCATTCAGCTGAAGACTATTATGTATTCGTAAATTACAACTCAAAGAACTTTACTTGGCAACAATGCGATCTCAGCGCATTTGCTTTACACTTTAATATCATTAATAAAATTATTTGAGTTGTAATTTACGAATACGTAATCGGTTTTTGTGTAATATTTTTTATTCGAAAGTTATGAGGTACGGAAACCCCGACAATAATTAATGAACACCCTGCATAATGAATTATTTTGCAAATAAACACAAGGGGGAAAAGCAGACATGACGAAGTTTGCTTAGCTTCTCTGCGCTGATTACCTTGGCAGGCTCTGAAACCAAGGAATTTGAAAATTCTGGAAATTTATCAATATCTGGGGAACTATGTTTTACCGGACAAGTATGGTTCGCCAGGAACTATAAACATTGAAAATACATCACTATAAGCATTTTTCACTAAACCCAGCTGCGTATCCGCCAAATCGTCACAGCAATTCATAGTTTTACCATTCATATTAAGGAATGATGTAATATGTACTCTGAATCAGTAACTGATGCGCCAAAATGTTATATAATACATAACTCATGAAAAAGAAAATCACATTTAGTAACATTCAAATAAAATAGAATAAACATTTTTGATAATAGTTCACTTTTTTAATTGATTAAACTATTTAAATTTTATTATTTTTTAAAAATATTTATCACTTGACTTTGTCATTTAGAGTCATTCCCTGAATAATTAAGTTAGTGCTGCATGTTTTATCAGTTCATGAATATACCATAGCAAAAATTAATTAGTTGTTTTGATAATATCAAGTGAATTCCCAGGAATAGATGTTTTGCATCAAGCCGGCGTATTAAATAAGAAATGCTTCAATAATTCAAGGATACAAAGTAGCTTATTAACTTTTGTTACAGTATGATCTTACTTTCAATTAGTGGTTTTGATAATATCAAGTAAATTCTCAGAAATAGATGTTTTGCAACAAGATAGCAAAATAAATAAGAAATGCTTCCAGTAATTGAGGGATACAAAGTAGCTAATTAACTTTTGTTAGATAGTATGCTCTCACTTTCACTATAGAAACAAAATTAATATTGAGGAGATTTCAAACAGAGCACTGAAAATTCGATTAAGAGCTTTGAACTCCGCGTTAATGAAACTGAGCAAAATAATAGAATTAGCTTATGATAATCAAACTTATCAATATCTAGCGCATAATGTAATTATGAGCATTGGCAGACGAAAGATGATCGATCATAAATGGATTAAATAAACAAAACATATGTCATAGAAAGCTACTAAATCTTCACAAATTTCTCAAAATATTTGATAGCAAAAAATACAACGAGAAGAAAGCGACATTAGTTATCAGGACAAATAATAAAAATTAATCTGGTAAATATTAAAAATCAGGGTAATATTAGAATAATGTTAATTAACGTATAACGGGATGTTTAAAGGAAAATAGTTATTATGAAGCTTTAACACTTCATTGAAATCTAATTAATTAGGGTTTAATTAATAAAAATAGTTAAATTTCAGTTTTCAGAAGGCTCTGGAAATGTATAAGAGAAATAATCTGAATACAGACGCATTACAAATACAGAACGCCGTCTCATGCCCCGGTATCCGTGACCATTCTGGTCACTGAACGTTATGGTGGACATGTTACGGGAATTTTATTTAATTAACAAAATATTTACAGTAAGAAAACGAAACAAAAATAACTATATACAGAATTTACAATTATATAAGAAATTATATCATGATGAGACCGTTTACATAATTTTTCAACAGAAATATAATTTGTAGAAATAAACTTAGACGCATAAACAAACAGACGCACTCACTCACTCAATCAATCACACACACACACACGCGCGCGCGCGCGCGCACGAATACATACATACACACACACACTCTCTCACACGGATGCACAAGTGCATGCACACACACGCTCTCACACGCATGCACATATGCATACACACACACTCTCACATGGTTAAAGAAAGAAAGAAAGGAAGAGAGAGAATGGGATATTATTCATTTTTACTGATTTCCAATCCCAATATGAACCCATTATGAAAATAAGACTCTTTATCAATCTTCAAAAAATGTTTTGCCTCCAGCAATGGTGTTTTTTGGTTATATATTCTTCTAAGACATATGTTTGATCCAAGTGAGTTGTAATCATTGCTGAAGATATATTATAATTAGTTTCCTTGATAGAATTCTCTTGCTACTATAGATATTAGGTCAAGAGAATTGGTTGGACAATTAATTTGGTGAATAGTCTTATATTTCAGAAATTCGCCAAAAGAATGTCTTATAAAAGTGGGCCTTTTTGGAGGAAACATTTTGGGCTTATTGTAGTTCTGAAAAGGGGAATGTGAACCTTATTTACATAATTTACAGAGCGACAAAAGAAATAATAATAAAACATATTTCCTAATTTTTAGAGAATATCAAGTATTTTTATAAAAATAAATTTAATGTTTTGAAAGTTAAAAGCTCCATCTACAAGAACAGTACATCACGAAGAAGATAATTGAAATAAATGAAAATATTAAAGAAAACTAATTCAGAGAATGGAAAGAAATTGTACTAAAATATTAGAAGAAGGTCAGATTCATTCAAATGTACGAATATTTCTGAAATTATAAATAAATTATCAAGGAAATTAACTGAAACATTTGCTGTAAAAGCAATTGTTATCTTAAAAAATTGAGGAAGATTTTAAACCACAAAAACTATCAGAATTCAATCAGTTCTAAACATTTTAAAGAGCTAATTAAATATATGAATTGGATAGTTATAATAAACAGAAATTTAATAAATAAATACAATTATGAGAAAAATAAAAGTATGGAAACATTTATGAAGAAAGGATAGTTAAATAAAGAACAAATAGCTCTCAGTGAAAAGAATTTTAGATGTCTCGAATGAAAAAAAATATTATTATAATATTTAATCCAAAACTCAGAAATGTTTTACAGATGTATTGCGAGAGAGCTATTACAAATGAAAGCTCAGCAAATAAATATCCATACCCTATTCGATTGGAATGTTGCAGGAATGCATAGCGTTTGATCAATAGGTTCTCTTCATTCAATAATGAACATTAGGCTCTGTTTAGTCTGTATGTTCTGTGACCGTCTCTAATAATGATAAAAGAAAAATGATTGTGTGTCTATGTATATGTTGGCATACTACCAGACAGAATGTTGACCTTGAGCAATGGAAATTCTCACATTCATGCTGAATTGGTGAGTGAGAATATACTATTTGGGACTATGTTATTTAAATTTTAATTAGTTTTTCTATTATAAAAATATATATGCGAAAAATTGACATCGTTGAATTTAATATAAAAATAGTTTTACATCATCTGAAAAAAATAACTTTTTTTTTTTCTTTTTCTTTCTAATTACTTTGTCTACAACTAAAAATATGTTATACCGTATTTTCATTCATTTTTTACGAGATTTAACTCTCATTTGCATATACAGTAGGTTTTTCTTTAACTCTTTCAGGGTCGGTGCTCGCAAAAAACATAAATTTTAAAAATTCATGTAAAGAAATACTATTTGTTTTAAAACTCAAAAACTTTTTGGAAAAGTGCATTTGGCTTCTTTTCTAATAAATAGATGGCAACCCAAGCAAACTTTTAATTGTTTTTTGGGGAGGGTATTAATTTTATGTTAAAAATAAAAAAGCTTTTCGCCTCGCTTTTTTATCTGAAATGTGGGAGTTTTTATGAGTTCTTAAGAATTGAAACTTTATTAAAATAAGTCACCTTCTTTCTTACAATAACCATAAGGTTTTACATCACAATTCCTTTAAAGCTTCTAATTAATTTAAGAACGAACCAAAATGGTTGATTTCTGGTGGTCTCATTTGGGGACACCACATGTCTTAGACATCTGTTTCTTTCTTCGCATATCTTCTGTTTTAATACCTCTCGTATCCCGTGGGAAAGCTAAAACTTGATATTTTTCGTAGAAGGGTGGGATGCAGATTTTGTGCTCGCGGTGCGGGGAGAGGTTTTTATTGTCTACTGAGGAAGACCACCCATATTTGAAACCAGAAAACATTTCACATTTCAGATTTGCCTTTCGTTCCAGACGGTTTCTTATATTTAACTCTTATGCTCTTCTTAAAATTTACGATTTTTTCCCTATAAATTTCTACTTTTATTTAGCCTTAATTTTTTTCGTAATTATTATTATTGTATTTTGAATTTGAAAATTGTGAAAAAAATGCCGAAAAGATATGGAAGGTGTGATTTGTGCAGTTCCAAAAAAATGTGCAAAAAATGCAGATCAATGTGCAAAACATGTAATGTGCCATTATGTGTTAGACAAAAAAAAAAAAAAAAACACTCCTACATGTTTCAAAAGATTTTGTGCCAAATAATGAGTTATTCTTAATTTTTTTTCTTTCAATTTGATATTTATCAATTTGAATTTAGTATACATATTTTAGCATTTTAGGTAGGAAGTTCTTATTTTTTAATATTTTAAATGTTTCAAATTACCTAAAACATAAATAAAAATGTTCGTTAACCAAAAATATTCATAATTACTGCTATTAACATAACAAATTTGTGCAATTATTTCGAATGATTTTCTTACACAGAGATTGCTCAAGACGGGCGGTGTCCTGAAACCGAACACTACCCCCTGCAGAAAGAGGTATATTAAAAAAATTGATTACGAAATTTATGTCAACACAATCTATTAATGACATTGACTGGGTTTTTTCATCATATTTCAAAAATTTTAATGACCTGCCCCTGAAAGGGTTAAAGAGCAAGTTTGACAGTTTTTATTTTAGTTTTTTAAATGATTACATGCATAATTTAATTTCAAAACTCATCAATGATAATATTTTTTTATTTCTTGAAAAATTTAGAAATGTAATTGAATATATAAAAATATTACCGCACTTTCAGCATTTTTATTGTAATACAATAGTTTATTTAATTATTATTTCGATAAACATTTTTTTTACATATATACGATATAAAATCACATTTTTTGCATTATATAAAAAAAAATGTGATTTTAAATAGCATCACATATTATCCAGGAATATTTAATAAGCATGGCTTGATATAGCAAGCGAGATATTGGACAATTAACGTTTTATCATTTCTGATTTCAGATTAAAATTTATATTTTAGAATTACAATGGTGTATGCCAAAAGCACAGATGCAATGCTATAAAATTGAATCAGTTACACACCTAAAAGATTTAAAACTTAAAATAATTTTACTGAAGGCACTTTTAAGTCCAAAGTGTGGAGAATTAGCTGATAGTCAAATGTGAAATAATAATCAACAGACAGCAGAAAAAAGAGAAAAATGATAAATGTCAATTTTTTCAGAGTATTTTGTTACATATGTAGATTGCTAGAGGTAATTTCGAATCGATCGAAATTACCTCTAGCAAAAATCGAATTCGAAGTAAATCCTAATAAAAAGAGAAATATTTTGCTGGGCTCAATGAAAAGAGGACTAAATTTTTAAGTAACTTTACAGAAATTTCATTTGATGATTTTGTTTATATACCAGAACACAAAAGTGATTTCGGAGTTTAAAGATGTTTTACTGAAAAAGAGGAATTTATTGAATTTGAAGATATCAAAATTTAATTTATTTTGTTGAATAAAAAAGAATATGAATTCCAACTGCTCTTCTCTTGTTTTTATTTTAAGTAGCACTAAAAAAAATAAAATCAAAGATATTCTATTCATTATAGATTTTATGAGTATTGGTTTATTATCTCCAGATAACACAGATCTATTTCTAGAAATTTTCAATTAATTAAAAATTGAAAAACCAAAATATTTTATATTCATGGCCATTTTTATTAATTTAGATCATAGGCATAGGCGTTTGACATATTTTATAATGATTTAACTGTTACATGTCTTCGTTTTTGTTACTTCAGTGAAAATTGGTAAATTGGATACGTATTGAAATCTAATACGAAATATAAAAAATATTTTATTGATAGTTTGATAATTATAATAACATGATACGTCAAACTGTAAATTATGTTATGTTGTTTGGCACGGCATTGTAGATAAGCAAAACTATGTACTAGAAATTTTCAATAAATATAGCATTTTTGATAAAGATATTTTGCAATAATTTTACCTTGAAAATACAAGTGAAACATTAATATTAAGGACGAATTTCTGAAATGAAGTCAGCCATAACATGATGAACACAAGACTTCTCAGAAAAATAGTTATAGTTAATTACCATAAGATGAAATTTCGCAACAATTTGAATTTTTCGATATCAAAATTCACACGAGAAAGTGAAATTTATCAATTTATATAGGTGATACAGATTTTTTTATGGAAGGTTTCACTTATAATAGTTGTGAGAATAGTTAGGTCGATTCAATAAACTGTAAAAAAAATCTGTCTGGAACATTAATTTGAAGTTTTTAAACAACATTTTTATTACTTAAAGTAAAAAAAAAAATATAACTAGAAAATCTGAAACTTCCATATTGTTATATTTGAAAGTTCTTCAAAAGCGATTGAAACTCAGAAACCTTAAGAAGGAAGACTGCAATCACAATAAAAAAATCATTTTTTGAAACAACACGTGTTTAAAAGGAATGCTTAATGAGAGACTAAGTAATTTTGATTTACATTTGTTTTTAAGATTTTGAAATCTCAAATTCCCAAAGAATTTTTTAACTGATACTAGTTTAAAGAATCAATGATTAATTTAATTAAAAATACGTTTAGCTGTTTTTTTTCATTGAAACTGTGATTTTATATTTCAATCCAGATTTTGGAAACGTTTAGTTGTATTTGTTCAAATTCCTTTTTAATAAATATTGATAAAGTAATTAAATAAAAATTAATTAAGTAATATTTCAGAAATTTAATTTCAAATCTTTTATATTATATTTTACATATATTAATAATTAAAAGTAAACTGCAATATTTTTAGGATCTAAAAAAAGAAATTTTATTAAAGCGAATCAAATGCCAAGATCTCAGAATATGAAATCAAAAATAATACATTTTAAAGAATTTTCAATCAAATTTGTTCTTTGCTGTAACAGATTACACCAATAATAAGATATTGGTAAGTTATATTTATTCGACTAAAAAAGAAAATAGTAAAACATATCCATAAATACATTAAATTACTATCTTCCTGCAGGAAGTAAAAAACGCAAATTTAACAAAAATTCAAAAACTATTAAAAATACATTATATATATATATATATTATATACTGGGTACAAAAATATTATATTTTTAATAAAATACATCAGTTTTGATTTTTATCCAAGACTTTTTAAAATTATGAAACAGTACGGTTTTCTATTAAGTCATTTGATCAAAATTAGCTGCTTTTGAAAAATATCCGTTTTATCTGGGTCATCGAAGATACATGCAGTGCTGAATTTCAGTTGAATCTTATAGATATAATGTGATGTTTTTGACTTCCAAAGTAAAGTATTTGCAAGAATCAAATTGTAATGGATATTAAAGTCATGTCATTTTAATACTTTTATGCCTATTCTTTCTATTATGTTAAAAAAACATCAAGAATAGAGACGAGTTCTATGATTGTATATTGCCACTTTAAGTGTCTAAATAATCCGCTTCCATTTTTTTTATTCCGCATGTAAATAGAACAGGTAATTAACAGATTCTTCTTTTCTAGATTTTGCAACAAAGGTATATAAATCCATCGATTTGATGTTTGAGGAAAATTTATCGATGTTGAGGCAATTTGATTTTTATTGCTGCAATAATGTATATTTAGAAAAAATGCCCACATTTAGGAAACTAAATGTCGAGCATTGAAAGGAAATTTTTAAATTTTAAGAAACTATAGCAATGATCTATAATATTTCCTTCATAGAGAAATGAGAACACACACACACACACACACACACACACACACACACACTCTCTCATACCCATGCACACATGCATACACACACACGCTCTCACACGCATGCACATATGCATACACACACACTCTCACATGGTTAAAGAAAGAAAGGAAGAGAGAGAATGGGATATTATTCATTTTTACTGATTTCCAATCCCAATTGAAACCCATTATGAAAATAAGACTCTTTATCAATCTTCAAAAAATGCATTGCCTCCAGCAATGATGTTTTTTGGTCATATATTCTTCTAAGACATATGTTTGATCCAAGTGAGTTGTAATCATTGCTGAAGATATATTATAATTACTTTTACACACACGCACGCACACACACACACACACACACACACACACACACACACACACACACACACACACACACACACACAATTATTACGAGAGATAATTTACTTTTCTTTAAACAAATTAAACTACATTCCATTGCGATAATAAAGATATTATTATTTCTAAAGAAATCTGTAAAACATTTTAAACGTTTTGTAAATAATTTCGTAAATTATCCTGCAAATAAATTATTTTTTATTCTCCTAATTGAACGCTTTAACATTTACGAAACGTAAATGATAAACTATTTTTCATGTTCCCACAATTAAATAAATGCTTTACCTTTGATGAAAAAGTAATTAACAATGCATGCGTAACGCATATTGAAGGGCATAGAAAAAAATACATCTGTAATATCTATTTTTCCTTTTCTATTCCAAAGTGCATATTCATATCATTACTTTCTTTTTTCACAATTCCATTAAGCGCTTCATGCAGAAGTAATTTGCATTTTTACTGCTCTGAATGAATAAACAATTTTGTTTGACTTAAAAAAGGGTAAAAACACTTTGCATAATAAGGTGTAGCTTAACGACTCTTGTTTCAATGCATTTTACAGAATTTAAAAGGAAAAGTCTGGAGGAAAAAAAGGCCTTCGCAAGTCACGCCAACATTATTTCGATTAGAGGATACTTAATATTATGACTTCAATAAAAAATAATTCAAAAAAGAAAAATGTATCTGCATTCATAACCTTTATTGTTAAAAATTGTATTGTCTAATTTTTCTATGATAAAGAAAATGTGTTTCAAAAAATATTTTATAGAATTTTTTTTTCTATATTTGTGTTATAGAAAACGTTATTAATTTGATGACAATAAAGTGAGAAAATATGAAAGAATATTAAGGTGTACGTACACACTTGACATTTTTTTTAATTTTAACTTTAAAAATCCAGTTTTTCCACAGTAGGTCATTAATATATGTTTAAACTCATTTCAGTGAGAAAAAACCATATTACATTAATTATTAATTAATTAAATAATATTTAATGAGCTAATTAGCCTATTTTTTGAAACATGATATCTTAAATTCTAATTTGTACATACACATAATTCTAGTTGGAAATTATGCCTAATATTAGTCTTCATGTTGTCTGCCTCAATCAAGGTATAAAAAGATATAGTGTCTTTTAAACAATTTTTTCATCAGCAATGAAAAGAAAAGGCGAGATTTCTTCTGTCATTTTAACATTTAAATAGCTATAAAAAAATTATTTCTATACATATAACTTTGATTGAGGCACAAAACATCCGCTATATCATACAGATTATTTTGATATATAAATAACTCCATTTCGTTCATTTCTTGTTGAGTTATGATTGTTTGAATGAAGCAACATAGTTGAAAAATATCATTCTTCATAAAATGAGTTTTAAAAACACCGTAACTAGAGTTTTTAATGAAAGCACCTCAAGAAAAAAATAATTATAACTCGAGAAATATTTAGAATATTGACAACATCTTGGTATCATTTGAAAGGTAAAGGATAAGACAACATTATTAAGCAATAAAAATATTCGATATTTAGAACGATTTTCGAAGTTTCAAATGTGTATATACACCTTAAGCAAAATGAATAAACAAAAATAAATTAGATCTGAAGGCATCGTAAATTAATGTGTAAAAATTTATAATTTTTCCCCGAGTAGAAACTTAATCAAATTGTACATAAAAACATTAGCTCTAAAAATATTTTTAATAATTAAATAAAAATAGTATAAATTTGACAGCATTTATTTTTTTCATGTTCTGTATTACACATTTATAGTTATACACAATACGTTATGTTTTATACATAGAAAAAACTCAGCAATGAAATAATATTTACTTTAAACAGAAAGCATGTGAAAATATAAAGTTTATCTACATACTATTAATGGGCTTTAAATCAAAAGATTTATCTTGAATGTGAAATGTTTTGGAAATTTTTATGTAGTTTCGAAAAAATCATTATTAGACTAACCTAAATGTTATATAAATTTTTACGTTAATGCAATTACAAAATTTGTTTTATTCTATAAAAATCATACAATACGAATGCTCTTATTATTTGCGGAATTTTAATATTAATATTAAACAAAATATCTCATTTGATATATAGATGTGATTTTAAGATTATATGCAATTGAGCCGTATAAAGAGCTCGTAGATATACTTATTTTCAGATTATATTTGTATTTTCAAATAAAGTGCCGTTTTTCGTATTTCAGAAGTTTTGATTTATTAAGAATCATCGAAATATAAAATTTTTGTCATCAAACAAAAAAAAAAATCCTTCTGAGTTATAGGATAACAACTTATGTATTGTCTCATTGTGAATTAATGTAGAATTTAGTTCGTTCGTATAGTGCTCTTTTTAAAAATTTTTCATTAATTTAACTTCTTACTAAATCGAAAATTTATATAAATCCTTCACAATTATTAAAAGGTTATGGGACAAAAAATGACATTAGAGATGTAATCAGAAATATGCGTAGAATTTTGAATCTAAATAATCCTTTTTTTCATATTTGCATAATAAGATAAAATCTACGAAAAAAAATTAATTAAAAATGCTTATATCATAAAAAATTCAATAAAATTAAGATTTTGGTTTCGAACCAGAATGTTTCAAGTTTGAATCCCGATTTTGACACTCAATTATATAAGTCTGCTGCAAGTTTAATCCGTCAGGCCCAAATATCCTCCAGCTAGTGTATAGTAAAATTTCAAGAAGGGGATCCTTAAATGCTTAGTAACTAAATTTCGATTCAAAAATACGAAATTCATCGAAAAATATCCTAGTGTTGCTTTAAAGTGGGAAATAAATATTACTAAATTAAAATACGCAAATTTAATTTTTTTCCGATTAAATTGGGTTAAAATCAAATTTGCACCTAATGTATAGAAATTGCATTTTTTTTTTTACTTGAATACATTCTAAGGGGCACAGCTTAATCACGAGAAACCAGGTTACCATGCATTGGCAATGTTATGTAATGCTTTTTAGAAAACAGAAATGAAAGTGTAAAGCCTTTAAAATTCTAAATGCTTCTTCCATGGAGGTTTCAAAGTTTGCACTATTCTGAATTAATACAAGATAAGAATAATATAGAAGAATATTGAATTATTGACTCTTTCGATTTGAATATTTCAACATTTTTTTAAAAATAGAAGTGATTTATAAGCATCCAGAAAAACATCTGCTGTAAAATAAAAATTCACAATATATCTGTATTGCTTATCCCAAGTTAGTTTTGCAAAAAAAGTTGGTCAATAAATAACATTGTGAGTAGAATACCACTGCAGATTTTTTTTAGCAATTCTTCAGGAACCTAGTATCAAATTAGAGTTTTTTGAAGCTTTAACTGAATGAATTAATAATAAAAAAAATATGAATTCGATAACTTCTAGTTACAACGCAAATTAGTTTTGATCAAGAGAAAAAGAAACTGGCAGGAATCAGAAGAGATTTTTCGCTAAGAAAAATGGATGTAGGATCAAGAAGTCAATATTTTTTACAGAATCGTTTGAATACTGCTTTCTTTTCCTGGAGCCCGGATACTGTTCTAATAATGCCTAGAATGCAGAATTGGCTTTATGAATAATGCATGAAACTCATTTTGGCAAGGAAGTATTTTTTTTCAGCTTTTGTTATAAAAAACATATTTCTACTTTTCTTCGCATTTGTATTTCTTGATAACCAGAGGAAGGATAACTTTCTTAGATTTTGAGTGGTGATTCTAACTGATTTGAGTGGTATTCTTCCTGATTTTGAACTCTTGGAAATTATGGATCCTGGATAAATTTTTCTACTGTTCCAGTCTATGTTTAGGTAGTTTTTCATTTATGAAATTTTTTTGTTTCTTTGTTCCTTTGTTTTTTCCTTACACGTTTTAATCCAAAGAGTTTTGATTTCTGCTTTTGGTGAGATATATCGTGCCTTGAAAACGGCAAAAATTGTTTGACAGTGATGAAATTCAGATTTTTTTTAAAAATAATTTTTTCAGAGAATAAAAACCTTTTTTTTCTCTGAATATCTATTTATTTTCGGTTATTCGGAGATATTTTTATTAGAAAATATATGTATACCTTTATTCGAAAATACATGTATATCTTTAATCGAAAATACACGTTTATAAAATGAAATAAATAAAAGAGAGTATTATGCTGATTTTAATAAAGACGAAATCAAAATAACTATTTGCATGAAGTTATGATAATTTGATTTCAAAATTTAAATTGTGAATGACAAATTTAGTGCTGTGAAATATTTTAAAAATTACTTGTTGAATACTTATAAATTTATTAATTGAAAAATATAATTGATTTTCAATTCTGGGAGACTTTAAATTTAAAAAGTTTTAACACTAGAACTTCCGGGATTTCGATTACCCTTAAACGTGCCTTTCGCGGGGTCTTTCTACACCGCGAAATAAAATATATAAAATAATTGTATTCACTAAATAATTGTAGGACTACTGTTCAGTAGGGATTAGTTTTAAGGCTTTTTAATATTATTTCTTAAAATAATCATATATTATGTTCCTCTATTTCATAAAAACCTGTAACAAAACCAATTACTTAATCTTTTAAAAAATTAATAATAATCATAAATATTAGTATAATAAGCAAAATCGTAATTTTTGTGAGAATGCAAGTTTTTTAATCATTATTTATCGTTTTTATGCATATTGTTTTGTACATACCTCATTTGCAATGCATACAGTATATTCAATTTTTCCTGCACATTTTCCGCACACCATTTTCATGCATGAGATACATTTTTTTTGTTGCGTTTCCATTAAACTCTTTAATTTCGCATATTTTGTGTTTTAGCTAAATTCTAAATTCAGTATTTATTCCTGGAATATTTTCAATTTCATCTGCACTTTCTTCAGATTTTTCGCAGTCACTTTCACGCAATCTTATGTCTTCGTCGGAATCTAAATTAGAACAAGACAGTTCACCACCATCCGATTCATTCTCAGAAAGCTTTTGCAACAAATTAGCAATTTCATCAGGGCTCAGATCTATTCTACGATCCACCGTTTCAGGATGTTTGCTCTGCACAAGGTTAGAATTTTTCTTTATGAGCAGATAAGCAAATGCTTTGTAACGAAATACGTAGACATAACACTTTTAGTTTAATTGATTCATTTCCACTGAGAACCCAATAACACTGCATTCAAGGTCAAACAAATGTGCGACAGGATTTTGTGAAGTTTGTTTTACTTAATGAACTATTGTTTATTGAACGACAGTTATTTATAATGGCAAATTGCCTTGGTGTCGAAACGACACCAGCGGACGTTCTAGGTATATTTAGATTTCCTTCTTAACCTAGAATCTCTTCTAATTAACCTAGTATCACAAAACTTTTTTTGTGTAATAACCATGGAAAATGATTAAAAATTATGAAAATTTTTCAAATTCCCGGCAAAAATGCGGAAAAGCGAACAAATTAAACAGACTTGGTGTCCAATCGACAACGACGGACGTTCTAGTGTTAAGTTTCACCTTTGTTTTCATGTTTTGGTCCAGTTTAAAATACGATTTTAACTTTATGTGAGCCAAAAAAATAACGAGAATATTATTTGAAAACTGGAAATAAAATTCAGACGATTATTGACATTATCTTTCTAGCTGTGAATACTATTTTTGCAAATGAAAAAAGAATAAAAAGTTTAAAAACAGTACCCTAGATAACTCGTTTGTTTAGAATACTCATTTTAATTTTATTTTATCTGTTACACATAAAACATTGTGAGTATTGATAGAAGAATAATGAAGGAAATTTTGTGTTACCCGCATCAATAGTGTCATTTTACCCTAAAAAATAAAGATAAATGTGTAAACGTATTAATGTTCTACAGGCCAAACGTATTAATGTTCTACAGGATAATGTAACATTTTAAAAGTTACCGTTTGAACTATATCTACCATACTTGGCACATATATGCTTTGGAAGATAGAAATGCATACCACAGAGACTTTTTTTTATGAAATATGTATTAAAATTTCAATTAAATAAAACTTAAGTGATATTTTTGCACAATAACACCCGAAAATATTGCAGAACAAAAATGATTTCTTACATCGTCTTCCATTAGAGAAGAAAAAAAAAACTTTTTTTCAATGATACTTATTTTGACCGTACAATTCTTTTTAATATTTAGTATTAATTTCTAAAAAAAATATTTCAAGCGCATTTTGTAATAATACGTACAATTATTAAAATTGAATTCAATTGCTGCTTTCATTGTTTCTAATCACATTTCATCTTAATTTTCTTCCATGTCTGATAAGCGACATGCTAAGATTCGACTCATTTTACTCATATTGAGCAATTCAATATAGGAGATATTTTTAATACTTTTTGAAATTTTGTAGAACTTAAAATCAAGGTATAACCTCGCAATCAAGCATGAGATTTTTAAAAATTTCCCAGATTTGAAATACTGCTCTTGCTATGATATTTTTGGATGTATAAAGATACATACGGAAAATGGGGAAAATGCATGGTGCAATGAATAGGGCGGTAAGATTAAAGAATGTATGACTTTTATATTAACCAAGTTTGAAGTGAAAAAAGCATTTTACTGAGGTGGCCAAAAAAACCAGATTACACAAAACATTTATATGAAATTTTTAGCAACTATTAACCCTTTAGCTGCTTACTTCGCGATATCCATGGATTGGCAATTATTCCATTTTATATTGCATCCCGCGTTTTTCACATTTAAAATGTTTATTTTTACGATTACAGATTTTTATTACATCATATTATTAAAATGTAACATATAGCATCAGTTCATATCAGTTCAAATATTTGAACATATTAGCAAACACTGGATCTTAAAAGGGATTTTAAAAATTACGCAATCAAAGGACTAATTCCAGCAAACCAACTGTAAGGCGATAACTCAAAAGGAAGAACTCAAAGGCGATAATACAAAATAAAACAAGAAATATTTAATTACATATAATTTCCTTTTAAACTATTTTTACATTGTATTATCCTGGACTTTAAATTGAGCATTAAAAACAATCCTTTTAACTAGTAATATATCCTATATTTAATAAAACTGATAATAAATTGTTGTATTTTTCAGAATACTGCCAAAAAAATTCTTTTAAATTTACTTAGTGAGCTATCATAAATTCAATTATTCGGCATAATACCTTACATTAAATGACATTATACAGCTGTTCAAATCAATACTTTAATAAGTAGAATATTACTTTTAAAAATGTTTTCCGGAAACATTTTAAAAGTACCTACAAATTAAGAAATATTTTTATACAAAGTTTCTTTTTGTAAAAGAAAATATGATAAAGTATTAACAACGTTTAAATC
This sequence comes from Argiope bruennichi, assembly GCF_947563725.1. Lineage (NCBI taxonomy): Eukaryota > Metazoa > Arthropoda > Arachnida > Araneae > Araneidae > Argiope > Argiope bruennichi. The sequence goes on along the minus strand of NC_079154.1, from coordinate 42,474,874 downwards.
TTGAAGGAAATACTAAAATGTATATATATTTTTTGTAAAGGACATTTCCCAGAGAATAATTAAATGGGACAAATTTGATTGCATCTGGAAGTTTTCCAGTTTTTTTTTGATCATTTAAAAGATGCACACTAAAATTATTTTTAGGAGTACTATTATAAATTTCCCTTTTATAATTCTATTAGCTTATAAGGTTTCGCACATTTATATATTATTTTTTAAAAGCACTAAAACAAAGATTTTTTGCTCTTTGATCTTGATCAACGGATGGCATAGTGTAAAAATACTGTATGTTATTACTGTATATTATTCCGTGTCATTTATAACATTATCCTGTGTCATTTTATGTAACGGTTGCCAGAGCGATGAGTAACAGAATTGGAGGTTATTATATAGTACATTACTACCATTATTCTGATGAAATATTTACTTTTAATTTTTAGTTAAATGAGATTTGGGTTACTTTAATTATACATATTACTGTGTAAATGACCAATCTTTAATCTTTAAATAGATTTTCGATCCTGAATATTGTTGTTAATATATAAGATGAATGTCTAGGTTTTTGTGTCCATCTACTTGTCTCTCTTGTACGTGTTAACAATGTGCAGGCTTGAATTACGAATACGAATTACATACAATTACGAATTAGAGCACATACATATGTTTGATCGTGGAAATGTGTAGCTTGCAACTATTTTTTAAAAATTTATTTAATGTGAAATTAAGTTAATTTTTTGTGTTTTCCCATGATAATATCCAAAACCATTACAGTAAAAAATAAGCTGCGCATTGTTTCAAAATTTTTAAAAAATGCGTTTTTAGCGATACCAATTTAATATTCTTGAGAACTTTTCCTGAATTTTACAATTTAAAAAAAAATGTTTTTTATTTAATTTTCAACAATATACTATATTGCTGTCTTGAAATGCAAACAGTTTTCTTTGTTTCCTCAAACTGCTTGATTTCCTTCCACTATTGAGAACGAACGAAGAAAGATTTTGTTTAATCCTGTGAAATTTATAAGAATGAAAAAAGTGAAATTATAATTCTGCACAATTTAGAAGATGGAAGGTCATGCACATTTACATTTTTATAAGAATTATGACGTCATGAGATTGTTTTCCATTTTAAAATAATCTCATGTACACAATAAAAAGCATATATGAACGATAATTAAATAACATGGTTTTGGTACCTGACAATTTAAGGGAATCAGGAATACGAATTTTTCTCTAAACGATTTAATTGGGATTGAATATAGTCAATATAATCTGGCTTACCAGATGATTGCCAAAGCGATTAATTATGAATATCGATAATGCCAAAATAACCCTATCTTAGACATTTGAATTTATTTTAAGCTGAATATTCTGAGGAATAGAATAAAAATATATTCATTATTAAAATTATATTCTTGCGATTCAGTGAAACGACGCACCATTAATAATGTTAATAAAGATATTAAAATTATATTTTTGAAAATTGCTTCTGATGTGTTTATCGTTAAAAATTATTGTTTAAAATTTTGAAAAAATGTACCGATAATAACGTTAATGTAATATTAAAAATAATGATAATTCAAATAAAGAGTTCATAAAAATGTAAACATTTTTTTTCTGAAATATAAAGGGAAGTATAAATATTTATTATTAAAATTATATTCTTAGGAGTTTATAAAATGATGCACAAGCAAAAATTACCATTTTCTGTTTGAAAATCACTTCTGACGTGTGTATTGTATAAAAAAGTATAGTTTAGACTTTACAAAAAAAAATGTAACTATATAATTTAATGAGCAAAATGAAAATTTGAATGATGGGTCTGAAATATATTTATAAAACCTTCAGTACCAAATTTGCTATTTTTATACTATGTTTTGAAAATCAAGTATTTGCTTTAAATATTTTTGAAATAAAAAATGAGTTATAAGTACTTTTATATACCTGTATAAACCGGCTTATAATAATCCGAATATTTCTGTAATAATGAGTTCTCATTATACACTATTCGCAATCAAAATTATCGCTTCCTTTAATCATTACTCTAGAAAATGATCAGGCCTCTTATTAGAGTTGCGTCTATCTATTTTATCCAATAAGATAACACGTCACTGAATAATACGATCTCTCTGACTTGATGATGCTCTTTTAGCATTCATTTCTCTTCCTTTGAGTTCAAAGAGAACCTGTCTAATGAGCTTTCAATACTATCTCTGTTTAACGATAATGATTTTAAAATCATTATAAGCGTACTTGTTGCTAAGCATGTGATTTTTCAGTGCATTAATGACAGCTTTCTTACTGTTTACCGCTTTCAAATTATCATAAGTGCTAGTAGCATACGTATAATATTAAAACACTAATAAAACCAAGTTAAAATAGTTCACATTTTGTTAATAATTACTAACAATCTGTTGATACTGTGATATTTGTTTTATTAAGGAACATAGTTCTATCTTGGGATAGTTCTTTATACTTTCTTATATACGAAGTATAGAAAATGTAATGTAATCATGAAAACATTCGAATTCGAGATTTTCCTTTGCTCGAAAAATACATTTTTTTAAAAAAACGTCTGTCTCTCTGCCTGTTTTTCGGCGACAAAAATAACTCATAAACGGTTTGAGCTAGACGGATGAAATTTGATACACGCTCCTTATATAGAATCTGTAGATTTCTGTTACATTTTGTGCATAATCCATAAAGAGGAAACTGTTCGTCCGGCGTTTCGAATTTAAGCTGACTCGATAACTACAAAACAAAGAAAGCTAGATAGGTGAAATTCTGTACACAGTTTTAACATCTGTAGTGTAGACATGCATCAAAGTTTAAAATAAATCCAACAAGTTGTTTGCCACCTGTCAGTCTTTCAGAAACACGTAAATGTGATGACTCAAAACACAATAACTTAAATATGCTGAATTTGGTATGCGATTTTGTGATTATACATGCATTTTGACACACATTTTTTTCAGTGATTTAAAAAAAAATGATTTTAAAGCTTTAGCATAGCATAAATCACATGATTAATCGTCAAACTACTCAGAAAGAATCACATGATAGATTCAGTAAACATGTAAATTTACACCAAAGGTTAATATTTCACAACTATTGCAGAAAATACAGCACACTTTCTAAGATAATACCTTTATTAGGAAGTATTCAAAAAAGTTTAAAGGAGACTTTTCTCACTGTTTATTCCCACTGTAAAATATACCCAAAATAATATTTCAAGCTGTACAATTGAAACTCTATTAAAATGCCCTGCAATTAGGGATTGCAATACCTGTATACCGGGATACCGAATACCGGTATTTTGAGCCATTTTACAATTTCGTAATACCGGTATTCACAAGTTTAAATACCGGTTTTTCGGTATTTACTAGAAATATTTTAAATTGTCTCCACAGGGATCGCCAACATAGCAAAATAGTATGCGTTTTTGTTTTTATGTCTCCCCAACTGGCGAAACTAATTAGCTAATTAATGGCTTAATTAATTGCTTAAATCTAAATTAGCGAAACATGGATTATCCCTGAAAGATGATATTGTATCTATAACGACTCATGGAGCAACAGTTATGAAAAAATTGGAAAGTTGATTGGTGCAAATCAGCAATTGTGCTTATCAAATGGATTTCAATTAGGAGTAAATACCAAATACCAAATATACCAAAAAAATAAAGAATAGAAGAATCCAAATATTGTGGATATAGAAACTTCGGATTCCGACATTGAAGAGAGTAAGAGTGAGAGTGATATTGACAATGAAGATAATGACAATGTAATTGTGGAAGAAGATATTGCTATTGAGGATGAAATATTATCCCATCAAGAATTGCTTCCTATAATTTATAAAGTTCGAAAAATTGTTAAGATATTTAAACTTTCTCCTACAAAAAATTTCATATTAAAAATATATATACTAACTGAAAATAAAACAGAATATATATGAATAATATATTCTAAGACACGTTGGAACAGTTTACTCCTAATGATGAAACGGTTTTTGAAATTTAGAAATCCAATCCAAAAAGCAATAATCAACTTAAACCTGCAAATTAATTTTTTCAGACAGTGAATTCGTCTTAATATCCAGAACTATACCAGTTCTACTTCCAATAAAACTGACTATAGAGGCATTATGTCGGAGAGATTTTAATTTATTAACAGCTAATGCAACAATAAATTTCATGTTGCAATCATGAAAGAACAGCACAAATCACTATCTGAAGAACGTAGACGTAGATGCCGAAAGAGCGTTTACGACAGCTGGTAATTTTTACACAAAATTACTTTTCAGCTTTAATGACAGTACAACTGATGCATTATGTTTTTTAAGATCATATTTCAAAAATTTGTATTAGTACCACAGACTGAATAGTGATATTTACAATTTTTTTTTTTGTGATTTAAATAAATAAGTTGTTTCTTTACATTTTTGTGATTCTTTATATACTGTTATAATTTATAAGTTCCATATTATTTTTTGTGATATTACACTCTTTTATAAAACTGGCAAATAAAACAAAGAAACACCTGGTTTTCTTTCTTTTTCTAAAATTTCTAATACCGGTATTAAAACCGGTATCCCGGTATTAAGATCTATAAAATACCGAATACCGGTATTGAAATTTTGGTCCGGTATTGCAATCCCTACTTGCAATATTCCAACTTATTTAATTTTATTTAAAAAAGGCATAATAATGTTTTATTTTCACAGTTCCCAAATTTAACAGAGTTGGAACAAAACTGTGCATAATCCTTTGCATGCAATAATGCGCAGAAAGTATTTCCTTTAAATATTTATAAAGAAATGGCAAAACATTCGGGAAAGCGAAAACACTAGCAGCTCTGTACATCAAGTCCTCAAATCTGTAAAATTGAAACCACTCTCCTGGAGACTTCAAGAAATCCTGTTTGTCACAGGAAATATTCCACTTCCTTCTTTTCTTCACCGTTTCAACTTACTAAAGGATAATTTTTATTGTATAGAAGTCGGCGGTCCTTCCATTTTCGAAATCCTATCTTTTAACTCTTTCATAACACCTCAGAAAACCGTCATGTTTGCTAAAAAAATATTTTACAAAAGAGTCCTTAATAGTCCATTCCTTCCCTCCCCCCCCCAAAAAAAGAATCCTAAACATGATTAAATTTCAAACTGAAAATGGAGAATTATTTCAGATAAGTTAATCCAATCAATTTTTCCGTGCAATAATACTCACATTTTTTTCTTAGCATATCCTTAAGACTCCCCTAGTACCTCATTTTTTACAATTGCTTTATTTTTTCACTCATACGGCACATTATCAAGTTCATCGGTTATAGTACTGCAGATATTTTTCATTCTAGTTTTTATCATTTTTTGTTATGTTATATGTATTTGTATTTTGCCACTTGTGTGTTTCTTTCCAATGGATTGTAGTGTAAATTTTTGTTTTCCTTTTTTGTTTCTTTCATTAAAGTTCAACTTTATTAGCACCAGACCAGAAAGGCGCCACATGAGCTCTAGAAACAGAAATGTGGTGTTGAGGTCTGGATTAGAAAAATGTTAATATTTAGATGCGGTATTATATCGAAGTATCAATTAAATGGGCAAAATTTAATGGATATTATTTAATATCCCAATTGACTTTTATGCTTTTATATGGACAGAATTAAGAATAATAGTCTCCGGTGGGATATAATATTGAATTAGGAGGTAAAATAAATAAACAAGTCATTAGATAAACCTTTAACTGGAGACATGAATTTCGTCACCCGGCATGGTGTCAAAATGAGTCCACTGTTATTATTATTATTTTTTTTGTCTTTTGTAAATAGCATTGGAATTTATTTTGGAAGCACAATACATTCTGGAAATCGTGTAGTTACCAAATATATTAAAAATGTTAAATGTTATACTATCAAATATGGAAAAGATGTTTTAAGAAAACCCTAAACAATGTTTTAATGAGTATTTACCTCATTTAGATATAACACAATTACCCTAATGTTAATAAGTGTTAGAATTTAACAAACAATAATGAAGAATACAGTATTTTAAAATATTATTTTAAGAATAGTCCTTTATTTTTTACATTATTAAAATTAAAAGCAGTTTCAGAGACATGGAGTCAATGACTCCATAAATAACAACAAAAACTTTGAAAAGGAATAATTCGGTTATACGCACGTGCTCATGGTTTTGACAACATACTGCTGAAAAAGGCACTGAAGAGATGATTCCATTCAAAGACAAAATATCACGATGTGAGGAGAGCTAATGAACAATACGGAGTCATTCTGACTCCCGTCTTCAGTTACTAGTAAATTGAAAAAAATGAAACTCACTTCACAAACTAAACTAAATTGTTCCATATCGGTCGATTTTCTAAAATATATTTACATTCATGTAAATCAATAATCTAATGGAAGTACCCACTATTTATAAATAGTATTAATGAAATTAGATTTGCTGGCATGAGGCATATTTTAATCTTTGGTAAATGAATTTGGCAATTGATGCTACACAATGCAATCAATATTAACAGAGCAATTAGATCGTTTAATATTTAAGTGGAAATTCACATTGCTTTTAAGACGGGGTGCTTGCTGACTAAAACCAATACACTTCGATACGCATTTGCAGCAAGTGATTGGGAGGGAGAAAGAGCTAATTGACGGAGATTAAGCATTACATGGAAGAGGAGAACACGCGCCGCGCTAATGAACATATCGTTGTCAGATTAAAAGCAATTACTGGGTTTATGCAATATGCTGCAGCCAGATATGAGATCCAATGAATTGAGATGTCACAAAGCGCAAATTATTAACAATTCCGGCAATTAGACACGAGAGAAAGAGAGGCAGAAAACCACTGTATCTCTCAAATGAAGTATTTATATTAAACGAAGGTATTTTTGATTTTGCACTAATATGTTTCATTTTTATTCATTATAAAATGCCCGAAATAAATTGGAAAATAATTAATAAAAGTTTTTTTTTTATTACAATCATGGGAAAAAATCTAGGCAATGATATAAATTTAATTTTGTTTTTTTTTTAATTTGAGGAAAAGAAGAGAATTTTGTAGAAGAAAGAACATTTATTATAAAATTCTACTTTTATTTTAAAATTTATGCATATATAAAATCTACAAATTTTAAAATAAATATTTTTAAAAATAATCCTTTTAAAGATTTATTACTTTGCTTTTATTTAAATGATGTAAAAGCACGTACATATAAGGTGTACTTAAAAGTGATTTATTGAATATGAAATTTGTTCAAAAAGTAATTGAGTATTTTTAATTAAAACATACAAATGCCAAAGAAAAAGTGTATAGATACTTAAAATTGATTTATTACATATATAAATTTGTTTAAAAAGTAATTACGCAGTTTTAATTAAGACACAGAAATGTCAAGGAAAAAAAAACGCATATGATTATCAATATTATGCTATAATGTTTATGAATAATAGTAGAACACTTTCAAAATTCCGAATAGCAAATAACAGACGTTTGTGTAAACACAGAGAATAAACGTTTATAAATTTTGAATTATTTTTTCTATCATATAAAGGTGCTACTCTTAAAGTGTCGTTAATACTCTGATTGCCATGGGAGTCACTGGTGATGAGCTGGCACGTATAAATCAATGTCTTAAAAGGAATTTTATTTATGAATGTAGCTTCGAAATTTCCTCTTTGACCAACAATAAATTTCGTTTATTTTACTTTCTAACAAAAAATAAACTTTTCATTGTCAAAAAATTGGAACTCGACATTTTGATGAACCTCAACATTTTAGACCTTCCTGAGGTCTAAAAACTTAATTTTGGCTTTATGTATGTCTGTAAGCACAAAAATTCAAAAATATTTTGAACTAAACGGATGAAACTTCATACATTGACTTTAGATCAAATACGTAGATATTTATCACATATGAATGAAATCCATTTAGCGGAAATCTACCTGTCTGGCTGTTCGAGTAAATGTAAATTCAATAACTACAAAACATAAAAAAAAAACTAGGCATATAAAATGTTATATGCAGGTTTCTTATATATAAGACACCTTTTTGTCAAATTTTGAACTAGATTTTTCAAAGATTTGACCATTTTTCGGTCTGTACATACTTGTATGTGTATAACGTATAAATGCAACGAATTAAATCAACGAAATTCTGTATATGACCTTGCGATTATAATTATAGTTTCATGCTAAAATTTTGTTCCAATTAGGCGGAACAATTTCATCCATAATATATATTCGAATTATATAGATTTTGCTGTATTTTTCATGAATTAAATGCAAGGCCTTCGCGATCTTAACCAACGTCCTCAAGGAAGAGGATAAGACCTATACGAAGGAAAGAGGATAAGACCTTTATTGGAGAGTATGCTAGATTATGTTCAAGAAGACCACTCCAATTGGTAATCCAAGCCTGCCGCTATCTCTGACGATTTTTTTTCATTCATGCTTCTTGATTTTGTAATTTGAAACATTGAACGAAAAAAAAGCAACTTATCTTTAGATTTTAATATTTTTTTATTGAATAATGGTGGGCTTATTGAATTGCTTATATTATCTCATGTTTGAAATCAATATATGAAATGTTGACAATTTACGCAACATATAAGTGTATGATATATTAATACATGAAGACGGAAATCAATATGGGATTTATCTGGTATTTATGTATGGACAAAAATAATCTAAATCCATATATATTTACTCGGCATTTCAAAATGGATATTGTTTTCACATGCAATTTATTTTCCAAATAAGCGAGAGTCATGTCTCCGAAATATTCTCACATAAAGGTCTTAATAAATACCTTATTTTTCTTCATCTTTATAAAATTGTAGACTTTGGGTAAGGAAATGAAAATGGATGGATTCTTCAATAGCAGTTACGGAATATAGATCTTTGGTGTAAATTTAGTATTTTTACTGAATCTATCGCGATAATAGGTATTTTGAATACATTCCTGCAGGTTGCTTGACACAAAAATTTGAAAAGAAATTGCAGTTGTAGCCAAAATATTCCAACCCCATTTTTGTGCAGTAGATAGGGACTCCAAACTTCATAAATAGCTGTGACAAATAATTTTTTACAATATATTAAAGAATTTTTCTAGGTGATGAAGAGCGACTGCATTAAATAAACCTCTCTTAGAAAATCTCTCGAAGAATTATTAAGTAATTAGAAAGTGCTTTTTAAATAGAATAAATAATTAAATTACACATGGAAATAGTTTTTTAAAAATTAATTTCTCATTTTACAAATGAAGAAATGTTCAAAATCCACATAATTCAGTTTTACTTATAGTAACGCAAAACCCGAATCTTCTTGTTACAAACTAGTTCAAAATCCCTTTATTCACTTGAAAATATTAGAGTTGATTTATTTTTAGTACATATTATTTATTTTATTTTAGAATATTGAATATGTTGACGCTATACTCTTTACATTGCATTACTGAACATATGTACATTGATAGAAAACATTACAATGTTGTTATGATGACAAAACAGCTGAAATTCACATACCGCATAAAAATGGACCGCACAAAAACAGGTTTAACTGTACTAAATTTCATAGATTTAAGTCACTGCGTTTACATATATAAATGCAGACTGACAGATGGTCGTTTGTTTAATGAATATGTTGACGCGATACTCTTTACATTGCATTACTGAACGTATGTACATTGATAGAAAACATTACAATCTTGTTATGATGACAAAACAGCTGAAATTCACATACCGCATAAAAATGGACCGCACAAAAACAGGTTTAACTGTACTAAATTTCATAGATTTAAGTCACTGCGTTTACATATATAAATGCCGACTGACAGATGGTCGTTTGTTTAATGAATTTGATTTAAAATTTGATAGAAATCAACACATTTGGGGAGTAATTTCATATACCAAGTTTCAGAGGTCTAGCTCAAAACGTTTTTAGTTAAAGTGTTCAAAGGTATAATACCAAAAATGAATTCTTCAGACTCAAGGAAATCTGAAACGAGTTGTCAAGAATCTCGAGTTCTCATATTTTTCATGATTACAATATTTCCTCTATACTTCGTATGCGAAAAAGTAAAAAAATGGCTTACTTAAACTATCCAAGATATATATTAAGAATATCTTATCTTAAATAATTCACATTTCATTTTCGATAACTGTCTCTATAGAAATACTCAGTCAAGAATAAAATATCATGGGCTTCAATCGCAAAAGCATTCATAGCGACGCCAAAAAGCAACACTCTTTTTGTTCTACTACTAGTCACAGCTGTTTGGCGGGCCATTGCTTCCGGATATGCATTCATTGTACTCCAGTTTATTCTTTATATTGTAATGGTGCAGTCAGCAGAAACCACATACAACAATGCAGTGCTTTTTTCGGAGTCTCCCTCGTAATATTGGGTATTGAGGCTTTGAATAGGGCATCGACTCTGTTTTGGTTTTTCTTAGTCTCTTTTGGCAGTTCGATTTTTTTTTGTATTTGTTTCTTCATATTTTTGACGGGCTTAAAATATTTTATGATTTTTGGAAAAGCAAAAGAGACAGTTACATGTTTGTTTAAAATACTAAACCTTTCACTTCATTTAAAATAGGGGCATTTTCAGTTAACATTTAATTTAATTTTCCAAATGTGTTTGTATATATAACAGATGGGATTCTTTTATATCTGCTTTTGTAAATCTCAAAAACTGGTTTACATGAAATAGACAAAAATAAGCAGAAAATATGTCTTCAAAACAATCCTACCAGTCTCACAATAAATAAATCACCTTGGCAAGAATTATATCCACGATCAATTTTTTATCCAATTGAATGTCATATCCATCATCTGATGTTAAATGTTGTTTATAATTGTAAGTCTCAAGTATATAAATAAATACAACCAAAAATGGAACGGATAAGCAGTATTTGGATGTGTTAGAAAGAAATATTAAGTAAACTAGTTTCCAAACTATGTTACAAGACATATAAAATCTGTTAATGTATACAGATGGGGGATAGAATAATACGAAAACACATTGAAAAGCCATGGGCAATTTCAAAGAAGCAGAATGCGAATGTCACTTTGCAAACAAGTCGGTTATCTAGTTATTATGAAATATAAGGCCCCAGTCACTCAACATTAGTCATAGGTTTGGCATGCGTCTACTTTTCTCTCTGAAAAACTCAATATTGTCTGACCTATCACAGTTCGAAAAAGGCACGATTGTTGGAATGCTGTGTCTGGGTTGTTCAGTAACGGAAACAACAAATAATTTGGGGATGTTAGGAGAATTGTATAAGCCATTAAGATAATATACTCGAAATATGATAATGTTGAATCTTCAAAACACAAAAGCGGAAGGGGAAAAATCTTACTGATAGGTATAAAATAATGTTAACTTGCATAGTGGTCTGAAAGCACAAGAAGTCTTTACGGTGGAGGAACGAAAAAATGACTTCATATTCCATTAAATGATTTTTCAATAAATATTTGTCATGGCCTCTACTTCATCTATTCCTCTTCACATATAATCTGTAATTAAGTCAAAAGGTAGTCCAGTCCTCTATAAATAAAGCGTTATCGTTATTTCATGGATATTCGTATTGTTTTTGTCACTGATCCGTAACTGTATATACGACTGAAGACACTATATCCAAGAGAAAAGACATTTTACCTACAGGAATTGTTTACCTACCGCAGTTAATTTCGAAAGACTTAATTAATGACGAATTACATCAGAAAAGGTTAAAAATGTTGTACTTATTTAAGAACTTTGGACCGGACATACAGAATACCGAGTTTTAATGAATTAGCCACTGACTATATAGATAAAATTCTTTTTTATTTCCTTAAAAATAGGCTCAAAGAACATGATGAACGTGTCAAGATCTGCTTTTATTCATTCTTGCATTCTAATTAATAACATGTAACTTTTCATTTACGTAATGTGAGCTCATATATGGTGACTGAAAACGAATAACATGAAATATATGATATGCTTGGGTAATTTAAGAAGATAATACAATACAATACAATATGATTGTTGTACATATAAGAGTATTTTGGCAAAATTTATCATACTGCTTCTTGTTTTGCAAGTGTAATATATTATGAAATGTGATATAACAAATATATATGTAATATAATTTACTCTGGAATTTTCTATTGTTTTCAAGAATGCAAGCCGGTTCCTGTATAAAGATGCCTTATATTCCAATGTTGAGTGATTTATCATAAAAGCTATTGCCTCATTCTTTTTTATAGTGTAATTACAAATATATTTTAACAAATTTTTATATATCTAATTATAATGAATAATAATTAAAAAATGCTACATATCGTTAGAAACAAACGGAATGTACTATCTAGAAAGACGTGTGGGGCTTCCTGCTTAAAGCTTCCTAATACCTATATGATAATTTCTTTTTTTTTTTTTACATATGAGTTGCCTTTCCTTTTTAAAAGTTATATTTGTTAAACTTATAAATATCTAGATACATTGATTTAAAAAATTATTAGAATGTTACATATCATTGTAAAAAAGTGAAGAAAATAGTTTTCACCCATGAAATGGAATATAAAAACAAAAATTCAAAATTAAGATCGTCCAAAAGAGACAATGCGATTTATTGCCATTTTTAAATTAATTATGAAGATGCTCGATAATATCTACAAATCTTCCTATAATGTATTCTTATTAGATCTAAGCCTATTAGAAAGAAAGCCATCAAAATGCAGTATGATCAGATTAGAAGGCAATTTAAAGTTGCTGAATTGAAATTTAACAAATCGATAGATATGAAGATAATTTAAAGGATGATTAATAAATGTTAGAAGTTATCTGTTAAACTAACTTGAACTATATTTGAGTCAATTTGCTGATAATCATTTTAAGAAAAAAAGCACGAATTCTTTAAAATAAGAAGAATTATAACTAGAGGAAGATGAATTTAATGCAGGAAGAAAACAAATTCTACTGCTATTATTTTTGTAGTTTTCTACTGCTATTTTTTTAGTAATTAAATCCTACATTATTTTTTTAAAAAATGATTTTTGGATTTATTCTATTTTATTTATTCCGTAGTAATTTTCAACTTGTTAAGCATGTTGCTCCTAAGATATAAAATACATTTTGAATTATATAATATTAAGCTCAAAATATATAACTAATGATCCAAAATAAGTAAAAAGTGTTTATGCCTCCCGATAAAAAAAAGCTACTTCTCCACTTTCAATCACATTTCGTTTACATGCTTTTCTGAGTAAGCAGCTTTGATTTCTAAGCAAAATGTAGTTGATATTTTAGTCGCTAGGAAAGAAAAGGGCACTTCGGAGCAAACAATTCATATATCAATATCCTCTAATTCATAACAATATCCTCTAATTATGTAAATAATCACAAAACTTTTTATCATTAACTGTAAATTTCATTATGGAACATGATATTACCAGGTCATGCGTTACATGTTAAGCTGTTTCATTAACGAACAAAAATGCTTTTGCAGCACTTAAGCCTTTTTTGGTTGATAAACGGGTTACACTGTGGCCTTCAGGCAATTACGAAAAAGGATTTTGCGTTTGGAAGTGATAGGAAAATCCAACGTTTAACATGAACCAAGCCGCAGACTAAATCGACTGCAGCAAGTTGAAGTTGCAGTAATGAAGCAAGGAGCCCCAAGTATCATGATAATAGCAGTGAATGAGTGCTATAACTAGAATTAAATATGCCGTATACGAATTGGATATTCTATATACACCATAGGGTGGAGTTCGGTGAGAAAAGCTCTGAAACATTCATTACATTCATTATTGCTTTTTAGTGATGATGAGGTGCTGAAAATATTTGTTTTGAAGTTTAGTGCTTGGAATAATAATAATATGAATAACCTTCGTTACAGTGGAGTGGCGGAGCCCTTTTCCACAAATTATAGAATGAACATCGACTTCAAGAAGTTGAAGAAGTTGCAACAGCAATAGTGAAGCAGGGAGCATCAAGTATTGTGATAATAGTAGTGAATGCGTGTTATCACGAGGATTAAATATGCCATATACGAATCGGGCATGCTGTATATATAAGGCAGGCGGATAATTAGGAGAAATGCTCTGGAACTTTATCCGTTAAAGATATATTACGCTCAGCAATTGCTTTTTAATTATAAAGAAGATGTGAAAGTAACCTATTTTGAAGTTTATTGATTGGATGCTGAATGTCCACCGTAGAAACAGTGAAGTAATGAAGCTCTTTTCTATGAATGATGCAAAAGACTTTGGTTACTGCTGTATTTAGTCTGACTGAAATTCTCCCATTCATACACAAATGCCGTCACAAAAATATTAATGACTTGTGGCTGCACCTTATTTTCCATCAATGGTTCTTAGATTTTTGAATAAAACATTTGATAATTAAGTTTCCTGCCAATGACATCTTTGGTACTGGCTCTAGGTAGGCATTTATGCTCAGAAACCTTTTGCCTCCACTGTTTTAACGGAGAAATTGTTTTCTTCGTGTCAACAAATACATCAGTTAACACCTTTTATGCAAGATGGATAAAACAATCGCATATTGCGTTACCTGTTCAAACATTCTTATCTCAAAATGTTTTGGCTGACAGAATGATTAGCAGATTATTTTCAATATCCTGTCCATCTAAATCACCCGATCTAAACCTGATTCACTTTTGTAATAAAGATATTTAACAAGCTGCATTTATAAAGGTAATGTTACGAATTTAGCTGTTTCAAAGGATTAAATTTAGTAACATGTATTCGATTTTCAAAGGAAAGATTTATGTTCTGTCGTGAAAATTTGCATGAAATGTAATTTTTATGCAAAGAGATGTCAAAGAGATAGTCAAATGTGGTAGACATAAAGTTTAGGGGAAAATCTTTTTCGGTCTTATTGTCTGATTTGTCGTTAATTACATGTGGTTGCAATAAATTTTACCGTATATTAAAACATCTTTCCATTGTTTCCATTCAGTTATCATGTGTAAAGTGCAGCTACTGTTAGGTTTGTCAAGAAATATTTAAATATCCTTCTCCACAGCACATTTACTTCCAAAGCACCCGAAATATGGGCTAATTTTTTTTTTCTTTCAGAAATCAAAAGTAAATAACACAAAAATCGGGGGAATTTTCTTTTCAAAGGGTATAGAAACCTGCTGCTTAATTTGATCTTCCTCTAAATGAGAGGTTTCAAATATTTCATTGACCGACTACTTTGAATAAAATATTCCTTTACAAATTATAAATACTAACAAATCAGTTAGAAAAATCTGGAAACATTATTTCATAACAACGAACTTTTTTATGCAATAAATCGTTCAAGAGCGGCACCCAGGTCTAATAATCAGAAATAGCTAAGAAGTTCAACTTTATGCAATAAATATTTCGTACCCAATAGAACGTGTTCAATGATTAAATGAGTTATCTATTACTGTGCGTTTTACCTCATCATTAATAAATCATGGAAAGATGATTGGGTTAATTACTTGTTTTAATACCAGAAAGATTATTCTTTTTCGAATTCAATCTTATTATTACTTATTCGATCAACTGAATTACAACAAGAAGTGTATTATACAATTTTGTGCAGGAAAATAGTCTATTAATTTTTGTCAGATGTTATATTCTCACTTTCGATGTTAGCTACAGAATTAGTACGGTATAATATTTTCAATCGAGCATCAAAAATTCAATTAAGAGCTTTGATGTAAGCGTTAATGAACTGAAATGTGCATAATAATGAAATTAGATTATGATAATCAAACATCTCAATTCCTAACGCATCATTTAATTATGAGCGTTGGTAGTCGAAAGATGATCATTCATCAAGGGATTAAGTAAACATAAGATATGCCATTAAACGTAATTGAATTTTCACCAGTTTATAGGAGGTTCTAACAATAAAAAAATGTACGATAAGCAAGGTATGCTTATAAAATGTCAGTGTTGGGTTAATATGAAAAGTGAGAGATATTTGATACTTAATTGGCTATTTAAATAAAGATACGTCAGAAGCTTAATTTTAATTATTACCCACAGATTGAACTGCATAACTGGAACATGAGCAATTAAATACTGTAAAAACAAAAATTTAACTGCTTTTCGAATTTAATACATTTTCAAATAAAAGCATTAAATAATACTATTAAAGATGTGGGATTTTAAAGAATTCACTAATTAAAACTACATTGATAGTCTTATATAATAGCCAAACAGAAAATTAGCATCGACAGAAAACTGTTATTTCAGTTCTTTAACGTTTTATTAGCCAAACGATAGTAAAATTAATTGAGCAATCATTCAGAGTAAATACTGGAATTAATATCTATTCTTTAAAGATAATCGAAAAGCAAAATGATAGTTATTTTTTTATCATTTGTTCAATGTTATAGTTATTATAAATCAAAGTTATAGTTTGATAGTTATTTATTATCGCTGGCAAAGTATTTGGAAATAATAGAATTATTATTTTATTATTTAAGCAAAAAATACGTTTTATCATAGGGAATAAATATGTTTGAGAATATTTCAATATTTTGGATGACAATAGGAAACATTTTACTTTTTTCCGATTGATCAAAATCATCGCAAAATTCGGGAAATACTTCGAGATAAGAGTGATCTGATAATAAAAACATTTGATTTCAAGGCCATAACAAATTTTTTTAGATATTTTAAAACAAGAATAAATGAATGAATGATGAAAACATTTATTTTTTTTCTGATTAAACAAGATCGTCCCAAAAATTGGCCTATATTTCAAAATGAGCATGAAATGATAAAATGAAACATTTGATTTTTTTCCCGATTAATCTTGATTATCGCAAAAACAGAGAGATAGTTCAAAACAAAAAAGAATTAAGGATAAAAGTATTTATTTTTTCTTATTAAACAAGATCGCAAAAACTGGTGGACATTTGATTGTTTTTTTGTTTAATCATGATTCTCCCAAAAATTAGGAGATATTTCAAAATGAGCATGAAAAGATTAATAGAAACATTTAATATTTTTTCAGATTAATCATGATCATCATAAAAAATATTATTATATTTCAAAAGAAATATGAAAGGATCAAAAAAAAAAAAAAACGTTTGATTTTTTTTCTGATAAAGCAAGATCATTGTAAAAATTGTTGGTTGTTTCAAAATAAGCATGGAATGATAAAAAATGATTAAATTTTTTCAGATCAAATAAATATTTCAGAAGCAAACTAGAAATTGTAATTTATATTTTCATGTTCAATGAAAAAAATAAAATAAAATGCAAATTTTTTTTATCGTTTACATATAAAACCAATAACAAGCTTTAAAGCTTTTAAATCTGTATTGCTTTTTTTCATTGCTTTTTAAAAAAACATATTTCATGTGTTTCAAGTTCGAAAATAATAAAGATATATTGAATAAAATATTTTTAAAATAGAGTTATGTTAAGATACTAATATGATAGCAATTTTATTTTAAATATGATTAATCCTTTTATATTTGCTTTCATAAATAGTGTTTCACGAAGCTTCAATTCCACTACTTAGTCCGTAATTCACCGGGATCGATTGTAGTGGGTGTATAGTGTGAACACAATCAGCAGGCATCAGTAGAAAACAAAGACAGAAGACAAATAATCAGTCAAGACGAACACAGGGCAGCACACAGCAACACACTACAGCAAACAGTAGCCCACAAGTAGTAATCGACCACAAAGCAGCCAGACATAATTCAGTGAAAGGAGGGATTTCATGTAGCTTCACTCTACGGTCTCTCCAAACGGCTACAATTCTCCACTATCTCCTCGTTTTAACTGTACCAAGCTGCCGATACGCTACTACACGACTGACTACTCCTCACAGGACTCAATACTGCTTCTAAAATAAACGCCAGGACTCGACACAACTAAATTGCCTGAACTCCACATAACTCTGGACTATTCAGCCGTTGCTTCGTTATTCTCTCAGACTCGTTACTTGTCATCGACTCCAACTCCGATTCATGGCAGCTTGAGACTGCAGGACTTTTATAGTTCCCAAGAGGCAGGCCCAGGAGGTTCGGAACCTATCTGGCGTATCTTGGTTTCTATTGGATGTATCGAAAAAATTCTCGAAGTTTCCAGCAATATCTATTTTGTAGCCATAGTCGCCAAATGGGCGCCAAGTTTCTCGCCAAGTTCTGAGATTACTGCCGCGGCACCCGATCAACACACAAGAGAGTTGATCGTAAAACGATCTTTTTATAATGAAATTATTTGTACTGGGAAGCAACATCACATGTGTTAAAAAATAGTCTATTGTCTCTCTTACAAATCTCTATATGAAATTTTATTAACATTTGATTTTATCAATCAAAACAAAAAAAAATGAATTTAAATTTGCTTCGTATATTTTCAAGATTGATATTCTCTGGAAAATATGCGAAGTCGAAACATATGAATGTAATTAACAGAAAAAAACATATTCTGAATGATATTTCCATAATTAGTATTATACCTCAAAAGAAGAAAAAGAACAAATATACATTTTTTTAATTCTTTTATATGAAGTTTACTAAAATGTTAAAGCGAAAGCCGAAACATTTTATTTTTTATTATATTATTTATGAAACTATAGTTTAACTTCAAAATATTTTTATATAATGTTTATTAATATGGATATATATATTTACCAACTAAGGTGTTTCATCTTATTCATAAGGAAATTATTCTAATATTTTCTAATATTTATCTTAAACGAGAATTAATTTTTGTTTTACGTTTTTAGAAAAAGTTTATAATCGCATACTTGAGAGTTCAGTGACACCACATTAACTAAATATTAATCGATAGTTAGGATCTTTATGTTTCTATTATGCTGAGTGAATTTTTTTCATGAAAATTCATTATATTCCTTAGAAAAAAATGTTTCATAATTATGAAATATTAAGTTTCTTTGAAGAATGCAGATAAATAATCTTCTTTCGACAAAATTTCTAAAAGAAATTTTAACAACATTCCATATATCTTATTCTGATATAAAGCTTTAATGGTTTATTTTATCTGGGTTTTATAATGTTTTTTCAGAATAATATCGGATAGAATTTGCCTGTATATTATATATTTAAGAGCATATTTGAGTTCATTAATTCATTTATAAGAATTCAAACAAGATTACTTAAAAAAAATTGTTCAATATTTAGTAGTAAGATCAATCAAATGACATTTAAGAATGGAGGTAAAAATTAGAGGAGGAATTAAATGATGGAATCTTATCTCTAATAAACACGGACCTTATCAGCTTTAATTAATAATGAAATTATTTTGTTGTAGTTCATTTCAGATACTGTTCAACAAAAGAAATTGATTTTTCTATCTTTTTTATTAATACATTTTATTTCATATTCAATGAAATGAAAGAGAAAAATCAACAATCAAGTTATAATCTTATATAACGAAAAAACAGTAAATTAGCATCGGGAGAAAATTTTATTAGTTCATTTATTTATCGTTTTATTAAACAACGATAGTAAAATTAACTGAACTATTATTTGGATTGAAATTCAGGAATTAACATCTATAGTTCAAAGGTAATTGAAAAGTAAAATAATAGTTATTTTACATTGGCTACCATATTTGAAAATAATCAAATAATTATTTTATTATTTAAGTGAAAAATTCTGTTTTATCATAGGGGGTAAAAATTTTAGGAATGTAAAACTTTTAGAAAATAATAAAATTCCTAAAATTTTTACATTCATAATAAATTTCAACTATTTTCTAACACTTTGAAAAAAAATGTGGATGAAAAAAATCAAATAGTTGTTTGTTTGCCAAAATAACTTTAAGCCATGATAGCGTTTTACGTTTTCCTAATTTTAGAAAAACTAAAATATAATTTTCTGTCATTAGAACTATTTCTATAAAAAATTACGAATCAATCTCAAAGGAATATGATAAGCGTCTACAGACCATAGAACAATAGAACAGCTTTCTTCACAATAAAACAATTAACCATCTAACAGCGTAAAGCCATACGAACAGCTAATATAGGGCTAATGAACAAACGCTAGGAAATAAAAAAAAAACTGAGTTTTTTTCTGAGAATACGTATTTTCTTATTTAATTGATATTTTAAAAATATTTTATTTCATACATTTTTATTTCAAAGCCTCTTAACGTATCTTGCTCATTAAATCTGTAAGCAAATTAATGCAATATTTCAGAATACATTTTTTATTTCAGTCGTGCCAATTATTTATTTGATTTTTTGGATATAGATTGTTGATATTTTACACTAAATTGATAATTTTGATTAAGTTGCTTCTTTTAAAAAATACAAATAAAACATTTACTATCAAATATTAGGGTTATGGATTATAAAAAACCACGGAAGGACACCTGGAAATAAGGATTAGATGTTTACGGTATGGTGGTTTGATCACATCACCCTGGAGGGTACATAAAGAGGTGGGGGTCTGACTCCTCCCATGGATGACAGGACGTACTTCCTTCGGGAAGGGTTATACCGTGGCCGGAGATGGCCCTTAGGACTCAACCACAGTTCCCGCCAATGTTGCTGTTGCTGCGGTCCGGTCATTCAGTTTTCTTTATCCTGGGTGCCTTCGGGCAGGTCGGATAGTCAGTGATAAGACTTATGAAATATTTCAGAATCATTTTTTTTTTTATTTCAATCGTGTTAATTATTTATCTCCTTTTTTTGGATATAAATTTTTTAAGTTTTACACTAAATTGATCATTTTGATAGAGTTAATAGTTTTATAAAATACAAATATAACTTTTACTATGAAATGTTTGGGTTATGCTCTAAAACAAGATTTAAAAAGATTAACCAATAAAGTGAAAAAAAATAATGGTCCTTTGAATTTTTCAAAAATACGGCTGAAAATCTCTTTTTCCAAAAACAACCAGCAAGTTAGTGATATATATCATTACCTTGCTGGGACAAGCTTTTTTTTCTGATTTGCACTACTGAAATTTTCGTCAAAAGAATGATAATTTAATAGAATTATATAGACGGAAAATAAGAATTTTTGATATTGTAATTTTTTATCGGATATCTAAATTTTAATTCTATTAATATTTTTTTCGAATTCAATATGTAGTTTATTAGAATTTTTAGAAAACAATTTTAAAACCCATAAACATTGTTTGTAATAAAAATTGCAACAATAAAAAAGGGTAGCAACATTAGTTAATTAGAATTCAAAGAAGTTAGTTAGAATTCATCTGAAGCAACATTAGTTAGTTAGAATTTCGATCGCCATCAAATCTACCATAATAGAAAAAAAATCTAACAATGGTTCAGGCATTCTGCTAATGGAAGCCTTTTGAAATAATAAAAGAAGGCAAACACACACGTTATATTCGCTCTTATCTTTGACATTCGCTTTTCATTTTGAGCATGAACAATGGCAAAACAAACGTTGCTGAGAGGAACGTGACTATTGTACCTAAACATATCTCTTCTCAATAAAATGTCAGCAGAATAATATGAAAATAAAAGAGTTCAAAAAAGAATCTACCATTATTTAGATCTTAGAAATGTAAAGAATACATTTGTTATATAAAAATATTTTCTTTTGAGATAAATCAAGCATAATTATAAATTTTAACTTATAATATGATTTATATACTATTTAATTCAAGAAGTTTTGATGACTGAATAACAAACAAAAAAATTGACAGCCAAGTAAGTAAACTTACGAAATTTGTTGAACTTATATAGACGAAGTTATACATCACGACATAAAAATTCTACTATTAATAATGAAAAGTGCTCGTTTGTTTGTTTGTTTATCTGTTTATGCACATGCGCATTTTGACAATATTCTTTGATTAGATTCTTTTTGACTAGATTCTCTTTGATTTGATTCTTCGGTCAATCTTTTGTCTATAGCTACTACATTTAGCACAGATACAGTTCGAAGTGTTAGAGTATGTATTTCGTAATAATTCTTTTTGAAACGTTAATTAGAATCATTTAAAAACAACGAGAATTTCTGTTGCAAAAGAATTTCTAAATATATTACCACAAAAAAAAATTTCACACTACTTTTAAATAGTAAGAATTTTGAGTTAAATTTCACTAATTTTGCTGAATTTCCAACAATACATTTAATTGTTGCAGTGGAATTTAGAATATATTCATTGTTTTATCAAATATTCAGTTGTATGATTTTATTTCTATTAGGCAACTTAAATATAAGCATTATCTATGTCATTTGTAGAATAGGAAAGTGAAAATGTATTCCCAAGAAAAACAATAGGTATTTAGGAAATATATTAGTCAGTTTGTATTGACACTAATATATCCTGAATTTGATTTAATTATAAAGAGTTAAAAACTTAATAAGGAAAATATGAACGAGAATATTAAAATAATATTGCTTCAGTGTCTATAGCAATTGAATTAAAAATACATTGTTGAAGAGATCCTGAGTTTATGTTACATATAAAATATTTTATAGAAATGAAATACAACCCTTAATATTGGTGTCCCAATTGCTCGTTAACAGTAACTCGAATGTAATAAACGATTGGAAGTTTGCATTCTCCAGGTGCGTTGAAATTAATAATAATATATATTCTTTATTTAGTTATTTTGACTCGATTTATAAAATATTTTAAATATTTACTCGAATACATTAAAATTTGTTCGATCAATTTAAAATACATATTGAATAAATAATATCTTTGAATGAAAAATAAACTGTTTTTGCAGAAATAATTTCTATGTTTTATACTGCAAAGGACCAAACATGCTTTACATACACAATGAAACCCAAATTATATGGTCTGTAGAGCAGGTATACAGCTATGTGCATACTTTATCGTTTTTTACTTGTAGAAATGGAAAAACGGAAGATAGATTTAAAATTTAGAAAACTTACTTTATTTTCAATTTAAAATTTAAAATGCGAGTCTGAGAGAAACAAATCAAATTGTAAAAACGAAACATAAAAACGTTACATAAAAACGAAAAGAGAATTTTTTAAAGAATAAATTGAGAAATCAAAGTTTAACTTTTACAGGTCTCGTTTACTTCACAAAAATTCTTTTTAGTAACCAGTTTTATATGTTTTTGTAGAAATCTTTGGTAAATAGAGTTATAAAAAATTTCACAACTTGTTGTGAAACTTAAAATAATTAGAAAAAAGGCGCAATAATAATTTAATCTGTACCGGAAAAGTGAAAATAAATGCTTAAAGTAAAAATAAAATTAAAAAAAAACATATTAAAAATACTAAAAAAAAAAAAAAAATATATGGAATAAATAGTTCTAATGAATTATAAATTTTTAATTACACATTTGAACAAAATAAAATACTTACAGTGCCTTCATTTTTCCTATTGTTTTATTTAAGTCGGCATCGAAATAAAGCTTGCTTGAAATAAAGCTCCATCCTTTATTTCTTCTGCTAGATAAAAACATATTCATTAACTTTAAAGAACATCCATAGAGAAGAATGCAGGCGTTCACATTGTTAAAATAAATTCAAAAATTCTGGAAGAACAAAGAAAGGAAAATTGATAGCAGATAATTCATAAATGATGAAGAATGATATTAATATAATTGTAAATTAAACATCTGTAGAGTGTAGTTTGGATTCCATTTTCACAATAATTCTTTGACATGTTCTTAAAAAGTCGGTAAAATTACTTATAAATTTTAGAAAATGTTATACATTTCCAAAAATTATTAAATTCAAGGAATACTTTCATTTTCTAATTTTTATCTTTTCTAATATATTATTTTTCTTTATAAAAGCGTTACTAATGGATAAAAACGCATGAGGAAACAGTCTTTCTGCAATATATTTTCTTCATTAGATATAAGAAATGACTTTTTCTAATAAATCATAAAAAAGATTAACATCTGGATAAGAGAAAAGCTCTTAAAATGATATAGATAAAAATGTAAAATTTCCCTGATATATATTGGCTTTTTAAATTTTTATAAAAAGCATTTTTTCCAATAAATCACAAAAAGATACCTTCCGTCTAAGAAAAAGTCTTTAAAAGGAGATTTTCAAGATAATTTATTGTTAAGACTAGATATGATTTAAAAAGGTTTTTCAGAACCACACTGTATTTGAAGTTTAATGTATGACATGAAATGAGGCGTCCGAATCACCAGAAATCTAACAGATTATATTCTCTACGATAATTAATCTTTTTTATATTATTTGGGAAAACTAACCATAACCTGAATTTCTTATGAATAGAGTTTTTGAGATTAATTTTTAATTGAGAAGTCATAAAATGACAATTCACGCTTCATAATTATTTTCTTATTTCGTTACAAAAAGAAATTAAATTATTATTAATTATAACAAAAGAAATTCAATTATTATTTATTCATAAATTTCATGATACTAAAAATCCAATGATATAGTTTTAACACAATAGAAATCTCAATGTACTTGTATGTTTGACATGGCTTTAGTTTTCTTCTAGACCATCTTCGCTAATTTATAAAAATCTATATATTAACAGACTTTGAGTTATGTTTTATGATTGTGAAGATGAAATTTGGTAATTGATTCTTTTCAATATTTGTCATACTTTAGAGCTCTCAAACACACGTTGTGTGTTCTCAATGACAATAAAGTAACTTCCTCTTTAATCTCGATTAATGGCGTATGATTTTATTTAATTATGTCTCAACATTAATGGGGCCTCTTACAGAAAATTTGAGAAATATCAATTACAATATTCTATAAAAATTCTAAAAATAAATTATGATCTATATGAAGGAATAAATGTCGAAAATGAGGGAAAATATTACGAAAAATTGTATTTTATTCACTTTGCTAAAACGGAGAAAAAACACTTTTTAGTTAAAAATTATGATCAAGGTAAACTTTCAAGCGTCCTTTGGTGTTTACAGAAATATCCTAAGGAAAATTTAGTTACATTTAATATTAAAAGAAAAATCATAAAATCGCTTTGAAAATTGAAATAAATTTTAATATAATTAAAAATTCTTTTGATTTTTTTAATCCGAATTTTCGATTTTATGATAAAATGTTTGACAAAAATGTTTACCATATTTTAATTCACTGTAAAATATGTTTATTATTCATTTATAATCAGGTCCTTATTTTAGTTCATTAATTAAAGCATGGTTTATGAAAATATTTTTATTATTCATTTACAATCCGGAAACACCTTACACGGTGTAAGAAAATAAATTGCTTTTAAAACATCATGATTAAAATTTAAGGGTTGTTTAAATTCATTAAGAATTCACGCAGCATTTCATTTATTTAAATAGTACTGAACTAGTATTGATTTTAAACTACTTGTTATTATTGCATTTTAAAAGTTTCAACAGAATATTTATTTTTATATAAAATTGCGGTTTTAATCTATGTTCGCGGAGCTATATTGTTAGTACACTGCATCTGCTTTAAAGCCAAATATTTACTTAGAAATTTTGTTTACTTTTCTCCCATCAGCATTTGAAAATAATCTACTAGCATCATGTTCCACTTTAATACTTTATGCAAATAAGTGAAATTTAATAATTATTTACATTTTATAAAATATTCCGCATAACAACAAGCACTCCTTAAATTCCTAAATTTCGTTCCTGTGGTAAGTGTTTGAGACTGTGTTATTGATTAGCTGCGCTTAGAAGTCTGAGTTGTATTTTTTAAAAAGTTGATAATTAAGATTTACGAAATGGTGAAGCAGAATACTTGAACTATATGACGTATAAGAGTGTAGGAAAGTTTTGAGTTAATTTTTGGTCGTAAATATTGGTCGTAATTTTCATTTTAGATGATTCTGAGGAAAATTAATTTCATGGAATTTGAAGATTTCATAGAATTCAATTTAGTCAAATACAGAGGAATTATTAAAATATTTACATATTGTATAAATATATATGAAATTGAAATATTATACCGATCTCAACACGTTTTTAAAATGAGTAACTAGATATTACACAAGCTCGCATCCCTACCGTAATTATACTCTAAATCTACAATTGTAATTTGGAATTTTAAATATTTTTAGAATAAAAGGGGGCTGCACATTCCATATTTTAAAAGTTGCCAAATGGTTTTAAAACTTAATTCTATTCTCTTAAATTAAATTACTTTTCTGGAGTTCTTTTAACCATATATTCTGAGATTATAATTGAGCCCCCCCCCCCTTTTACTCAAAGATACTTGAAGGTGATATTATAAGTTTATTTTTACAATAATTAATTTCTAGTGTGATAATGGGTAATTATTTTTTAATTTACATATTGCGTTTTGATCCTAGACTAAAAGATTAATATTTTTTGGTAGGAGCATTTAAATTATGTAATAACTAAAAAAATGTTTTTCCCTGAAGCTGTAAACTCTAAAAAAAGTTATTAACTTGATACATTTGAATAACAAATAATAAATTACACTGGTCTTAGAGTCATAGACGATCAACGAATCCTACTCTTTATGTCTTCGGATATAATTCATAGAACGAGCACATATTTGAAAACTTTCAATATGCCGTTCAATTCAGAGTTCAATGACAGCATGCATATTGCGTCATCACGTTTTTTTTTTTTTTTTTTTTTTTTTTCAGAAAGATTTTGCAATATAAAAGAGCTTGAAATTGAACAAACAAAAGAGCGGTCGAAGAGCGGCACTCTGTTCTCAATATTGATGAGTCTCGTCTCTTTAAAATTCGATTTTAAATCTGTGAAAAAATGCTGAAGTTTGCAATTATAATTTTATCTTTGGAACATACATTTAAGAATTAAGTATCTTACGAAGTAGATTTAAAAAGCTTACTATATCTACAGATCATATTCAAACAGACAAAGTTTGCTAAGAAGTATACGAGCTTATTTGGCAGAATATGTATATGAGTTTTCACTTGCATAATATTAAGAGAGGTTTCATATGAAGCAACGCATAACAATTTTACTATATATTGATATGTCTCATCACTTGAAAATTCAATTTTAAATCTAATTAAAAATAAGATAACTTTTATTTGTGTCTTCTAAAGTTTACATGACTTTAAGTTATCATCGGAGTATAATTTGAAGAGGGACATCGTATGATGTATTGCACAACAGTCTTACTGTTCTCGGAGGTCGTATTAAGATAACAAAATGGCTCAGTTTGCAGGCCATTTGAGTTAATTTGTATTTGAGTTATCCTCTTTGTAGAGAAACATTTATAAAAGAAAAAAATTAATAAAGTCAGTGTACATAATATGCAAGATATGTGACGGCAAAATATAGGTTAATTTCACTTGTCTCAATGGTAAAAAAGGGTTTGTTTTTAAAACGAAGCAACGATCTCCTCCTATTAAGTTATGCTTAACAGGTAGAGCTTATTTTTATATTCGTTCTGATGTTTAAAAAAAGTCTTTAAATAAATGAGTTCTCGATATATAAATATTAATATTTCTTATAATATACGGAGGATAGAACAATGTGCTAATGGAATTTTGAATGCAATCAAAGGATATTAATTAGAAATGAAGCCGATGCATTTAACCGTACAAGAAAATATTTCGATCAAAATAAAACATACTTGTCAATGGAATAGTCAGTCAAAAAGGATAATAATGTTTTTAGAGTAAATAATGATGAAAATTTCTAGGACGTATACTTATTTGAATATATTATGAATATTAATCCGTTTTTTAAATTTCAAAAAGCATGTTTATGTAAAGGTCACTTATATATTTTTGAGATAATATGAATATACAGGGTATCCTAAAAAGATTGAAACGCGGTTTAAATCTTTACATATCAGAGATAAGTCAACAATGTAAATTCAGAGAAGTTCAAAATGAAATGCAAAATAAGAACACGATAATAATAAAAAAAATTATACTTTTTAAATTTTAATGCGACGTCTCTAGATAAAATCGGTCAGCTTGAAAGTTTTTTTTCTTTTCCATCAAACAAGATCGTTATAAAATACCACATAACTGTATTTTTAAAAGCAAATGAATTACGATGTAAAAAAAATGACTAATGCCATTTTTTGCTTAACTCAAAACGCTGCTTCTTCTGTAAAAATAGGGGACCATATACATAATGATATTAGAAAATTTTAGACCAAAAATGCGAAAGCGGTGTCAAATAAATTCTTTAAGGCTTTAGCTTAAAGGATTTAGCTTTAAGGCTTTAGCTTTAATAAAGCTTTAGTAGACAAAGATGACCATGCTATGGGAGCAGCTGGAATTCAGCTCTCAATTTCATTTTATGTGCTCTAGCTGTGGTGGGCATAATAAAAAAATCATGCGCATAAATTTCTAGTAATTTTATTTTATAAATCGTATATTAGAAATGTCTTGTAATTGTTTTCAATTTATGATGCAATAAAAATGTAAACGGACAATAATACAGAAAATACATCGAGAACTTAGAATATATTTTGAATTTAGCATTTCTGTTAAAAGCAATTTGAAACTCTCTAGTCAAACAACTTGCATTACAAATACATACTTAAATTCCGAAAGGTAGAATCTAGAACTCAGATGACCTATTCAAGATCAGTTTATTTAATATATTTATAATGATCAAATTATGCAAAGAAAGTAGTAATAAACATTTTTATAAGATCGCAATTTGAAAAATTTCGCCTTAATTTAGGCAATTTATAGATTAAGAGGACATCATTCAAATTTTTATCTATATAAAAGAAATTAAATTACAAATCTATAAAAAAGATGGTAACCAAAAAGTTCAGAAACTAGAATTAGATTGAAATTAGCATAGATCTTGCGTTAAAAATGATAGGGATTAGAAACGAGCATCGACGATGAAAAATGAACAAGTTTCGTAGAAGTCAATATTTTTCTCAATGTCGTTGAAGCTCTGGTCACAGGCACTGTTTTGATAAAATCTAGAATATCCAAAATGGGCCTATTTATAACGAAAGTAAATTTCAAATTTTCTATTATATAAAGCACAGATTATCTTTTTCCATAATCTATATATTTTATTATTGCAGATGAGTATTATTTTCTGAGATATTGCATATGCAATTCTGTTTCTCTTATACAATTTAGACTTACAGGATTACAGCTCTATTTTTATTATTAATTATTCTTCATTTATAAATAAATCTTTCAACTTTCTTTTGTAGGTTTCTCTCTATATATTTTCTTATAACTGCTCTAAGTGATAAATGTAATTTTTAATAAATATTTTCGTTTTTCAAGAAGAAATAATATTTTGTTTTGATATAAAATATTTAGCATAAAAAATATTATAGCAATGTAATTCTTATTCTATGTTATGTGGAATACTTATCCTTTATCTTTTATTAATACATTATTTGCATTAAAATATTAAGCATAAAATTGAATAATATTAATCAACAGAAATAGAAGCAATAAAATTATATTATGATAGTTAATAGCGTATCTTACAGTTACTACCACGTAATATTTCATTAAAAAATTGCTTAATAATTTTTAGGGGAGTCAGTAAATAATTATATCATTGATATGTTGGATTACACACGTTGCGCAGTGATTTTTAAAGTTTTAAATCAAAATTTTATCATAGGCTGTATTGCTTCAGCATTGTCAATGAGTGTCAAAACGGTTGTCGTTGTTATTGTTGTTTATAATGGCACTTGCCATGGACAAGCACTCTGACGAAGTCAGCGATTTTAAGCCAAGAGTGTCTCTTGTTTTAGTAGTGCCAACTAGGGCCAAGAGTGCGTCTTAGCTACTCACGAATCACATTCGCTTCCACACATCTCACAGATAGAAGAGATGAAGAACAACCATCCCCGAACCAGGACTCGAACCCAGGACGCCAAGGTCACGGGGAAGACCCCTATGCCAGGACGCCGGCGTCAAAACGGTGATGAGAGACTTCGAATGCATGTCACGTTTTCCCTCGTTAATTACTATTTTTCAATATTTTTTGGAAAACAAAAAACGTCAGAAACTCTGCAAGGGACAAGTTGTAGCATACTTCATCCAGTGAGATTTATTTTGCTTTATGCTCGATTCACGTAGTTAAATTTACTACTTTAAATATTAGTATGCATCCTTAACTCTTTCCCTAACGATTCACCTAGAAGAAAGTCGAACAGAGGCTCATTTAAAAACCTCTTCCGCCCTAACTAATCCACTTAGAAAAGAAGCGTTAGGAAAAAAGTACGACGACATAATTAATAAGAAATGAAAGGAGTAGAGAAAAGCCCATAACAAACAGAGAAACATTTCTGAAAAAAAAAATGCAAAAAAAAAAACAATAAAATAAAATAAAATAAAATAAACAGAGGGAAAAAGATTGAAAATGAGAATTTTGAATTCACAAAAAAGGACTCTGAAAAGAAAAAGGCTATACTTAACTTGCGGAGATGCAATTAACAACATTGGAGATATATTATACAATAATATGTCCCTTTAAAATTCATTATGAAATAATGGTAGAAATACTTTGGAACAGATAGCACTTCCACCTGGGCACCTTAGAAATGAGACTGAGAAATTACCGGTATAGTAGTTGGTTCTCGCCACCTGGATGGTTGCAGAAATGGTGGGAGTCAACTACCTCGCATCGATGACGAGACGTGCTTCCCACGGGAAGGATTATATCGTGGCCAGAGATGACCCTTAGGATTCAAAAATAGTTCTTGCCATTGTTACTTTCGTGGTGGTCCGGTCAGTGAAGTTTTTCCGAGTGCCTTAATGGCGGGTCGGATAAGCTGTCAATGTTAGGACAGATCACGAAACTTGAAGCAATAATCAGATAACGAGATGACATCGAATATCTGGGTACCGTCTCTGAGCTTCCGTTCCATACTAGGGGAAGGCTGCTTGGATTCAACGTATTTAGCGCAAAACAGGCTCATGTTCAGGGCGGTTCTAAAGTGGAAGCAAATTTGTAACCAGAACACTCCAAATACGAAATCAGGATCTTACCACCAGACAGTTACAACTCGCAGTTCTTTTGAAGGAGAATGGGTTCAATGCTTAATTTTCAAAATGTGGAAACAAAATATGTGAGATAGGAAGCAATCTATCATTTATTTGAATTTACATTTGATTACAAACTGACCTCGATATTGATCCCTTAAATGTTTTAATGAGCATTTTAGTACAAGTTACTTGATATCATTACGCAAGAGGTCATAAATATCAAATGTTTTATGTTCATTATTTAATAAAATAACAATAAAGATAAAATTATCTTAAATACTGTTGTTTTTATTGCCAAAACCTGCCCGAAGCCCTGGACAAATTGTAACAGGTTGCAAGTTAGGACAAAAAAATCTAGGGTTAAAATTAATGAATACTGTTTGTTTATATTATATATATGAGAGGAATGAATAATTAAGTTGTAAAATACAAGTTATAATCAAACAATTGCAAATATATTTAAAGATATAATTATTATAACTAATCCCTGGCTCATTTATTGAAAAAAGTACGTAATATGAGGAAGAAAACTAAAATATTCATTATAATCTGAAGATTAAAATTTAAAATATATATCTAGTTTTCATTTATATATTATAAATTTATGACTCAAAACAAAATGTAAATACTCTTTTGCTTATATTTTTACCTGCGTTCAACAATAATTAAGATTGAAAATTAATAACTTTGACTTTTAAGTACAGTAAAATGAGTTTAAATAACTAATTTTGCATGGGATATTATAAATTAATTTAATTAAAGTAAAAAGATAGAAGAAAAGATGTGCATGGAAGAAATTATACAATTTGGCTCCTTGAAAGTTTAAAATTTTCTTGTTTTGCTAATTCCAATTTCTAACCCTTCAAACTTCCTCAGTCACCAAAAAGCTTTATTAATTTAGAAAAAGAGCCAAAAATATGCATAGTTAAAATACGTATTCATTGTTAATAATTGGAGCATTATTGATTATTTTAAATAAAATCTAGCTACATTTTAAAAACGAATTACTTTATAAAAATGTTTCAGTTAAAAATAATAATTTCAAGAAACGATGGTTCACATAGTCATCTGTAATTTTAATAATTCAAAAATAAACCACAAAGGAGATAGTTTTAATTTTAAAATTATTTAAACTCTTTTTATAGTAGCTGATTTACATAGGATATCATAATTTTTTTTTATCAGGGAATAAAAAATTCGTTAACAAGTAACATCTGTTATAGAACAGTTTATCCTCAATTTTATTGTAAATATAATGATTAAGTTAGATTATTTCCAAAAAAAATTAATTAAAGTATTTGTTGAAAGTGTTAATAAATTGCATTGAGCGTAATAATGAAATTAGCTCATGATGATCAAACATCTCAATAACTTAAGAACCGTTTAATTAGGAATTTTGTAGTTGACAGATGCTCATTTATCAAGAGGTTAGATTAGTTAAATATAAGATAAGGCATTAAAAGTTATTGAATTTTTAACACTTTAAGAGTTTTTCTAATAGTAAAACAAAATTATGGTAAGCCAGAGAGCAAGGAACGATTATAGTATACGGAAGTTAAATAAAATGAGAGTTGTAGTCATAAAAACACAACTTGTTTAACAGTTAATTGGATATTAAAATGAAGAAATATCAGAAGGATAATTGAAGTAATTATTCACGGTTGAGTAATTAAAACTAGTTTGTGTGTGTACGTTCATTTAAATAGAGCAAAACGATTGACTTTTGTTACTTATAAGGTCTTTAATGCAGTTGTTGTTTCATACAATAGGGGGCCTTATTTATGTAAAGAAAATATGAAAATTTAGATTCTTAAAATCTATGTATATAATTTTGCAGAACAAATAATAAACAGGAAGGCTTTGAGTTTTAACGACATATTTTTAAGAAATAAAAATAATTCTATAAATCAGATGTAAAACAAAAGGCTTAGAAAAGAGCAGTTTCTCAAATATTTTTACAAATATTATAAAATAGATTATATATTGTAAAAATCTGAATGAATTTATTACAAATAAGTTAAAAAAAGAAGATAACCGAAAGTAAAAATATTACCAATATCTTCATAAAATAAAAATTATATGAAAATTATTTGAAATTAATTTTGTGACTATAAATATACAGTATAAAAATGTAAGAGTGCCATTTTAATATTCTCTTCAAAACAAACATTTTAAGATATGCGTTTTATGAATATACAAAGATTCTATTTTTATAAAAGAGAAGCTTTAAATGGGAAAATATTTACCTAAATATAGCAAAAACATTTTTTATTGTCAATAAAAACACTGACTTTATGGAATAGATGAAAATAGAAAGCAACGTTAGAAGAATTATAGAGACATATATATATTCGAAGGATTTGAAAAAAAAAACATTTTGTAGAAATGAGTAAACAAATTTTTGAAGCAATATAGTAACAGAAAATGTCTGAAAAAAGAAAAAAAAACATAAGAGAGAAACTAAAATAACATGAAAACGGCTACAATGAAATGATACACTGTACTAAATAAAGTCATATTTTTCATGCAAAACATACATTAACTTTATTCAAAATATTTACATATTTTCACATGCGTAGGCTCTTATTTCCAAATAAAGTGACACTACATGAAAGAAAAAGGAAATATGAAGATAGTTTCTGAAAGTTGATGTTTTGAAAAAATAAAAGAAATTTATGTCCTTGTATATAGTATGTCTATCCATCTTGACCTAGGGTATCATATATGGAGCATGTGGACATCGAAGAATAGAAATGCAAACTTTGGACAGTTTTTTTTTTAAATCTCTTACTACTTTTAATTATTTAAAAATTAAGCCAGTTTTTGAAGTTTTTAAGCTTTTTGTAATTTTATTATATGGAATTCTGGAATTTTATAATATAAAAGTGATTTTTACGTTATTGTAAAAAAGAAATTATGAATTCATTGATCGCAGTTTCATTATTGTGCAATTTTCCCCATAATTTGAATAATTTTTATAAAATATTTTTAACATAGATTAAAACAGTATTCTTCAATAATGCATCATTATTAGCATCATTTTCATTGTTTTATCAGTATTTTAATTATATATGTATTTCATTTTAGTGTTCAAATAGAAATGTAAATTCTTTGCCATCAATTAAAACGAATTTTTAATATTCTTTTAAATCAATGTTACATTTATCCATTGGATAATTTAAATGTCTTTTTAACCATTGGATTTAAAATTTTTATTCGGACATTAAAAGCGTAAAACATTTAGGATTAAAATATTAATGAAACAAAGTAAATGATGTTAATAATGTTACAACTTCGAAGAATATTATTCAATGTCCAATCCAAATTCCAGATTTTGGTCTTGAATATTTTTTTTAACATTTTGAATCGTCTCAATTATATAAAAAAAGAAGAAACAACACTTACAGCAATCTGAACAGATTTAAATCCACCTTGTGCAATTACAAGTATGGAGGGGGCCTTCGTAACCATACTAGATTCTAGTTGTTATAAAAAAATATATTCTACTTGCTACCGGATATTTTTATTAATGAAAGCAAAATTCCATTTTCAACGTTCGCAGCATATATGTCAGTAAATTCCTTCTATTTTCTTTGAAAATAACACTCTAAATGCTTCAGAAAGATTATTCTTGAGTGGAAAGTTATTCTAAATAGATAATAGAAAAAATTAATGAGAAGCAGCAAAAATGAGTCAGTTTCCAAAACTTCCCAACAAAATTAATTTAAAAAAATAAAAGTGCTCTTGTGGTAGTTTTATAATTAAAAAAAAATGTAAACTTTTTTTAGCATGATGGTTTATTTCCTGCCCCTTTATATCAAACAAAAATTAAATTTTTAACTTACAAATATATTAATTTTTATACTATTTAATGAAGAATATATATTTTTAAAGCTTGAAAATATGATTTTTTCAATAAAAAGTATGAAAACTAAATCATGAGCCTGAAAAACTTTAATGAAATGGTTTAGAAAATAACTTACCATACTTGAAAGAGGAAAAAAAGCTAAAATCACTAGTATTTGCCGTCTTTATTTTATAATTTTAATAAGCTACTTTAGAAATGCTCATACAAAGAAAATAATTTAAAATTTTTCCTCTATTACCAATTTGATCTTTCTAAGGAATTATAGTTCCCTTAAGAATGAAGGAGAAAGAACTTGATTATTGGGTTTGTAATGTTTATAATGGTATAATCAATAATAGTGGCATCCCAAAAATATACATTGCTGTAAAATTGCTTCGAAATTTTTTCATTCTGTATAACAGAATAGATTCGAAGGAAAACCGCAAGATTGTAACAATTTGTAAAGAAACCAAAAGCATAGCTTTATTTTAGTTTATGTTAACTTAATTCAGCTAAACGGAAGATGTTTTGTGGAAATTATGGTTATCTAAGTTTTAACAAGATGGCAAAGGCTATTTCAACAAAATATTAATGAATGAAAAATGTTCAAGATTGATAAATCCTCAGCTGATTCTGATAATTAGAAAGAAAGTACTTTTTACTTGTTGCATTTAAATATTTCCTAGTAAATTTCTTAGAATTTACTATTAAGTAATATTCCTAATAAATTCTTTTTGACCCTAGAAACTCTAGAGAAACTTAATATATTTCTTAATAAATAAGTAAAAACTTATTTTCGATGGTTTTACTTAGACCTGTAAAAGTTCCAACTATCATCAGTAGAATAATATTGTTTTACAGGCTTTTGGGTTTAAAATACTAATGGACTATTGAGTTTCCGATAGAATTCGAAGTAATTAGTTTTATTCCGTTAAAAAAAAGAGAAGTCAGATTTTGTTACAAAGGATGATTATACAAAAAAAAAAAAAAAAAAAAAAAAAAAAAATTAAAAAAAAATAACAAGAAAAATATTTTGCAAATAATAGTTGCAGAAAGTTATCATAAGATGAAACATATTGTACATTAGGGTCGAACGAAAATGACCTTAAAAAGATTGTTTTTTTAGATTTTAGTTTGGTAAAGTGCGGAAAAGTTGCCTTTTAAGTTGAAACACAATTTTTAAAAATTTGTGTGCAATACTACATTATCTTGAGGTGCCGCAAAAAGTTTGAAATTTGTAAAAAAAAATTGCAATTTTTAAAATGGGCCTTTAAAATTTTTTCTTAGATTGTAATTTGGTGTTAGCGCTGAAAAGTTGCCTTTTAGGTTTAAAAACAATTTTAAAAAAATTAGTTGCAATATTACATTAATTTGAGGTAATAGCATAATTAATAAAAACATAATTAATAATTGAAATTTTAAAAAAAAGCACCTTTAAAAATTTTTCTTGGATTTTAGTTTGGTAATAATTTAGATTCAAAAAGAATTTTTTTTAAAAAAATTCTGGTTGCAATACAGCAATATCTCAAGATGCCGCAAAAAGTTTAAAGTTTGTAAAAAAATGAAAAATCCTAAATTTTGATAAAATATTTTTATGAATTTTTCATTCATATAATGATACAAAAAGATGATTTTAAATACATATATTCCATTAGAATTGGGGAAAAAATATTAATTACAAAGTATAATAATAATAAAAAAAATTATATCCAATTTTGCGTTTCTTACTTCTTTATCTTTAATGATTACAAATGTTAGTTTCTACTTCTTTGCCACATTAAACTGTTTTTTTAAACTAAATTTTGGCATATTCACACGTGAATCAAATTTTACTCTTATGTATCCTTCTCTTGCGATTCAACCACATGCATTTTCAGTTGATTCGGCCACCAGCCGGTAACCTAGTCCCCTATACTATTTGGTTCAGCTTCAGATGCCTTCTGTATAAAGTCTTTGAGAGAGTGATTCAAAACATGTTTAGCAAGGGGGAGGGGGTTCAGTTGCGCCATTTTCAAGCCATGAGACACGTCGATGTAATCCTTTGCAACAAAGTTTATCCTTGGTATTTTAAATTTCCTGACTCTGTTTTTACTTTCTGTTCTTGCTTTTAAAACACGTCGTAAAGCAACTTCTCTTTGAACTTTACGTTCATTACTTAGCATGGACAAAAGAATACTTTCTGAAGCAACAAAGTATCCATTTGTTTAAATAATCTGGTCTATAACGTTTTTGAGATCGTCTGAGAGATTGCGTGAATATGAGATATGGTTCCAATCATCATTTTAACCATAAGTATACGAAAGCTTTAACTTAATATTAAACCACACATGTATCTGATAGTTTTATTTCTTAATGTCTATTTAACGGATATGGTTGGTTTGCCTCTTTTTCTAAAGAACATGATGTTTCTCAGTGTCGCCAGTAATTGTTTCTGATGTATTAGTATTTTGTATGATGTATAGCCCGTTTTTTATTAAACTGAACTATTTTCTGTAGTTTTTTTTACTCTTTCTTATTTCTTTCTACCTTAAAGCGCTTATGGTAGCAATATCAATATTGCCTATAACCATTTTCATGTGGGAGCATTGATAGTTTAGAACCGTTTCTCCTATAACTGGCACGTTTTTTTTTCTTTTATACAGGTTAGCAACATCAAATAAATGTCAAGCTTCTTCTCTATATTTTGTGAGGTTGGAATTAAACCTTATCTGCTTTTAAATTTAATTTATCCCTGTATTTAGCATGATATGTTTTTATCATTTGTGAAATTCTTTTACTAGAATCAATGAGAATAGAAGCTCTTGACCATACTTTTTTCCATTATGGCAACTAAAGTGTCACATATTTCATTTGCAGAAGGATCCTTCTCTGAAGCAAGTTTAAGTTTATATCTCATAAAACAGTAGCACTAGATTCATAAGTAATGAGTTTAACTTCAAATAAATCACTAAATTTTCCAAAAATAGAACATTCCGATATTTGTCTTGTCTTCACTAATTTAGACTGAGCCATTTTTACTCACATCAAAGCACAAACTTACAAATCAGTTACACAATAGACGGAGCGGAGACGCCAATTCCACTGAACTCGTCAAAGCTACTGATTTGAAACCAACTGTGTTCTTTTCACCGTACGCAGAAAAATCTCTATCTTACGTCAATAACAACAGTTCCGACGACGACTCAGTCCCATGCCAGTGCAATAGTACAATCGTTTTTATACTTTATTCATATGACAATGCCTGTTTAACGCTTTTTATTTCATAATCGAATCACGCAAAAATCCTTAAAAAGTTGCAAAAAGGGCTTTTCTTTAAACTTTAATGTCCTTGTGGCATCTCAAGATGTACTATATTATTATTTATAATTTTTATTTATCTTATCTATATCAAATGACAACTTTTCCGTTCTGTAACGAATTAAAAATCAAAAATTGATTTTTTTTGTTTCACCCTATTATACGTATCCTTTGATAGGCACATTATATGGTATACTGACAAAAATGTTGATTTTTGGTTGGATCATTTATTGTAAGAGCTAATATTTTTTTAGTTGTGTCTAGTGATTGAAAGTTACTGAAATTTTCGATTACCGATGATTTTGTAAATATTTAAATGAAAACATTACATTCATAAATTAATTAAATTTTTAATATCGAAACCTCCACAAAATAATAAAGCATATTATTTCATTTTTGTAGTTAATCTAATTATTTATAATTTATTAGGCTCTGTCAAATTATAAGTTAACTAAATGTAATTTAATTATCAGCATATGAGAAATTTATACACGCATTGCAAATTATAAATATTATATATGAATAATTAGAAAAATGAAAAATATCATTCATCTAATTTAAATAGTTGATTTTTTTCAACATGTTTTGAAATACAGACTCATAAGAAACGTAACCAATCAACAATTAGGTATCAAAATTTTATTTTAAATTTTGTGAAAAATGATATTGCCTTAGATCATACTGTTGTTTCAGATACTATGCTTTTTGGATTAGCAGTTATTAAACAATTGTAGAGGATTTGAATATAGTTCGCCTATTGTATTATTTTTTTCTTCAGGAAATACTCCTCTTCTTGTTTAATAAATTTATCACTTTATTTTTTGTGCACAGTTGGCTAAGTATATTGCTGGGAACAGCAGCCACTGTCCAGCAAATAAATACACATTTGTTATATTTATGCAGATAATTTACGAATTACTTACGACATAATTATTTGGGACTATCTATATTACTGCTTACCGTATGAAGCAATTATCAGTCAACATTTTTCTGTTACAATATACTTCACAAAATTCAGCAATAAACAAAGTCCATTTTCGTACAAAGTATTAAAAAATTGAAATGTTTAGAAAACAATTAGGGAAACCAAAAATAAAAATAAAATATTTTCATAAATATAATTTTAGATTAGTTTCAACAATATTTTTTTTCACCCGGAAACTGACTTATAAATATTCAGTGTTTTTTCAGTGCTTTTTTGAAAATTGAACTTGAGATTATTACAGCTATCATATCACAGAAATTGAATTAAATAAAAAAAATAGAATTCTTAAACAAAATCGATAAATATTAAATATTCACATGCGATCATAGATATTATTACAGAAAAAAATAAGTAAAGAATAAAAAAACTTAAGCCGTACTCCGTGAATCCTTTTTAAATTGCTAAAAAAAGGCTAACACAGATGCGTCATTCCATTTTTAGTTCTGACAACCTATTCCCTCTCCTCCATAGCATAAACAATAACAAAACGAATGTTGCAGTCCCCTTCAACTTTTAAAATTCGAATAGGAAGCGTGACTATTCCCTGAATATTTCAAGCAAGAACGTGACCATTTCACCTAAATATTTATTCTCCCAATAAAATGTCAGAAAAATGGAAAAAGAAAAAAGGGAAGAAAAAAATTCTATAATCTCTAGTTTTCTTTCAGTAGGAAAGAAAACATTTAACTACAGGTTTTTAGAAATATTAAGGGAATGTGTTTGTATAATTTAAATGATAGAAAATGAAACTAATTTGGTGATTATTTATCCGATTGAGGATAATTTTTTTTATTAGTTTGTACAAAATATAAGAGAAAAAAAGTTAAATAGTATTTTTCTATGCTATAGCCTTTTTACATCACATCATTATTTAAGAGAATATCAAACTATTGAAACAAAATTTGATGAGTTGAATTTTATAAATTTTAATTGTAAATTATACATAAAGAAATTATATTTATGTAATAATGCTATGTAAATTATTTAATAAACTAGAAAATTTCAAACAAAACATTTTCTGCAGTGGAAATATATGAAAAATTGTTCCATATTTCACAATACATTTCACGTTTCATATTTCAAGATGTATTTAATAACAATTTTCGAGAATTCGACATTCATTTTATTTGGGAAGATATTAGATCAGTTAGTTTTATTGAAATTTATTTTCAATTTCCTACGAATTTACTGTTTCGGAAAATGAGATTATAATACACAATTCTGTTATAAAATGTCAAGTTTCGAAACTTTTGTTAAATTATTATTCAGTAATATTCCAATTTCTTTTATAAAGATGCATAATATATTTCACAATTGATGCTTCATTTTATAAGTTTGAAACAATTATTTAAATGTTGGTTCTCTTCATGTTAAATATGTCTAAGATGAATCTTAAAAATTAAAATATAATGTAATCAATAGTTGATTATATGGGATTGATACCATAGATCAATTTTACATTTCTTACATCCAAGAAAATGTTTCTATCTTTTTAATAATAAAGGATAGTGTGTCTATATGTTTGTGGCTACCGTTTGAATTTTAGTTATGGAATTTGACAAAAATATTGCTTAAGATCTGAACGATATTTGGAAATTTTAATTAATTAATAATTAAGTAAGATTTGGGTGGTTTTTCAAGATAAATCTCGAAAATAATATAACAATAGATTCATTTTTTAATACTGTTTTAAAACTAAAAAATTAAATTTTAACACTCAAACTTTCTCTAATTTTTAGCAATCGTTACAAATATTTTTCGCATATTTTTAGAAAATGGCAGCATTTATCTCTGAAATTCAAATCGTTTATATAATATCATCAAATATTTAATTTTGTAATCTTTTTTCCTCTGTTGGAAGCTGAGGAAGTAAATTTCTACTTATTATCCGCATAGTTGTTTACATGAGAAGTCAGAGATAATTTTTAAATGCACTATGATATTAAGGGAATTGACTTCATTAGAAATACATAATAAATATCTTATATTTAATGCTATTAAAATAATACAATATTTTTTTTTAAATTTGCCATTTAAATATGCTTTATTGTGTCAGTTATGAATAGAAAATTAGAATTTTATTAGAAATTTAACATAATATCATCAGTGAATTTCCTGCTCACGAATGGAGAGTAATAAAGTGCAGCTGCAGTTAATTAGTATCACTTTTTATCAAATAACATTTTAGTGTCATTATTATTATCATTTTAGAATCATTTTTTGTTTATAGTATTTTTTATTAAATCAAAGACACATATTAGCAATAAATCACATATTAGCGATTTCATTAATAAAAAATTAAATAAGACTGAATATGACAAACTTTACTCTGCAAAATAAATGAATTTTTTTAGAAAAAAAAAATAACGTGATCTAACCTTTACCTAAAACAAAAAGTATAAACGAGATTATAGAAGAAATGAAATACCCATAAATCCTACATTCTTAAATTAAATTTAATTTCATTCAAATTTTAAAATAAAAACCACTCCTATGAGAGAAAAAGCATCCACGAAGAAAAATGAACGGGTTTCGTAGAAGTCAATATTTTTAGCAGGGTCGTTTGAATGCTGCCTTCTTTCTCTAGTGCTTAGACACATTTCTAATAATGCCTAGAATGAGAAGTCGGCCCTATGAATAATGCATAAAAACTCATTTCGTCGAGAAAGTAAAAATTTTTTTTCCCTTTTTATTATAAAAAAAAAGATTCTTATTTTTTCCCCTTCGTATTCACATTTTTTGATCGCTTAGGAATCGGATTGTCTTCTGAGATTTCTCAGTTTTGTCTCTGTTTTCAAGAAGCAATTTACTGAATTAGAATTCTTGAGGATTATTCTATTCCAGTTTTTATTTTTATATATTTGTTTCAGAGCGAGTTTTTTTTTTATTTAATCCTTTCTTGTATGTTTGTCGAATGCTTTTATTTTTTTTCACTTCTTGAAGTTGAATATCATATTTTTGAGAAGTATTGATGATACACTACAGGAATGATATGCTACAGGAATTTGTATTCTTTTTGACAAAGCACTGCACAATAAAGAAATTTTACGAAAATATATTATCTTTATTTTTGGTATCTAAGAAATTATAAGTAATTTGGTAGATAAACGCACTAAAATAGACAGCCAGAGAGACAATTGATTTTAGGAAATGATGAAATCCAATCGTATTTCTATTTCTATTAATAATAAGAACAAATGTGTATCTTACGACCATCTGCAGATCTCACTGCTAGGACAAGAGCCGCCATATTTGTTTCAAAAAGTATTTGTTAAGTAGAAAGATGTTCACAAGTTGAAATTTTTAATTATTATCTTAATAAATTAAGGAGATAATCAAAATATTATCAATTTTCCACAATAAATTTCAAAAGTTTTCAATGCAAAATGAATGTTACATTATTTTAAAATTCAAAAAATATCTTAAATAATATCAGATTTATTTTTCATGTAATATTAAGGCT
The DNA here is from genome assembly GCF_947563725.1 of Argiope bruennichi. Lineage (NCBI taxonomy): Eukaryota > Metazoa > Arthropoda > Arachnida > Araneae > Araneidae > Argiope > Argiope bruennichi. Next base: position 42,432,397 of record NC_079154.1, on the reverse strand, counting down.
AATTTATACAAATTTTAAATAATATTTTAAAAATTGATTTGTACGAGTACTTTTCCTTATTATAAGGAAATTTTAATCGGTTTTGTTATTCGACAAGTCTTTAAAACATTATTTTAGCCTAAATAGTTTAAACATGAGCAAGAAAATGAGGCTTGTGAAATTTTGATCATTAAAAGATATGAAAAACCTTGTGAAATTATTATACCAGAGTTTTACTACTTTAGAAAATACAAAAATGTGCGTCTTGTGCTTTATCTGAAAATTATTTAGGCACTTTAGAAAGTTTTATATAATGAATAATGAAAATAAAACTTTGAAGTAATTTGAGTTACGTTTTTAAGCAAACGTGTGTTCTCATGGATAGCAAGTACCGATAGACAGCTTCCAGAGTAATAGTAGAAAGGAAGATACGAATAGCATTAGTGACTAACAAAATTATTGAATATTTGTTGCTGTGAACTTTAAAGAAGAATGATACATGTGTTTGTTGATATATCATTATTGTTAAAGCACATCTAAGTGATAATGAGTAAAAAAATTTTCTAAAGACGAAATATTATCTCTGCCAAATAATAATTTTTCTTCTTTGACCTTAATTTACGGAGAATAAATTATCTGTTCAACGAAAGATTATATTTACACCTAGATGCGATGCTTGAAAATAAGGAATCAAATAAAAAGCCGGGAGTAAAATTTTCAGAAAAATATTCAAAATAAAATTATATCAATGAAGTAAAACGAATGAATTTAAGGATAGAGGAGCTAAAATAATTAGACATTCATTATGAATAAGAAAGCATAATTTTAAGTTGCATGGATATTTAGAAACATCGCAAAATCTTTTATAAAAATGATGAATAAGCAGTTATGATTGCCTAGGGTATTAAAATTTTAATTAAACTATGAAGTATAATCGTTAGATGCAAGTAAAATATTTTTAAAAAAAGGATACTTGAAATGAACTAACTCTTAAAAATATCATATAAACAAAGCCTTATTTTAAAACTATATATTTTATCAAAGTATATATGTATAGTTCTTTTGATTTATAGGAATTTGAATTCTCATTTCTAAAAACACATCTTTCTGAGCGCATTCTATTATCATTTATTTTTGAAGTTATAAATTTCAATACAAATTTGATTCGATACTATATTATAAAGAGAATGCAAATACAGAGCTTTGTTAATTAAAAATGTAAAAGAGTGAAAAAAAATCTTTCCTAATATCAAAGTTTATTAATATAATATAGACGCTTGGAAATGACAGAAATCAATATTTATATGTCTGCTTTGTAGAATAATCAACTCATATAATATTCAAGAATTCAAATATTGATACTATAGTTTAAATTTTTCTTAGCTAAATATATCTGAATTAAGGAAATTAATCCAAAACTTTTTCTGAAATATTATTAATGAATCTTTCATATCTGAGACATTCATTATTAAATTCGGTTTTTAATATCATTTGTGTGAGTTTTTCCTTTACAATATTTAACTGAGCTGAAAATATTGGTACTTATTAAAAATTACGATATAATAATTGTTAATAATAATTATTGTAATTAATAATTTTACATTATAATTCAAATTCGAGAAATAAAATATCCATCACTCCTTCTTGTGCTCAGTGAATTATGAATTTTTATATTCATTTTCTGTAAATATTTAATGAATTTTAAAAGCCGGTGTCATAAAATACTTTTGGTTGGCTGATTCAATTAAATCTTTTTCAAAAATTCAGTTCCATAAATATTTGTTCCGGATTCAGGCTCATTTTTTCCCTAGTGTAAATAAAATTAAGTACTGTTTGAAAAGTAAAGCTATATACATAAAAGGTAATTTCGTTCACTTTCTGAATTTTGGACAGCTTCTGAAAGAAGATAAAAAGCTAAACTTGTTAAAAATGAGTCTAGACGGAAGGATATTGCATTATCAAGGATACAAAAAGTACATTTTATTCTGTGATTTTGATATGAACAAATTATTTGTCGACTTATTGTAATACTTCAGATTCATGAGTTTTTTTTTTTAAGATTTCTTAAAAGAAAGTGTAATATTCTTTAAATAAGGAGGATTTTTTTATTATTTTTTAAAAACGATTTTATTTTTACAACAATAAAAAAGAAATTATAGTTATTGTTTTATTGAATCTTGGTCTATGAATTAAAGTTTTATGACAAGGATACAAAAGGTGTATTTTATTCTGCAATTTTGATATGAAAAAAATATTTGTCGACTTATTGTTAAACCTCACATGAGTATTTTTAAAGATTCCTTAAAAGAAAGTGTTTGTAATTTTCTCCAAATAATAAGATTTTTTTTCTTTTCATTTAAAACGATTTTTTTGACAGACAAAAGGAGAGAGCAAGTATATTTGCTGCTTTATTAACTCATGATCCATGAAAAGAAACATATACAGCATTTTCATTTTTTTAAAGCGATGCAGAAAATTTAGTAATCATCCAATGTAAAAGTTAAACAGAGTTTTAATACATAATCCAATCCAACTCGTTCCGCACATCAGAAAAAATAGGCTGGTAACTTAATTCCAATATATGAGTGAAAGTCAATATGCTGGAATACATCCAAGGAAAACAATCCACCATGCATTTCATATCATATAGCAGCCAATCTGACGGCAGCCAACAATTGTTTGGAAAAACGATATTGAACCATGCTTTTAAGAACATATTCAAAGGAAGAAACCTATAATTACTTTCTGATGTTCATAATCCACAGCCATGCCATGCTCTACCTGTTATGCCACTGGTGGTCAGGATATTTTTTTTTATTTTTTTATTTTCAAATGAGTAAAAAGTAAAACATGCACAATATTTTTTTAACCAGTAATTTTTTGAATTTTTTCGTTCGTTGTTTTTATTATTTTTTGTTCAACCAGTTATTTTTAATTTTTTTTTGTACAAAATATAATAAATTCATGTAAAAAATTATTTGGTCTTATTTGGAGAAAATCAGCAATGAAGTAATCAGAAAAAAAAAGAAAAAAAAAGGAACATCATGAAGTGAGTGCTTATATTCATAATTCATAGATATGTTAGATATAAATTCTATGATAAAGCTGTTTAAATAAAAGTAATTTGACATAACTGGAATGTTTGTGACAACGAAAATTGCTGACATTTCAATCATAAATAAAGATGTTTTTCCAAAGATATTTTGTACCTAATGCAATATTTGAAACATAGATTAAATAAATTATTTTAATTATAAAATAATAAAAAAATAGTTATTAATTAAAGTACCGGTTTTCTAATGGCAAATCAATGCATCGTGTAATGCGATAGTTTTGAAGTTCATTTGAGGCATTTTAGGATTTTTAAAGAAGGAAAAATGGTAGGAGAAAAAGAACCCTGATTTTTCTGACGTTGTTAGTAATTTTTATTCAACAATACTGCGGAAACAAATCGCTTAAAATATAGTGCAATATCAATGCAAATGAAATGAAACCACAAATTTTAAAGTTTTTTAATGTGAAAACAGATGCATTTTTTTAAACATTCCCGTGAAATTGAAGAAATTATAGACAAAAAAAAATATTTTATTTCTGTATTATTTGACTTTTTAGATATTTACTGAAGCAAGAGCGTACTGAATTGCAAATATAATATTACTGTATAATTTACTTACTTTGGGGAGGGTTGCACCGTGGCCGGTGTTGTCCCTTAGGACTCAACCACAGTTCCCGTCAGTGTTGCTGTTGCGGTGGTCCGGTCATTCAACCCTATGGTTTAAATTCGTGTGCCTCCGTGGCGGGTCGGAGAGTTGGTTGACTTACTGTATAATTTACAAATTTTATCTTTTCAGAAGTGTTATTTCTTTAAATCATATTTTATTTAGCAGCTATTCTTATGTAAACATAACACATCTAGACGATAAAATAGGATGAAGATAAATACTAATAATACACATCAATTAATGCAGCATTCATATTTTATAATTCAGGAAAAAGAAAAAATAATCTTATTTTACTCTTTCTTTATTTTTTATTAATTAGTGAGATTTTTTTGAATGAGATATAATGCATATAAACAAATTTTTTCGAGTTAATAAATGATTTACTGTGATATGTTTAATTTAATAGGATATGATATTTGTCTTATAAGTAATTATCATAATACTTTCTGGAAATAATATTTTTACAAAATAGTTACGATAATTAATTACAGCACAAAAGATTCTGATCATTTTTTATGCTTCTTCAAATATAATATTAATGATGAAATACTCTTACTTTTCAATAATAGTGTGAACGTCATATGATGAAAGCAATTATATATAATACTATAATAGAAGATAAAATTTTATGGAAAGATCAATATTAATAATGGTAATTGAAAATATGTACATTGGTTAATGATGTAAACATGCTCTTTCAAAAGAACAAACATGAAAAAAAAAGATCTTTCTGAATAGGAATTTTCCATGTTTAGATTAGATTGGTTTCTAAATATAAGAAAATTCAGCAAAGTCTTAAGAATTAGTAGGTGGAATTTAGATTCAATTGTATAGGACAATATAATGGTGATTATGTTTTTTATGAGAAAAGTTTTTAACTGATTTTTTTATTAGGGCTATAATATAATAAACAAGTAAATTCTATAGAGAGTACATTATTTTGTTACGATAATTGAATTAAAGTACATATTTGTTCCCTTAAAAACTTTTTTTATTCTTCAAAAAAGCAGACAAACTAGCTGAAAACTAATGACCTCAATATATTGAAGCATAACTGCGTGGGAAAACTACACCCACACATGTAATTATCTGAATAAGTTAATGCATTTATGTAAGTTATCACAAAAATGCTTATTTTGCATGAACAAAATTATCATTTGAGTTCCATTCCAACCTTATTTCGAGTAGTTTGATTACCAGACTATCCTAATTAATGTAAATGTTTGAGAATTTTACCATGATTTAGGTTCTTTTTTTCTCAGGAAAGCAGAAGATTATCAGTTTGAATTCATGAATATTAGGTGTTGAATGAATATATGTTTACTGTATTTCTGAATATTAAGTAAAATCGTATTTTTAAAAAGTACAGAAATCAATAAAGTTGTGAAGCAAAGAGCAAATATTGCTTTATATTTCATTATCAATGTAAGATAAAGTAAAGGATACTGCATATGCATGTTTTTAAAGATGAAATTTTTTTTAAAGAAGTAGTTGAAATTAATCTCACCTAAATAAGCAAACAAATGTATCTACTGGTTGCTAAATACAACTAGCTTAGAAATTATTGAAATAAGATCGTTAAAACTAAACACGCAGCATAATATCGCAATTTTTTTTTCATTGGAAATTAATGTTCTCAAATTTTATCCCCGTCAAATGTATGTAGTTAAAAACTGAAATATTATATATTCATGAATATTTCATTTAAAATCTGATTCCTTAATCCAAATCAAATATGTTACGGATTGAATATTTAGGCAGTGTATGCTGCTAGTTTGGCAAGACAAATCTAAAAGATTTTCAGAGAATACGCCACTTTTACACCATTTTTATTGTACTTACAGAACTTTTGCGATGTTTTAATATATTATTTGCGATGTTTTATTATATTATTTTAATAAGAAAAAAAATGTAAATTTGGCGTCATTTTTGTGTTAAGAATTAAATTATCATGATCTTTTTCGGCAGAAAACAAAAATTGTCATTTTGATCTGTACTTTAGGGCAAATATACCCAGTTAAATTCCTCGATTGAATAGGCAGCGATAACTTGATGGTAAATGTCTTGATTTTATATCAGAAGAGTTTCTAATTCAAAACCTGATTTTACCAAATTTTGGTCGAGTAGGCATCAAGCCTTCTATGTGTTAAGTTTGAGGTTACTATTATAGCGAACATAGTAAGCCCATAATAATTTCTCTTAGCAGTTAATATGTTGGATTTCCCTAATTAAAGCTCACCGTTTCACAATTGATGTAATCGAGTCGTTAGTATTTGTTAGAATACTGTGTAACTTTATTAAAAAACACTGGAATTAAGTGAATTTAAATGTTTACTTAAAGTATGGTTATCATAAAGCATGTAAGCCGTAGTGTACGAAAGAATTCCGCAGATTTTACAAATTTAACAAATATACGTACAGAACTTGCCGTATGAAACTGTCTTGCGTGAAAGTTTGTAATTTTCTCTTCTACTGGAACAGCAACTAATATATTTGATTTAATTTTCTAAAACAATATTTGTGCTAAGACAATGTCAAAAATGAACCACTTCATAAAAATAAATTAAAATCCAATTTCCGATCCTGAATATCACATAGTCCAAAGGATATCTTAAAGATTCATAGATAAATCTATATAGTTATCAAAAATTCAAAACCAATAGTTAAAATCCTTTGACAAAATTGAACTTTTTATTCATATTATAATTAACTACCAGTATAATTATATAATCTCCCTTAACAATTTTAATATTAGACAAAATTATTATTATTAACAATTTAGAATTAGACAAAAGAATACTAAATAATCTCTTGTCATCACATACAATGCTCGAATAGAGTGGCCAATTGAGTACCAGTGATAGTTCTTAAGACGATCTATGAGTTCTATTGTGACCATTATTATGGAAGCATTTTCCCCTTCTTAGCCATATGACTATAATATGATCAAACATTTCAGTTTTTTATGAACATGTTAAAAATTTATATTTTTAAAAGACGTTTTGAGTTTGCTCTTTTAGATATACCTAGTCAATTCTTTGACGAATATGTATATATAAAGCTTTTTATTTTGTACCTCTTTGAACATATATTTAAAAATGAGTTAAATTTAAAAACATAGATTAGTCGGGTCCTTTTAGTTATTTATATATAGAAGGAAAAGAAACTGAATCAAATATTCAATCTTTACAAATATTTTTTATGGGAAAACTGCGTCAGCAATAATGCCATTCCAAAATTAACAAACCCTGAACATCAGAACTCTTAACAATGTATTACAAAACGATTAATTACTTGTGAAATGTGAAAAAAGTTTGTGTTTAAACAGAACAAAAAACAGAATAAGAATATTTTAATCTATTTTTTTAAACTATCAAAACCAGGATAAATTTCAGGGCAATTAATTTATTATAATATGGTTTTATCCATAGATACCGTAACTTCTGAGATTAATCCCAACTGTCCTAATAAAGTTCTAGATAACTAGGTAATAAAGTCCCTGAGAAATGATTGACAAAAAGGATACAACAACAAGGTATTCCCAAGTCATCAGAATTCACCTCTCCTAATGCAGCCAACTATGATAATCAGACTTAAATTTCGTATTTGCCCTTTCTTCATTTAAACAACGTTCATTCGCAAGTACAGTACTTGTATAGATATAGAACCTTAAATAAAGCTATCCTAAATTTAAGCCTTCATTTAAATTGTTTTATGGATGTCCTATAAAAACCTGAATTAGTTTTAGTAAAATTAAAATTTGGGTTTTTAAAAATATACCTGGAAATGGGAAAAATAATCAAAAATAAGAAAAATTGAAGAAACAATTTCTTCTAATTATTTCAAATATAATTAACACATTTTTTCCAAGAAACAAATTGACAAAAGTTGTGTTGTTCAAAAAAATAGAAGAATTTGCAATTTCTGTTTAAAATTTTTATTTTAAAAATAAGCCAATAATAGCGTATATTTATATCCAAATATTCAAAATTAAAAAAAAAAAAGACTTTAAAGAAAATCAATAAGCGGCAGTTCAAAAAATCGCCTCATTTTATGAAACATAGAATTTTGATTCTAAAAAAAAAGAGAAGAAATATACTTCTGAAGTTCAAAAGAAATATCTTAATATCACTTGGCTCAAAACAAGTGCCACAGTTTCTTCTTTGAAAACAACCAAACTTAATACTGGAAATAAAAATAAACTTAAAGATATCAATTACTTTAAAAGCAGTTTCCAAAAAGTTTTATACTGTCTGTAAAAGAATCGATTTTACTTTCTCTGGCAATATTTCTTCTTTCTTTTTGACTGAACAAAAAAATCAAATTCCAAATGAAACATATTACATTGGAAGTATCGAAACAATCTCAAAGCAATTGTTCAGCGAAAAACAAATGTGTCTCTCTCGTAAACTTCACGAAAGAATGCATAATATTTAGCATGGGGGAAAAGTATATTGCTTCAGATTTTGAAAGCATTCCACTTTTCGGTTATTTTAGTTTGCCAAAGTTTATCATCTCACTATTGTTAAACGATAGTAAATTTGGAGGAAAAACAACCTGCTAATTTTATGAAATTTTGGAGATAAAATTGATAATTCAAGAAAATCTGAGAATGTTGACTCACAAAAATTGCGTTTCTAAGATAAAATGATTAAATCAACCTTAAATTCTTTTGAAAATTAGACTATTTGTGGATAGACGTTTTTGAACAAGTTCAGATGACGATAATGAACGAGACAAGGAGCCCTCTTAAAATTTCCCTACTATACCAATTGGAAAATGCTTGATTTAATAAATTAAATTTAAATCAATTCATAGTAAATAGATATTTTACTGGAAAATTAAATATACAAGACAAGTTGAGGTTATTGACTGTTTGAATTTGCGTTTTCTAAAATCAAATAATTCAGTAATCTTAAATTCCTTTTAAAATTCGACTACTTGTGGACAGAAATCTTTGAACAAAGTTCAAATGAATATAATGACAGAGACAATGAGACCTCTCAAAAATCATCCACCACATCAACTGGGAGACGCTTGATCTGATAAATTAAATTTACATGAAACCATAATACATCAACATTTTGTTGGAAGATAAAGTCTAAATTTGAAATTGCCACCAAGGTTACTCTGCCAAAACATTGATGATAATTTTGAGTTATTATGTACGAAAAAAAAATGACTAAAGCAATCTTAGTAAATTAAAACAAAACTCAACGAACAGCTACAGAATATTGTTGCTGAAGGAAAAGTTCATAATGCTTTACGAGTTCAATTCAATTAAGAATATTATTGAGATTGAAATACACAGCTCTCATATAGAAATATTAAGAAGCTTTATGCAATAAAATTTCAACAAGCAGTAAAGAATATGGGTGTGTGTGTGCGTGTTGGTATTATATAGAAAAAGCCGTGAGATCTAGAGCTACCAAAGTTATTGCAAATATGCATTGAAAGGTATACGCAACTTGGATACTTTTTATTATTAAATTACTTAAAAATTAGTCGAATTTTGGCGTTTTACCACTGTAATTTCTTAGAATATTACAAGACAAATGTGTCTTTTACACCATTTTAAAATTTAGAAAAAAATATTTCTCTAATAATAGCAATTTAAGTCTTGCAAATGTTCATTGAATTTTGGCATTTTTTTAATAATTTCTACAATGAATTATATTGTTACCCTGAAAGTCAAATCATTTCCATCCCAATTTTCAATTTAAGGGATTTTTAAGAACTTATTAATTTTCCGATTAACTGCCACTCTGAAACAAATTTTGCTTCATTGATTTGTGGAATATTAAGAACTTCCATTAATTGCTCAGATTCATTTTTTTTTTTGCAACGAAACGGAATTTTTGAAAAAATCAGGCATGTAGTAAGCAAAATGGATATTTATTTTATACAGAATAAAAAAAAAACATTCTTTATTCGAATTTATGATTCAATCATATTCAAAGATTCTTTATTCGAATTTTAACCAGTTAACAGTTTTTGGCGCGTATCCTCGTCATGGAAAAAGTGTAACATTTTGCGTTATAACGAATTTATTCAATTATTATATTTATATAATAATTGTTTAATTATTATATTTGGAGTTAATTATTTATTATATTTATATAATATATATGTTTATGAAAATTTAGATACGTATTTTACGAGGAGCTCGAAACAGATAACTATTACCGCAAAATACAAATAAGGCATTTTGTAATACAAGACGAACAAAGAAAATTTTAATTAAATTTTCATAAAGATGAAGTATTAATTAAACCTTTTGTTCCCATATAAAATTTTCCAAGTTAATATCGCTTATTAAATATAACAACTGTTTCCACTTTCCTCCTTCCAGTTTTCACTCCTTTTTGGATATTACTTTTAGCTTTCGCGACAAGTAAATCTGTAAAAATGCTTTTTCCAGCAAACTTTTGAATTTTCTTATAATTTGAGTTTATTGAAAAATGTATGCGATTTTCTTAAAATTAGCCCTGATGATCCAGACCTGCCAAAGGCATACATTGACAAATATTTCATAATATAAAGATTACGTAAAAACTGCATCGTAATTTGTCTCATTAATTCAGCTTATTTGTATACAATCAATTTTTTTTTCATACTCTTTATATACAGTCATAGATTTCTCGATCTCATCATTTACTATCATAGATTCATTCTTTGTATAAAATCATAGATTCATTCTTTGCATACAATCATAGATTCATTCTTTGCATACAATCATAGATTCATTCTTTGCATACAATCATAGATTCATTCTTTGCATACAATCATAGATTCATTCTTTGCATACAATCATAGATTCATTCTTGGCATACAATCATAGATTTATCAACTTCATCAATTATAATCATAAATTCATTCTTTCTATACAATCATAAATTCATTCTTTCTATACAATCATAAATTCATTCTTTCTATACAATCATAAATTCATTCTTTCTATACAATCATAAATTCATTCTTGGCATAAAATCATAGATTTATCAACCTCATCAATTACAATAATAGATTCATTCTTTCTATACAATCACAGATTTCTCGGTTGAAGTTTGAGAAATTACTCCTATTCATTTTTTTTAACCTAGATTAAATATATATATATATATATATTCCAAAAATATGGACACGCATAAAGTGTTTCTTTACACAAGATAAATTTCTTACAATGCGTCTGTTTTTATGAAAAAAGAAAGAAAGAAAATCCTTTTCTTTAACAATTAGGATACATTCAAGATCATTTATTATCTTGATATTACGCTTTCCACGGAATTTGATGGTTCATTATGTTGTGCTTAATTTCTCTCATTATTCGAAGTACACATTATTATATTAAGGCTTATTATTTGTATTATATTTGATAAAAAAATGAGAATGGTCCGATTTTTCTACATTTATATAGGTTCTTTGTTAAACAATTTCTGCAGGAAAAGTTCATAACTGCAAGATAAATATTCATAAGAATCTAATCGTTATAAGTAATTAAACCAAAATAATTTATGTATCAAGCGTAAAAATGATTACATACTTCGTTATTTTACTACAGGATTAATACTATATTTATTTCTAAAGGTATCTAATTTTATTATTGCGAAAGAAATAAGAAAATGCAAGATCAGATTAAAAAAAAATATTTTTTAGTTCGAAAAACATAGTCGCTATTTAATTACGAAAGCTGTGCATTAGTGAATAATCATAATTTTTTTTAAATGATTTTAGAAAAATAATTAAAATTATCATTGCATGTATGGTAGTTTAGTTATATTAAGTCCCGTTTTGCAGCAACACTAGGGCTATTTTGGGATGGACCTCGTAATTTTGGACCTCGGTCAGATGACGAGGAAGGAACTTGAGCTGGCACCTCCCTTTCCACACCACACCACACCAGCCGGATGACGTTTTCCCGGCGGTTTAACGCGCACCAGACCCACTTACATGACGGTTCTTCGGTGGAATCGGGAGTCGAACATGAAAACCTACGATACCGAAGCCGAGACCTCACCACCAGGCCACCGCGGCCTTCTATATGTATAGCAAGGTAAGTGAAAATTAGATGTCGACGTTTCTTGGTTATGACGACATTGTTGCGAACTTGATAAACGACTAAGTACGTGTTGCTTCACTTGTCTAAGCCAAAGATGTATGTAACATACGACGAATATATATGTGTTGGAATTTTATTTTTGTATTAAAAAACATTATCAGAAATTCATGTGATGGAAAAGAATCTTATGGGAAAACTAGTGGGAATGGCCAACCAAAGACTTTCTCGCATACTCTCTAGTGAACTTGTCATGCCAGAGAAAGTCTTATATAGCATTGACTTACAATAGTTAAGAAATATTAACTTTTAGCGTGAATTTAAAATTTTGAATGGATATATCGTGCCATCTTTGGCGGGTTATTTGGCGATTAATTCCTAGAATGTGTTAATTTTATCCAAAAATAGTTTAAGCACGTTTTTGTCAACTGATTTTAAAAAAAGTTGATACAAAACTGCACTTGTAGTCAAAAAATATCATACCAAATTTGATAGATTTAAGTCACTACGTTTCTGAATTATCGCGTTTACATGTTTCTGAAAATACAGACCAACATACGTTGACCCTTAGATGCCTTTATCTCAAAATGGGGTAGGTATCTATCTACATTACCGATGTTAAATCCATGTACCGCATTTTATTTATCTAGATCTCTTCGCTTTCTTATTATCGTGTTAACTTATATTCTTACATTTGGACAGACGGACTTCCTTTGAACTAATTTTAATAAAAGAAATCTACAAATTTGGTGTAAAGACCGTATACCAAATTTGAACCGTCTGGCTCAAAGCGTTTCTGAGTTATCTTTGCTTCAGACATACAGACGGACTGATATTTGTCCAAAAATGTATTTTTTGGATTCAAGGGGGTCTAAAATACAGAGATTCATTCAAAACCTTGAGTTTTAATATTTTGACTATTATTATACTTTCTCTATACTACGTATACGAGAAAGTAGTTACTTCTAGTTATTTAATTACTAGAATAAGTTTTAAATTCTTCAAAAAGGAAGACAACCAATTTCAATGGGAAGTAGACGTGACTCATCAGTAATTGCTCTGACATAATTATCAAATCTCTACTGTTATAGTGAGGCAAGATCATCGAACCCCTTTAAGAGACCTATCAAATAAACTTACCATTACAATAAATGTCATGCACTCATTGTTAACAGAAAATCTGCACAAAATAAATGTTTTGTGTACAATGAGCTCAGAGATGTTTCAAGTGGAAATTGGTTTGCAGTTAGAACCAAGATTAAAATGCATATTATGTTTCTATAAAACATTATCGCGAATGATGAAAATTGGCTTCATCGTTATGACCTTGAGTTCAAGTAGCAGATTTCTGGACGTAGCCTTCTTCGCAACAAATGCAAAAGAAAAGGAAGAGAGAATTGTTACTTCTGTTAGATTAATGATGGTCATACCTTATTTCGATATCCGGGGATGGTTGAAGAATTGCTGGAGTATACTATAGAGACGGACTGAAAAACCCTCCAAGGCCACATCTATTGTAAAAGGTATCATTTGCAAACAACATGTTAAGCTATGATAATGCAAAGTCCCATACTGTCAATGGTATCAATGTGGTTGGTGCTGTTGAAGAGAATTCAAAACTCAACAACATATACGTTCTTCATCCACCATATAATACTAATTTAGTATCATTTTTTAAAAAAAAAATTCCATATTTGAAAAAACACCTTTAGAGAAAACATTCTTCATCATTAAAGGCAGTGGATAAAAAGCTGAGGATCATTAAAGGCTGAGGAGACGATTTTTTATATCATAATAAATTGTAGTGAATGCAATAAGGAAAATTGAAGAAAAACTATCAAAATTTGGAGGAAAAATACTAGTAATTAGTTTTGAATAATTTAAGATTATTCTTATTGAACTTTATGGAACAAATAATTCTTTATTGAATTAAAATTCATAATATTAATATTTTATCCATTTTTATTCTTTTGAATATAGTTTATTAGGCATATTTTAATCAGGAATAACTAAAATAAAATACTTTGATTAAAAAAGATAAAATAACATATTTTCAAAACTTATAGTAAAGATGGACGTTAATTCGTGTGTGTTAGTGCTCCACATATCAGACCATTTAGACTAAAACCACTAAACTTAGAGCATATATACTTTGAAAGGCGAGAATATTCACCTCAAAATGATTTATTTAATAATTTTGGAATTTTATCTAATTAAAAATTAAGTAAAATTTAGCTTTTGTTCCGTATGACTTCCGAAAATATTGCAAATCAAAGTTAATTTTTGCATTACTTAAAAATTACAAAAATAATAATAATAATAATGTTTTTAATAATAACAATCTAATTTTCATGAAAATTTATCCTAATTTTTAGCACTTTTTTTAAAAAGAGTATAATTTTAAACAATAGATTGCGTTGTTGAAATTAAAATCAACGTTTGTTCCTTCAAAATTTTAATTGAGAAATTTTTTTCCATTGTGGAAAGCCAAGGAAGAAAATTTCTGTTTAATATCTATCTAGTTTACAGGAGAAATATAAAGTTGAATTTACAGAACCACGAAAATTAGAAGATAAATTATTTAGAGGGTTACGTGAGGACAACCCTTATAATATCATGAGAATAGATAGTTAGGAAAGGTTTTTATGCACTAAGTACAGAACAAATGTAAGACTAAAATAATAATACGCCTTTGAGACATGTCATAATTTGGTATTAAAATGTATTCTTGGGGGAACTATAAACATTAAAATGTGCAAAATTTAATTGAATCTAAACGCAATCATTTTCGCAGTGAACTAGCTATATGGTATATAAACAATGCACTAAAAATTCTTTTATTTATTTTTGTTTAAAAGTCATTTTCTTTACTGTGAATTTATTCCATTTTAATACCTTATCAAAATTAAAAATTTTAAAATTATATTGCTAAACTTTATTCTTTTATTTCATTTAAAATCTATTGTATCATGGGAATTTAAAATAAAAATTTATATTTAATATGTCTAACGCCCATTTTTGGTAATTCAAAACGATTAGCATAATTATCTGTGAAATAGAATAATTTTCCTTATAAACAATGATATGAAGGGAAAAAAATTCTAATAAGTATAAAAAGAATCTTAAAATCATTTTATTTTTGATATCAGAGAAATTCTTTTAAATATTTGGCAATTCGTTGTCAGACCCAACATGTAGAGACAATAAATGTATACAGCCATTTGCTGCATTTTAGCTGTTCTCTTACTACACACAATACATGTTAGCTTGACGACAGCTGTTAGGTTGAAAAGCGTTTTCGGTTGAAATCTATTCTAATGCGCCCCTTAAAATCGCCAAGGATGTCAGTATTGCCAAATCGCCAAATTCAAAATTGAAGATAACTGACAAAGTAAATAATATCGTTCGCATGGTTTCTAGAAGTGTGCTTTCATGTTTGGGTTACCTTATTGGCGACAAAATCGAGGAGCACATTAAAATACACTTCAACTGCGATTTCTGTTTACTGAAGTAATCTGATTTTTGCAAGATTTTCTTAGAGTAAACAACATACCTTGAAGATCAAGCAAATATTGCAGAACAAATCAAATAGAATGATATTCCTGGGATAACTAGATCCGAATTTTAAGCCTGTCAAAATCATGCGACGATCAAATTCATCGAAATGCCTTGTTTACTTATGAATACGCAAATGGAAATCTAGTGCTTCTGATTGGGCAAAATCTATTTTTATAGTCAATTCGGTTCAAATTCTCAGGATCTATGCTGGATAAACGATTGGAAATTTGAGTAAGTTGTGCTTCTATTATATTTTTAGGATTCAGAATGTATTTGGAAAAAAAATCAGACATGCATTCCAAAGTGAAGATGAAAAATTAACTATATGGTATTATCGCATATATTAGAGTTTTGTCTCTTTCATTTATAAAATCATTCGAGTTCAAATATCTCAGAATACAAGAATGTCCGAATGTCTTCTTTATAAGTAAGAACATTTATCAACCCCTCTTCAAAAACAGCAATGAAAATTATGAGTTCTTATGAGGTTGATATATAAAAAAAGAGGAAGACAACGCTCGATCAGCGATTACTAGAAAAATATGTTCGGACATATTCTGAGAGTTTTCTAAAATCATCCTTCTCCCAAACTAAACTAGACGAGCGTCTCTAATGAACAAAGTATGAACGTCAGGCTATTAGTCTTATTTATCAAGTAAATATGACTTTGGATGTACTTATACCTAAAATAGAGTAGATAAAACAAATATTTATCGGATCATTATTTCTCAAAAGAGACTATTCAAAATCTCACAATTCTGCTGACATCATTTATGTCTCGAATCAAAGAATACAGTTTAAAATCACATGCGACATAAAAAGAAGTATTTAATAACAAATTGGATAAAGCAATGAATAGTTCAAGCAGGAGGTTCCCAAACTGTTAAGAAACAACAATCTTTTGTTTCAAATTATCAATGACGAGTCACCTGTAAGCATATTTTTAATATGATATTTTTTCTTCTACAGGACATATTTGATTTTATAACTGTTTATATTGAGAATGACGTAACGAATTTTAGAATTCCGTTCTAATGTAAAGTGAGTCAATTAACAAGTAGCCGTTTTTGTCTTTTGTGTTTCGTGGCATCAAATTTTGGAAATCATATTTAATCAATTGTACATCATCATTATGTCATCAAAGTGCACAATCGTACTAAATTGATGCGCTGTATAATTTTGTAATTCACGTTCTTTTCATTTTTTAAAATCATATATATATATATATATGCGTTGTTTGCAAATAAGTTCAAATAATTTTTTAAACAGTGAACTGATAATATATGTTACACGATAATAGTATGATATAATTAAAATCTATAGTCGTATAAATAAACACTAAACTATAAAAAACGCGAGATGCAATAGAAAATGAACTAACTGGCAGCACACGGAAATGACAGGATAAGCACCTGGAGGATTAACTTTATTTTGCATCCGGTCCCGTTTTTCTTATTAAATAAGCGGGTCCCTAAGCAGATGGCCAGTTTAATTGTTTGCATATCGTCATTTAGTATTTCTAGATACACTTTTAAGGCTATATCTATTGCTGTTCTGAAACTAATTATTTTTGAGTAATATCAGGACTTTACTGAGAATTTTTAATTACTAATCGTCTTTAGAAATAATAAATTTATAAGTCATTTACTAAATACTCCATATTATTTTCATGCAAATGAAATGAAAATAGTGAAAACAATAGGCAGAAAAAAATCTTTTCCAATCTTTACAATTTAAAATTCGTGCACTACCTTGTTTTCTTCAATAACTAATTAAGCAAGAAATTCTTTTTGTTTCAATTATTTTCGAGAAAACCAGCGCTTATAATTAGATGACGATTATTTGAATAATGTACTGTCCCCTTTTCTGAAATTTTGAACATATGAATATTAGAATTTAAAAGAAGGCTTTTGGAACATAAAAGATGAAACATACTTACTAACAATTTAATTGTTTCAAAATCGCTGAAAGGAGTTCGTCTTCTGAATACTTTATAATATGAAATTCATAGTTTAAAATTATTCAGAATGCATAAAGACTGTTTTCAATTATTTTGAAATTATAAACATGCAACCAATTAAAAACAGTTTGTTCCCTTTGCAAAAGGTTATACTGTTCTAGAGTTAAAGAAAAGAAATGATAAAGTTTGAAACTAATATTTGTGAAACTGAAATTTGTATGATTACTCAATTTCAAATTTTGTCAGAAAATAATTTGCAACAATAGATAGCATGTTGTTTTTTTTTTTTTTTTTACTAAATAGAAATGATATTTTCTTCATGAATTTTATACTTCAAATGGGCCAAACATATTGACATATATATTTTATTAAATCAAAGTAAACACTATCAATTCTTCTTACAAAGCAGAATCAATCTTGACTTTTAAATTACACTTGAAGACGAATGGGAATAGAGTGGGAAGTGCACATAAAAATATTAAATTTTCGAGTTTTATGTGGAGTTAAGCTAGGCAATTGGCGCGATTTCGGAACAAAGGATCTCTTCTTGGATCAGTTTTTATTAAATAAAATAAATCGTTTCAACAATATTTGAGTAGAGGAATATAATCGATGATAAACTTGTTTATAGCATAGTTGCATAAGTATTTAATATTAATCAAATAATATATTATTTTTATAAAGAAAGTATTAAATCGAATTTTTCTGTAGTTGCATCAAAATATTTTCTCTATATAAAATAAACATATTAAAACAATTGTTTAGTTTTTAATTGTAAAATTTTAGTCTAATAATACTTTTTCTCTTAATTGTTAAATTTATGTATATTTTTTAGCTAATAAATAAAGTTAATGAATATTTAATATATTTATATACAGTTACTAATATTTTTTCCATTTTTTTTAATATTTATAATGCAATGGATATCTCAGATAGTAGGAAATAATTTATTCAATCGAAATTTGAAAGAAAAATTTCGAAATTTTGTCGTTCGAATTAAAATATCTTTTACTTTATCTAGTAGGTTGCACATACAATCTACTATAAAAACCAAATTATAAAAAGTTATAAAGTTTAAATTTAAAAATTAATTAAATGGAATAAAAAAGGAAGAGGTGATGAATCCAGTTTGAAGACTTTATCAAGAGTCCCTTTAGACAGGGATACAATCCAGAGATTTTTTTTCTTTGAGAGGTCTGATTTTCGTCCAAGTGAAGACACCTCGTGACTCGAAAATCTCAAGAAATCGAGGTGTTTGAATTAATATCAATAAAGAAAAGACAGTAAATTACACATTAATAAAAAGCAAAATATCATTTAAAAATTCACATCTAAGAAGACCATAGTAAATTTGAATCAACTAAACTACTATAAGACCATTATCAAACCACAAAACATCAATAACATATAAAAGCAAAGCACATACCAGTTTAAAGTAAACACTCCAAAAGCTTTTATGAAGAAAATCAAATCTATTAGTGCAGATCATTATATTAAATTCAACTTTCCCGCGTTTAAAGCTGAATACATCTACAACGGTTGGTTAAAGTGCCTCATCATCATAAGAAATAAATTGGACGATCTCAGCGCCATCTATGTAGTTGATAAACCAGAAAGGATAAACTCAAAAGTACACTTTTAGTTGTGAAAAGATAAGTTTGGGAATAATAGAAAATATATTAGACAATAGATTCTTATTAAAACATCTATATTTAAAAAAAAATAAATAGAAATTGAGCATTTAATGAGATTGTTGCTTCAATATAAGAAATTTTGTTATTACAGATTTTTAAAATCCTATTAAATTATGAGAAAATGAAATTTTTGAGAATTTTTGATTTAAAATTAGAATGGCATATATCATTTGTGACATATATCATTTGTGTTTTTGATGTAACAGCATTAGCGCGCTCTAAATACAATGACATATTTCTTTTATTAGTTTTGACTCAAGAAATATTTACTTTTAAGTTTTTTTCCCATAAATATTTCTTTAATTTTTGGTTGAAAGTTTCATGCCACTATAAAACTCTTGTTTTAGATTAGTTTTATTTCTATAATCCCGAAATTGTAAAAATTCATTTTTAATGGAACTTTTACTAAAAAGAGGGATATTTATATAAACTGCAGATTTAGCTTTTCTTTTTGATGAAAAGATTATCAAAGGTTTGGTTCTTGTAACTTTCAACATGTTTCAGCTTTTATTCCATCTTCTTTTATATATTGTGCTACAGTTGATACGGATAGTTGTTTTAATTCAAAAATTTATTTTATTTCAGAGGTTTTTTTTATTTAAGTTATTTTTTTCTTATTTCTGCATTTTAAAATGATTTTTTTAAAAAATATATTTTTTATTGATACTTCTGTTTTCATTCCTTATAAGGTTTTAAATAAAAACAACCGTCTTTTTACGCAATTAATAAGAAATGTTTCCCTCAAAAAATAAAATATTAAAAGTTTGGTAATGACGAATATGATAATATTTTTAATGACGAATATGACTTTAAATGATAATATTTTGTTTCTTTCATAAATGTAAAGTAATAATCCTCAAACTATTATAATTATTGCTCTTTGCCTACCCATGTAGATGCTAACAAAAGCAAAGTAATATAAACGGTAGTCCAATTTATCTTAAACTAATTATCCATATTATCCCTAAATATACATGAGAAAAGCTCATATGCTTAACAATGTCTTGAAAATATTAAAATTTTAACATTTATTTTAAATTCTACTATTCTTCTTGCAAATGAATTAAAATATAACATCAATTAGCTTCTGTGACTAACAAATAACGCATACAATGGCATATTGATTACTATAGTGTTTTCTATATTTTGCTGAATAGTAAATAATGCTTTAAAATACCAGAGATAAAAACTAATTTGATTTATGTATCATTTAGTTCTTAAACGATAAAAAATATTTTACAAAATTTCATGATGTGTTGGTTTATATAAAAATTTAGATTTCATACATTTGTAAAAGTATACTTACTGAATCAAATAAAATTAAATAAATTCTTATAAAACTTTTTTAAATTTGGGAGTAAATTCCTACTTAAAATTGCTCAGAAAAAAAAGCTATGAAACCATGATTAGATTAGGCATCTTGGATTTATAACATGAACGAACATTTAAGAATAAAATTATGCTTTTTACTTTTTTCCAAATCAAGAAAGTAAAAATATCTTCAACATCGAAGTATTGCCTTCAATACAAAAATATGTGAAGAAAACATGAATTTGCTACATTAGTCATGGCCAAATATTGTTTTGTAAGATCAATTTTGTTAAACAAATTAAGAAAGAAACTCAATATGCGCGAAAACAAATGAAAGTAATAAAAATAAAGGAATAATTATCTGAAACTTAAAGAAAAAGCGAAAAATTCATAAGAATTCTAATTCATTCAATTTGAATGTTTCAAAGAAACAGAGTTAATACTCAGAAATCTCAGAACCTCATCCATAGTTTTAGTGATCAGAAAATATGAGTGAAGAGGGAAAAAAAAATTATTAAAAAAGAATAAAAATCTTTCGGGCTTTTTTGACGAAATTAGATGTATGCATTATTCATAGGACCCAACTTCGTATTCCAGGCATTATTAAAACAGTGTCTAAGTGACAGTAGAATGAAGCAGCATTTAAATGACCCTGTTAAACGAAGTGACTTCTAAGAATCGGGATCATATTTCATTACGGAAGCTTTTATCTTTTTCTTATCAATTTTTTCTTTCTAGATCTATATTAATTTTAAATTTATTCAAGGGTGTCAAACTGATACAATATTTTATTTTCTATTTAATTCTTATTCATTCATTTTGAAGAGTAAATAATAATTTTTGGAGTCAAATATTGCATTTTTCTTTATTTTAGGTTATACCACAGGGATAAAATATGCATGTTTTGCAAACAATATATATATATATATCATGTAACTTTAAATTTTAAGAAACTATACTATAATAATAAAAATATAATATTTTCTTAAACTCGGATAATACAAATCTCTAATTTTGCTTCCCAGCACGATTAGTTCAACCACTGGAAAAAGCGTTTTACTAACAGTTATGTTCGATGCTGATCGGATGCCGAATTAGTGATCCAGGGCTTAGGGACAAAGTGGGCGACGAATCCAAAAACTTTGGTGACAAAATAGATAATACTGGAATCTTCCAGTTTTTTTGGCGATAGAGCCAATAGTAACCGAAATATCCTTGACTATTCGAGAAACTTATCTGCCTTATTACGGGAACTATAAAAGGGCGTGCGACCGAGTAGGTGATAGTGCCTTTTTTTTTCCTCAGTGCTTTGAAGAGCTTATCGTTGTTGTGTTGGTTTGTGCTGTTTGCGAGAAGTGCTACTGTGTATTGCTTATGTGCGTCTTGGCTGTGAATTTCTAGCCTGTGTTAGCGTCATTAAAGTCTTCGTTTGTTACCGACGCATGTTGACTGTGCGTCGCCATACACCCACAACAAGCAAACCCGTTAACTTTACAGACTTAGAGAAGGAAGTTCTGCAATAATATTGACTCTTTATCTGACCGGGGTTCAAAAGTTCTAGGTTCGTTCCGAAATAATCCAATAGTCTTAGTTTTAATTTACTTTCAAACGGGATATTAATAAAAATGACTTCTAAACAGTGCATTACTATTAAAATATAATACAAAATTCTAGTAGATGAAAATTTTTTTTATTTTAAGTATAGAACGAACAAAATTAGTCAAAACGAAACCGCTTTCAAAATGAAAATTTCAGTATAGCTTAATGTGACAGAAGAATGAAAAAGGCGCCATTTTTCTAAAATTGATTCTTTTGTTTAAAGATGCCTGACTTTCAAAAGGTAGAATTCTGTTTTTACATGCCAAACTTCACATTTTGAAATACATGGTATAATATGGAATTCTAAAATCAATAAAATAATAATCCCGACATTATAACCGCAGCGAGTTATGTTATTATTCGGACTTTATCAAAATTTAAAAATAGGAACACTCCTTTGTTATCCTCGGGAAGCCATTATCTAATATTTTTTGAGTCTTGCTTATTGATAGTCTTGAAGCTATTCATTAAATTCTAAAGCAATTGAGCTAATTCAATTGTTATATTTAAGTTATGACATATTTTCTGACATTAACTGTAATAAATGGAAAACAACAACTACAGAGAAGCACACACTATTTGAAATAAATTTTCTATTATGTTTGCAATTGAACAAGATTTATATAATCACCTAAAAATTGCTTATTAAAATTTTGCTACAATTTTTTTTATTTATTATCTACTCAAAAAATTTTAAATAATATTTTTTTTTCATTTTTATTTCTATTAATATTAAAGAATCATGTATGTATTAGCATATTATAGAACAAGTATTTTGAGCTTGAATAATAACTATGGGACAAATATTTCATGAATGGTAGCAATTTACATCCCTAAGCAAATTGTTTAAATTTTAATTCATAATTAAGCTTGATTTTGGTATTTTGCATGAATATCTTACGAAATTATAACTATGCAAAGCGGAGTTTTACATCATTTTAAAATTTAAAAAATTGTTATTCGAATAATGTCAATATAACAATCGGCAACATTTCTTAAAATTATTTCTTGACATAAATTTCTGGTAGAATTTCATTAATGGAATGGATTTTAAATCATTTTTATTGTTTCGTCATACACTTATACTTTTTGATTTTCTTTTGCCGTTAAAAGCTAAAAAAGAAAGATAAATAAAAAAATTGGTAAATGAAGTTATATTACTGTTAAAGACAGTATGTAATTTAAAAATAACTTACCAAGACTGTATCGTTTTTAATAACATTATTATAACATGAAACTTAATTTCATTAGAAAATTTCACTTGCACAATAAACTGAACAGATAGATGGCCATTTCATTAATACGCCATTTTATATCTATCATATTTAGAAATTTAAAAATATTAAATGCACTTAAAATTATGTACAATAGATTTAAATGAAATTAAATGCAACCAATATTCTTATCTGGCTGGCTGATCTTTATAAATAATTTAAAGTACTACTAATATTACTTTAGTATACTATATTTTTCCATTATATTGTTTTTTAGCTGCTCAGTATCTAAATAAATTCCAATTGCAATCTGAATACATTGTTTTAATTACCTGTTTCTATCTATAAAAATTTATTTAGTCAGAAAAATACAAAATTTAAAATCATTAAAAAGTAAAGCATTTCTTTGGAATTGAAATTTTATAAATCTAAGTTTATAAACATGATACGAGTCATGCAGTTTTTCAGATAAAGAAGGTGGAATACAAAAAGTAACCTTTTTATTCCAAAGAATACGTCCAAGATGTAGAATATAGAACGTATATTATTTTCTAACTACCATAAAATGTTTTTAAAACTTCATTCGATCATGGAATTGAGAGAAGATTTGAGGTTTATATAGATCATCTAAGAAGAGTTTTCTTTTGCAGGGATTTTACGTGTAATTCAAACTGTCAGGGAAGAAATGTAGAGATTATGCGCAATGAATAATTGGGATTTGGAGCAAAAATGTACCTTCTTTGTTTTATGGAATTGAAATAAAACTAATATTTCCCCTTTATATTGATTTTAAATTTTCCTCAGTGTGTGTACACGAGAAAACTTTTTCTTGAATGCATACAAGAGTATTTTACTGATTAACATTTATAAACATTCAGGGGTATTGAAAAGTTTTAAAAACTTCTAATGAAATAATAAAAAAATTCATTTTTTAGAGCCGAAGAGTTATGAAGATCTTCGAAGTGAACAGAGATAAAAGTAATTGCAACAGTAATTAACTGAAATGAAAATAAGTATCAATAAGACAATTCTTCATATCTCAGTAGTTAAAATTTTTTGATCATTTTGTAGAAGTACCAGATTTTCCAAAAGTTTCGAAATGAATTCAAAAGCGCACCTCTGAAATTTACTTAGAAACATCCAGTTTTCGGAAATGAATTGATTTCGTGTGAAATACAATTGTATCAGTGAAGGACAATGGGCGAATTCTGGGGGCAGCAAATTCGAAGCAATATTTCAATCCTGTTATAAGATATCGGAGAAAGCGATCGAAGAAAATTCCTGTCTCTTCAGCCTCAGCCTCAGCAAATCCTCTAACAGCCAGTATTTCTGTTTCCCAAGTGGCATCACTCCTTTCAAAGAGTTCCCAATAAATATCTTCCCCCTCCAATGAAATTGACTCAAACACCCCCTCATCTAATCCAGAAAAAGTTGTTCGATCTCATAAACAACATATCCTACCACAGATTTGTGAGCCAGTGTCACAGTAAAAGAAATCCAATACAAGAAAGAATAACTACCAGGGGGATGTTGAATTATTGCCATGTTGGTGACGAGAAAAAGCTATGAATAAATGTCGTTAAGTCCTGCCTTTTTGGTAGAGTTCGAATAGAAGAAGGAATTCTAAGCAGAGTTAGGTTTCAAACATACTTCACGTCTGTTTCTTATTGTTCTATTGTTTTGCTTTTCATGAGTTTGAAACAAACTCGAGCTTTTTACTCATGAATTTCAATGTGGCAGATATAGATATTGCAATGAAACTACAATCCTCATCTTTATTTCAGTGTTCAATCAGTTTTTGTCCCTTTATAACTTTATAAAAGTTTAGTATATTGCATCTAGCTTAATTTGATGAAATAAAATTTCCCATTTCTTCAGCACTTTAATAATACTTTACCCATCATTTTAATAATAGTAATCACTTTAATAATTGATGTCATCCATATTTAATTAAGAGAGCTTTATCATAACAAGTATTATTTTAATTTATACATAATAAATATAAATTATTTACATTTGATTATTTAGATAAGTTTGTAACATGACGAACTTAATTGGTACAATCAGTCCAATTCAGTGATGATGTGATCTTCGCTAAGATTTTGTATTGAGACATCTGTTGAAAAGACAGCCAACATTTGATTTTTATATATAAGAGTTGATCTTTCAAAGACTTCAAAATTAATGAAATTTGTTCAGTGGTTGGAGCTGAAAATTCTGTTCTTTTTTTAAATCGCAGAATACAGTGAGGTTTTAAAACTATTTCTTGAATAATGGGGCTGGTGGGGTATATACGACCATTGAAGAAATATTTAGAACTCTAAAGTTTTCGTATGAAATCAGAATTTTCGAAATTGAATAAGTGGTTCAGGCAGTTATCAAATTATTTATAAAATAATAAATAGCTATCTCATTGACCAGCTATGATGCCCATCACTTTAATAGTGTTAATTAATGGATATTTAATTAACAATGCTGTATCATAAGAAATAAAAATTTTAAATTAACATTAAACATAGAAAATGCTGACAAAATTGACGAAATCGAACAAGTGGTTAAGTCAATGGTTCTTTGGCCTTCTAAAATTCTTTTTAAATATATAGATTTGTTACTTGAATTAAATAAGAAAAAAAATCACAAAGCTTTATTATTATTATTTACTTACTTAAATTGCTTCTGTAGCTTAAATCAATTTTATCTGTAGACTTACTAAACAGAAACATCAATATTATTAATTCTTTAGACTCAATACAACAAGAAATAAAAATGTTTTTCAATTTGGAAAAAGGAATTTTCAATGATCCAAAATAAATTTTAATTATTGAAAATATAAATTTTATATGAAAAACATTTGAATATGAATGGAAGTATTAAAATAAATTATTTTCAGGTAATTAGTTTACTTCCATTTATTAGAGTTTGACGGGCGTTACTCAATTTGGAGCATAAATGTATTATTTATGCATACTATGATAATTTTCATATTCTTGGCAACTTATTAAGCTTACAATGTGCAACTATCATTTAATTTCAATTACAGGACCATGAAATGTTTTTTTAAAAAAAAGAAATAGAATAAAACCAGAGATGTTACAGTAGAGATTGATAAAACGATTTTGAACCAAAAAACAATGAACTTTATGCTGAATAGTAATGTAACGATAAATAATACAGATCTGCATACATTATTGCTATGATAAATAATGAGAATTTCAAGTAACAGTTTCTTTAATTAAATAATTATAGATACAAATCAACACTTATCTTTCCTGTTCAGCAAACATGCTATTTAAACTCATTAGATGATTAAAAATCCATGTTTGTTCATGAAGTAATAATTAAAATTTGATTTTGAAATTGCCAAATATTTACAATTTACTGATCTATTTTGTGTTTATATAGGGCATCTAATATATGTATTTAGATTCTTTTATATTATACATAACTGAAATATTTCTCAAGAAGAATATATGTATCCTTTTTCCTTTTTCTCATTTTTTTAACAAAATAATTTTTTTGAATGGCTGAACTCATATCTTCGGTTTGAAAGAGAAAAGAAAGTCGGAAGGTTATGCGAATGATTTATGAGCTTTTAACGATGGAAATTTTCATATTAAAATTTGATAAAATGCAAATTTTATCTTACGAAATCGCAGTTTTTATGCATTAAGGTCATTCTGGGTCATTTTGAGTGAATAAAAGAATGTCTAAATGAGGAAAAACACGTGTGGCAGTTTTCCACGTCTTGAAGAATGAAACGTGAAATCAAACTATAAATATGAAAGTTGTTTTTTTTATTCTACATGAAATGCAGAAGAAAACGGACAAAATAGTTGATTATCTAATGAATTAATTTCTCAATCTGTCGCTTTGGGAAGACTTATTAAACCGAACCATTATTATTTGAATCTTTATTAGATCATATGGGTGACAGATTTTTATTCTCTGTACTTTCTAAACCTTCCCGATATAGTTGATAAGTTTTGATTTAAAAAGGGTCTTACGAAGCATGCATAAACACATATGAAACATCAGAATGCATTTTGAAAATACAGTGCGCTAATCGTCTTTGGCGACTAACTAGTTCATTGGAGATACTGGTTATAATTAAATACAATTTCATATTCCCGTCAAATTGTTAGACATTAAAATCGTGTTATTTTATTTGTCTTAATGCGATTTATTTATTCTTACATAATGGTGACAAGGTCTGTGGCATTTTAACATGATTAAAACTGTAAATATTCTATTCATGCTCCTTCTAAAATTAGCGGTATTCTAACTTCATTTTTTTATTCGTCCTATTAACTACATATATATTAAACATAATTCTGCTTCAGTTTTCAGCATTGGAAAAAAAATCACGCTGTCAAATATTTGATGAATCAATAAAAGCAATTTATATCTGATTTAAATCATTGAAAATATTTCTGTGAAATATTCTTAAAATTATGATTAAAAGTTAATCAAATCTAGACTAAAGAACTTTACAACAATTAAATTGGCATCATTGTAGCTATAATTCTTTGGACTTTAAAACGTAAAATAATTTTTATACGGAGATATTTTCGGAAAATATATCGGAATCACATGAAAACCTAGCTCAAAATTTAATTCCTCAAAATTTCAAAAACGTTGCTCTAAGGTGCACATTACCACTTTTGAAATGTATATTTGAGCCAAATTTAACCGCTCTATATCAAACCATCAGTCCTATAGAGCGCCAACATGCCCACCCATACAAATTTATTTTTATTATAAAAATGACAAGTGATAACAAACAATAATTTAAAATCTCAGTGGTAATTTTTGAAAATTCCTGATTTTCCTCTTTCTTTCACGAATAAAAGATTTCATAACAAAAGTGATATTTTATCAATAGTCTGAATTTAAATCCCTGCCATTCACAGTTAATAAAAAAGCAGAATGCATCTGGGTTTTTGAGTTGACAATATAGAAATAAGCGTGGCACATATAAATATCTTAAACAGTGGGAATATGCTCCTCGAATTGAAATTTTAACAATTATATAATCTAACTAATTAAATGAAATTTTGACGTTTTTTTGGAAATAGGCACCAAAATATTATTAGAAAGACCGATTTTTGTATCATTTTAAAATCGCATTAAAAATTATTTACTAAATAATGCGTTCAAATTCACTTTACCATTTAAAAGAAACTGTTTTAAATAACACCAATTTAATTCCCATGGTTTTCTCAGAATTAAAAAAAAAATCTTAAAAATAATTTTCGGTAGTAGATTGGACTAGGAAAATTATTTCAAACTTTTTTTTTTCTTTCTTTCTTTCTTTCTTTTACCAAATAATTCGCTGTGTCATTTTCTTCGATTGCTGAAAGCTAAGAAAGAAGGATTGTGTTTATTCTTTAGGAATCTGCCTAAAAATCAAAAAGTGAGGCCACATAATCATGAAAACTTAAGTTCAGTTTAAAAATAAATTACCCGGCCATGTAAGATTTTAATACTATTTTCAATATATAGTCTCAAATATATTAAGAGTTTATTTATTCAATATACATAACAAGTGTGAAATTATTGAAATAACAGGTTTTAATGTCTCTTACAATATGATGCATAAAAATGCTTCGATGACAAAGTTGGGCATCAAAATATGCATAGGAACATCTAAATCAAACAGAGCATTGAAAATGATAATCTTTGTTTTAAGAGATGTTGTTTTATGTAAAGATGTTTTAAGAGATATATTTGCAAGACTAAAAAACAGTCTGAACTTATATTTTGAATTTTAATTGAAGGTCATAAAATATTGTACCATTCATTTTTCTGCAAACTATGAAAATTCTTTTTTCAAACCAGGCCAATGAATCAGGTCTTTGCGCTTCATGATATGATGGAGAACATAGGTGAGTCAAAATTAACTTTTAAAACTGCAAAATATTCAAAAATTATTTTGAAAATTTTGAAGAATTTTTATATCACATAAATCTTTGTTAACGTTTTTAGAAATTTCGCAGTGAATCACATTTTTACATTAAAGCTACGGTTTTATACTAAACATCTTCAAAATTCCTAATGATTTTTTTAAAGTTTTATTGATGAAAAAAGTAATATTTATACATAAAATCTACTCGTAAGAAATAACGTCTTCTAAATTCAGAGTAACTCTTTATTTATATAACAAATATTTTGATAAAGAAATTAAATAGTGCTTATTCATTGAATTATTTATATATTTATGCGTTCTCATATAACAAAAGAATGTACAGAATTTCTGTATATACATCAAGGAATTATTGGGGATTCAAAGATTTGCTTCGTGATTAGGTGAAATCTAGCAATGTATTGACACAATACTGCAACAGGATTGTGCAGATATATTTCAACAAAAATATCTGTAAGTACAACATCTGTATAGATCGTAAGGAAAAGGTTAATTTTTGTTCAAGATATTTTTGCCCATTTGAAAGTAGTTTGGAATTTTATGCGTTGCAAAAAGTTTCCAAGGAAGAATAAAACGGCTATAACATTTTCTTCTTACAGCTGAAGTAAACATTGCTTCTGTTTTTGACGTTATACATTTCTGAAAAACATGTTCAAAACAGATTTTTTTTATTATTTATTAGCAAAGCAATATCCTGTCGGTAAATCAACCATGTTATTTATTTTTGGGTTAATTTTTCTTTGTTTAACTTTCATCCTTGATATACGGCTTAAGATTTCTTGTGGAAAATTCGGTTCGCTATCATTTTGGGAATACAGCGGAAGAAATTTATCGCTCGCCACGACATTCTAACCAACTGTTGTAGAACGGCTACGGCAGGAGAAAATAGATCATTCCACAGTAGCGGAAGAGTTGTAGCGAAAACAAATAACAGACAGAGCTATAAAATTCGTGCTTCAACGGCCAGTCTGCAGGCGATAGTGTTTCAAGCAGCAGCAAGCTGCTTTTTTTTCGTGTCGATTCGGCTTTTATTTTCTCTGTTTTGTTCGATTACTCTGATTTCGACAGCCATTTTATTTCAAGATATTTTTTTATTAGTTGAAAATGAGTAACGTGTAAAGTTACGTACTTTGTCGTGCTTTAGAAGTTTATGGGTATCAAAATACCTGTCAAGATTATGAATTTATTAATTTTGATTGACGCAAAGACAATTGCAATATTGATGAAGTCCGACTGAAAAATAGTTTATTTAACTCTATGAGCATGGATTACTCCCAAACCGCTCCGATTAACAAAATCATGACTTGGGTGTTTTCAGTCGCATAAATGCAGTCTAGGAATGAAAGGTAATTAATTCATGAGTAGCCGCTCATATGGATTTCTCTATACTTTCGAGCTAGAAAAATGACAATGGGTTATGAAAAGATAGCCTAAATCATAGAGTTAATTTTATCTTAAAATTTATTTGAAAAACAAAGTAATGTTTAAAAAAATGTTCGCATAATTTTTAAAAAATTATAAATGGATTAGACAATTATTAAAAATCATTAATTATGTTAATGTGGTCGTATATGA
Source organism: Argiope bruennichi (assembly GCF_947563725.1). Lineage (NCBI taxonomy): Eukaryota > Metazoa > Arthropoda > Arachnida > Araneae > Araneidae > Argiope > Argiope bruennichi. Next base: position 42,401,806 of record NC_079154.1, on the reverse strand, counting down.
AAATAGATTAAAACTAGAATCATAATTTATCATGAATTACTTAACAATACTTTGATTAAAAATATATATTTATAATAAATATTGTAAAAGTTAATATATACGTAGCTTATTAGGAGGTATTAGAAAAATTTAAAGGATCGTAAAATAAATGAAATTATTTTACCCAAAAATACATACACTTCATGTTTAAGTGTCACTGATAATGCATAATCCCTTTAAGCCTATAAAATGGATAAAGATAGAAATCAAAGATTAAATATATAGAATAGATAGAAAAGTCTATAATAGCCTATAAAAGGATAGATAAAAGTCAAAGATTGTCAACCATATTTTCCTAATTACTCTAGTAATATTAAACCTTAGGAATTTTTCGATATCAAAATGCCGATTCCCGCCCATAACGGCCAATGATAAAATTACAAATTTTTGAGGTATAATGTAAAAATAAAGGTTATAAAAATAGGGCCGCTATTCAAAATTCTAGTAAATGTTAAGAGGTCCTGCCTTACTGAGTTAATGATTTTAGCCGCAATTTAAACTTTAAAATACTCTTCAGGCTAAAAGTGTCTTACACTCTCCAAGTAATTGATAAAAATTTCCTTCTATAAAATTTTATTTAAAACACCATACTTATGAATGTAAAAGCCAATATTTCATGATATATTTGAATTGCTTCCTTTATTGTCATATTCTGCGTTTAAAGAGGTATATAAGAATATATATATATATGTATAACAACAAAATATGGGAAAGAAACACATAAGAGCTATTTGCATAGCTTAGTTTATTCAGATGGCTATGAAAAATAGTCTTGTATGTTAGATACAAAATAAGAAGTGAAGGGGGTGGATATTTTAACACTACTTTTTTAATAAAAAGGTAGAAATCAGTTTAACTATGAAGTTGTAGATATTAATAAAAATAACAAGATGTAAAATGAAAATGTTATAATATGATGAATTATATAATAACAAAGAATATTCTTTAGTTACTGACGACAAAGAATTCAATTTCTTTACTTTTAATTTAAAGAGCACTTTCGTCACACTAAAATGGAGAAATCGAGTCATCCTTTCGCTAATACAATTAAGAAATAAATGGGCACCAATTCAATTGCGTTCTTTATTTCTGTAGTTAAATAGTAAAAGGCAATTGGCCATTTCTTCAAAAATAAAAGCATTACGTTTGGTTTATATTAAAAATATTATATAGTCTTGTCGCTAAATCAATAAAATTTTCGACAACTATTAAGATGATTGAAAATCATTACACCATCATCTCGTACCATATTTGGCAAGAAAATGTTACGCTGAAAACTACTTTTATTATAATATGGGCAGAAAAAAAATCACGGGAAAAAGATTCAACAAAGCAATCATATTGGGGTGAATTTTTTTCACAATAATAATTATTATATAAATAGTGGTTAAATTCATTTTGAAAAATTATTATAATTAGATAATAAAAATAAAATTATCATCCATGAAAATTTATTTTCTTAAATCTTAAAGTGATGTAAAAATAATTTTGGATTTACAGTGAGCCTCAAATTTAGTAAGTTTAGATTTTATAAAATTTTTAACTAATTAAAAATGTGAAATATCTTTTATTAAAGAATATCTACAAATCAGAGAGTAGCCATTTATAAAATTTCAAGTTTCTAATCCTATTAATTTGAGAGATGTCGTGATGAATAAATGGAACAATTATATTTATCTTTTATATATTCAAATGAATTCCTTCACTCTAAGACTTTTTTTATATGATTTTAATTCACTAGAAATTAAGACTTATTTAACCTGATTTTTATTCTCTGGAATGTGTTTTAAATATCAGAATCATAATGGCATATATAATTTCAGAATGAAAGTTCGTTAATTATTATATTATAGAAATATTATTATTATGATTATTTTACCGCACAGGCAATCCATGCCTTGTTACTAAATTTTAATGTTTACCATTTTGGAAAGGTGACAGATGAAGGCGATATATAGAAATTACAAGTGCGAAATCTTATTTCACCATCACTCCGTTTCATACGTAGTTAATGAGTTAAATTTGATGCTGACTTAAAATTTGTGATCACTGGTGTAGTGAGGAAGTCTGAAGAGGAACTATCACTCTGATGACGCCTTCATCATCTGAACACGGTTCAAATTTATTATATTTCACTGAAGTTCTTTGCATTTGATTTTCACCATTTGAAAATAATTCCTTTGCCTTCATTTGGAGTTAAAGGTAAATCCAAGATTAATTAAATGAATGCTTCACATCTCTTTTAAATGGATGTTAATATAACAAAACTAGATTTATTCATTATGTAGCTGTACTTTTAGAAGAAGTTAGTCGAGAGTCAAATTGTAATAATTTTCTTATACATGTACAAATTTAATAATATATTTTTTGGTTTATCAACTCAAGAGAGTTGAAAAAAATGCAACTGGAATGGCCAAATTATTTTAATAAAAAAATAAATGATATTTTCTAGCTTTCCTAGTTAATTTTGTAATTCTATTAAACCATCTCTGTTGACTAAAACTGAAATAGCGACAAAGAACCATATGTAATAGAATAATAATTTATCGATCTGTGGATGAATTGCTCGATTTCCGATTCAATTTTTCGTGCAATGGTATGAATGTTTCCAAAATAAATGCAAGAATTTTTGAAGTCTGTCTTATTTCTTTAAATATTTATCACTAAGAAAGCCAGGAGTGAAAGATCTTTATGAGATGAGTACAAAATCAACATATTTATTTCCTTTTTAAGCAATTTTTTCGTCGCGCGATACTTTAAATTCATAAAAAAAATATTCTTTTCTATTCACAAAGAGGATATTTCTTCGAAATAAACTAGGTTAACTTAAAACTTCCACAACAAAATAAGAGTGAGCGTATTTTAAATCTGTTTTATTGCAATCTAATGTGAAAAGCTGACAGTACTCTTGAAATTTATCTTAAAGAATTCAGACTGCGGTACCGTCTAGTCTTCTTTTGAATAAAAGAAAACACCAGCATTACGTTACGTTCCAGAGAGGAAATACATTAAATTGACTGAATAGAAAACACCAAAACAGATTGAAATTCACAGGAATTCAAAATAGGTTTAGAGCTCGAAATTCCTTTATCAGAAAAAAACAGGCCGTTGGTAAATAAATGCACTTACAATTTAATCCCTAAAGCCGAATGATTCTTGAAGGTACAAATAAATTTTGAAAAAAAAATCTTATCGTCTATTTTAATGTATTCGCATACATCTTGATTATGCTTGTTTGCTTAAAGATTTACTGCAGAGTAGAACGTTTTACCTTTCAGAATAAGACCGTGTCCTTGCGTGCTAGACAATGTTCTTGCATTCTTTTTTATCCATTGATCGCTCTCGTTATTAAAACTTTGGGAAACAGAACACATGTTTTTATCCGGGTACCTATCTTTTGTTTGTTGATATGCAAATTGCATTGAATATTTTGATTCAAAAATGTGTGATATATAATCTTGCAGTGATTTTAGAGCTACAAAATATAAGTGCTGCCATATTCATTTTTAAATTTTGGTCTGAATTATTCGAAAAACTATAATTAATTATTATCTTTCTTCGCATATCCCTCAATAATTGCGATGATTTCAAATACAATATAATTATACCGGATTTATATAACAGTTTAAATGATAAATGGTAGTCATTAAATATGTTTTAGTTAGTTGAGAGTTGATAATTATTATCCTATAATATTCTTTGTATTCTCATTCAAATAACCATGAAACCTATTTTTTTTTGTTATAGAAACTTTTTACTTGTTTCGAATATTACAATTAATTAAACTGCTATGATGAAATTAAATGCAAGTTAAATTGAAATAGTTTCACGAGTTTATATACGTAATCGTAAATAAGTTTTAAATGAGATAACAAAAAAATAAATATATTTAAGAAAATATTGATAAGTACGAAAATGTACTAAAAAAAATCAAGTTATCTGTATTGAATCGAATAAATTTGTGGCATAGAAGTATTAGATATTTTTATGCACAATAAATAGAATATAATACACCAAACAAGTAAAATTTCACTAACATTATTGTATTTATCAATAAAGGCACTTTCACTGAAAATGAATAAACTTCTTCTGATAAGCAGTTATCTAATAGGCTCATTTCCTCACTAGCAGTCTAATCTTTGTTAATTACGGATAATGTCCTTTGAGATTCTTACATGGAATATCAATTATTGGGGCACCTTCGAAGGCAATTCACCTGCAATCGAGTTTAAATGAAAGTTTTGATGCAAATGATGCAAACGCATGCAAGAGATAGCGCATGCTACTCACAAAAAATAAATTGAAATTCGACATTTATCTTGTTCGTAAAATAACTGTATCCGCAGCAGAAAATGAGAATGAGTCATATACTAGTTTTTGAATATTGCAAGATAAATTAAATGTAATCGCATGCATATATACGCGCATGAGTGCTACATCTAAAAAACACAATCAGGAACAATTGTCTCAACAAATAATCCTACTATAGATTTTTAAGTAGCAAAATTATTTCTATTTAGACTAATGCTTTTTTTTCTTTCATATACATCTTTAAGATGCTATTAGAACTACAATTCATTGTATATATAAGATCCAATACTAAACTTTTCAGATTTAATTCTGCATTGTTTTTGTGAATTTCGATTTTGGCGAATGGCAACATTTAGATTTATGGCTTTAAATGTGTAAAATGTTTATATCAACCATCATATTAAAAATTAACTTTTACACATTTTATGCACTGAGATATGTTACCTTAATATATAAGACCTAAATTATAATAAGAAAATCAGAAGATATTTTATATTTTTAATAATTTAACATTAATTTTAGATTCATTTTGTGATTTAAACATTTATTCGAGAACTTAGAAAGTTGGTGACAAGGTCGTAAGGTCTCTATAAAAATTTCCAACCAGGTTTCTTTGAGGAACTTTGATGAATTTCATATTGATGACAAGTAATATAAAGTGTCAAATGTTCTCCCGTTGATATTGTGTAAGAGTTTTGACATCATCGGTTGAACATTTGTAAGGGAATCTCTGGTTGAGTCCCCTTTCAATTACATTTGCTTCTGAGTTGGCAAAATGCTTTTCGCCAAATGCTCTGCTAATGTCAGTAGAAATGTTAAAGGTAGTAATTGAAGAGTCAGGTTGATAAGATTACATGAAAGAAAAGAATTACTCAATTTATGAGGAAAATGCATAAGAAAATTACGGTGAATTAATAAATTAATGATGGTAAAATTTACAGTTATGCGATATGATTCATGAATCTTCAGTGAGTTTTTAATTATTGGATGCTGTTTCTTCAAACATCTGGAACAGCTACATTGCCAAGTTCTTAAATCTCTTCAACTTTTTCTTAAAAGTTCTTTGTAGTTGGAATTTTTTGTAACGGTTTTTCAAACTCGTTGTTGCAGTTTCAACATATCTGAGAGTTCATTAGCATTTCCGCATAGATTCTAATGAGATATTGTTAGGTGAGGATACTTGGAGTCTCTCGTCATAGAAATTTTTAATGTTTTGGTTTGATTCCTATAAAATTTCAAAGACTAGGCTTTTCCTTTTCTAGTTTTATCAGGAAATTGGGGTATTCCCTTTATATATATGTATATGCAAGAACACAAAAAACACAATTCTTTTTGTTGAAAATAATTATGATTTGTTCCTCGCACCAGAACTGAGACGATAAAATTTCTAACGGAAAAAATGCTCAATTATCTTGCGCATATAATTTTCATTTTTAACAAGCTTGTATTTTACAGTCGGAATTTATAAATTTTTTAAAGATAAATCTTGAAAATATTTTTTTTCAGGCCTGCTTATATTGATTAATATCAACAAATCTTAAGACTTCAGCAAATATACCCTCATTCATTTCATCAGCGAAAATATCACTAGGAATCTTGTGATTACGATTTTATAATAAGCTCACCAGTTTGTTCGTTCTGTTTTACTTCAATAAATTCTTATAATGTAGATCTCATCTTTTTACATATATTTTACAAAATGCTTAATTCAATTTTACCAACTGGTAGGGTAATATAGATGATTTTCTGAATTTCAACAATTCAAAAAAACTTCAAACTGGGCTTTCTTTGTTATAACTGATTGTACCTTTGCTTCAACAATTATTTGGATAATGGGCAGTGTTAATTGGTGATTAAATTAATATTACTGTTTCTTTTTTTCTTTTTTTTTGAAAATGATATTTTTTGTATTTTTCCCTTTTTAAATTACCTTTCTTCTCATAAGAAATTTTTCCTCTCTTTTCCTTTTTAAATACGTAATTTCTCCTCACATTTTGAGATTTAAAGGTTTTCTTCATTTGGTGCAATAATATGGCTTTATTTTATCATCATTATATCCAACTTAATAACAAGATCAGAATTATCCTTTAGAAAAAAGATTGGTAGTTTAATTCTAATTATCCTATAGTTTGTTTGAATGACAGTTATTATAGAAGAATTGATATCAAGTTTAGAATTTGGTTCAGTACTAATGATTACTGAATTTCCAATAAGTCCATGCTTTTCTGGTACTATCTTTTCTTAAAATCTAATTTCAGAAAACTTATCTTTTAACATAAGTATATATACTGTTTCCGACCATGACGTCAACTTTCAATAAAAATTATGAATTCTTTGGATTGCCAAAATTTGAGCTTGCACCAAAAGTGCGAGTTCAGTCTCAATATTTATTCTACCTTCTTTCATTTTTTAAAAAGGTAGCTATAATACTTAGGAAACGAAAAATTATTATATTTAGAACCTGTAACATGAGAAAAAGCAGGTCTGAAATATAATTGTATTTGAATGGATTCTGAAATGATAAAACTTGATAAAGAGATGCTTCATCGTCTTCTTCCATGATCCAAAATCATATGGACCATCCCCAAGCAACAATTTTGAGGACTTAAAATGGGCTCCTGATAAAATAGATGACCTACATATAAGGTTAAAATATAATCTAATCTTTTCCCTTAAATAGTTCATTAATTTAAAATTCTTTGTTTTAATTCTTGATATTTTTTTTTGTAATATTGTTCAACATATGTTATTAACAAATTAACATGTTTGATGAATTGAACATAACTTAAGGATGTCATTGTTTAGCTTTTTTTTATTGGAATTTTTAAAAATGAATTTTTTCATATAAAATAATATTTTGACTTTTTATTGAAAATTTTAAAAACATTAACTAGCCAATAAAAATATTCCTGTTTGGATAATTCTATCAAACATTTGAGGTAATCATTAAGATTTTGTAATTAATAATATTTCGAAAGATAATATAAATCAAGCGGATTATAAATATATTACCAAAAATGAAATAGTGAAACACAAATTTGTCTAAAAAAGTGTCACTATACATTAATCTTAGTCATAAAAGTTGGCGACAACTTAAAAGAATGAAGCAAGATGTACATAGCCAATCTGTTTTGTCATTCTACGCTGTAATTTGGAATCCGTCTTATCATCAAATAATGAAATGAAAGATAAGAGGCATACATTTTTTATCTCAATAATAATGATGATGGAGAACTCAATTTTGATAGTGAAACGACATCATATTTTATTCACGAAGAGAAACGACATCTTAAATAATTGAAACAATATGAGAATGACCAGATATTCAGTTTCTTGTTAATGCTGAAGAATTTTTTCTTTTATATCATCCTATCGACAGTAGTAGTCTTCCAACAGTTTTTTTCATGCTTTTAATAAATGCGCTGCCATTTCTTCACTCTGCATGAAATATTAGATCTTGGATACAGCCACGAACGGCATTCCCCCCCCCCCAGAGTTTTAATTCCCAAGTCTCCTACACATGATAATCTTATGTTTTGTTTTATAGTAAAGAAAACGGAATATACACTTTGGAGACCATTTTTTGACAAAATTAAATAAAATTGGCTTTGACACTGAACAAAAGTTTTAGCAACAAAATTACATAACAAATTTCATTTATTCAATATGGCGCATTTTTGCCTTATTGCTTTTACATTACATGTGAAAATACTGATTAATTTTTTGATACATTTGGTTCGAAATATAACAATTATCCAATATAGATACAAAATCTGTATAATTTTTTAACTGAATTATCTTTTTATGTTTGTGGTTATTGTGTTTACTTGTACTCGGATTATTAGCCAGACATATTCGTTTAAAAGATTTTGTTCAAATTTGATAGAATTAAAAAAAAGTTGGTTATAAAATTATATAACAATTTTCTTCCATGTTTCCAAAAGTGCTTCTGAATTACTTTGTTCACAAACGGACAGACAGACATAATTCTGAAATGCAGTTTTTGAACTCAACGAGTTCTGAAATACAGAAATTCGTCAAAATGTCGCAGTCGAGCATTTTGACAATAATAATTTTCTTTTCTTTTCTTTCTAGTGTGCGAGAGCGTAATAATCTCAATATATATATATATATATATATACATATAGATTTCGGGTTTTTTTGATTTATTAGTAAGTCCAAAACTCCAATCTGTGATAAGAATATCATGAAAAAGAAAGAAGAAATAGCATCGTCATAGTTTATTCATATAAGAGATGTCTCCCTAATCTCATACGATTATTCAATACAGATAATTGTTGTATTTATCATTGATGCTATACTTATCTTTCTCGTTCACTGTTAATTCTCCTATATAATAAGAAATTATTACATGTAAATGGAATGCTTACAAAGCTGCGGTTTCTAGAAATATTTATGGAATTGATATAAATTATTATAAATAAATTCATAAAAAATCATTATAATATCTTATTTTGTATAACTTTTTTTTGTTGCTTGTGAATCAAAAAGTAAAATCATCGCTTTTATTAAAGGTATTTCACAATATTTTTCCCTCAATAATTTTTGGACAAAAAAAAATCCAACATTTCTTCCTTTTTTCAACATTAATAATAATTATATTTTATCATTGTACTGGAAATCACCATCATAGGAATTGATATTCATTATAATATTCCCAATTATACATTTTTAAGTCTTAATTATTTTTTATTAATTGAAAAACGAATATGTTGCTACAAATACCGTCATATGTACCAAAAAGCGTTTAATGAATTAAGTGTATTTCGTTTTTACTTCAGAAACGTAAAAATGTCTGATTTGATCGTTTTTTCTACTCATATTAATTGATATGCTATGACAGAAAAGCTTAAAAAATTAATAATAAAATATGTAAATGCTTTTATTATACAAACTTCCAATTTTCCACTAAATCTAACTAAAAGTTATATAATATTTCTTGTTGTAAAGCTGTAAGCGAAGATAAATTTGATTTCTTTAGATTATTTAGGCATTTAAAAGTTACTTATCACTTTTGGCTAATTTTCCTCATGAGGGAGGCAGCACGCCATTTAGTAGAAGCCTCATTTTCTAATTCTACGTTTAGTACATTTTGTTTTTGTTACTTTTTCAGATATTGATTTATAATTTATTTTTTGTTTGTATTATTTTTAATCCGAAAAACTATGTAATATTTATTTATATTGCTTAGTCTTCTCCACTTTTCATTTCTCCTCTATTTTTATGAAATCAAAACATATCGACGCATGCACGAATGTGAAAATGATTTTCCTACTGAAAAATAAGATTAGATATATATTTGAAGGATCTTCTGTGAAATACTGTTTCGGACTTCAGATTCTATCATGAAACTGGCATAACATTAACGAACTAAAAAAATGGAACAAGAGCAAAAGCATTTGTATGCTTCAAGGTTTCTATCAATGAAAAAAAACTATCATATATTAACTTTAAGATTAAAGATTGACAGATTTAAGAAACTTTAATACAAGAAAACAATCATGATGAGGAAGCAATTTTTCCACATAATTAGTACATAGTTCCAATTTTTAAAAGTTAAAAATTATTGTGAAATGGAAGTTTAAATTTCCAGGTTCTATCACCTTTGAGTAATATAGCCCGTCTACGAACTTGTCCTAGACTTTCAACGTCCTTACCATGTGACCTTTGATAAGCTAAAACTAATCAAAATTAATGTGGTTATTGAAAAGACCAGAAGAGCATTATTATACGCATATTTATCTATATTCTATATTCCTTATCTATATTTTATATTCCTTGACAATCCAAATCGAATCAAATTTACTCTGGTTAATGCATTCAAAAGATAAGATGAACAAAGCATTATTAGGCTCATATCTCTTGATAATCAAAATCTAATAAAAATAACTCTGGTAAACGTTTTCAAAAGATAAGAAGAGCAAGACATTATTAGGCCCGTATCCTTTGAGAACCCAAATCTAATCAAAATTATTCAGGTTAACTCATTCAAAAGATAAGAAGATCGAAAATTCATTAGTATATAAGCTATGATAGAGGAATATAAGCCAAAATATTCTGGAATTTCAGTCATGAGAAGCCTTGTAATAGGAAAATCATTGCATTCTAAAGAGAATTTCCATAATAAAAAGGAATTTAAAACTATAAAATTGTTGAAAAATTTGGAGTAATATTTTTCCTAATAAGTGTTGCCTGTTTTATCCTTCATTCCCCCCCAAAAATTTTAAAAATAATAAATACTTATTATTTAAATATTTCTTGATAATAAATGACAAAGTAAATACGTTCATCCAATTATTTTTTAAAAATAAAGATGGTAAATTAAATAGGAAACCAGTGAAAAAGTATTTAGATTTTCCTTAGAGAGTAGTGTCACAAATAGATTGTATTTTCTAAGCTTTGTTCTTTTGTACAAAAAAAAAAAAAAAAAAAAAACAAAATGTTGAAATTAAAAAAAATCATTTTATGAACATCACAAAATATTTTTGTAAGGCAACATCAAATAGTAAGTGATAAGAATTAAAAAGATAATCCGATTAATGAAAAATCAAAAAAAGAAATAAAAACTCTACTAAAATGGTAAACATTTCTTACTAAAATTGTTCAAGTAAAAATAAATTTAATGCATGTTTTATACCTCTATATGCTAATTTAATTAATGAATTCTAATGATGATCAATTTGTTCATCTTTATTTTTCATATTTTTTTTCAATAAACTACAGACAACATTTTTATTTCAGCTATGTTCGGACATAAATATTTTAATTTGTTTTAAATTTATTATTTTTTAAAGTATTTTTGAGATGCAACGATGCGTTTGCATATTAATAAAACTATTTTCACAATTTAATTAATGGTATTCTAGCAAACTTCTTTATATATTTTTTTATTTAAATGCCTATTTGTAATTAACTGAAAATTAATCATTAAAAAGATCATTTTTATTTCATTTATTTTCGTATTATATAAACAAAGGAAATTTTCTTTCCTCGTTTTAATTATCTTTTATCAGCAATGAAAAAATATATTCTTAATACCACCTGAATTTATCAAAAGAAGCATCGCTACAACAAGCTATTTATCTTTAGAGATATAAATCTTTTTTCATACTAAAAACAAATAAACAAACAAAAAAACGAGTAAACAAAACATGTTCGTAAATTTTAAGGTCTTCCATCTGGTAACAATGCGTTATTTATCATACACTCTGGATCAAAATGAATCATAACACGAAGTATAAAAAGAGTCATATTTTCTATCCAATAATAAATTGGATATAAAGCTAAATGGCTCAAATATATTACATGCTCCTTTAGAAATAATCAATCACTTAATCTTTGTCTGGGCCAAAGACTATGCTCCAAAGACTTTTTCTCCGAAATGGTGAACTGACTTGTGTCCGTGCGGGCCTTAACATTAGATGACCAATGGGATCATCAATATTCTAAGCGTCGGAAGGGGAAGTGAATAGGTGGTCATCCTTGGGAGCTCGTTAGTCACCTTTCGGTCACTCCCATTGACCTTTATTAGAGTTCGCTACATTCTATCTCAAATTCGTAACATTTGTTACGGTATTTGGATTGTTATTGCCCTTGCCTAAATTTGCTGCATTTGTCTTATTGTCAGCTTAGTTGTGAGTATGTTGATGGCATTAATGATAAACGTTGATGCGTTGTGTAGGAAACTAAACTAAGTGCTTATGTTATGAGATGGAAACTAAGCTGAAAATTTATTTAAAAAATTGCAACAAAAGGGAAATGATTGGTAGTGTTTAGCTAAATGTAATAAATACGATTTTTAAAAATCTTTATCATTATGTAAAAAATATCCAAATATTAATTTTGTTTGTCTTTATAATCTCAATGCAAAGTAATAGGCATGTTTTCTGAAGAAAGATAATATGCATCGATTTCTCCATATTAATTTTAGACGGGTTATATTTTTGTCTTACTGAAGTAAGAAAGTGATATTTTCTCATTAAGTATATTTTTAAATAATTTTATCAGAATTTCCAACAACAAAATGCATATTATATTTTCAGCTTATCATTAAAAAAATTATCGAAATACAATAAATAGGAATTTTGAAAAACCTTATAACAGTATAAAAAAATCGAGATATCAGTTTTGTATTTCAAACTAAAGAAATAGCTATGTTTTTAAGAGAGGTAATAAGCATGGATTCCCCCATAATATTTCCAGACATATGTTTAAGTTTTTATTTTATTGAAGGAATAAAGTGATATTTTCTCATTAAGTATATTTTTAAATAATTTTGTCAGAGGTTTCAATAGTAAAATTCAGATAAAACAATTTTTGTATTATCCATGTGAAAAAGTTAAAAACATTCACAAATTAACGGTACTTTTTCTTTTCATGTCTTTATGCATTGTGCTTTCCACAACTTCATGAAAAATAAATTGTGTAGTAAAAGAAATAAAGCCAATTTACATTTTCATAAACGTAAAATAACAAAAAAATATAATAATAATTTTATATAATAGTACATTTACAACATGTTTTTTCGCTTAGAATAAATATTCCATTAGTCTTGCATTATTAGACTAGGCAATCTGTCTTTTCTTAGGTATGAGCAACATTTATCTTCAACTGTATAATTTTGGCTAATACCTGTAATATTACCTACTTTTATTTTTTACAAAAAATCAAAAATATAGTAGAAATTGGGGGGGGGGGAAGGGAACACTCATATAAAAGAAAGGTTGAGAAAAATACGAAAATTTCATAAATGCAAATTATATATATTGCAGAGTATTTTATTTTGATTTTTAATATTTAAATAATTATTCTGTGTAAGCAAATTATTGCCTTGCTTTTAAAATTACGGTGATTCCTAGGATAAAGAAGAAAATATTATATATAACATTCTTTTAACTTTTTTATCTTTCATACTATGAGTATGGAAGTAATTGAGATGTAATGAAAAGCAGATATTTCACAAATGGTGGTTATTAATATTACAGAGTATTTTATTCTGATTTTTCGTAATAAAACTAGATTCCTGACTGTAAAAAATTAGAATTCAGATTTCTAGAAATTCAAATAAATATCCAGTGTGGGTTAATCTCTAATACTGCATTGATTAATAATTCTGCTCATTCATAAGGTAAAGGAGATTAAAATATTATATATAACATTTTTTTAATTTGGTTATTTTTTATACTAAGAATACTGTACCTAAAATCTGATAAATGTTTTCATACAAGAAAAATTTAAATTTTAATATTTAATATAATATTTGCAATATTAAAAAAACATTTATTTTGGATGATAAATTCAGTCACAGCTTCGTATCGGAATATGTAATCCTAAATTTATTAATTTCTCTTTGCATCTTTACAAATTAAGTATTTTTTTTATCGTTTAATCTCATAGACATTTTCACAATTATTTTCATCTTTCCTGACTGATGATTCTGGGAAAGTTTCAGGTTGGTTATTAAATAATTTTCTTCATTTTCTTTTCATTTGTGAACAGCTTGTCGTGGTATATATGACGAAGATAAAACTTTATAGACATTAATAATAAATCTAGATTTTATTACATTGAGTACAAAGGAAATCAAAGGTAACCCAAAAATTATTTCACAAACAGCGAGAAAAACATTAAAAAAAGGGACAAAATACCAGTGTAATAACATAATTCAATAAAAGACCTGTCTTTCCAAATTTATATTGAAATGCTTTAAATTTCAAAAATGATCGACGAAATGTTAAAACTTATCAGAAAAAAATTCATTTTGTTATTATAGGGAATACACTTAGCTCCATGTAAAAAACTCTAACATGGAAATACTAACTTTCTTACTACTGTACTTAGTTTGCTAGGAATTACTCTAGTATACTTTTTAATAATTGTACTTAGACAATATTAACAGGACGCCATTGGAGGAGAAGCCTGTTAAAATGCAGTCCTGGCAATTAATAGCTTGGAAGGTGTTAATACGGGAGTATAAAAAATGCTAATTATTTCTTATGCTTTTTTCCGTATAATTAAAATAAAAAGTTGACACATAGCTGTAACTGTAGTCACAAAATCAAACATCAAATTTCATATTTGTAAATCAATGGGTTTTTGAACTATCGACTTTATATGCATATGAAAGTACAGACCGACAGACGATCAATCGCTTGAAGAATGCGATTTTAAATCTGATTTATATTTACTCTTTTGATGTAAAATTCCAGTCTAAAATTTTATATATATATCACTCCTCATTTTCTAGTTATCGTATTAATTTATATTCCAACAGTGAGGAGAACACAGTTTCTCTTATAGAATTTATTCAAAATTTGATAAAAATCTACAAATTTGCATTAGAGTCCATATATCAAATCAAATACGTCTAGATCAATATGTTTCTGAGATATCTTTTTCTCAAACAGATATAATTCCAAAAATGTGTTTTTCGGGCTTGGAGATATATGAAACGTGGAGATTTCTCAAAATCTTAATTTCAAATTTTTTTTGACAATTTTCGTAGTTTCATGACAGTATTTTCGTCTGCAGGAAAGTAAAAATATTTCTTGTTCATTTTATAAAATTGTAACTATACAAGTTTTAAATTACATCATCTTTAGTTATAACTCGAAGCAAATTTCAAGGATGGTGAAACTCCATTCCATCCTTTCTATTTCGTTTGTCAATAATTCCAGCTGCAATCGATCGTGGCTTTTATCCTTTGTGAGTTTTATCCGAGACAGACTTAATCGTTCTGCAGCTGAAAACATCCAAAGCTCAGTTCTGAGTGACATGGGAGCGAAAAGTCTGAGATAAGGATAAGAAGCGGTCACTTGGGGGTTGACCACCGCTCCAGCCTGGTGATAGGAAGTTGGGTGAAAGGATAAAGATGGAAATGGCCGACAGAATTTTCTTTCTTTTCTTTTTCACGGAAGCTCTTTATCCGCTAAAGACTTGGGGAGCATGAGTGAGATAGAGAAAGGTATTTCAGCTGGCAGAACCGCTGGTGGTACTATTTATTTTTTATATTTATATTTCGTATTTCCTCTCTAAAGACTTCGTATTTCTTCAGCGAGAAAATGCATATTTGCACTCTGGCTTTGGACTGAAATTTTGCGCGAATAGAGAAAAGAGGAAATAGTTTTTCGAAAGCCCCTTTGGTAGAAGGGCAGAATTTTAAAGCAAAGAAAGGTCTGCGTTTAAATAAAGCTGCCAGTTGAAATGTTTTTCAATTTGCTGAAATGTAAATGTAAAAACAAATAAGGATTGATTTGAAATGCATACTTTTTGTAAATCTGCATGGAGTTTAAGAAATATTAAAAAGTGTATAATCATTTTGGCAAGAATTAATAATGTAATAGATAAGCTCTTTTTTACAAAGTTTTTAAACACGGGCATAATGTATAGAGGAATAGATATATCTCAGAGGAATAAAGATTCTTGAAGAAAGAAATCCAAATATATATATATATTTGAAATGTTGTTGCTATTAATTTTTGAAACTCTACTAATATTACTTTAAATATTTCATTAGTGCATATCTCCATTTGTTTCAGATTAAGAAATTACAAATGACAACCTCAGACAAAAGAAATTACTAATAAGAATAAGAGTGGATTTTGATCTAGTATCACCAGAAGAAAACACATAAAAGCTTGGGTATACTTAACTAACTGCAAGAAATTACACGCTTTTTTTATATAAAACAATAACTCACTAGCCTTTACAAAAGCTCATTGATAAAAAAAACCAGTATAGTTGAGTGTACGAAAAGCAAAAATATATAATCAGAGTTTCATAAGGAAAAAAATCAGAATATAGATAAAACTCCTGTTCAACAAATAGTTGAGACTTTTAAACACATTTCTATTTCAATATTATTTATAATTTATTAAAAAAGTGTTTGTGGTGCACGTTCAGGTCAGTTAAAAATAAATTTGAAGTTACAGGAAAATTTATTCCATATATCATTATTCTTAATAAATCAGTCTTCAACCTGTTTAAATGTAATTAAAGGGAAATTATATTATTTTCCCCATAACAATATAACGTGCCATATAATTTCCGCATAGCAAAATAATTTGCCTATTTATTAAAGATGACTTGCTTCACAATGAAAATAAAATTAAACTTTTTGATTAACAAAACGGAACTCGTTAAACTCTTTGGATTATTTGGAAAGATAGAAAGTACAACGAAACTTGAATTGCGTTGCCTCAGTGTTTTTAGTCAGTGTAGCTATCTATGAATCTTCATTTTGAGATATGACTATAGAAATAAATCTATGAATATAGGAGAAAAGGATTGGACTCCTTCAATTTTTTTGAAACAGATAAAAACTTGTATGTTTTTTATTTGTTTCTATTATTATAGATTTAACCTATTGATGGAATGGATATAAATTCTGATTCAAAAGAGTCATTACTTTAAAAAAATAACAGGACTTAAATTTGGTCTTGAAGATGGAATGGCCATCTCCATTTCTCATAAGAGGTGTTAGATTGTGTTCAAATCTTTGGGAAATGCCAAAAAAATTAGCAATGCTGCTGAAACCTACAATTATTTTTTCTTAGGGAATTGTTTTCCCGAAAGATAAAGCAGAAGCATGAAGAAGAAAATGGAAAAAAGAATTCATTTGTATATTATTTTATATTATTTTCACAATAATGGATTTTTAAAATTCGATATTCAATTACGAAAAAACTAAAAATACAAACGAAGCTTTAAATTTAATACTCGGAAACCAGAACTATCTCGTGGCAGATCCTGCTCTGAAAAGCCTCCTTTTAATTTATTATTTTGTTTTGGAAAAATATTCTCGAGATATTAGATGTACAATAACTTGTTTGTAAAGGATATCTGCGATACTTGATTTCCTAATATAAAGGCGTGATGTAACATCATTTAGATAATTAATGAAAAGTTTTTTTTTATCTTATGCATCTATAAATATTTTATAACTGCAGTTTGAATTTTAATTCCTTCATTAATCTGGTTTACTAAAAGAATATGTTTAAGATGCATTTTAACCCCAGATTAACATGCAATTTATTGGCTTAATATTATTATCATGAACGGGATTTTTATTCCATAAAAACCCAACCCCGAAAAGTTCCCTAGGAGAGTTGTATTTCTTAGAAATTCCTCCATTTAATATCAAAAAGATAAAAGAATGTTTTCGTTTCGACAAAATTCTTAGAACGATCAAGTTATTGGGAAAATATTTATTTCTTTTAAAGATTAAAAAGTAAAACGTCTTTACTCATAAAAATTACTTTAAGAATATCTGAATCACTAAGGGCAATTTTTTAAAGTTTCAATTATATTTCATTGGAAAGAGAAACATAATTCCTGATTGATAAAAACTGCAGTTATTTATTCAAATAATTTATCTTTTAGAAAACAAATAAATGCTTTAAAAATCTTTACTCAAGGGATTAGTTTATATTTGAAATGAAACAATGTTAATACGTCTGAAATAATACATTAATGTCTAATCTTTTATTCTAAAACGCCTTTTGATGTAAAGCATTTTTATGTTTTAGGTGTGGCAATGAGATTTGTTTTTTAAACAGAGTCAAAATCTGGGCTAAGTAAATCGATTCCAGATTGAAACGATCAGCTATCTATGCAGGTTATTAGTGATCGTCTAGCATTCACCCAGAATTCTCTTATGAAAGATTACAGAGTGAAATATCAGCTGAATTGCCATCCTCATCACACGTCCACTGCTCAAAATTGCTTTTATGTGGCTTTTGAAATTGGATATTAATAAGTCAAAGATTTGTTATGTATGAATATTTTATGCACATTGTTTCGATATTAGGAACATTGAATATAGTTCAAAATAGCAAATTCAGTTCCAAAATTGTTAGCATGCTTCAATAAAATGGTATGTGAATTTATCAAAACATTCACATACTCATGTGTCTTTTAAAATGTCATGAACTAAACATTCCGCTCTTCTTTTGGCACGGAACATTCTAGAAAGAATGTAGTGTCAGTTGAGAAGTAGATTTCTTCATTTGACTTTAGTTTAAATCGGAAAGGTCAATACCAAAATATTTCTTTTTGTACTGTTTGAAATGTGATACTAAACTGAAAAAATCAATCGTCGTAAGAACTTTGTGTTGTGGAAGTGGCAATAGGATCCTTGAGCACTGCTTAGAATGGTCAATTCCAAAATACAGTTTTAGAAAAGTCTGCAAAGCCATGAAAGATTCATTTTATATAGTGACCTTTAATCTAACATTGATCAAGTTGGCTTCTATTAGTGTAGTTGGAAAATCGTAGAAGGGATAAGAGATAAAGTTGACATTTGACCTTGTGTAAAACAAGGTCAAACCGAAGTTGATTCTCCTGTAGTCTTGAAACGGATTGTTAATCTAACAAAAAAGTATGAATCTGATTATGTCAAAACCAAACTGCATTCTTTGATCTTTAAGAATATGAAATGAGAATTTTTTTTATTTGCAGAAAACTGCACCAAGTCAAAAAATAAGTAAATAATAATAATAATAATAAACTAAAGAAAAATACTAAGTTTGGATACATACAATTGATACATATGTAGATATAAAATCAAAGATACATTGTATCATTGGACATAATTTATATCAGTTTTATTTCTAGTGATAAGGATAAGGTATAATTGTGACAGGTAATTGACAGGCAAGGTGTAATTATTACATATAAAGTTGACATTATGCTGAAAGTTAATGTCGACCATAACAGAGATAAATTACTATTTATATGTTACTCTATAAAAAAGTATCCATATAAAAGATCCCATGAAAACTACAAAAAACGCTTTTCATGTGAGTTTTCCTTGCACATGGATGTTAATATTTCATAAATGTTCATGAAAAATTGTTTCCTTACATAAGTTAATTAAGAATTTAATTTCAAAGTTTTATTTTACCTTTTAATATGTATTTAACAATTCCTTTGGTGAATTACCTTTATATTTTAATTGTATTTTTATAATATTGAAATAATATTTTATATTTCATCTTTTGAATTATTAATATTCTATATACTGAATTTCAATGGAAATTTTCGATATTTTTATTCATGGAAAAGTTGGTTATTAAAAACGTTTTCGAAACCATAAGTCTTTTAGTTGAACTTATTTTGTTAAATTGTGGTTGTAATCATAAAAATATGAATATATTTATTAAAAAAATAGGAAAAATTTTACTTATCAGGTATTATTTTAATATTACTATTAACTTGCCTTTCGAAATTGTGGTTGTAAATATATAATATATTATATATATTGAATGAAAATTTGGTATAATTTTACATACGAGGAATTATTTATTTTAGACCAGATATTTTGCGATAAAATATATTTTTTGTAGTAAAGAATAAAGAAAAAAAAAGAAAATTCATATGTTGCCATAATATATTTCGAACATTTAAAAATCACTGCTTTAGAGAAACAAAAAAAAGAAGATAGATACCCAAATGTATATTCAACTATTTTCTTTATATCCTTAAAATAAGTCATTGAATTTCAAAATCCATATTTTGAAAAAAAAAAAAAAATGAATTGAATAAACACTTTTTTCGAGTTTTTGAATTTAACAGTAAATAAGAAACTACTTTAGATAAAGAATTAGAGAAGAAAAAATATTTAAAATACTTAAAAATGTAAACATGCTTGAGAACGCCTCCAAATGATTTCGAAGGATACCGAGACGAAATTTATGTATAAAAATTTTCTTTATATAAAAGTAAACGAGAAATATAAGGCAGGATAAGTTTAAATATTGTTTGAATGTTAAGTTAGAAATTATTTTAAGGGCATATCTTTTTATTTGAAAGAAATCAAAGGAAAGACAATGCGCATCTAAATTAAGCAGGACATTTTTTGAGTACTAAACAGAGTATGAAAAGCACAAAAAATATGCAAATCATATATTTATCAGAATTGAATAGAAGGATAGTAGGAAATATCAAATATTGTACACATATTTTCCTGATTATGAAAATTTTTCATTGAAAGTTTTTTACAATCAGAAAATTTCTTTTTTTTTTTTTATGAAAATTTTTCAAAAAGGAAAATCGAAATGGTTCTCATTTTGGCCAACAGGGAGAATTTGTCCCTTTTGAGAAAATGAGTTGTTCATTTATAAATAGTATTAACAATTAATATTCTTTTAATAGAAAATTCGTTAATAATAAAAGGAAATAACACAGCATAAAAAATTAAGAAATGCAATATATTTTATAATACTAAACAGACAGTAAATAAAAATTAATCGTAAATATGCATGTAAAATATTTCTTGGAATCATGTTTTACATTAAATTATCTTTCCATGCATAGTGGGACATAATTCTGTCTCACTTTTCTTTACAAATTGCAGGCGCAGTTCTACAGATTCAACTACAGCATATATTCATGTGTGCGGATAGTTAAAAATTAAAAGTAAAGCTATTTTTTTCAGTTCAAAAAATCGAATTCTATTGAAAATTTGCTTCATACACTAATAAAGATGGACGAATTTTAAACAGAAAACATTTTCATTTTTAGGGATTGAAATTTCAATTTTAGGGATTAAGATCAATTAGGGATGATTACTACCGCATGACGTTTTTCCAGAGTGAAATATGAATTATTTTATTCAACTTTTTTTCTATATTTCTAAAACTGATACTGCGTACTCAGAAAACAAAATTCTGTTTTCCAATATTTTGCATTGTAGCTCCTTGAAAACTTTCTGTACATTCTCTCTGCACATGTATTTTCAATTCATAAGTTCTCATTCAGGATTAATTCAGGTTATTTATTTTACCAGAGTCAAATTTGTCTAACATAAATCTTTGTAAATGCAGTACTTACTGAACAAATGATTTTAAAACAAATTTGAATAAAATAAAATATTAAAAAAAAAAAACAGAAGCAAATGCATTATTTTATAGAATGTTTAACATTTTGACTTCGAATTAAAAAAAATACTTTATCTTCATTTCCCACGCTAATGAAATTTGAAATTTTTAAAACATAAGACAAATATGATGGTCCAACCCTCCCTCCCTAAATAACTTCTTTTACTAAGAGCTATTTAAAATAATTTTAAATTGTTAATGGATTGTATGCGTCCATTGAAAGTCTAAGAACTAAATATATAATTTATAGAGCATTAAAAAAATTTACAGCATTAACAAGAGAGATAATTTGCATTGTAAATTGGTATTATATTATTTATAATTTGCATTATAAATTGAAATCTTTAGCATTTATAATGATGATTATAATATCTGTCTTGATCTTAAAATAGCTCTATTAATTGTATTAAAAAGAAGCTAATAATTCAGTTTTAGAGGAAAAAATATATTACAAAATAAGGAAAACTTATATCATATATTAAAAGCAATACAAAAATATAAACGTTTTCACTATAAATGTATAATATTTGTCACTCCAAATATACAACACTGTGTAATTTAAATGATTCGTAGAATATCAAGAGCATTCTGAATTAAATTTCTTTAAGTAGAAATAAAAATAAAAATAATTACTCGAATATAGCTAAATCAGCTCAAAATGCGTCGTGTTTTATAGTGGATATCTACTTTATGATAAAAATTGTTCTGTAATATAAAGTTGATGGAATCGCTGCTTTTGTAGAAAGGACTTGACATCAAGAAAAGTATGATTGAAAACCCTGTCAGCCTCCTAGGGAATAACCTCGCCTTGATAAATTTTGCATGGTCACGTGACGGACATTTGTATATACATCTTGTCCTTCTTTCAAAATGAATTCGCTTTTACATTTATTTTGGTAATCGTCTTTTGGGGTCTATTTCTTAAACATTATCTTAAAAAATTGTTTTATATCAAAAGAAAAACTTTTTAAATTTGAATAAATTAAAACAGTACATTGAAACAATACAGACCTTTTATAAGTATGAATGAATTAAATATTTTCTGAAAAGTAATAAATATTGGAAAATATGTGTTTATATAAAAGATTTCAAAGGTGATTGCTTTTTATATTCAATATTTAAATAAAGTTAGAAGCAAACTTTAAAAATATATAAAAAAGACTATTAATTTAAAAAAATACATAAATATGAAAAAACTTTTATTTTATATAAATTTTATTTATAATAAAAACACTTATACAAAAATAATGATATTATAAATAGAGTCAAAAGTTGTAGAGGAATCATGAGCAAATTCGAAAATGTAAGAATTAAAGATAAGTTGAGGAATCTAATAATTTGTACTGAAAATGGATGTTTGCATTTTCGTTATATGAAAGAGACATAATTATTGTTTGTCTTGTAAATCTGAACATCATAAATTTGAATATTCATTTTATTAACAATTATTGTGCCTTGGAATTTTTAAAGGATGAATGACTCAGATTTAGTACGTAAATTTCTTCATATAAAATATTAAATTACTTGTATCGCGTTTCATTTTTATGAAAATTAATGTATTCTATTTACATAAATTAAAGTAGAATTTTTAAAGCCTAGGAATATTCAAATTTATCATATGTACTTATGGTTAATCAAGATTTAACGCTAAAATTTTCACTGGCACTCCCATAACCCATATTTTTTTAAATGTTAGCAATATCTTGAAACTTTAGTATATTGTGCTATACACGCATTTCAGCGTTAGTTTTCAAACAAAATACTAAGTTGCTTTTCTGTTATCACTATATTATATTGAATAAAATTCAAGAAATTAATTCTATGAAACTGATTCATGTCCACTCGTCAGCACCTCTAATAAAATCATTTGTCTGATTGCTCAAAATAGATGAAAATCACAGTTATTAAATTTTTTTTGACAATTTAAACATATTGGAATTAGCTATTTTTGCATGGATTTCAAAGATATATAAAACTGGAATTATTCCTTAGGAATAAACATTTTTAAAGCAAACTAATTTACTAGACATCCTACGATTCTGATGAAAATTTTGCTACCTTATGACACTATAATAATAAACATGCAGTACTTGGTTTTATTGCGGACGAGAAAACAATAAAATATATTGTAGAGAGATTTATACTGCTAATTAGTAAAAGGAAAGAAATTTCGATTGCTTAATATTCCTTTTGAAAGTCTGCTTGGAAATTTCCTTTAATAGCGATACACATTAAAAAGGAATATAACTTCCCAAAGAATGAACTTAGATACATATTTTTAAATGAAAACTTTTAACATCTTCAAAAATTATAAATACTGAATGAAAAAAATATATTCGCTAGTTTCGGCAAAAATAGATTTTTCAACTTAGTCACATTAAAATCTGCACGTACTGATCACAAATGTTATTGGATATTTTTAGCTTACTATTCTTGGGAAATTTATATTCAGATTTCATTGAATAATTAATGATGTCGTGTTCGCGTAACCACGGAAAGGGGGTGCAGTAGCTACTGAGGGTAAAGACCTCTGAGCACCCGAGGGCAGAAGTCTGACTTCTAGCTCATATGAAGATGAAACTGACACATTCGCTTGCACAACCCCTTTTTACAGAGCGGCCCATTCACACACCTCACAGATAGAACACAGATGAAGAACAACCATGCTCGAAATCGAATTCGAACCTGGGACACCCAGATAACGGGGAAGATGCGCTACCCCTATGCAAGGACGCCGGCACGGAATAATTAATTAAAAAAAGAAAGAACGTAAAATCCTCTATGTAATTAACTTAGCTTCCAGCTAAATAAATGAAATATTCAGTGTTATTATGAATAATGAAACAATTTTCCATCGCATTAAAAACTTAGAATGTACTATTATAAATTATATATAAAATATTTTTGAAAATTTACTAAGATTAGGAGGAGAATATAAGAAAAAAAATTTTAAAAAATATCAGTAAGGAAAATTTGTAAAATTAAGAAATAATTTACATGGCAACTCAAATTGTGAGAAATACAACATTCATATTTTGAAATATACAACGATGAAAAAAGGAATTTTCCATGATAAATAACTAAAAGAGAAAAATTGAACAGTTTAAATACAAAAATAAACAAGAAACTTTGAAGTTTTTAATTAATTAAAACACTAATCGAAGCTTTAATCAGTCTCTATGAGGTGCATATTTGCATTCTCCAAAATACCTAAAGGCGAATTTTAATTAATTTGTGTCTGATAACCAGATCTGTAAAGATTTTGATTCTAAATTATTGTATTTGTTTCAAAATTATTCAGATCATTATTAGCTGAAGCTTCTAAAATAACATACGTTTCATTAAATCAATATTATCGAGCAGTATTTCACAAAGTTCAATATAACTCTGTTTACAGTAGAAAATTAATTCAATATTGACTGATTATTTTTCTAGAAATAATATAGAGCTGTAAGATAAACAGGTTACACAAAGTCTGAGATGGACTAATTCGATGCCATCTTATTTCATGCTTCTTTTGTCTTCGGCGGTTTCAATCCATGCCCCCAAAATTTATTTTGTTAAAGAATTTTAAATTGCTTTTCTACTTATAGCAATTGTTACATGAACTTAACAGATCAATCGAGCATTATTAGAAGTTACTTTGAGCAATAACAAATTTACAGAAAGATTGCCTTAAGAAGTGAGAACTGTTGAACGATTGTAGTTGTAATTATCAAAATTTGGTGAGTACTTGTTTAAGTTAGCTACAAAACTTATATTTGCGTGAAGTGCAACTGGAATACTAATTAATTGGATCTCTCAATTTTCTCAATCTTTGGAACAAGTCTAATGTAAGAATTTGCCTGAAGATTAAGGAAGCATTTCATTAAATTTGACTTTTTTCAATGAATTTCATTTTCTGATAAATTAACAACAAGGATCTAGAGAGGCGATAACTATTTAATTAATAATTAATCAAATGCAAAATTCCTCATGGATTATTTTTATAATTTTAAATCAAAAACTAGAGCTTTTTCTTAACCTTTATAAATATACGCAAGAATTTAACTAGATTGCAACCTTACATAAGTTTCCTGCAATTGGCTGTAATGACTTTTATTTAAAAAAAACCTTATAATTTTAAAGGCTAGCAACATTTTCAACGATACTTATTCGTATAAAACAATAGACAGAAAATATATTAATATTTATTATAGTTAAAAAAAATTATAGAAAATATTTTATGTATTATTTTAATATAAATAAAATTGTAAAGCGTAGCTATTGTTTACTTTTACAATTGTGGTAATAAGAATCAATTCATAATTAATAAACTTTTAATAAAAAAATAAATTTTTCATAATTAATTATGTAGGTATTAATGTGCACAGCTTACTTTTCTCTGTAATTCGATACTTTATCTCTTGAAGAAAGCTTTAACATTAAAGTAGCATCGCTGGAATCTTTTTATTCAATCTAGTTAAGTTACGAATAGAAAAAATTTAAGCACAATATAAAGTTTGGCTAATGAATTTGTTTTATTAAGTTGTTGAACTTTACTCTTCCACTAGAATCTATTTATATTTCAAACCTTGTGGTTTTACATCTTATGCATGAAATACAATTGCGGTTACAATGAAGCAAAAAATGCCGGTGATGGTCTTTTTGACATCTTCTTTTATATTCCTTAATACATTTTTTATCGCTTTCACCTTGAATAAAATGATGGGCCTGGATTAAGGCCGCGAATATTTTTGTGTGAGATTGGTGATAGATAATTACTAAATATAGCTATTTGACTTGAATTTGGTATTTTTACTACAATATATATTTTGGCCATCTTTCCGCTGCCGATTAAAAAAGATTTGGCACAGTGCTACAATGATAGTTACAATATTTCAATGGATTAAATTATCGCGTTTTAGCAGTATAGACCAATAGACGATTAAATGCTTTTATAGACTTTATTCAAAATTTGCTACGGATATATATTTTAAATGCTAAACCTGCGTCTACTTTTATCTACTTAGCACTTTATGTATTGTAGTTATTAATTCCACTTAAACAGAGAGACAGACTTTCCTCTGAACGAATTTCTTTCAAAATTTAGCAAAAATCTGCAGTTTTGATTCAAACTCCATACACCAAATTTCATTCATATAGATTCAGTAATCGTGTTCACAGGGAGACGTATGTAATGACATAAATGTATTTTTTCAAAATTTTGAGATCGATTTTTTTTTTATTCTGCACTTCGCATACGACAAAGTAAAAATGGTAGTGAAACTACAAAGGCAAAATATTTTGTGAATGATAATTGAATTAAATATTCCTATTTTGATTGGCATTTTTCCCATTCATTTGGAATTTTATTGTCGTTTACGTATTCTCTGTCAGGTGCTAACGTTTGTACAATGGTTTTTTGTCGATGGATTGTTGGATTTTTAAAACATTTCAACTTGTTTGATTCTATTTCTCGTGTATTCCCCCCTCCCAAAAAAAAACAACAACACCCTAAGCCATTTTCAGTCTCTCTATTCCGCACTTTCAGAATAGTTCAACAACAAGCAAAGAGTAGGATATAGATTTCTTGATATTTGCATTTCTAGAATCAGATAAGGCATCTGCTTTACGTATGGGGGTTTCGCCGAATTCTATTGAGTATTATTCTCCGAAATGGAAAGAAGGTTGGGAAGTTCTTTGAAATATTGTAGGAACTCTTTGCAGCTTCAATGACGTCATCGAAATTCTTCATCCGCATTCCGCTTTCTCTTGTGAGCATCGATCCTTTGGTAGAAGAGAGAAAATTTCTTCGGTTTGGAGAAGGACGTTTAAATAATGCATGAGCATCTATTATAACCGATATTGTTCTTGTTGTGAGACATTTTAGAAGATCTAGGTACGAGATGCTTGAAACATGCCTAAGTTATACGCCGCAAATAGGGTTCCTCAGTACACGATACCAGGGGCTTTACTGTTTTGTTCCAAAGAGAAACAAAGCATTTTATGCACTAGAAATTCTAAACCATTTAGGTTTATTTTAGTGGTATTTTTTCCATTCTCTCCAAAGAAAATATCTTTTGTTTTGGGTTTTTATTCCGAGAAGGATTACAGATCAATCAAAACGCCATCTAAACAAGATAGACTTAGAAAGAGCCCAAATTTTAGTAGCGGTTTTTTTATTTGCTATTCAATAAAAAAAAATTCTAAATTGATCGTTGTGTGTTGATATTTAATTTTTAATTAGAAAATAAGAATGAAAATAACTTTTTTACTTCTTAGTAAGTCAAGAAAAGCTCAATGATTGCAAAACGAAAGAACGTCTTGGAAAAAAAACGCATTCAAGTTCTTATGAACAAGAAATGTTGTGGAAAACTAACAGCAGTAAATAAACCTCAAAATATTTTTCCGAAGATAATTATATTTCTTCTAAAACGTTATTTTTTAGTTCACCAAATTATCGTATCAACTGCCCGAATGGATAAATATTTAACCTAAGAAAATACATACCAAAACATCCTTATTATGGGAATTATGGGTCTTTCATAAAACAACTGACAATCAACTCACATACATTGAAACATTGTAATTGTAGTTGTTTCTGTAGTTGGTAATATCGATATCTCAATATATTTGTTCAAAATCGGCTGCGTGATTTCTTCTAATGCAAAGCGATATTATAGCTTTCAAATTAAATAAACAAAAATACAGAAATTGTATATGAGCCAATTTTGAAAATTTATGAAAAGGAAATAATTTGTTTAAATTGGTTATTAAATTAATAACATTCTTTACAATACAATTTTTTTTAGTAGGCTTTTATAATAAATTTTTAATAATGAAATTAGTAGTGCTAATTTTTATTATTAAAAAAGCATGAAAGCATGCTTTAATTGTGTATAAAGTTTGTTATTTAATCGGTCATTCACAAAAAATTATATTTAAAAAGTTATATATTTCATTATTTTGCGTATCCAAGCAAGTTCTTTCATAGGATGTCCAATATTAGGGATCTCAGAGTCAGAGCTAGCTACAGCCACAAACTTTCAACTCATTGTTTAATTCCTTGAATTAACTCTGTAGCTGCTTATTCCGCGATTTCCGCGAATTGGCAATCAGTTCATTTTCTATTGCGTCCCGCGTTTTTTGTAGTTTAGTATTGTAGTGAAAGCTTATAAGCCAGTTAACAGCTACGCTACCCGAACAATTGCTTTTGTATTGTGGTCTTGCTACTGGGCTGCAAACCACAAGGTCCCAGGTTCTATCAGCGCTCCTAACAATTCTCCACAGTATATTTATTTTTACGATAACAGATTTTTATTATATCATATTATTAGTGTGTTTTTTGTTATTTGAACTTATTTGCAAATATCGAATTTAAATAAAGATTTTTAAAAAATATTCAGTCAGAGTTAATTCTTGCTGTTATAAAAAGACACAGATTACAACTAGTGAAGATTTGGTAATTGTTCCCGTGGCATTAACTGTAACTGGCCCTAACAAACAACGCCATCTGGAGCCATGAAGTTTTAGTAAGAGCCAAGCGAGCCCCAACATGATAGAACTGAAAATTTCCTCTTTCAATTTTTTTACGAATTTTATAATACAATTTTATTAAATTGCCCTTGTATCATGTAAATACAGTTTTGTGCATGACTTAATAGAGAGTTGGAAAAGCATTTAACGAAAACTATTAGCTCTAAATATTCCCATCAGACAAAATTACGTTAATAAATTATATTTTTAACAACACTATTTAATTGTTAAACATTGATTACAGAAAATCACACTCTAGTTGATATCTTTCATCTTCAGCTATCATTTGAAATTGCAAGAAAGCTTTTTCCATAAATTAACAAAGTTTCTGAATATACTTTTGGGCATCTGCCCTGAAATGTTGACCTTAAAATTAGCTTTATTTCTCACGGGGGATTTTCATATGTTTTCAGATTAAAAGTCTTTGCATCAGGATTGCTTCATATCAAAGAATTATTTACTACTGACATTCTTTTCTATAAAATGTGTTTTCTTTTCAGAGCATATTCTACAACACTCATCTTGCAGAAAAATTGCGAATGTGAGGCACTGCCAATTTAGAAAACAAGAACTATTTCTTTCGATTCCATAATTGTTCCAAAACTTTTCTGAGTTGTCTACATTGAGGAAGAAAATGCAACAAGAATTGGAGTCGTGTGATTAAACCATGTGAGAGTAACATATGCATAAAAGAGAAATTGTGCTGATTATATCAATTACTTCTGCTGCACCAATGGCAAAGATCTAGACAAAGTCAAAATATCTATCCTCCTCTACATGAATCGAAATCTCTTATCTATTTCACGTAGAAATATGTTTCTTCTTTTTTTAGAACAAACAGTTTAATTTCTTTACATTGTAATGCCTTGAGTATGAAAACATAGTTTTAAAAACACACAAGACATTTATTCACAGACATAGACAACAATTAACATTAATGAAATACATGTTTAACAGTTTAAAATCTTCTAAGGTTTTCAAAACCAAACTAATTTAAAAATGCAAAATATCAAGAGTTCAGGATCCGGCCATCACACACATAACGAAACCAAAGTCTCCCCTCCTTTTTCGCCTCATCTTTTCTTTTTATTCCACCGACGCCCATCTCACTTCAGTTTAACTCTCAATAAGGCTGAAGAAGTTCGAACAAATTCAGCTCCAGAGCGACTTGCCTTTAAATGAGCGGCAGGACAGTACAATATATTTACGAAGTTTGTTAGAGTGAATCAACCTGTTTCAAAATCACAGAATATCTAAAATCTCTGTCAAGTTGCTAGATTAATGATGCAATTTAATTAATAAAGGCCGATATAGATAATTCAAGGTCATTTATGAGTTACGATTAGACAGGATTTTTTTCCCTGAATGTGAAGAAGTTTTATAGTATTTATTGCTTAGTATTAAAAACTACATGCTAATGTGCCATCTAATATCCATATTTCCAATATTTTTTTTTTCAATTTTGTTTACAGAATTCATTTATTAAACCAACATTGCAGTTTCGTACTTTAATAATTAATAATAAATGTTGTGGACAGCTTTGGGTTGAGTAATTTTATCAAAAAATCCTGTATTTACATTTAAAGAATGAAAAAAAAAAACTAGAAATGTGTCAAATGTTTTAATTTATTTACTCGTATGAATGTTGACTTACCTATGAAAAACAAAGCACTATAAAATGTTTATTTTCAAGCTTTATTCAATAAGTTAGTTTAATCAAACTGAAGGATAATCAATTGAAACTATTATAATACATTTAGCATGAATCATATTTTTAAAAAAAATTTTTAATGGTAGCTGTTACAATTATTGTGAGCTCATTTACAGCACGAAAAAAGTTAACTAAAATAATTCGAACACTTGAAATTTAAAAATGCATAATTCGACATTCTTTAATAGGAATAAATTAAATGAGCGAATAAGTATGTAAACATGTATTTTGATGTATGTATTTTCTTCGGCAGATTCAGAATTACTTTTTTTTATTTTTAAAGTAGGAGAAGCAAAATGAGCATCGAATGATATATTTATCTAAAGCAAAAAGGTCTAAGGTCATAAGCTTTGAACAAACAAGCAGAGAAGCGGGTACACAAATAAGATTTTCACTTCTAAACTACGAGATTTATTTGTTGTTTTGCTTCTAGTTCAAGAAATTAAAATTATATTTTCTGTTCAGAAGTCGTTGTTTTCAGAGCTGGAAATTATATACATAGTTTTCTTCTTTTGAAAATATTATTTTACAAACATGCATTTGTAAAAGCGAAAAAAAAATGTTCTTTTTATTAAATACTTATGTCAAGAATATAGTATTTTTTTTTTGTATTTTCTATGAACGTATTTTATAGATGAAACATTTTCTTGTTTTTTTTTTAAATTTATTTTGTTGCCATATAAGTGAGATCAGGTATTCTGAATGAGATCTATTGGAATTAGGGATTGCAATACCGGACCAAAATTTCAATACCGGTATTCGGTATTTTTGAAATCTTAATACCGGGATACCGGTTTTAATACCGGTATTAGAAATTTTAGAAAAAGAATGAAAATACAGGTGTTTCTTTGTTTTTTCTTTGTTTTTTTCTGGCAGTTATGTTAGAGAGAGTAAATATCACAAAAAATAATTTGTAAGTTATAAACATATAACTTATTTTATTCTTAACTTATAACTTATTTTATTTATCACTAATTCTAATTTTTGTTGAAGAGCCAATTCCTTTTCACTATCGACAGTAGTGACATCATAATCTTCGATAATTGAACCGAATTCTTCTGAATGTAGATAGGTTTGTGGGTTAAAAAATTTTAAGAAAATTTAATCTAAACTTAATCAGATTTGAATTGGTTCTTTTCTTCTTTTTCATTTTCATTTTTAAAATCACTATAATTATGTAAATACCATGAGACATTTTCTATTTCGGTATGCCTTTCTTCTGTGCGATTTTTCAATGTAATATATAATTCTTCAGATAGTGATGTGTGCTGTTCTTTCAGTGACTGCAACATGAAATTTATTGTTGCATTAGCTGTTAATAAATTAGAATCTCTCCCACATAATGCCTCAATAGTCAGTTTTATTGGAAGTAGAGCTCATACAGTTCTGGATATTAAATCGGATTCACTATTTGAAAAATTAATTTACAGGTTTAAGTCGATTATTGCTTTTTGGATTGGATTTCCCAGTTTCAAAAACCGTTCCATCATTAGACGTAAACTGTTCCACAACGTGTTTTAGAATCTAATATTAACATATATTCTGTTTTATTTTCAGTTAGTACATATTTAAGTAATATATAATTTTTATAGGGGAACGTTTAAATATCTTAACAATTTTTCGAACTTTATAAATTATAGGAAGCAATTCTTGATAGGTTAATATTTCATCCTCATTAGCAATATCTTCTTCAACAATTACATTGTCATAGTCTTCAGTGTTAATATCACTCTCACTCTCTTTTCAAAGTTGGAATCCGAAGTTTCTATATCCACAGTATTTGGATGTTCTTTATTTTGTTGGTATAATACTCCTAATTACTCCTAATTGAATTCCATGTGCATAGCACAACTGCTGATTTGCACCAATCAACTTTCCAACTTTTTTCATAATTGTTGCTCCATCAATTGTTATGGATACAATATTTTCTTTCAGGGATAATCCATGTTTCGCTAATTTAGATTTAAGCAATGAATTAGCTAATTAATTTCTCCCGTTAGGGAGACATAAAAACAAAAACGTATACTATTTTGCTATGTTCGCTATACCTGAACATATAATGGAGACAATTTTAAAAATTTCCAGCAAATACCGAAAAACCGGTATTTAAACTTGTGAATACCGGTATTACAAAATTGTACAAATGGCTCAAAATACCGGTATTCGGTATCCCGGTATACCGGTATTGCAATCCCTAATTGGAATCCTTTTCCAAGAAAAACGTTTCATTTTTATATACTTTTTTCTACCTCGAAAATATGAAAATTTCTTAAATGGGGAAAGAACTATCATGAATTAAGAGCAATTTTATACATTCTTGCAATAAGTGGATAATCTGAGTTTGCAAAACATATAAAAACATTCATTTTCAGATCTTTTCTTTTCCCTTCTAATAAATAGCTGGAAGGCATTTTATTATTTTTCTCTTCTCTTATGATTATTGATTAAAAATATTTATTTTTGAAATTGCCTTAAAACGGAACTATTTATACTTGAAAAACTGTAATTCTCATTAAATATTTAAAACGAAAACAAAACAACCACAGGCTATATATATTTTTTATCAATTTATTACATTCTTAAACAATAAAAAATTTTGAAAAGATCGAAAGATTTAGTCCCCGAATAGAACAAACGCTAACAGAATATTTATGCTTATTTTTTGTAATTTGAGTTGCAATCAAAATTACACTTACATTATTTGATATGGAAAAAAAATTAGGAATTGTCTTGTATTATATTTGTGTTAAAGATCGTAATCTCTCAATATGTTTTCAGTTTATATTGGGTAATGAAATTTTTAATATAAAATTTAGGTTATCAATAATAAACTTTTAAATTAATTCTTCTCAGAAAACTGAATATAAGAATAAAAAATTTATAATAATGCTGTTTTTTTCCAAAGAAATATGCAAAGCGAAACTAAAATTGTTTTGAGGAATAAATATTGGTTAAAAGTATAATGAAAACTGTTTAGTTTATAAAGACGTTTAAAATTTTTAAATATTAAAATTTATCAATATTCCAAAATAATTTTAAAACCTGTTATTTATATATTTATTTAGAAAATATATTAATTTCAAATTTATACACTTAATATAAAAATCTCTGAAAATAATGCAATTAGAAAATAAATTAGAAATTATGTTAGCTATAAATATATCTTAACACCTTTTATATTTTAATTGTTTTTATATTTCATTGGTCATTTTAAATTATGAAGAAACTGAAAAATTATTTAAATACTTGTTATAAATTTAAATTCATACTCGGTTTAAAATAAAATTTAAAATTTCGAATTGAATTTTTCAACAATGCTCTTTATTCAACAATAATCCATAAAGATTTAAAAATTGTTATATACGTTTAATAAAAATATATATATATGAATTTGAAACTCAATATATATCAGGAATTTTGGAAAATAAATATATAAAAAAGTAAATAAAATATTTTTAATATAAATACGAAAATTTTGGAAAATAATGCGGCTCGTAAATAAATTAGGATTTATAATGGCTATGACCGTATTATATATTGCTTTTTTATCATTATCCTTAAATTTCAGTTGTCAATAGAAATCATAAAATAACTGAGCACTGAATTCTTTACAAATCCGTTATAAATTTAAAATAATTTGTATTTAAAATAATCTAAAAAAAAATACGAAAAGATGGAATAAAACCTAAATAAGGGACTTCACCCTATCTGTATAAAAAATATCATTTAAATATGAATCTGAAACTCCTTTTTGACTTCAATTTCGAAATAGTTTTCTTCTTCCTTCTTTCCAAAGGAAGCTTTCGTTTACCAATTAAGGAACTGCGTTCAACTTTTTCTGAAAAATCTCTCTTTTCCTCTAATTACACGGTTTCCTCTTCTCTTTCAAAGGTTTTCTTTTCCCCACAAATAAGCCATTTTCTGTAATAGATGTCTTTTAACGAACCTCATGAGGCAAAATACATAAGTTAGCTTTCAGTAATCAAAAATATTGTAGTAAAATGAATCAACGTTCGTTATGTTAGTATTTGTTTCCAAAACATTATGAAGTAAATTAATGACGTGCTATTTTTTTCAAGCTAAAAGAGTTGCTTAGGTTAGATTTCGTGCAAATGATTTCGATATATGTATGTATGCAGAAATACTGCTCATCATTTGAAGTTTTTAAAAAACTTAAAATGAGAGATTTAATTCCATTCGATTAACAACGAATCAACATTTAGATTGCGTGTGTTTACGTCACCCATTGTAGCAGAAAGTATAAGTAAAGTTTGATTTTTTAATCAAATTATTTCAAATTTCATACTGTTGCGAATTTTTAGTCTATAGTTCCAATTATTAATTTAAAAATCTAAAATTATTTACTTGTTTAAATTTTAATTATTTTCCTAAGAACAAATGTATTATAGAAGTTTAATAATGGAAGATTTATCTAATATATTCTAATCTTTATTTCAATATAATCACGCTTTCTCTTCCTTTTTTCATATGATGACGATGGGCGCGGGAAAAGTATAAAGGTGAAATGGAATGAGTTTAATTTTTTTAAAAGAATGTTTGTATTCAACTGGTGTGCTTTTCTTTGCTCTATATTTGATTTTATTCCTAACGATTATTTTTGGCTTTGTTATTAGACAATTTTTTTGTGGTTTGATTTTATATGATTCTGCTCTTGTTTGACTTGACTGGAATTTTGCAATATTTTGTTTTTTATCTGGTTTTAATGTATTTGCTGTTTGTAGTTTGATTCTTCACAAAAAACCTCATTTGCCTGGATATTTCGCCTCAGAAGTGGTCAATTATTGGAAGAAAATGAAACTCCTCCCCTGGTTTGAATCCTTAATTGAAGGTGAACCTTGATAAAGTTTTCAGGCCGGATTCCCTTTCTTACACTTTAAACTTTGTATTTGAAATGATATTTTGGTTACATGCTTATATTAATTTTTGAGAATTGCTATATATTACGAAACATAAACAAGAAACCGTACTTTCTTCAAAGAACTATCAAAAATGTAATATGCTGTATCGTCCTGCCGCTCATTTAAAGTCAAGTCTATCTGGAGCCGAATTTTGTTTGAACCTCTTAAACTTCATTGGGAGTCAAACTGAAGTGAGATGGGCGTCGACGGAAGAAAAAGAAAGGATGAGACGAGAAAGGAGAAGAGACTTTGGTTTTCTTCTGTGTGTGATGGCCGGATCCTGAACTCTTTATATTTAGCAATTTTAAATTAGTTTGGTTTTGAGAACTCCAGAAGATTTTAAAATGTTAAACCTGTTTTTTATTTATGTTTTATATTAATTGTTGTCTATGTCTGTGAATAAATGTCTTGTGTGCTGTTAAAACCATGTTTTTCTTCTCAAGACATTACAATGTGCTTATGTTTTTGCTTAAAACATTACATTTGTGACATCATTTACTTATTTTAAATTACATTTATTGCATTAATATTAGATAACTACATACAAACAATAATAAATAACTAAATGCTGAAATTATCAAGAAGAAATAATAACATATTATTTCTTTCTGTTAGAAAAATTCCAACAAAATAGTTATACTTTCTGTTATTTAATGGAAGCCTTGCTATGTAATATATCTTTATTTTATTTTATTTAGAATATTTGCATTATAGATAAAAATTAATTCTCCTAATTAAGAATCTCCAATTTTTCTCTGAATCTTCAAAATTGGGAAAATGAACTTCGTTTAAAAGATCCGTTGAAGCAATTAAACAATTACAGAAAGGAAATAATTCCAAAGAATGAGAATTTAGCTAATTGCATGTAAATTATATATTATGCAAAATGAACAGATAGTCTTTTCGTCTATTGTATTACTCTAATTTTACAGAACTTTCTTGTAATTACTTCTTAATTTTATTCATTCTAAACGAATAAAATTTCGCTTTCAAAATTACTACGTTTATGGATATTTATGACCTGAAATTGCCATTTGAGATGCATTTCGTTGCTATTTTGAGATGAAATAAAATATGTAGAGTTAAATAGAAATATATTTGCTGGTCGCAAATAGGTAATATAATGAACGTATTTATATGTCAAAATATGTCCTATTAGTCAGTTTATTAAATATGGGTAATAGGAATGGGAGCTATACTGAAATTTGAAACTTCAATTTTCAGAAGTATTGAATCAACCAACACAAAATATTCTGTACATCATCTAAAGCAATTTTCTGACAGAAAATACATATGTGTCTCTAATAGTTTAGAATTTAGCCATTGGACAATAATTGAGTACATATAAATTCATTGGAATTTTCTATATATTATGAGCTACTAGATGAAAATATCAAATGCAGACAATTGAGAAGAAATGATTTCAACTTTTTTTTGAAATTGGCAGAGTCATGAATTGGTATATTTTCTCTTTGGTTGGTGCATAATTTATTTCTAAATACAATTGCAGTAATAGACATTTAAAAATGAACAAAATATCCAATAGTAGAATAATATAATAATGAAGAGTAAATACAAAAAAGTTATTAGAAAGCTTGTTTATTAATTTACTTATACATAGAAATTAATTTCACGAATATCAAATCTTAAACCTCAAAATACTGGCAGAAATAACACACACACACACACACACACACACACACACACACACACACACACACACACACACACACACACACACACACACACACACACACACACACACACACACACACACACACACACACACACACACACACACACACACACACACACACACACTTTTTAGTAAAGGCTACATTTTATTCTTCTTATGATATCCATTGTGGTTTCGTTTTTGTAAATAACTATTTTCACCTCCCCTAAAAATCAAAATATGGGTTATTAGGTACACCGATCAGTACAGAATTTCCAAACATAAACGAGACGCAATTGAAATGAATAAATAGTAACAAAGAATGACATCTTTTCTTTTTAAGGTAACAATTAATGACTATTCTTCATCGTAAAATGAAATACTAAGCAATTCTTGTAGAATTTTAGAAGTTTGATCCAAATATTCGTAAATTAAGAATGTGAGAAATATATAATAGAAGGAAACCAGATAGAGTCCACAAAAAAATAGGGTATGAAATATTTCACAATTACCTTCGCTTCTAAAGCAAAATAAAAAATAATTGAAGTTCTACTGTTTTTTATAAAGAAATTTAAATCTCATTTAAGCACAAAATAGGAATTATTGTTTACTAAAAATTTCATACTAATACATTCTTTTTAGAATTTTATGTATTTATCGCGAAAAAATTATGACTTTAAATTTAGAAAAATACATAAAAAGCGCTTTCGAACACGAAGGAAACCATAAGGAGAAGAAACCATTACCCTTTAAAAAATAGGGAATTCAATCATTAATTTTTTATCCTATTAATATAATAATAAAAAAAATCATTTCATTCTAACTTCTGCATTAAAAGAAAATTCATTTCTCGTTTTAACTCAGAAAGGGGGTTATTTTTTGTTAAACTTTTCGAACTGAACAGCACTTTTAAATTCTTAAATACTTATTCTAAAGAAATTGAGACTAAAAAAGAAGAGAAAAATAGATAAAGCGACATCACTTTGAACTCGATAGAATGTTTTTGGAAATCTCTAAAAATAAGGGAGGAAATCTGTCAAAATTTTCTTCGATTTTAAAATAATAAAAATTCCAAAGTAACACGAAAACAGCTTATTGCCAAAAATCCCAAACTTGCACACCTCCAAGCCAAAAGTGAAGAAAATTAATGAGGTAGCGAGAAATTCACATATTTCCAATCAAAAATAATGATTATTTGTTTCACTACCGCTGGATCTTCCGAACAATGACTAGAAATTTTTAAACAGACGTTTCCTCCTCTCATACTTGCAAACGATGTCAAAAGATTTCGTTTTCCGTAAGGATAGAGAATGTTAGCAAATTAAGAATGTTTTAGCTTTGAAAATAACTTTCGGTGTACTGCCTTTAAAATAAAAGAAAATAATAATAATTTGACCGTGTCGCAGAGAAAACTGTAACTTTGCAACAGAAACCTCGCTCTCTTTTCAAAACTAGTTACCTTTTTCCAGGGAAGCTACGGTATCATAAACTATTCAAGTACTCGATAGCGAGCGAACATTATCTCAAATCTTGAAGGAAAAGTCTTCGCATGACACGCTCAATTATTCAAGCACAAGCGAAATAGCGTAAGATTCACCGAGGAAAAAGCATTCATGTCAGGAATGCCGAGGAATTGTAAGACTTGAAGGCGAAATAAGAATAGAGAGAACATAATAAATTTTCAGATGGTCCATATTGAAGAAATATTTTTTTGATATAATAAATAGAGAATTTAATAGTTTAAAGAAGCAAAAATATCAAAGTTCAAAATTATGTTTGAATACATAGAAAAATAGATTTATCATATTTTTAAATGTTCAAAATGATACCACAGCAATGCTAAATTATAAATGAAAGTATCTCTAAAAAGTTACAAATATTTAAAAAAAAAGATTAAACATTTGTTGAATAATAGACTTAAAAAAAATTTACATTTATAGGATAACAGATATTTGACTATAGCAAAAATGGCAAGCTTATTAATTTGATTCAACATTTAATTTCATCCATTATTAGAAACTTACAAATGTCTTGCTTTCATTTCATTTAATATTGAAGGATAGCATTTCAATACCTAGAATAGTTCCCACTGCTCTAGTACTAGAATCGTTCATCTGCTCTTTAATACTGAATAGTTCCCATACTACATTATTATATAATGTTTACTGTTTTTGCATATTGGAAATGTTTTCAACATCCTATTAAATTTATGAATAAAAAACTAATTTATATTGCGCAATTGTATTAAATATTTCTTTGAATTTTTGTAACTGAATGTTTAAAAAAAAATAAATGAGACAAAGCTACTTCAAATTTCTTCAGACTTAATAAATTTGAAAAATAATACATAATAATTGATGCCGTTTTATTTTGGGCTCCTCTGATTTTTAACGGAATAATCTTGGAATTATATGCAGAATCGCAATAGTAAATGTACACGTGTTGATATGTAGATTTATTTGATAATAAAACTTGTAAGTTCATAAAATATATGTTAAAATTATCTTTATAGTCGAAAACTATAAGCTAACAAATCTTGTCATGTTGATTCTAACTTTTAAATTTCCAAAATCCTTCACAATATTTATCTCATTTTTAAGAAAAACATTGTGATGAATGTAATTAAATGCATAATATTATTGTATTATTTTTTTATTCAGTACAGTAGTTCAATTTTATCATCTTCTTAAAAATCCAATTTAAATTAATTTTTTTAACAATTTTATCAGTTGTATAAGGAAATATTTCCTTTATTGTAATAAACTGCTATAGAAAAAAAGTTTTACAAATTTTATTATACATTTTTAAAGTATTAAGTAATATACAGGGTGTTTATAAAGTCCCGGACTTATTTTGAAGTTTAATAACTCATAAAATAATGAAGATATAAACAAACTTATGGCATTTATTGATGGAATAACTCATATTTTCCTTTTCAGGTTTGAATATTTTTACTTTTGTAAATATCGTCTGCGCGTGTGGTTAATTTAAGATAATTTCAATTTCCAGGCTAAATATCTGTACTTTTCTAAATATCGTCTGCTTATTAATTGCATTTTTCTCTCTTTTGTTTTTGGCAACTATTGCAATGTTATGTTTACTTTTGATGTGTTTGTTCTATGTAGTACTTTTGTATGTGATGTTTTATTCGAGCGGATATTAAGGAGAATGCATACACCACAAGAGAAAGCACAGATTTTATGGTGGTTCATAGAAACGAAATCGATAGTGCAAGCACAGAGAAATTTCAGAAGAATTTACCAAAAAGATCCTCCATCCAAAAACAGCATCTTGCGGTGGAAAAAGAATTTTCTAGAAATTGGAAGTATGCAGATAAGAAACGTTCCGGACGTCCTTGCGAGGAGGATTGGGTGAGGAGGTCCAATTCCTTGGCCACCCAGATCACCTGACATAACGTCGCTGGACTTTTTCATTTGGGGGTTTGTAAAAGACAACGTTTTCAGGAGGAGAGTGTCGAACATTGATGACCTAAAAGCCAGAATTACAACCGCAATAGGCTCTGTGGATGCCGACATGCTTGCCGCTACTATCGACTTGATATTCTCCTTGCGACGAAGGGGGCACACGTGGAAGTTCATTGACAAGGGTCATGAAACTTTTTGAGTCAATTTAACCATTTATGTTATTAATTTTAATCTATCTTTATTATTTTATGAGTTATTAAACATCAAAATGGGTCCGGGACTAAATAAACACCCTGTATTACAATTTTTTAAAACAAAAGTCTCAGAAAAATATATGGTAAGTTTAAATTGCTTTTAGCATGTGAAATTTCAATTTTATAATTTTATTATATTTTGTTAATTTCTATTTATTTATATAAGTGTCAAAAATGAATAATTTTAATGAATTTTCCTCAAAAACTGTATTTTATATACGGAGAGCAAGTCATTCGGTGTAGATATAAATGTTGAATTGTTAAAATAAAATATTTATACCACTGATTAAAATGACATTTGCTTACTGAATTGGAATTTGGTTCTCTAAATATTAAGCGAGTTTACTTAAAATAAATTAAATTTTAGTACATTCTTAAATTTAATGAATAAAAGACATACTTTCATTGTTATTCTTTTTCATCCTTACGTATATGCAAAATTTGACAAAATATAAAATACAAAGATGAAAAAGAGCTAATACTTCTGTGAGAAAGCAGCATATGTTTTATAGAGTGAAATTTCTTTTATATAACTTAAATTCGTTTAAAGTGTTATAAAATACAACAAAGAAAAACACTTTAAAGAGTTTTATGTATTTTTCCTTAATTTGACTTGTTTCAGTTTATGAAGATCAGATGTGATAATGGATTCTCCATCTTTTTCCTGATGTGCCAGAATTTCGAGATTTTCTGTAGTTGTGTGGAATGGGGAAAAATGGCTTGTTTTGATATTTTTTTTAAAATTTGTCTATCAATTAATCGATTAGTTTAGTTAAATTTTGATTACCCACACATGGCGCCACCTTGTAAGGGATTTCTTAAAATTAATCTCAAGATAACATAAGTTTTATAATAATAATGATAAATTAAAAACCGAAAGTAAAAAAATAATAATAATAAACCTATGTTAATAAATAACAACAATTTTCTTTAAAATTATTTTTATTAAATTTCTTCGCTTTCAGATTCACTGAAAAATTTATTTTCGTTTCGAGTGAATAATAGGATCGATTGAGAAACAGAGGGGTAGACAGAAATGAATTAATATTTCCCCTTCAAATCTAACTCTGATGTCAGACCTCCAGGGTGATACGTTCCATACATTATGTATTTCAATCTGGGGCTGCCTTAATAATACCACAGGGCTTAGCAGATGAGAGACTGGGAAGCAAAGCCTACCCGTAATATAAAAGCCATCCGTTGGTGTATGTAGAGCAAGTTAAATGAGTTCTGTCAGTGCTTTTATGAATCTGATAGGAACGCTCCGAAAATGGAGTACCAGGTTCAATTGCATTGTACAACATGCTCCAGAACTGTTTGGTAAAGATAATATGAATTTGCCCTTTCAAAAAGGTTCTCAGTTAGGCGTATCATATACAGTTGGAGCGTAAAGTATGTTTTTGATAAATAAAAATATTTATCTTGCAGATTAAAAATTGTAATATTCTTTTTCAGTTATATATTTCGAGTTGTTTATTTAGTGTGATAAAGCAAATAAATTTGGAGGAAATGTATACTTGCTACAGCAGAGTTTAAATTATATGCAATTTTTCTTTATAATATTTAGATAATCTATACTTTTTTTGGAAAGCGAAAAAAAAGTATATTTTCTTGTTACTTAAAAATTTACATTTTTTTTTATCTAATTTATAACTTAAAATCTTTAAATCAAGTGTATCAAAGATTTTCTGTACCAAAATAAGCATATAAAAATTAATAACAGGCAAATGCTGAAGATCTGCTAAAAATAATTAATGTTAATGTTTAGTATTAGTTACATTTATTTGAAAATTGCACTATAAATTTAATAATTTTAGAATCAATTAAATCAAATTGACAATTTTTGAAACATAATTATTATTTAATACTAGTTTGATGTTTTTTTTTTATTTCTAGTAAAATTTATTTGAAAACTGCACCATAAATTTATTAATTTCGGAATCAAATCAAATTAATTTTTGGAACATAATAATTATTTATTGATAAATTCAGCATAATATCCACGAAATTGTCAATATAATCATTAACTATTGTCTCCACATGATACTAAAAAATTTGTTCCAACATTTAAAATACTTAAACAATTAGAAAAGTTGAAATATGCATATTTCCAGTATAAAATTTGGTAAACTTATTCCGTTGATGATACCAAACTTTAAAGAAAAACAAATCAAGTAATCTTTAGAATATCTAGGCAATGAGATATTCTGAAATTATCGGAAAAATATGTAAACATTCGTTGAACAGTAATATTAGAAAAAGGTCATTATATTCACCTATCACATTATTAGCCAACTGGTTTATATTTAGAAGTATACTAGCCGCCTTTGGCGACCAGCCGTTTCGCCAATCTTAATGTTCGTTTAAATTTTAACAATTAAATATTTTACGCTACTTTAATAGATTCTTCATCAAAATATTTTAAAACTTCTAATTTTGATAGTCCTATAATTCACTCATAATATTATAAAGGCCTTCAGTCATAACGTAATATTATCTCTCTAATTTTCTGTTAGCTCCCGTAGAATTTATGCTTTAAATCAAAGTGGAAAGAATTAATTTGCAATTAATATCATAATATTTTTTACTGAAACAAAGCATTTTTTTTTATAATATGATTACTGATAACAGAGTCACTAAGCGTTTAAACTTTATGGGCACTAAAGAATATCTTTCTTAATTTATGTAATATCTCAAGAATTTGTCAACAAAATTTTCTGAAATTCATCATGAACAGATCGATTAATTAACAATGTTTAAATTTAAATGCATCAAACACAAAGAAAATAAAACGAATCGTTTAAAATAATCGGTCGAACACAGGTTTAAAAAAAAGTACTTAAAAAACGATGTACTTAAAATTATAAGCATATACAAAAAATGTATAACTAACATAAATACAATTTAATTACAAAATCATGCAACTAACCTAAAAATAATTTAAATCATGAATCATCCGTTGATAATATTGTCAACAATCAGAACACAATGCACATGCGTGAATTTCCAATGCCCGTTACGGTAACGCAAATGCGTGAATTTTTCGCTATGCAGATTAGAAATTTTTAATTTCCTTTATTCTGTGTTATTTTAATTCAAAAATACTTCGGAATGAATCTGATAGATCGATTAATTAGCAATGTTTAATTTTAAATGCATCAAACACTAAAAAAATAAAATGAATCGTTTAAAGTAATCGGTCGAAAACAGGTTTTAAAAAACTACTTAAAAAACGATGTACTTAAAACTATAAGCATATACAAAAAAATATATAACTAACATAAATACAATTTACTTACAAAAGCATGCAACTAACCTAAAAATAATTTAAATCATCCGTTGGTTGTCATGTCAACAATCAGAACACAATGCGCATGCGTGAATTTTCTTCGCCAGTTACGTTAACGCAAATGCGTGAATTTTTCTACGCCAGTTGGGGTAACGCTATGCAGATTATACATTTTTAATTTCCTTTATTCTGTGTTATTTTAATTCAAAAGTACTTCAGAATGAATCTGAAACATGGATTAATTAACAATGTTTAATTTTTAATGCATTAAACATTAAGAAAATAAACAGAATCGTTTGAAATAATCCGCCGAAAAATGTTATCCCTGGCCTCATTACTGTTGGGAGAAAAAAAATGAAGCCTTACTCATTTGGCGGTGGGGAAAATGGAAGATTTTTTTGGTGGGAAAGTTAGTTTTTAATTAATAATTAAAATTTTAAAAAAAGGGACTCCAGGTGCACATTCCCGACCTCTAAGGTATACATGTACCAAATT
Source organism: Argiope bruennichi (assembly GCF_947563725.1). Taxonomy (NCBI): domain Eukaryota; kingdom Metazoa; phylum Arthropoda; class Arachnida; order Araneae; family Araneidae; genus Argiope; species Argiope bruennichi. The sequence goes on along the minus strand of NC_079154.1, from coordinate 42,357,272 downwards.
TGATAGCTGTATGTCAAATGACCTGGCCTGTAGAGCGCTAACACACACACACACACACACACACACACACACACACACACACACACACACACACACACACACACACACACACACACACACACACACACACACACACACACACTGAGCTTTATTATAAGTATAGATAAATCAAACATAGCATGTTTAATCATAAAAAATGGGGCAAAATATTTTTTTTAAATCAAAAATGGCGATGTGTGTTATTTGAAAATATTGCATCATCATACCATGTACGAAGAAATGTACATTGACTTTAGATTTCTAAGTGATGATGCGTGTTGAATTTTATTCGAGACTGACTGTAATTTATGAATTATAATATATATATATATATATATTATAGTCGGGATATTAACTTACATGATTCATTAAACTTTTTTATATGCTTAAAGTTTAAAAAGAATAAATATATTTTGCATTAAAATTAACTTGATGCAAAATAAGTAAAAAGGTCCTAGGTTGAATCAATAGCCTGCTTGCGGATAATTTTTATGAATCAATTGATGATCAGTATCATTGATAATAGATATCTATAGCAAATATTTACTTATGGAGTTATTTTGATTGGCTTTCGATATGAAATAAAAATAGTTCATTTCAAAATATCTTTAAAAAAAGATTTGTTAAATATATATTCAAATACTACTAATATTATTTAGAAATATTCAATTCGTATTTGAAATTCTATTGTATAAGCTGGTGGAATATAAAATTTATCCAAAATTAAATAAGGATAAAATAAGAATTATTTTATTATACAATTGTATAAACTGTATTTTATTTGAAATTGGTTAATAAAAAAGTAATGCGAATGCAAAATTTTCTTATCACAAATGCAATTACTAAGAAAAAGTACATATTTATAAAGGTAAAGTTTGCTTTAAGACTTGAAATTTAATTAAGGCTATTTAAGCAAAGTGTATAAAGATTTTCTTTCTTTCTTTTTTTATTTAAAAAAAAAAAAGATAATGTGAAATCGTGGTATTTGTTAAAAAAAAAAAGTAAGGATGAAAAGGAATTTTAAGGACGTGTAAAATAACCTACAGCTGTTTTAATTTAAGGAAACATTAAATGCACTTTCATTTCCTGAAAAATGTCCTATTCAAGTCTAAGTTCTTATGAAGAAAACATTTTTTATGTGTATTTGTACCTATTGTATTGATTAATATTTAATAGACCATATGCTCTATTGTTTATGGATGATAAAATGTTTTATTAAACACAATTTTACAAATGTAAAGCGAACACTATCAACATAATCGTATAAAAGAAACAATTTTACATCGTATACATTTACAATTCTGATGATGGAACTAGTGATTGTTTTATATAATTTTTGTGGTTTTACACATTTTCAAAAAAAATATTTTCATTAAAATAGTTTTTACTTTAACTGATAACTGAACAATTTATAGCTAATGGAAGATTTCAATTAATTGTTAAATATTGTTACGAAATTTCAAGGGTTCGTTTGGATAGTGGGAGTTATATGGTGCGGAGAACACTCAATCAGCAGGCGGCAGTAGAAAATGAAACGACGACGTTTATTTACACGAAGACGCACAGGACAGCACAAAGACGACAACTATATTCAGCACAGAAGACGATTATCTTCCGCCGAGACGTGCAGCAACAACAGCATACACAGCAGCATATAACGAGACTCTACTACAGACAGTAGCGCACAGCTTAGTTCAGCACTAGCTTCACTCCGTCGCTGCTTCGCTTATCTCTGGAAGGCCAGTTCTTTACCGTCAATCCCGACTACTTTTCTCTGTCGCTTCCGACTACTCAATTCACCACTGGTTCAGGACTGCCCGGCAGCTGCGGCTGCTTCCTTTTATAGGTCTCAGGAGGCGGGGCTAGAATCCCCTCAAACAATCAGGAACGTTCGAGGCGTATCTCGGTTCCTACTGGACGGCAAGGGAAAATTCTCGATGTTTCGGGTATAGTCTATTTCGGCGCCAAAGTCGCCAAATTCGTTGCCAAGTTGCCAAATGGTCGCCAAGTTTGTCGCCAAGTCCGGGACCTCCGACGTGGCACCCATACACCGTCCAATGCAGATGACTGTTAAACATTCTTTCTTATGATGGAACCAACTATGCTGGGAAGCCGCACCACAGATTCGTAACAATATATTTGTTGCAATTTGTTCAGTTATTTTCACATCTTATCAACAATATTATTGAAAATATATGTATCAAAAATATTAAATAATGCAATATCATATCCTTTTCAAACAGAAATAAAACAGTTTAAAAATCAGAAATTCTCACTGTAAGCAATATTGTTATATTAGAATTATGTCAATTGATCTCGAATCACTATCTTCAATAGCATTTATTGCCTTTGAGCAAACATGATATTTTCTAAACATTTTCATGCAATCCTATGGCAAAATAATTTTACATTTACAGAATGCATTTAATTTTGTTGACTTATTTATGACTAGGAACACATAAAATAAATTGTGTTTTGCTTTATTTAACTTTGTCTTTATAAAATTATATTTTATCCATCTATGGAATAAAAGAAATTCAAATCAATGTAAGTTAAAAAAAATAATTTTCACTTCCTCCCCTCACTCCAAGCTTCACAGTTAATTTAAAAAATTCTAATTTAAATCAACTAAATATTTAATTTTAATGTTTAATAATATCTTGTGTCAACAAATGGGGCATTATAATTTTCGATGACCAAGTGGAATTTAATCATTTCCATTTGAGTTTTAGTTTCTTGACCCGTGATTCATCTTTTAAAAGCATAATTTTATTTAAATTTATATAAAAATGGAAAATACCAGCTGACTTGAGTAACATATAAAGTCATTTGTCAGTTTCCTTATTTCTATATAACTGAAAATCAAAACGTCACCAAAATGTCTCTCTTTTATTCCGAGGTTAGAAGAAATATTGTTATCCCCTAAATCTTAAAAATAATTTTATGTTTATTTATTTTCTTATATATATTTATGCCGTTTTAAGGAATAGCATGAACGAGAGTTCGTAGGATTTTTTAGTTGATCATCGGTTCAAAATACTACTTTTCGAATTTTATGTGAAGTATTTCATCTATCTAGCTATGCAGGATTGGAGGAATAAATAGGCAGTCATTTTTTTCCATTCGATTCCAAACAACACAGATCAAATTTGTTTAATGCTATAGAAAATTATTTTAACATAATCCTAAATGAGAATTAGACATAAAATTATGGTAGTAACGCTTTGATAACTATTTATGTATCTAAATGTTCTTTCAATAAATGAACTCTCAGACATAACATATCACAAAGCATATTTAGTTCTGATTTATACTATTAGAAGACACTTTTGAGGTTTCAGTTTAAATTACATTTTTAATGCACGTAAATTTTACATCATGCATAAACGCCAAAATGTATCATTCTCATATAAATGCTGTGAGATTACTGTTCAGAATTGTCTTCTCATGGATAAAATAATTAATATAAAAAATGAATATTAAAAATTCAGTTTAACTATCAATACGGAAAGGCCGCATACACCTGTTAAACGAAAATCCATCTCACGTTCGTTAAGTGTGATTGATTGAATACACGTAGGACACATAATGTTAAGTAGAGACATAACAGTATTCTAAAAACACTCAAAAGATATTCCGACGTCAATTTGCTTAATAACTATCAGCTAAGTGAAAGCCTTTTTTATATAACAACCTCATAAGAACATGGGATGTCATTGCTGTTTTTAAGCGGGGGGGGGGTAATATCTTTGATAAAGAAACTCGTGCATTCTAGCATTATGAGGAATCTGAACTAAAACGATTTTAGGAATAAAAGGATGAAATTCATACTAATTCCGCACACATTCAATTTAGTGTGATTGTCCACTTTCCGAGTATGAACAGCGTCCAACAAATCGTATTCTTCCGATATCTAGTTCGAGAAAATAGCAACCAAAAAATGGGAATGCCACATCTGGTTCATTTAACTCTATATATAAGGGGTCCAAAGCGGAAATTGGAGTGGTCAGTCCTATTACAACAGAAACAGATTTAGTTACTCGTCTGTAAGTTTCTTGCATATTTGTCGAAATTGCACTGTCGGATTTTTTAGCCCTTCTTTCCTAGTTAACTAATTTGATATGAAAAATATCAATTTCGAACAGTTACTTTTATAAGCGTCATATTTCGTGCATGTACAATTGTTTTTCAAATTTAAATCTAAGTCCACATAGAGCATTATGGGACACACATTTGGGGAAAAATTCATGTTTCTCTTTTCTTAAACGAGCTCTCGTTCCTCCCTAACGCCGACACCATCACAATGCCCTATGCCTAAAGCAATCTTCGGGTCCTCAGATCCTGTGACATTCTTAAATGGCCGTAAAACCTCATTGTGTTGTCTCCCCTCCAATTCTTCAAAATGTCGAAACTTGTAGGGGGAAAGAAATACGTTAAAATACGTCGACACCATTTTAGGTGCAGTATAACCCCTACGTGATTTTCCGTGCAAAACGAATTTGCATTGTTTGTTACCCTACGTTAAAATACATGCAGTGCACTTTAAAGACATCTATGGGGCTACGTCGAAATGCGTGTGGAACCCTTAGAGGGTTAAAATAATGTTTCTATATGATCGGCTGTGATGTATGTTGAGTTCTGCAAACATAATGCTTTCGATGTAAGTATTTTTAATCATGTGAGAGTGTATAATATATTGAGAGTAAGCTGAAAATGTAACACACTTATATCAAATTTCTATCAGATTTTACTTTGTGTAGAGATAAAAATAAAGTTTTATTTATGTAGGGGAACATAACAGAATTTTATCTGTTATGAAATTACAAGATGCTACTTAATATTCGAAATTATTTGCAGTATAAATTACATAATATTGTAAGTTTAATGCTTTGATATAAATACGTAATATATCAATAGCAATCTGACAGATACACGAATACTGTTTTTGAACAACTAGATGATGCTATGTCCAAGAGAAAATTAATTTTTTTGCTATCTTCCTGATTCATTCTGGGAATAAAATTATTGTCTTTTTATTTGTAAATTTCTTTATCTAGACTTTGCGTTTAGATTTTCTTTATATATCTATATTATTTTATTACTATGCTATATTATTTATTAATATCAACAATATATATTGGTGAATTTGACCGATATAGTGCGATAACGTTTGTTTAAAAAAATGCATGAGACTAACGGATTATTAAGCTTTCCGAAACGGGATTTAATCTTTACTTAAGGTTCCATTCCGTTTCATGAAGTTAAATCTTACATCCTACTTACCAATTCTTAAATATTTCAAATACTTGAAAATTTCAAAACTATATCTCATTGAGTATCATTAAAGTAGAGTTTAAAGAGAGAATAAACGTTTATTTATATAAAAGTACTACTTTTGACATTTCAAAATATTTGCAGACTCACATTAATAAATAAGATGTAAGTATAGTATCTGTAAAATCTGATTATTTGCGTAAACATAATTTTTCGAAGAGTGTATAAAAAATAAGAATAACACATAACATTTTAGGGTTTTGATTCAAGTTCAAAAGTTAAAAATTATGAAGTATATACAAATAGATCTTATAATATTAGTTCTTATAAAACTCACTCTTTACAAAACTGCAAACTAAAAGTAGTTTGATTTGCTTTCAGATTGGTTTAAATTTATTTTGAATACATAATTGGTTATAATGAGATGCAAAATTTAATCAAAATTCATATTTTTAAATATGAAAACCAGGAGGGTGGAATTTGTAGATACATATAACGTTTTTTTATAAAATATATTAATTAGAACAAAATTTTGTATACTTTATAAAATTATAAAAAAAATAGTATATATTGACCATTATAAATGGATGCCTTTATATATTTCACTTAGATTGTCTTTTCAATAAAAAGTGTTTAAGTGGCAAGATAAGGATGATATTATATTCACCAAGGGATCTTATATCTAAACAAATACCACTCCAATAGCTATATCAAGGATATTGTTTGAAAAATATATTTTAATGTTGAAATATACTTTTTTTAAGTGATTTTCGCAGGGTATTTTTTCAAGAGCCATATAAAGTAGTATGAGGATCCTGGAAGGGTTCCTTGTCTTGGCGATATAATACTTGCAAATGTAATTAGATGTTTTTAGGACAGACAAGGGTGAACTACTCGAGATTAGAAGAGTCACAACTTGAAAAAATGGGAAAGTATACTGAATATTAACCCCCACTCCCCTAATTTATTAGGAATATTATATAAACCAAAAATAAATAGATAAACAGATACAGTAGATTATTTGTCTATTGTCGTTTTTAAGGAAAGCCAGCATTACTTTAAAAGTGTTTAATATATATATATATAACATGTTTATATATCTAGCATTTTCCTTCCTCGAAAATATTTCTGAAGCCATAAAGCAAAGCATTTTAAAATTAGAGAGAATATTTTATATATACCCAAATTGCCCTTGGGATAGCAGTTATATTAAGTCAGTTTAATAGTTTGTCATTGGGTGGATTTCAATTGAAGAATGCTGGTAAAATATTCTAAAATTTTCTAGAAAATTTCAAATAAATTTTTAAAGTTTCATAAAAATATTTAAAAAACAATTTATAAAATATAATATTTAATAAAAAGTGAATATTTTTAACTTCATTTCATGGTCATAAATAAAATCACTTAAACTTATTTGATTATACGTTTATACGAAAACATTATCACATTACTTGTAATTTTTAAGAGGAAAATTATATATAAAAAAATAACTGTTAGGAATTTTACAAAACAAGAAAATCCGCACGTACATCGATAATTAATAAAATATCAAATGAGAATGAAAAATGCCAAAACACTTATATGACTACTTACCATTTTTTAATAGTTACACATGTTAAAAAATTGTTTTAAGATTTGGAGCTCCTAAATGATTTGCAGTTTTCATTTAAATTCAAAAAAGCAATTTCATATTATATACTATTATTTTGAAGAATTTTGCAATGTATTTGAAAAAATTTAAATTTTGCTTAATCTTGTTGCTTTTAAAATCAAATTAAGAAATTTTTAAATAATTTTGCTTTAAGAATTAAAAAAAAAAAACTCGAAACTGAATAATTCAGTTTAACATTTTGGAAATCCAAAGATAAAATAACTTGTGTATATTCTGCAAAGTATATGAAATGATAGCTTAAAACTACCTAAATGATGTTACTTGTTACTTTGTTAATAGCGTATTGAAAGAATTTGTAAAAAAAAAAAAATATTTGAATTTTAAAGAAAATGTACTGAATAGGAGCTGCATAATTAATATTACCTTCATACTGTACAAAAGCAACAAAAATTTACTATGTTTTCCATCTCATGCAAATTTTAGGAGATTAATAAATTACATTTAAAATAGCATTCATATTTATTTTAAAATGCTCTTTACGCTTACCTCCACAATCGAAAAATTGCAACATAACCTAAAAATAATTAAGCTTTCAAATGTAGCTACAGTTTTACAAAATATTTAGTAAACTTCTCATTATGTCCTTCTCCGGTTCGAAATTAAAAACTTATATGCATTCATAAAGTCTTAAAAGGTTGCGTATTGCAACATTTCTTGGAAGAGCATAGTGGCCTACATTAACAGGACAAAATACCACGAACTCGTTCCATAAACTAAGCGTCCGAAGAGACACTTTGACCTGCGGTATGTAAAACAAGGGGATGAGGATCTAGATGACAAATAACTCTTTCCAAGCAACATTAACCCTTTACCACTTTGGCTGGCATGTCGCGAGAGTTTGAGAGCAATATTTCGCGAAGTGGCCCATTTGCAGCGAACCGGAAACCCTTCTTAACGGAAAGTTCGCATTTTCGCGGTCACATCGTCGTCTCCAGCGATAAAAGAGGGGCTTTGCACTTTAATTTATTGGATTGCTGTCGAGGAAGCCGGGAGAATTTACTCAGGCTTGGCCTTCGCTTGGGGAGAAAAATAAGAAAAGTTAAAAATTTAACGAGAACAAACGATGGAAAAAAAAGGAAATTTTGGTGAAATACTGAAATTGGATATTCTGTTGAACTGAAAACCATTTATTTGATATTTGAGAACTTTTGTAAAGGTAAAGGATAAAAAAATAAAGTTTTCCCTTAGTATCAATGTCAGTTTCGTAGTTCAGTTTAGTAGTAATGTCATTGAACAGCAACCTATAAATGGAATATTTTTTCTGCAGTCTCTGTACAGAAAATAAAAAATGTTGTATTCTTTAAAAACTTTCCCTTTCGAGATTTTGATTAATTCTTAAATTAGAAGGAATTTATGCCTGAGAACGAAAACTCTATTTTTAGTATTTCATATGATTTACTGTAAGTTGGATAAGCAATAAAAAAAAGATCAATCAAGATGAATAAAAATTATTACGTAATTATTTTTTTTTACGTCAAGATGAATAAAATTATTATGCTGAATTTGTCGATAAATGTTGAGATTTGGAAGATATCTCTAAAGTAGAAGTCAATACATATAAACGCTATAAATCAGAAATGAAAAAAAAGTGTCATACTTTTCCTACAAAAAAATGTAATCTGCATCTAATTTCTGATAAAATCATTCAAATTATTTATTTTCTGATTCTTGGTGTATGATAGTTCAAAAACATAATAAATTAGATCGATAAACTGCATTAGATGACATTTTTGAAAAAAAAAATGTTAGCTTGCTTATAATTTTGATAATATCAGTCGAATTAGGCCAGAGGTCAGTAGGTTGGCGATCTTTTAAAGAAACGCTCCTAGTCCGGAGGTGCATATGGCTCTTTTAATGTATAATTGCTATTTTTAAGTTAATAAATATACGTATAGAAAAATAAAGTTTTAAAACTGAGCAAGAAAAATTATTCCTAATTGTATTTCACGGCTTTCATACCTTTAGATTCAAATATTCTCTTTTAAAGATAAATGTTTCCAGCTTCATAAATTAAGATTTCCATATATTATTATATGTAAGCTCTAAGAAAATCATGAGAAACCAAATTAATAAGCATCAAATTGAAGTTATATGAATTAAAAACTCAAAACATTTGGAATTCAGTCGATTTGAATTTATATCCATATGTTGTTGCATATTGATGCTTTCAAAATGAATTCTTTTTTGAAAAAACACTAACTCATCAAAATTGTAACGTTCTGACGTTTTATTTGAAAATGCGAATAATACCGCATTCACCGAATTTTGAAATACTTTCTCGTGAAGTTCAACAAGAGCAATTTGATGCTATATTCTCATTTTTCCTTAAAGAAATATTTATGATTTATATTTATAAAAATTAAATTGTAAAATATTCGGAATTTCAGCATGCCGTTTGCTTTCTTTTTAGATTTAAAAATAATTTAATCTAAGGTAGCATAAAGTCTTACTTTTCAAGTAAATAATTTCATTTTATTTTATAATAATTACTAATAGTTTATCATTTATAATAACATTTTTATAGTTTTTCTAATATAGTACATTTAAGCAATATATATTCAATTTAATTAGAAATCATATACATATTTTAAAATAAATTTCGAAAAAAAAAAACTGCTTTTTCCTGACTTCTAGTTGGCTTTACATGCCATTTTCAATAGAATTCTAAAAATGGTTGCGTATCTTTGACCTAGGGTATCTAATTATATGCCCGCCAGCATGGAATTTGACATACGCTCTTTCCAATAAAATTATACATGTCTAGCGACATTTATATCTGATTTAATTTGTCTGAAAAATGCTTCAAAATATACACTTGGATTTCATAGATTTCGAATTAATCACAAAATGAGGCAATAAGTATATCAGAAAAAGTAGAATGAATTTTCCCATTGGTTGGAATGTTTAGAAAGTATATAAGATGTCATGGAAGATATATTAAATATATAAAAAACATACAAATACCAGAAAACATTTCAAATGGCTTACTGTGTAGACACTATTTTTTATTCTAGTTATAATATACTTTTTAAGCAATATTCCTTAGTATTTTTTCCTCTTAGTATCCTCTAGTATTTTTTTCAATAATTCATTCAGCGTCAGATTTTTCTTCTGTTAGTAAAATGATTTCATTTAATTCTGAATAAAAGTTTATTTTTCATTAATTATAAAATGATAATTCAAATTGACTTTTCCTGTTTACCCTCACTTTTTCTCCTTTGGACTTTAATAATTTCAGTTTTAAGATACATTTGCTTTCCACTTTTGTTTTTTTAACATATCTAGCACTGGGATCATTTGTTGCTTGTAGATACGTTTGCTTTCCACTTTTCTTTTTTTAATAGAAAACTAGTTCTATGATCATTTGTTGCGTGTGTATCTGATAATTATAAAGCTATTTTTCGGATTTTTAACATCTAGCATAAAAATATTTAAATATTCATCTCTTTTCAGAGAAGCCATTCTTAAACATATAACACATTTTTACAATTGGAAGTGATTGTCAGTGCTACATATGCCATTACAAGAATCGATGAGTTAGTAAAACTATAAAATGAATAGTCTGCAGCTGTAGTGAAACACAATTCTGAGACAACTGGTATGTCGAATGCAAGTGCTTCTGGAAAGCCTTTTCCAAGAATATCATATAGAGATCTCGTTGGCACATTAAGATGGTTTGTATCGGTAATGGGTATAATATCACAATATGGGCACTTACACTAATGATTCGATTTTCAGATGACTAAGAATGTCAGTTCCCTGCATGATTCGCAGTTATTTAATTTTGCTTTGAAGATACAGCTTCTCCCATAAAACTATCATGATTAGGAAATATACCCGAAATATAATCTATTTTTTTCTATAATGACTTTCTACCAATGGAACATTACATTTGGACCTCCTAATGTTTCTTTCACGTTTTGTTTTATTTTTATATTTAAGATGCCTCATAAACTAATAACAGATTTTTTTAATACCTCTCTAAAACATAATATTGGTCATCTCATTACAATTATCTGACGGCTTTCAGCAAATCAGCTATGGCCTCACTATGTGACTGATGGCGAGCTATGCTATAAGACAGTAACAGATGATTTATAGCCTAGATTACAAGAGAGTTGCGAATGATCTGTAACCTAGATCAAAACAATAACAGATGTGAAATAATTTTGAATATATAGGGAAATGTGATTAGATGTGTATAGTAGCTCAAACCATAAAACGTCGCGAAATGGAAACATTTTCGAAATATTGAAGATCATCTGTAGTTAAAATATTAGCATCAACATGCAACCTTCGGTCGTCACAGAACAAAAAAAAAAAAAAAAAAAAAATCCGAGTAGAATATATATTTTCAAGACTTACAAAAGACAACAAATCCGTAAGAGTCCAGTAAATTTCAAAACTAATTAGTAAAGATAATATTGAACGAATTTCAAAGATAGATTGCTTCAATGTGGGATATGAGATCCGAAAATCATTTCTGGTCTCAACATTCAATATTTGGCCACCAATGAACAAAAACATTCCTGGCTGAATACATAATCTCAAGACTTGCAAAAGACTGCAGATCAGTAAGAGTGCAGCAAATTTCAAAATAAATTAAAATGAATAATCTAGAAATCTCAAAAAATTCATTAGCAATAGAATGTCTCATACGAAATATGAAACCCAATAACTATTTCGTACACCATTTCTGTCTGAAGTTCATGTAAAAACTCGCAAGTTAGCGATATTTTATGTGATTACAGTATGCAAGGGTTCGAACCATGAATCATCGAAATGACAATGCTTTCGAAATAAAGATCACCTGTATTCAAAATATTTAAAGATATAGTTTTAAGGCCTCATCGTACATTTTTAATAACTAGGAAGAAAAGAATTTCAGACTGAACATATAATTTATAATAGAATATATAATAAACGTATTCAACAAATATATAAAATAAAAAAAAACATCAGTAAGAGTGCAACAAGTTTCAAAGCAAATTAGCAAGTATAAAATCGAAGGAATGTCAAAAAATCATTAACAATAGATAACATCACATTAAATACGAGACCAGAAGACCATTTAGATTACTATTGCGATCTAAAGATAATATAAAATATTACAAATTAGCCATAAGAATAAAACTATAGCGCAATGGGTAATTGGATTCAATTTATATGCTCCATGGAATTTCAGTTACCAAATGTCAAGGCAAGTGAGAAATTTCTGTCAGCAGCATCGAAATATTAATGATAAATTCATTGCACCTTCATTACCAAACTTCAAACCTGAGGTGGGAATATTATGTCTTGGAATGTTTCCCTGACAAACTTTAATGTTTTCAAATTATGTTTATTAACATCTGCGTAAGATATATTTTTTGAGGTTTCAACGCCCCAAATTCAAAAATATCTAAATGCAAGAGAAAATTTACTCTTACCTGTCTTTCAAGGAACTTCTAAATCAAATGAGTTGAAGTATTCCAACATGAATTAGTCCACATAAATATCGAAATTATTAGTCCAATAACTGTTGAATATTCCCAGTTTTATCATCTTTTTTAATTTCTGGACGAGAACACAGACACAGATAATATTTACATATTTCTTTCTCGTGTACGAATTCTAATATTCTTGATTTCTTGACAAGGCATACAGCCATCTTTCATTCTGCTCTTACTTACATTTCACTAACAAACTTAAACTTCTGTTTCTGTGGGATCATGGGGTTTTTTCCTGACGTCACTTATGTGTGCGTGCGCGCAAGGGTTACATCATGACATGGTTAAGCCAGGAATTCCAACAATATGTAATTATCGTTGCTGATTGAGAATGATCAACGCCACTGGGAAAGATAACAATGACCAAACAAAATAATTACGAGATGATCATAACATAATGACTATTGAATGCCTTCTATATTATGAAATATTTGTTCTATTTTCATGAAGCGTAGAACAAATGTAGAGTGTGAAAATATCTGCACTTATGAGTAATTCAAATTCATGATTGAGAGCTGAATTCTTAGCAAAATCTACGCATATTAAGTATAAGGATATAAGCAGCATGCTTTAATATAAATTAACATTAATGTAAACTTTTATCTTATATTATTACAAAAATGATTTTAAAAACTGAAATTACTTTTAAAGGTTTGTGAATAACTTGTTCACTTGTTTTTTTTGAACAAATTGTTTATAAATAATCTTGCTGATCATAAATGCAGTTATAGCGTTTTATGAAAAATATTTCAAATTCCCAAAATGTTATTATTTTTTTAAACCTTTCTGCTATTCCCTCAGTAACAAATGTGAACAAACTTATTGCAAATCCAATGCAAATTTAAATATGCATATCTATATACATCGTTATTCTTGTTTGTCAAAAGGTTTCGAGGTTTCAGAAACAGATCTAGAGAGACATCTTATGGTGACATTTCCCTGAAAAATTCTTGCGACAAACGAGCCTTTGCAAGAAATCAACCAAATAGTTCTAAAGTACTCACCGCATTCCGTGCAATGGACCGAACCGAGTAAGCTTTTTCGAGTTTTCGTATCCCCTCCAACCATATTCTTTTCTCTAAACTACTATTTTCCTTTTTTTTTAGCCTTTTGGAAATGCATCGAAACAAACTACTGCTGACAGAGCTGCATTATTCCCAGCCGGAATTGTTGAGTCCGCTGTTTCGAAATCAAATCCAAGATCGAATTATTGCGTCTTTTCGTCCTTTTATTTCTTCTTCTTCCTTTTTCGTCCTTTTGATAATCCTTTCCATTGAGAGTGCCTGACTTTGTACCATTCCGGTAATAGCCATTACGGAAAGAGCTATACTATGAATAGGATCATTACCTTTATCCCGGAGAATTCGGTCCTCCAAATTCTCCGAATGGTCCTTGAAAAAGAATATTCGAATGTGGTTTGTTTGGTTTGAAGATGCTTTCCACGACGTTATTTTTATGATTCTATTCCGGGAGAATGATGTTGATATAAAAATGAAATGTACTTTCTGAAACAAATATTTATAGAAAAGTTGTTAAGCATATATGGATGTGGTGAAAGGAAAATGTATTGATATGTAATTAAATAATCCTTTTAGTCATTTATGGAAATCCCATAAATATCTGTTTTCGGAAAGAAAATATTGTTTGAAATTTTAATAAAATTTAAAAATGGAAATAAAAATCAAATGCTGTGCACATTTTGTTGGAAAATGGAGAAAATAATTTATTTTGTTTCTAAAAGCGAAATTATTTTCTGTGATTTTAATATGGTCATTGTGATATCATTTTTTTTAAATGCAACATCTTTTTAAAAAGAATCACGTAATTGACAAATAATGTAACCAATAAAACAATTGTTAAGCATATATAATTTTTTTTATAAAATTATCATTTTTTGCTTTGTAATTAAGTAATTTAAAGTAGACGTAAAATAACCCTATTTTACAGTTTGAAGTCATCTGCAGATAGATCTCCAAAATGAAATGAAATTTTATATATAGTTTTCAATGTCAAGAAGAGTTGAATTCCGTACAAAATAAAGAAAATTATACCAGAAGTCGCTAATGCAGTATTTTATTCACAAGAAAAATCATTGCATTGGAAATTAATTTTCATTATGAACCAACGGATCCTAAAGTTTCTAATTCATTTCTGTATGCTATTTCATCATTTAACAAATTTTATAATATCACATATCTATTTTTGCTTAACCACTTTAGCATAATCTATTGCGTTAATTCTTATCAACTTAACAATCAACTCAATAATGTAAAGATATATCATATTGATGAATTTTGTAATTTAATTCTTTTTCAAATTTTCTTTTCCCATGCTTCCAAAATCGGTGCAACTAAGTTTGATTTAATTCCATTTATTTGTTTTAAATACAAATGTCTCCAAACAAAGAAGTTCTTTAAGACGATCCTGTATATTTTTACTTTATGACAATCTCATAAATACGTATCTAAATGAAAGCGATTAAAACCTAATATAATTTGCAAAAATGTAATTAGATGCTTAGAAATTTTCCGAAAGAAATTTTAGTTTTATCCTTTAACTGGGGAAGTCAAGATTTAGGTGCCTAGGAGGTACTGTCTTCTAGACCGCATTTTCTTTACACTCAAATTATATTGCCTAATGAAAGTATTAGTATGAAACCCAATAATAGTATGATATATACATATGTTTTTAAAATTTTTCAAAATATATTAGCGTTTAAAAAAGTAACTGCGTTGAGCACATATTTTCTTCTCAAATTGCATGTTATAACAAATAATATTCTTAAAAAATCGTATTACTTTATAAATCATATTTATTTTTCCAGATAAAAAGATGTATAAAAAATAATATAATGTAAAAATTCAACAAATTAATTAAAAATATAATAATTGACAATGAGTAAAATTGACCTTTTTTTTTATTGGCAACATTTCTAAGCAGAAACATATGAACATTCGCAGCATGGTTTTCTAGGTCATTTTAAACATACAGTTTAAGTACAAGTATAAAATTCAACCTGTAAATTATGTAGATGTTTCTCTTGGTATATTAAAATATTTTAGAAATTAGAATTCAAAATACATTATCACTAGAAAAATTAATTGCATTTGAATACGCATATCAATTGAATGCGAAGTTTCATCGAAAATATCTTCTGTGCAATTATCCTCATCACTAAAATCACTTTCTGTACTTTAAGAATCTATCAATCCATAAATAAACAATGTGCAAAACCTATATAATTTTTCTGAATCTATATAATAGAATATAAAATATACACTGTATTTAGAGAGCGCTAATGCTGCTACAACTAAAACACAAATGACTATATAATAGAATATAAAATATACATTGTATTTAGAGAGCGCTAATGCTGCTACAACTAAAACACAAATGACTATATAATAGAATATAAAATATACATTGTATTTAGAGAGCGCTAATGCTGCTACAACTAAAACACAAATGACTATATAATAGAATATAAAATATACATTGTCATAATTTCAACCAGAAGCACGTTTACAATAGCACGTTTTAACCTCAAGTAGTTTTCTTCAGAATTGTACTTTCAATTTGTAAGTATTTTGCCTTGTGTTTATATTACTATTTTCATGTATTTTGTGGTTTGATTTGCTGTGGTCTTATTTGGTTTTTTTTTTTTTGCTAGTGTTTTTGCTTGTTTTAATCTCGTGATACTAATTTATCTCCAAAACCTCAATTTTCTGGGATTTTCGGGTCACGAGGGGTCAGTTTGTTGGACGAAAGTCAGACCCCTCACAGAAAAAATCCCTGGTTTGAATCCTTGCCTGAGGGTGACCCTTGAGAAAGTCTTGGGGCCGGATTCATTTAATCTTTCTTTTTGATTCTTTGGCTGTTAACTTAATATTTATTTCTAATTTTGGTTTCTGTACTCTATTTACTCTTAAATTGCATCAAATCCGTGAATAATCTTTTTCTGAATATAAAGCACATTCTTGATTTGTATTATACTCTAATATAATTCATTTTCAATGTGACGGTATTGAAGACAGTACTTACTAAATTTCTTGAATAATAATTTAAAAATGGTTTTCCCCTAAAACTATAATTAAATTCAATCCTTCAATGTAGTTTCCGTTAAAGTGTTTTACTATATATATTCTTTTAATGATGGGTGATCCTTAAAAATTAGATTTCTTTAATTATTTTAATTATAAATTCATTGAAATTTCTCGGAGATGTTATAAATGAATAAAAAGTTATGTGCGAAATTATATTTCTACCAAAAATCTAATAGTCCTTTGACGTTCTTATATTTTATAATATACTTAAGATATTTAAAATGTTGCCTAACAATTAAATTTTGTCAGTTGAAAAAATATGTTCTATAAAATATAATTAATTTATTCACATGAAGAATTTTATAAAAAATAGATTACAAAATACTTTTAACTTCTTAGCAATCTCCTTAAAGCAATTATAAATATCACAATGAATTATATAAAAAAAATAAAGAGCCAGTTTCTTTTGTGTGAACGAAATTACAAAAGCATAAAATTAAGTAATTTTGAAGAAAACATATTTTTTGTTTAGCATAAAAGGTAAAAATTATTACCACATTTTAATGAGTTTTGTGGAAATGTGTAGTAGATATAAAACTATGCGTTTTTATGATGATTTTCGAAGAATAACTTTGTTTTCGTTATCATTTTTAGAGGATATTTTTCTCTTGCTCGTGAAATTCGAAGGAATGCAAATTCTAAAGACAAAAAAAAATGAAGTTCTAGTTTTAAAAGTAGAAATAAGAATAATGAATATTTGTAGTAACTTTTTTATGTCATTAATTTCGATCCCAGCTAATTATTTTTCTTTTGGTTTGTTCAAATACGATACAATTTTTTAAAGTGCTTTGTTTCATATTTGAATAAGATACTGAAACGTAGCAGAATGTAGCAGAAACAGCTGTTTGATCAATTTTCTTGTTCAAAAAAATCGAAGAATGAAATCATTCTGTAAAAAGAAAAAAATTAAAACTCCATTAGTTATTTTAGCGTCTTGTCGTCTTTAATAAAATTGGAGCGAATTCGAAAAAAATAATATCAAAGGAAAATAAAGTTAATCTAAAATTATATGCACAGATATAATTTTCTACTTTATTTAAAGAAGCGAAATATGGATAATTAAAAATATCATATTTTTATCAGAGAAACTGAGATTATACATTTTTCCATAAAATTAAACAAAGGAACAGGCTTATTTATTCAGAGAATATATTAATTTTGTAAGATTTTTTTTTAGAAATAAAGGACGAGAAAAAAAGATCTTGTGTTTGCCGATAAGAAATTCTTGTTATGTTACATTGGTAAATATTTCATGGAAGAAAAATGTATCCATTTTTCTAATGAATCTAGCTTTATATTTCAGTTTAATTATTTTTTAGTTAAATGTTTAATTATGACTTGTTGCATGTATTTTTCATATTTATTTTCGAAATTAGATATTTCTTGAATGTGAAATGTCATATTTGCTCGCTAAAAATATTTTTTTTTAATAATTTTTCATAAGAATTCTTTAAATAATATACTTCTCTTTGTTTTAGGAAGCAATCAGTATTGCGTTTAGAATATTGGGAAAAAAAATTAAGAAAATTTTTTGAAAGGATTAAGAACAAAAATATTTGAAATCCAAAAGAAAATATATTTTATGGAATATTTATGAAACTCATGAAATTATATCAGAGATTTGATTTCAACAGTAAGATTCGAAATTGCCGGAACATTTTTTATGCTTAATAAATAATTAAAACTGATAAAATAAATTCTTAAACATTTTAAGACAACATTTATAAATTAGGAATAAAAAAAATATGATCACATCATAACCTCTTAGCTTCAGATATAATTGGTCAATTTAATAATGAAAACTTTTAAACAGGAGTATATTGGAAGTCTACACCAGAAACCATATTTAACAATATCGGAATATGCATTTAAATTTGGGTATTCTTACTTTGCAAAATTGCGAGGTAATCATAGCCTCTTTATACATAATATGTATCGAAAGAGTTTTAGACAAAATACTTACGGAAAATCTGTCACATGAGTATGACTTTTTAAAATGTCTCGAATTGCAAAGTGCGTAGATCAGTGTGGTTTGACCGTTTAAAAAAGAGGCGACATATTTGTTTGAAACTAGTTAATAAATCATGCAGTGTTTCAAAAGGGACGATAACTAACTCTAGCAAAGTTTTCAACGTTTAATGACATTTCCGAACTTATATTTAATAGATCTCAGTATTAACTAAAGCGTTAGTATTAATCAAGTTAATATTTTGCATGAAGCTGTTTTCAGGCAACAAATTAACTTTAACTTAATCAAAGCAGTAAGTTTCTTTTCTTCCTTTAAGCCAGTCGGTAGGAACTTTTTAGCATCGGATTTTTATTTAGAAAGAGAATATAATTATATTTTATTTTATTGCTGGTTTTAAAAATCAAGAAAATAAATTTCCATTAAATAATTTCACACATTTGTAAATATGCATGATTTTTTTTTCTTTTTTTCCTTATATCAGAAGTGTAGATAATTTTGAATGGATATTTTTATTTTTCTCAAGTCCCAATGCTGCTGTAATTATTTCATTTATGCAACATATTTTAACTTTTAGAAACTTTTAGAAACTTTAGAGAAACTTTTTTAATACTCAAATATACATATATATAAAATTGAAATATCAATATATGACTGATACTTCCCAAAATTACCAAAAGTATAACATTTGGGAAAAAATTGATTGCTATTTCTTTCATAGTGATTTCTTATTCAATGGGGACATATGAAAATCTTAATTATAATTAAAACAATTTTAATTAGGAGAGAAATGCTACACAATGTATGCAAAACGAATTTTACAAATCATTAAAAAAAAAAAAAAGATAATAGTCAAGCGAAATTAGTTTTATTTCTGTGCGAGTTATGCTATAATATAGATTTCTGTGTTTTGTTTTTTGATAACTGTTACCGTTTTAAGCAGCCCTATGTTTAAAAATCCTATAAAGCATGATATAAAAACAATTGTGCAAACAGCAAAACCCCCCACGAATAAAAAGGATACAATTCCGTAAGTGGCTTTTACACAAAATCTGGAGATTGTAGCAAAAAATGTGCTCAAAAATTGTAGGAAACTGAAAGATTTCAAGCGAATACAATAATTAAAAATAATTTATAAAATTGGTGATTCATAAACATCTTTAAGAATTGAAAATGACGATATTTTCCCTTACAACTAAAGTGTTCTAAAACCGCCATGTTGAGTTGAGTAAGGGTATAATGAAATCAATAAGAATGCCTCCCAACTGGTGATTGTCAGTGAAATATTCAAATCAGTTTAGTTACTTCATTCAATCTTTCAAAATAAATAGAAAAATTATATTTTTCTTTGCTCTCTACATAATTTTATATCTCTGCCATACCCAAAACAAAATATTAATCATTAATTAATTTCAAAGACGTACAAAACAAATATTAGCAAATATGAAAAATTTGGTCTTTTCATGGAATATCTTAATCTGTCAACTATAAAAAAAGATAATATAATATTTTAAAAATAACATTAACATATTAAAATTTAATTTTTTATTTGGAGTTTAGTTATAATAACGTCCTATTTGAAGAAAATGAGGTTTGGGACAGATAACGTGGTCCATACCTGAGTTCTTCTCCTCTGCCTCTTAGAGCTCTTACTTCCTCTTATCCAATAGGAGGATATTGAATCTGCTATATCGGATTTAACTTGCACTAGGCCCACATACTTAGTGGATATTTAGTGGAATCGGATTTCGGACTTGGAACCCTTTGAACTTGAACCCGAGACCATACCAATAGATTCCTACGGTTCCAATCTTTTTGTTGAAAAATACAACGCATTATTATTTTATTGAAAACACAAGTTAAACATTTATGCTGTCCATCAGAATAAGTATTTATCTTGTGATGTTCCCAAAATAGAATTGTTTACGTACTTGAATTTGATAAAATCTGCATCAATTCATGAATTTCATTTTTTAATCGTATACACATGTTTCCAATTTGATGTGTGGTGTTTTTTCAAATAATTTTTAAAAAAATCATCTAAGCCATATTAATATTATCGAGTTAATAAAAGAAAGTTCAACTGAATATTTAAATGAATTAATCGAAGAAATTGCTTAAAAGTTTCAAGAATACTCAACTTGTTGGCAAATTGTGTTTACTGGAAGATCAATATAAAGCATATGAGATACTTCAAAATTTGCATTTATATCTGAGAGAAGACATGGACCCTGTGTTTCAAAATCTTTGTTGTATACTAAAGAAAATATGTGAAAAAAATTTGTTTGTTATCTATTCTATAAACTTTTGACACTACTTGCTTATAAATAAATTTATTTGAATTCGATTCATCTTATATAATTATTGGTCACATGTACATGAGTATATAAATAATAATTACAAATAGTGTTTATAAAATACAAATTTATAAAATTATAATTTGTTTATTAAAATAAATTATTTAAGAATTTTTATAATAAAATATTTAATAATTTTAATTATTATATATTTAATATTTAATAATTAATAATTTCATTTATAAAAATAAATTATTTAATAAATTTAATAATAAAATATTGAATAATTTTAATAATTTTATGCTTAATATTTAATAATTGATAATTTTATTTATAAAAATAAATTATTTAATAAATTTAATAATAAAATATTGAATAATTTTAATAATTTTATGCTTAATATTTAATAATTAATAATTTTATTTATAAAAATAAAATAAAAATTTATTTATAAAATTAAAAGAAAATTGTCAAAAACAAAACTTTCCTAAATCAAATAAAAACACATAAACACAATTCATTTTAAGTTGTAATAAATGTTAAAGTTTTTTTTTTTTTTTTTTTTTTTGTCATTAGAATAGTAGATCATTAAAAATATGTGGAAAAAAATTTCATAAAGAAAAAGAACCGTAATGTTAAAAATGCATATTCTGGAAGTTTCTAGAGCCTAGTTTCTCATCTCAATTCAGGGAAATACACTTGACTTCCACTAATGCATGGTTTAAGGTATATTTTTTCCATTTCAGCAATGATCCGCTACATTTTTTTGAAGTTTAAGCGTATTAACCGTTATGTTACGGAAGGCTTTGCAATATCTGAATCGTTTATTTTCCTTTGGTAAGAATACAACATTTATATTCATTCTTCTCATTTATTCCAATTAGAAAAATAATGAGAAGCGTATTTCTCTTTTTTAAATAATATTTCTGTCTGGGAACATAGTAAAATCAGAAAACATACACTTATTGATTCAACAGATTAATAGAAAGGTATTATTGATTCAACAGATTAATAGAAAGGTATTATTGATTCAACAGCATAATAGAAAGTTAAATTTGAATGATGTGGATATATCCACATCATTCCACACACATTGAAAATATTTTCAAAAATTATTTATTAATATTTTTAAAATTTACCTTGTCTTCAACGTTTTTATATGAGAGATTTGATATCCAAAAAATATCTTTCTTAAATTTTATATATTGCCAAAATTAACCTTGTTCTCAAAAAGCCATCATACGACAGATTTCCTATTTAAAATATTTTTCTTGAATTTCATTTCTTATTCTTCATTTGTGTGAGTTTGAAAATATGAATTGAACTTACATTAAATTTAATATTCTGTACAAGTTTAATTTTAAATCAAACAGAAAAAAATTTGTTTTATTTAGATACATGAAATACATATTGCAGCGGATTGGTATGAGCAAGTATAGAACCTGGAACCTTGTGGCTCGCAGTTCAGTAACATGACCACGATACAAAAGGAATTGCCCGAGTAGCGTAGTTGTTAACTGGCTTATAAGCTATTCACTACAATATATTCATTTATGTATAATAGCTTAGTATGTTCTCAAATAAACCAACAGGAGGTCTTTATATTTGCAAAGACCTCCTGTTGTTTTATTCGAAAATTTACTCGACAAAAACTATCCCACTTAGGCATATATTTATTTTGTGAGTCATAAATTACGAAACGAATGTGTAATTAGATAAATTATCTCAACCAATTTTAAGGCTTTCATTCGTTTAAAATTCGAAGAATTTTCACTCAACTTACCATGTGTTGTCCAATAGTTTGGTTGTAACATTCAGCAAAACATGCACTTTCCTAGCTTTCTATGCTTCAAAGCCAGAGTCTCTAAGAACCTATAAGAATAGCTAGCGGTTTAAATTTATTTAATATATATTTTTGAAACAAGATTAACTTGGATGAAAGTAACATAATGTTTTAAGTGAATTAAGAATCTAGAAACTGACTAAAAGAATTTGAATACTCTTATTTCTAAATATTAAAACATCTAAGGCTTCATAGACTGCTATATCTTCCGCTATAAAAACATAATTTAATAAGAAAATACAATAATATAATTCTTAAGGTAAAATAATCACAGAAAGGATACAGTGCGACTTTGGAAATTAGAATATATGAAGAAGGAATTAGAAATTATGCTTTCAATGAAAACTCTGAAGCCAAACGCGATGACAGAAACTGGATTTTCTTTATTCTGGAACTGAAATCTTTAAGAAATTTCCGATCAAAGTTTGGAAGTGAAGTGAGAATCTCTGAGAGGTGTGTTAGATTTTAAGGGGAACAATTAAAATGTTGAAATATATTTATGAAGGATTCTTCGTCCTATTTTTATATTTGCAAATTGAAATTGCTGTTATTATTGGTTAATGAAGGAAAAGAAATAATAGGTATATAATGGGGCATTAAAATCAATTTTACTGCTGAACTTTTGTACCAAGTATTACCTTTTGTATGAAATAAAACTTTTCATTAAATTCTTCAATTAATTAATAATTTATTTCGGAAATTTTACAATAACAATTCGTTTTCGTCATAACAAAATTGAAGGAAAATTTCTAAACCCCATTGCATCAGTAAATGATTGAAATTTACTTTTAAAAATTAATTATTTAGAAAAGTATAATTAGTGATTTAAATAATGAATAATGAATTAAATATAAATACTCTGTCTCAAAGAGTACCATCTAGGGGCAGGTGTGGAGAATAGACACTATATATATATATATATATATATATATATATATATGCAGTGTCTTTTCTCCACACCTGCCCCTAGATATATTATTCCTCCATGTTAAGTATTTGTGTATAATTTAATGTATTGTGTGTCTTGTGATGTGGAATCTAGAAGAAATGTCAATAAAATATGATTCTCAAAAGCCGGTGTTTTCATCTGCACATTACCATAAGTTTATCTCCTCTACAAGTACATAATAAAAGAAAGAGGTTTATTAAATTCTTTATACAGAAAAGTATAAAATTCCTTTTTCTCTTAATTAGATTCATTTTTTGTTAACCTATCCAATTTGCGAAAAAAGAACTATGCATTTACAAGCAAAAATAAGTCAAATTTCCCCTTTTTTTATAAGACATAGTTAAGTAGCTTTTGTTTTGCGAACTTATTTAAATAAATTAATTCGAAAATTTAGAAGACATATTCACATTCAGCAGTCTCCAAAGCTGGTATGTTTTTGAAGCATTTAAAATTCACTTTATAAAATTTTAATAGCTTCCACCTAAAATGCTGAAAGAATTTATAATGAATATTTCGACAAAAGGAAATTATTTCCATTAGCATCAGCGTCTGGATTAACGAAAATAGAAAAACGCATCTTTCTATAGCTTCCGAGTTATTTTTGGTTCTTGAAGGAAGGAAGGAAAAATACAGGAAATTGTGTTATCCATTTTCAGTCACTCAGACACCTGTTCCCCAGCGGATATTTACCTTGTGAAAGTCCGAAAGCCCTATCTTTTAATCCTAAGTGCTTTTCCTCCCTTAAGGGGCATTAGTGCCACCGCAAATGTTACTTAAAATAATCGAAATTGCTTTCTTCAACGGGTTCTTACCACTCTTAATTTCAGTTGCCAAGACGTTGACTAAGAATAAAAAGTCTGATTTCTGTTAAGGCACAGGCATTTTTTTTTCTTTAGTTAGTACAAAATTTATAGAAGAATACTTAGTTTTACACTCAGATAATAAATAAATTTTGATTTAAATGTCGAGGTTTAATAATAAAAATAAGTTTCTTAAACATTTATTTGTGCAAAAAAGTAATTATTTTTAAAAAATTTTATGAGTTACTGAACATAATTAGAAAAGTATTACAAGATGTTGAAAATTTTCTAGGCAAATAAACTGGCATTTTAATAACATTTTTATTCTATATAAAAACATTTTAATGCTTATAAAATAATTTCATGATTCTTCTCGTGGTTGAATTTCTTTGTATAGTTGTTTTAATAGACTCAACTCTATTTGTTAATGGAAAATATTTCCAATTTGTGTTCATGAGTATTTTATATACTTCAAAATATATTTTTGTGTCTCTCTTTGGGTGTATTTAATGTTTATCTAATATATTGGGTTTTTAAAACTATTTTTTTTTTCAGATTCATTATGATATCACGGTTATGATATAAGCTTTGAAATGAAAGTAAGTTATTATTAACATTATTAATATTAAATACTTTAATGTCATCAATAACGTAAAATTTTGTATATTTTTAAAACTAAAATTGAAATGAAAGATTTATTTTAAAAAATCTATCATCACAAACAACAATGCATGTCAAGTTAATCAGCAAAATATAAAAAAAACGCGTATTAAGTTCTAAAGTCTGTTGATTATGCATATAATAAAATTTAAACAAATTATTTAAATTAAAACAGAGTTACTTCTGTTTTGTTTAGGCGTTTGAGGTTATCTAAATGTTTATTATCGAAACGATGAAATTCTTAAATCAAGGCATGGACCGAAAGTGTCATATTCATCACTATGGTCCAATCACTAACATGGTATGCACGTCTCGTCATAAGAGTTGATAAAACTTCACAACATTACTATACCACCTACCAACTTAAAAACCTACTTATAAGAATCTATTCTCTATGGCAACTTTTCAATTGCTTAGTTCTAGTGATTCCAGTATAGAAATATATATTAAAGTAAACCATTATTGTTCAAACTGCTGTCATTAATAATGTCAGCTTAGAACATTTCGGAAAATATGTTGATTAGAATAATGGTTTAGATAAATAGTGATAATTAGGTTTATACGAAATTATGAGTAATCAAAAACAGGTTTTTTTATTAGTAATTACCTAAATTTATTTTGTAGGAAATTTTATCGTTTCTTGATTGTCTACGGATTTCATGATCTATGGGAGTAAACTGTTGCTAATATGTAGAAATTGTTAATTATATCAACATTTTAGTAAGTAACAAATCTGAAAATAAGATTAAATGATTAGGCTTTTAAATAAACATATTAATTGATACAATTATTAGACAATCAGGAATTTTTACATTTCTTGGCTATTGTCTGATTGTATGCTCATTATTGATATATTTAAATTGAAAATTAATCTTGTTCACAGACCACTGTGTATTAATAAATTGTTATTCGTGGTTAAATACAGTTATTTCGGCATAGATAAAGTTTAAGATGTAAATGTTGTAGCTCACTCAGTGAAATTGTAGTTTACTTTCTGAAATAACAAACTTGGAGGCTATATATTTGTATAGATTGTCTCACAGAAGGGAATATCAATTTCGTTGTATTAATAAAATTTAACAACTGAAAGAAGTTATCTTTCCTGATGTTTAATTGTTTTTAATGAATACCTTGCATTTTTTATCCCTGCTCGATAATATTTGGCTTGTTCACAAAAAGCAAATTTTATTTTCACATGGAGATTACATAAATGCA
Organism: Argiope bruennichi; assembly: GCF_947563725.1. Lineage (NCBI taxonomy): Eukaryota > Metazoa > Arthropoda > Arachnida > Araneae > Araneidae > Argiope > Argiope bruennichi. The sequence continues at coordinate 42,330,965 of NC_079154.1, read as the reverse complement.
TGAACATAAATATCAACACGAAGAAGAATGACAAACGAAAACTGTTAACAGAACATTAGCAGAATACAAACGAACAGCTTCTTCAGAACACAAAAATTAAATTTAAAGCACGTAGGTTTCCTCATGGGCACATTTTGTGTTAAATTTTAAATAAATATTTTCACCAATATTTTATTATACAGAATCAATGAAATAAAAATGCGATCGGTATAATGAATTTCAAGGAATTAAAATTCTCAATCATATAATTCCAATCTGCTTGCAAAAATTTATATTATAGGATCTGATCAGATGATATGAAAATGTTCTTCAAAAAATAATCAAGTAGCTTTTGACTTACAAATATTAAGTTTTCAAAGAAAATTTATTTATTGAAGATCCAATTCTTAAAATGATTTAAAGTATAGTCTCTTTACATGTTTCGTATCATGCTTTAAAGGAGAAATGCTTGTATCAAAAATTGTGCGCAGTTACACTATTAAAATTAGTTAAATTCAGATCCTGTTTGAAAGAGGCATTAAGATTATTTTATGACACTCCATATAATTGTGAATAGCTATCAGATGATTAGGATAACTCCTGATGCCATACCGATGCTCCAATATTGCGAACTTGTTCAAGATATTCAAAAAGTGAATTACGGAGACATGATATATGTTGATATATGCTCTAAAAAACCTTGCAAAATGAAGATATAAATATAAAGTTTAAATGTCTGTCTTAATATAAAATTTTATCAATAATTTACAAATGAATTATTAATAATAGCATAGTAATAATATAATAGCGTATTAAATAGTATAACAAACGAACTTAAGACTAACAAAAAGAATGAAACAAATGGCATTTTCAATGATGAACGTTTGGTTCAATGAAGCGTGTTTGGTCTAATCATTTGTAAAAAAAAAATCTGCAATCTTGTTTATATTTATTATAAGAGCAAATATTTTGAAGATAAGAGTGTTTATAAAGATAATAAAAGTTATCGTCAATTGCTTAAGGTAATGCAGAAAGTACTCTAAAAAGCTCTAAAAAAGTTCTAGATCGTATAAAATGTTTTTTTTTTCTAAATACTTGAAAGCAATAGTAGTAAAAGAATAATAATACCATTTATTAAATTTTGAAATGTTGACTGACAGAATCAGTACTTTATTTCAGGATATTCAAAAGCCATACGCTACTTTGAATATTTACAAAAATAATTGTCTCTTAATAAAAAAGTGTTATGTGAAATAATTCATAACCCAAATTATTTTCTAACTCGATCTGACTTAAATAAGATGAAACTTGAATAATTTTTTTTTAAATTTCTAATATTTCCAGAAAAAAATTTAAATAACTACAAATTTCTCGAAATAAAGAAATAATAAAAGACGAAAACAGTTGAAAACTAAATTTAAAATAGCTTTTCTTTGTTTTATTTTCAATAATATTCTAACCAAGAAAGCACTGCTTTTCCGTGGCTTTCTTTATTAACTAAAAACTCGGTGCATATTTAGTAATATATCAATTTATAATTTCATTACTGGGATAAAAATTTGGGCTGAGATTTTCTTTCGTTATTTTATTATTGTTTTATCTCACCGGATTTTAAAAATATGGTAAGAAAGTGCTTTTTAAAAAATTTATTTTAGCCAATGGAATGCAACTTCATTAACTCCGAAATAATAAATGACATAAATAATACTTCAAACCAGTGATGCATTTTTTTAGATTCCATAAAAATATATCTTTTAATGAGATTGCTTTTCATAAAAAATAAAATAGATAAAATATTCGTACGAATTTTTACTATATGAGTTCAAAAGAAAAAAATGCTTTTCAAAACATCTGACGATCGAGGAAAGTTGAACGGTAATATAGCTGTAAAAAATTAATTTTGATTAATGTGATTCTGTTAATGATTAAAAAAAATTCTACGCTTATGCTTTTGATGTGAATAGAGACAATTTTAATTCATCCCTGTTCATAAATCAATGAGCAATTATTTTTATTAAATATGAAATCTTTTCTCGTGGAATATAAAATATATGAGATGGAAATTTTTAATCTCTTTCTGGTCTCCGGTATGAAAGAAAATATCGAGAGAAGCACGTTAAAGCTTCTTACATTTGTTTAATAATAAAGTAGCTGAAAACAAAAGGTAAGCAGAAAAGAATAAGAAAGAAGAAAATAAAAAAAATACTGCTAAAGAAGCAGAGGAGAAAAAGAAGAGCATTCCCAGGAGGTTAATTAATGAAAAAGTAATTAGAAATGCTGAGCACACCAAAGATCAAGGAATATTTTATTTATTTAGTTCATTTTTTTTTCAGTCTTCTAATTTGGAATTTGAAACAAAAAAGAATTAAAATAAAAAAAAAAAAATTCTTAGTACGTGTCTTGTGTGGAAAAAGAAGAAGTGTAGGGCGAAAAAGTAGATAAATAAAAGTTTTTATTACGGCTAGCTTAAGGTGCCTACTGATAAGGTTTTTTTTTTTTCTTTACTTCGCAAATATAAGAATGTGTTAAGATATTGAATTTACTTAAGTGCAGAGTTTTCCAAAGGCAGCTTAACAACTTGGCAGTAAAGGGTCGTGATATTATTTTTAATATATGCTTATGCAAAATCAATCATTGAAACTTTTTCTGGAAATATTGTTTGAGAGAATTTTGAGCTTTAATTCCCTTAAAAGCATTTATTTCAATATGAAACTTTAAAACTTTCTAATCGGGAAAGGAGATTTAGTTAATTATGAATCGGTATGATGCTTCTAAATAGAATTATGTTTGCTTTCATTCTGATGGTAAGAAAACGGGGAGTTTAAAAATATATATATAATCAAACCAAATAAATATCTCTGCTAGAGTATTATATATATATTTGTTTTATTATCATTTGTCACATATTATTTGCTTTTTGAAATATTTCAATGCAAAAGGTATTATAAGTATATTAATATTTTCAAGGACAATGCATTAAATTATGTTTGAGATTTTTAATTTCTGATATATATATATATATATATATATATATATATATATATATATATATATATTTGATTCTCAATCTATAAATGCCTTGTGTGCCAACAAGTATACCACAAGGCTCACAAATGTAAGTCAGTACACAATTGATAGTAGAATAAATTTCAAATATAAGTACGAAAGCACAAATGCAAAAAAAAAGTGGAAACAAAACACACACACACAAATAAAAATAAAAATAAAACAAAATTTCTTCCATACTAACAGAAACAGACAGTGAATGATATAAAACAATTGACTAAGCATGATCAAATAAAAATAAAATATTCAAAATGTAAATACAAAAGCAATAAAATATTACAGGTATATAATACAGGTAAAAATATTGCAGGTTATTACAGGTATATATGCAAATATATACAAAAACACAGAATTAAAGTCTAAATAACATGGGGGGTTGGGTTCTATTAATATATGTACAAAAGGGAATGAAAGATGAATTATTCTGTAAAAGGGCAGATAAATGAGGAGGCCAAACTATATTGTTTTTTAGAAGGCAGTTCCTGAGTTAATTCTTCCGAGAATAAATTTTTTGCATTCAAATATAAAATCTTTGCATCCTGAATTACACCACTGTAGCACGAACATTGTAACAGAGTGAAACTGAAACATAGAAAAAAAAAATAGACCGAAAATGTTTGTCCTTTTATTTGCATGATTATTCTGCCTATTATTATTACTAAAAAGAGAGATAATTATTATTTTATTGCAATAAATGTTTGAGAAAGGAATCTAAATAGTTTGATTGAAATAGATGAGGAAGAATATAGCATTGTTTACGACACAAATAACAAAGAAAATATTTAAAAAATAATATGCTTGGATGAAGGCTATTTTCCATATATTCTACTGAAAATCAAGGTGTTAAAAATTGCAATAATAATACGCACCTTACGGCTTACTTTTGACAAAATGGCATTTTTTAAATCTAAAATCTCAAAATAATTCTAGTTGAAGTTGCAGCAGAAAAATAATTACTTTAAATTTTCGTCTGGAATACTAATTTAATTATTTGAAAGCAAATAAATATTATAGTAATGTCAAAGGCATGCTACAAATTCAGCATCAACGGAGACAGTAGGAAAAAATTGCGCATTATATAATATACTGCTTCTCTATATACATACATCATTTACCATAATATATTAGCAAAATATAACCACACAATTTTAAAATTAAAAAAAAAAAAACACATTCTCATGTTTTTGTTTACGAATCTAATAAAGCAAGCGATTAATAAATTTCTATTTTCTTTTTGTTTTCATATTAAAAAATGCTGGCAAGTAAGATATCTGAATTATTATTTCCATTTTCATTTTAAACCTTTAAGCGAACAAATTTAACTTCATTTATTTCACGAGGAGAAAGTTCCTGTTAAGAAATCTTGCAACCTTACAGAAAAGTTCAAGTGAACACCACTCCATATTCAGCAATTTCCCTTCAAAATTCAAATATCTTGGCGTTGTTTCCTTTAACCCTTATGCTCTTTGCATATCTCATAATACTTCAACAGGTTATTTGAAAGTTGAATTAATTTCCATGTTTGTTGGTATGTTAGGTGAAAGTATTCAGCGGTCAAATTCGAATTTCCTCGGTGAAAATAAAGCAGTGATGTTTAGTAGAGTTGAAATTACAATGGTTAGAACAATTGCAAATGTCGCATTTCATAATGTACCACGGACAAATTCTTTGAGTATTTAAATTCTCACCATTCTCTGGGAGTAATTTTGAATGCATAAATTGCTTTTAATCGGCAGATGCTCTTGTATGCTTCCTTGAAAATGTAATAATTGTTTCCCAAAACATAATTAATTTTAGATGCGTTAATATCAGAAAATTATTCATTTCCTTACTGGCATATGTTTGATTTTATTTTAATTAATTTGTTTCACAAAGTTTCTAGATAAACATTGGCAATGAAAGGCATAAGAATTAATTTCATGCGAATTTAATTCTCCATTAAAATTTTGTAGCAATCATGCAGTTTTCATAATTTTATAAACTTTTATTAATACATTTGTGTGATATGTCATCATATTGTATATTTATATTTTCATTATAGTATTTTGATGATATCTGAATTTCAATTAATCTGATATGATAGGGTGGTCCCTTTTCCTTAATCCTACCTGGTTTGATGGATTGATGATATCTGCGTCTCTTAGAACACAAAAATCTTTGAGATATATGTAAAAGTATTTAAAAAACCTATTTAAATGAATTTTAAGAATATTTTAACTAAGAAAGCATAATGAAATAAAAATTTCAATATGCATTCTTTTTATTTGAAGAATTATTATGCATGTCAATTATATTGATATCATTATACTAAAGAATTTAAAAATGATATTTGATCGGAATTATATTTAAGTATTTATTGCGGGAAAATTCCCAAAACTCGCTCGTGCTCCAATTAATTAATATTTTAATTAAAGTTTTTAAAAATATCCCCGACAGGCACATTTCAATTTTCCAAAATTTTATTTATATCAAGTTTGATAGTTCTAGATCAGACTGCCTGTATTAATGAACATATGTATACATTCCCCTTTATTAGCAGTAGAGATAGTCATTTTCATAGAAATTTCAAACAGTTATATTTTAAAATCTAGTATCTTAAATCATATTTATTTCAGATATAATTTAAAATTTTAGAATAGTTTTAAAGCATTTGTATATTAATATTAAATAGTGTGATAAATATTGTCAACATTTTGATTCTGTTATTAATGTTGGAGATTCCAATTTGTGTATACTTTTCCATATCATTTACGTGGATAAATATTTTTCCCAGAATACTGTATATGATGAGTGTAACATCGGACAGAAGTAAATTAATTAATTAAGAATGAAACTAAATAAAATTGAGTATTTTTTAATATTAACATGTTTAGTTAAATTAATGTATATTTATTCTTTAAAGAGGTGCAAGGTGCTTAAAGAACTTTTGAATTCTTTAATGCCACATTCATTATTGAATAAGAAAAAAAGAATTAAGCTTAAATAATTTTTTCTCTCTAATTTCTAAACAATTTATTTCTATGTAAATAATAGGAAAAATCTTTTATCATAATTCTTTCTTAAACGGTAGAATATGCTTTTGGTTTAAATTCAAAGCTTAGGAATGAAAGAAAAAAAAATAACATATCCTACCGATTATTTTTAGCTTAAAGAATGGCAAACGATACTTATCGATTGCAAAGTACAGATAAAGTAGATCTTCTTTAAGTTGTTCTAAAAACAGAAGTTGATTTTCTAAGGTTACGTTAGAACGTACGTTAGTTACCATACCACTGGAATTATTCTTTCTTATAACTTATATTTATTTATAATTTTTTTCTCACTAATTTCTAAACAATTTATTTCGATGCACTGGAATCACCCTTTCTTATAACTTAGATTTACTTATAAATCTTTTTTTCTCACTAATTTCTAAACAATTTATTTCGATGCAAGAGTTTAAAAAAACCTTTCCTTACAATTCTAGAAACAGAGGTTGGTTTTCTAATGTAAAGTTAGAACTTATGTTCCCATATCACTGGAATCTCCCTTTCTTATAACTTAGATTTACTTATAAATCTTTTTTCTCACTAATTTCTAAACAATTTATTTCGATGTAAGAGTTAATAAAAATATTTCCTCATAGTTCTAGAAACAGAGGTTGGTTTTCTAATGTAACGTTAGAACTTATGCTCCCATATCACTGGAATCTCCCTTTCTTATAACTTAGATTTACTTATAAATCTTTTTTTTCCACTAATTTCTAAACAATTTATTTCGAAGTAAGAGTTAATAAAAATATTTCCTTATAATTCTAGAAACAGAGGTTGGTTTTCTAATGTTACGTTAGAACTTATGTTCCCATATCATTGGAATCTCCCTTTCTTATAATATACATTTACTTATAATTTTTTCACATTAATTTTTAAGCAATTTATTTAATAGGAATTAAAAAAAAAACCTTTACTTATAATACTTTTCTAAAAGATAGAATATGCTTTTGGCGTGAACTTAAAGCTTATGAATAAAAGAAAAAATAACATGTCCCGCCGATTATTTTTAGCTTAAAGAATGGTAAGCGATACTTAGCGATAGCAAAGTACAGAGAAAGGAATTTGATGGTCTTTGTAGTCTTACTTAACGAGAAGAATCTTCTCTAAGTTGTTTTAGGAACAGCGGTCGGTTTTCTAAGGTTACGTTGGAACTTATGTTCCCATATCACTGGAAACTCCCTTTCTTATAACTTACATTTTCGTTATCAAGACTTTAAAAGGAATGATTTTACTTTCTTTATATTGGAATGGAGCATGAATCTGGTACTAGATTTATAATTCTGTTGAAGTTCCACAAATGTTCTTTGTGTACGAACATAAATAAATGATGAAGAAGAGGGATAACAGACCAGAACTGGGGAAGAATATATTCTTTGAATCCGCCTTTGGCTTTTTATTGATCGAGGCAGAATGGATTGCCAAAGGGTAAAATACGATGTTTGCAGTTTGCAATATAATGTATCATTCTTATTTGAAATTATGGAGTTCTTTCTTTTGAATAGTTAGATGTATTTTTGAAATACATTTTCTCTCGGAGTTCCTTTCAATGCAAATATTTTTTGAAATATTTATGCTGTAGTTTCCATATATTGTTTATTTGAGTCACTTTTATTTTCATACTCAATTGAAAGTGTCAACAACATCCCTCAGAAGTATACAAATATTGAGCGAACTGAATGATACTAAACAATATTAGCAATATTGTATAATATTGTTGAATATAGCATAATATAACAACTTTGTGCTATATGGGTCACAATTATTTCTTCAATCAATAAATATATAATATTCTTTACGTCTTACTTTAGTCTAAGTATTATATAAGAAATAAAACTGTGCAATAATTTAAAGAAAATTAGGTCACAATTAAAATGATTTGGATATTTTAATCTAAGTTCGCCAATTCTATTTGTTAGAATAATAAACAAAAGAGTAGCTGAGCTCATGATGTTAATATAGATTCCCATATATTTTTAATTTCCTTGATTTGTTAGTATTTTCTGATGCTTGATTATAGTCAACAGGCGAATTACTTTTATATTAATATAGCCCTTTAAGAAATAAAATTTGCGGGATAAAAATTCTAGAAGATCTGCTGTAACAAAAATAGAAATTTTACAAAAAAGAAGATTATATTAAACATATCATGTTAAAAAATTGAAAACCTAAGTTTAACAATGAAATTAAATATATTCTGACAGGATATAGTATTTTCAATCTAATTCAAAATAATATTTCATTTTTCAAACGCGTTAATGAGAAGGGGATGCATGCGTACTAAACAAAAAAAAAAGCAAGATGATTAAAAAAAAAAAAAAATCTTCAAAAAAACAGAAGAAATAAACCACACAACAGGAATATTGAAATTTAATTACTTCGTAAATTTGTTTAAAATAGTGAAAAAATTGGAAGGGTTAAATCACACAACAGAAGTATTAAAATTTAATTTTTCAAATTGTTTAAATTTTCGAATGGGTATCAATATAATTCTAATTTTTCAATAAGCAGTCCTTGACAACTATCTAAATATCACCTCAATCACCATTTTGAAAACATCAAACTTTAAATTATAAACCAACCTTAATAACTTTAATCTTTAAATTAAAGTCTAACGAAGAAATAAGAAAATTCTTTTCATTTATTCCAATGAATCTCAAATGCAATATTTGTGGAATATTTTTTATATCCATTATATTTCCAGCAAATATTAATAAAGCAATTGAATTGAAATTTGTAAATAAAGTTAGCTAAAAAATTTTGATCTATAAATCGTTATTTGCATATATTGGCTGGTGTGAGAAATTACTAGCTAAAAGATATATAACAGATCTCGAAAAACTACAATTAAAAAAAAAAAAAATCAGAATTTATTTCAAAACATAAAGTAAAAATTTTTGAGTTCCCAAAAGAATTGCGAAACTTCTTTCCTTGAAAAGAGATATCTGAGTTTCATTAAAATTTGTAATTATCTTGCCTAAAGCGAAAGAGCTACATTTCTTCTTCCAACACTACAATCGGGCTTGAAACTTTTAAAATATGCTACTGCAAGAAATTTAATAATGCTTGCAGTCATTTATCTGTTCAATATATAACATCAATTATGTTGAAGATTTAATGGTAAAAACCGTTACAAGAAAAAAAGAAATCACTCGAATTTTGCTGACTCTTAACATTTAAACATAACCCCAAGGATATTTAATTTTTACTACTGTACAATGAAAAGTGCAATTGGAAGTCGTTTTTTTCATGCAGTTTCGATTTAGTTTTTAGATCTCATATAAAAAAAATATTGTTTAGAATTCTCATTAATAATGCATTTAAAACTGTATGCAATTTAAAATTACTATGAAATTTTATCCCTCTGAATTAGAAGATTACATTTTTCAATACATTAAGATTGCCATTTCAGAACATTCAGAATGTTTTAAGGAAATAGTTCCGATTTATTTTTTGCTTCTTGTTAGTATATAAAAATTTCCTCTAGGTAAATTTGAAGGCAAAGGTAGATTCCTTTTAATTTTAGTTATTATATGGGTACATGTATATATTATTGGTGTTAGAAACAGGTAAAATTAGGGTTTGAAAATCACTTTTCAGTACTTCTAAGATACCGCAGTTATCGAAAAGCTTTAAATTTAAAAGTCATTCGTCTTAATGAAGCTCTAATTTAGCACATTAGTATAAAGAAAGAACAACGCAAATAATAGATTACAGTTAAATCAAAATTCATGCCTAGAATCAAAATTCAGTTAGAATCAAAAGCATATATTTTCATTTTACTTTTCGATTTTGTTTGAATTGGATGCAGTTGTACATTAGGAAATGAAATCCAAGCTATATATTTTCAGATATAATGGCTTCACAAACGTTCTTAGAAAATTCTTAACACTGTATTTTATCAGAACTAGCTAATTTATCATAAACAGCATTTTGCGCAACGGATTAGAATTATGTTTATTTCTATGCCTTCTTTAAATAAATTTTTGATTAGTAAATCCGCAATCAATGGAATTGTAACGATCGAATAACATTATCTAATCATCCCGTTCACATCGATGGAATTATCAAATTCTGTCTGTTTTAAACCAGGGCTTTTCTTGCCCGAACATCAGGATTAAAAGCTTCCAGTTTGTGCAGTTGCATATACCTCGCAATTAGAAATAACGTATCGGCAGACAAGTTATATAATTTATTATTTTGCTGCTTTTCAACAACAACAACAAAACAACAAAAAACTGTCATCCACTTTCAGCATGTATTTTTATTTCAATGTGTTTTTACTTCTAATAATATTACATGTGGAAAGATTATTTCCATTGTTTTCTGATTAAAAAGGATTTTTGTTACTCATGGACTTTTTAATAGAATAATTTTCTGATTATAAAATATTATTTTGAATCTTCTGTCGTATTAATGAGATATTATATATATATATATATATATATATATATATATATATATATATATATATATAAGCATTTTTTTTAATAAAGACAGTTCCCTATATTGCTACCGAAAAAGTCATTTCATGAGCATAGAAAATCGAAATGGAATTTGAAGATAACATATTTATTGGGGATCTAAGTAGAAAAATTTCTTTCAGTTATTATTTACTTGAGTATCTTGCATGAAGATTTTTTGTATTGATTTTATTACATGATATTCAGATTTTGAAACACTATGTTGAGTTTTGACATTTTGTAATGTGTTTGAAACATTATGTTATTGTAACATTAACAGAATGGATAGTTTATACAAGATACCCTCTATTATATTACAAATATTTATGCCTGACATTTTTTTAAACATTAACAAAAATTTGAATAAATATCGAATTCTAAATTAGTTCTGTTCTTAAATCATTCCTGAGTTTTCACAATATTAATTATTTTTTGTCAAATATGGATGGCATTTATTTGATTGCTTTGGAAATTTTTCATCAAAACAATATAAAAATATATAAAAAATTTGATTTTAAAATTTCGAATCTCTACTAAACCAAGAGAAAAACTAAAATTATTGAAATTTAAGGAAATATCGCATATCGACTAACGTTTAAAAAAAAGCATATATTTTTTAATAGCTTTGTTAATCTAATTTGGCAAACGAAAATGGGTTATAAAAGAGCCCATTTGGATTACTATATGCTAATGGAAGTAAGTCCGATCTCTTACCGCTTGGAAATTATGGAGCATAAAATATATTATCAATAGGAATAGAATCCTAATTTTAATTATATGTAGTAGATCTACCAGTAAATAGAGCACTTATTTTGAAAAAGCATAACACATCATATGAAATTAAACCATAGTCATTAGGATACATGGATTTAACTCTTAGCTACAAGTGCCGAAACCTTGGAAAAAGGCAAATTTGAATTGCCGCCAAATTCTTGATTATTGAATACCACAGATATGGATATAGCTACAATAAGTGATATTTAGCAAAAATTTATAATCACCTTTTTCATGGGCTTACAACAACACATAATTGTTCGAGTTCAGAAAAGTCCATCATTTGCTCTAAATCATTGAAATCGCCGTTTACCAAAAGTGAAAGAAAAAAAATCTCTAAGGACCATTCTCGCTTTTGATTTGATTTTATTTTTTATCCTAAGACTTATATTTCAGCTTAGGTTAAAGAGAGTAAATTTTAAATGCCGAATTTGAAAGATAACATTTTTATTAACTTATAAATATAATGAAAAACACCCAACACAAATCCATATATTCTCAAAAGTTCATATTGATGGATTTCCATACATTTCATTTATCCACCATCCTTTCATATGTGGTCATATCGAGGAATTTCTATTTCAAATAACACCAATTTTAGTATTGTTTTGGAAACGAAAGATTATATATTTACAGAGCTATAATGATTATCGTTTAATGTTGGCTCAGTTAAAACCTGATGAAACAGACATATAATAACTTTGACAGATCGTCAATTTTCTATACTTATAGATCATTTTTAAATTCTAATTTTCTAATGAAATGAAATATATATATATATATATATATATATATATATATGTGCGCGCGCGTGTGTGTGTGTGTGTGTGTGTGTATGTGTGTGTGTATGTGTGTGTGTGTGTGTTAAATTTGACAAATCGCCAAGGTTTCGAAGCATATATATCAGTTTTCAATTCAAATGCCCTGATGAAATGAGCAAATATGGGTTAAATTTGACAAATCACCAGGATTTTGATGCTTATGGATAAGTTTTAAATTCAAATATCCTGATGAAATTAGTGCCATCTTAATGGTTTCTGCCTGCGTATTCAACATGTATGTTTATTTTATGTGTAGGTCCTTCACAAACTATTTAAATTAGGATTTATGCCGACTTTTAGCATATTCATTTGGTCCGCCGTAACTTGCAAATGGTAAAATATAGGAGCTAGGGAAATCATATGGTTTTATGTTCCTCGTGGGAGCTTATATCACCTTTCTTCGTTTGGAAGATTAGGTCAAATTATGTATGTATATATTGTATATTGAAAAATAGTGTGTTTTAATACAAGATGATACTGAATATGAGCCAAGACAATTCAAACAATTTGTGTAACTATTCTGCTTGAAAGAGATAGAATTTTCCGTTGTTCTGTAACATATTGCCCGATTGTTAACAAATATTGTATTCACGATTAAGATATGGCTTAGTAAAAAGAGTAAGCTGATAACAAAAAATGATTGAAAATAGACTGAATATCGAATGCAAAAATTGTAGGAAAAGTGAAATCATGGTTTGAAATCAGAAAGCTGAAACTTCTGTGGCTAATCGTAAGAAATATGTATGAGAAAACGTTGCATTTTTTGAAATCATTTAGATCGTCCGACACTATTTGAAACTTACATTTGTTCTCTTGTATCAAAAGATCTAACAACGATTGGAAAGTCAGCATGTGCTAATAACATAAACTAGTTCTTTCAATAATAATTTGCTACACATTCGTGAGATTAGTAAATACTGTAGTGTGAAATCTTTTAGACTTTTTGATATTTGAAAACAAAATTTTCTTTTCTGATTCAAATTTTCCATCTACCCGTGGAGGACATTAATAGAATGCTCGAAACTAAAATCAGTTTCTCGTACTTTGAAATTCAAAACCGTTACTTTACAGAATTATTCTATAATTCATTATACATTTGTTATGATGTTCAAAGAATTATAGAATTAAAATTAGCTATATAGAATTGATAGAATGCAATAGAAAATTTTCTAATTTTTCAATCTTGTCTTGGCTCATATTACAGTATCATCTTGTATTAAAACACACTATTTTTCCATATACAATATATACATATATAAGAGCGCTTATATTGAAAATAATGGCTGATGTGTCACCGGAAATGACAGTTACAGCATATATGCTTGTCGTTTGCTGTTGATCTTTACTAAGGGAACGGATTAATATTTAACAATAAAATCTTTTATGTTATGTATATGCATATTAACGGAATTTCAGAAACATTTTATCAGTTTTTCTTTTTTTCAAAATTTCTACTTGCCCTTACAGTCTTAAGTTTTATGGAAAGGCGTTGTGGAAAATAAACTCCTTATTAGGGTAGTTAAATTTTCGATAGTTTTATTACAATAGGAATTCCAGAATTTTAACTGTCAAGCAGAGCAAACCAAAGGTCTAAAACCTGCATTCTTCTGTGTTAAGTCCAAATAAAGTGAGTTCTGGATAATCAACTCATCCAATACCAAAAAGTTCTTTATTGCTTTTGGAATGGAATTTGTAGTGTTTTTAACTGAATTCAACAAATGATTTTCAAAATGTACACCATTTTTTTTTAGTAAGGCTAGATAATTAACTTAAATAGGCCGATAAACTGAGGACCAAGCAGTGACACTGGGGGTTCCATGTTAGGCTGACTACCTAACCGGGATATATGTCCACCCCAGCGCCCTCTGTCAAGAAAGCAGATATGGGCACGATAGGCCCACACGGGCTGTCTTGCCACTGAGTTTAGTCTAGATAACTAATTACGCAACATTTTCTTAATAGTTCCTGATACAAATTACTTTGCCTCATATTTTCAAAGAAAAGTCTTTTGAATAGGTTTTAGTTATTACTTTAAAAAAAATTGAAACTTAGGAAACAAAATTTTAAATAAATCTTCACAAACGCTAAATATAACCATTGGTAATCAATAAAACATGTTACAGAACTGAAGCATATATAATTATATTGAAATCCATTTGGAAAGTTGATATGCCTGGCTGTTAGTTTTCCAAGAAGTATTCTCAAAAGATTGCCTCTTCCTCTTAAAAGCACATTAGCCCGAATATGATGAAAGGTTATATGTTCTTATGAAATAGTCTTTCATTTCCATTTCACATAATAACATTTAATTTTAAGAGCATTATGAAATAATAATTGTAGGAAAGAAAATTAAAATATGCTTTTAGCTTATATCTAAAATATTAGCTTAGACATCATTATAATATTTTTATCTTTAAAGAAAATATCAGTCTCATCACATTTTGTTTCTTTAGTACAAAACTGACAACATATTTTCTTACTAGATGCAGTTTTTTTTTTAATTCGTTTTATAGATGTAATATCCATTAGAGTTATTAGCTGATTCTTGAATGTTATATTTCATGAAATAGTTTTTCATTTCCATTTCGTATAATAACATTAAATTTTAAGAGCATTATGAAATGATAATTACAGGAAAGAAAATTAAAATATGTTTTTAGCTTATAGCTAAAATAATAGCTTAACTATCAATATAATAATTTTATCTTTATAAAAAAATGTCAATCTCATCACATTTTGTTTCTTTTGTACAAAAAAGGCAACATGTTTCCCTGCTTTATGCAAAAATAATATATTTTTTTTCCATTTGATTTATAGATGTAAAATCAAGTGAAGTCTTTAGTTGATTCTTCCATGTCCCATAAAGTTGTTTCCTTTATCCCTAAGCCTCAGTTATCTTGGAAAAAGTAAACGAAGTGTTTTCCACGGAAGACTTCATCAAAAGCAATGTGGCGTCTATTCATTCCTAGGACGGAATGCACGTCTGACTTGGAGCAAAGCAAATCAAGGAAGGCTTTCGTGCGATAGACAACAATAGACCGAATGCAACATCTTTGGAGTAGGCACGCCCAAGCTGAATGACAATTTCTTTACTCAATCAATGGCTTTTTCCAAATCTCTGGAATAAGAATAAAGAAAAGGAAGGAACACAGGAGAAAGAAAAACAAACCTCCGCTAGTTTTGCCGACAAAAGAAGACAATTTTTCATTTCTCTTTGAAGAAAAATCATGTGATTGATTGCTCAATCTGCAATACATTCGGAGAAAATGCCATGTAGTATGCAAACAAAGGAACTAAATATTCTCTTTTTCCTTACAATAAATTGCCTTCTTTATTTATTCCTTTACATAATTAACTTTGCATTATTTTTTCCTTTTTCTGTGATGTGTAGGAGGTATTTATGAACGAAAATTAATAATTGGTATTAAAGGAAAACAATACATTTTTAAACACATATTTATACATAATTTTGTTCTGAATTTTTTTCCAAAACATTGTTTTGATATATATTATTTTTGCTCAAGAAATAAAATGGGATTTTTATATTGTCTTGCTTAAAAACCAAATGATTTATCTTATAAAGAAAATCACAAAAACAAATACTAAAAAAGGAAATTCATTTCAATTATTTTATTTTGAAAATGTAATTATTTGAAATAGATTACTGTTTTAGAACTGATATTTTGAAAGTGTTGTTAATTTGTATAATGTGTGTATTTTATAAGCTCAATTTACCAGATTTACTTGGAATACTTAATTTCATATTAAAAATGAAGAATATTTTTGTCATTAAATCGGAGTATTAAAAGCTGGTATCTTTCAGTTACTTTTCAAGGTGCGATAACAAATGATATAATTAGAATTTCTTTATATAGTTAATAGAAAAAATGTGCATTTAAATATGTAGATATTTGCATTTTAAATACAATGAAAACATTTAAAAATACAACACTGCATATTTTGAAATGTATATGCATTGAAATTTAAGACACGGAATTATACAAATTAATGAAAATTTAATGTTATTTATTATTAGGGAAGAATTTAGAAGTATTAGTTGTCAATGGTCCAAATTAAATGAAGTATACTTCCCAATTTTTATTATATAATCTATGCTAGCTAAGTTTTCAGAAATAAAATTTTAATGCATTTAAATATATTCATTTAACATTATGATAGTTGTAAACAGTTATTAAGGGGAAAACAGTAGAATATATTCATAATATTGAAAAAAAATTTAGTAGCACAAAAAATACAATTATCGTACATACTAGACAATTTGCTATAATATAGTCCATCAATTAATTTTATTACTAATATTGTTATTGTAAACTATATTATACTATGCATAACTCATTAGTATGAAATGCCCTATGATTTTTTTTTCTTCTGCCGGTTAAAATGTTATTTAACACTTTGTTTGCCACGTGACTTGCCTGTGATTCGCATCCATTATTCATTTAGCTGACATTAATTATTTAGAAGATAATTTCTCTGCTACAGATAAAAAGTAGAAAAGAATAGGCCATCAAATTAGGTAGGTCATCCGAATTATAGATATAAACAATGGTAGAGGAGAGGGCAGATTAACTGTAAAATTTCTTATATGTCTTCTTCACATTATTGTTGTTTAAAAATTTAGATCGAATGTAATAATTTGACTTAGGAGTGCTGTCAATTACCGTACATTCTAAATAATTCTTATAGCATAATCTATGAATTATTATCATATAATATGAATACTATATAATGTATTATAATATACATAATTCATTAGTACTAGGTGCTCGATTATTTTTTCTCAAAAGTAAAATTCATTTTCTTGTTAAAATGCCTTTGGCTGTACTTTGTATAAAAACACTTTAATAAAACGTTTTTATACTTTGTATTAAAACGTTGTACTTTGTATAAAAACCCTTTGGTTGCGACTTGACATGTCTATGATTCACATCCAATCTCTGATTCGTTCACATCAATTATCTGATTAAATGATAAATTTTCTACTACAGATAAGAGATAAAAAAGAATAAATCATCAAATTAGACACGTGGTCCGAATCACAGATGTAAACAATGGCACTAATTGTAAACTTGTTTATATATTTCATTCACATTATTGTTGCTTAAGAATTTATACCGAATATAATGATTTGACTTTTAAGTGCTGTCAATTACCATATATACTAGATAGTCTTTTTCAGTATAGTCCATCAATTGCTGTTATATTATATGATATTGTAAACTGTATTATACAATATATAATTTATTAATATAATGTACCCTATTATTTTTTTAAAGTAAAATTCATTTTCTGGTTAAAATGATATTTAACACCTTGACTGCCACGTGACCTGTCTATGAATCACATACATTCTTTAATTAATTCATATCAATGATCTAATTAGATGTTGAATTATTCTACGGCAAATAGGAAGTAAAGAAAAAGAGGTCATCATATTAGATAGGTGGTCTGAATCACAGGCGTAAACAATGGCAGAGAACACGTTAATTGTAAAGTTATTTATATATTTTCTTCACATTATTGCTGTCTGAGAATATATATGGAATGCAATAATTTGATCATGATGAATGTAATGATTTATATCGAATGTAAGAGCTGCCAAAGGGAATATCGCAATGATTTCTTAACAAAAACTCTGTGATATCGTTCGGTCAAATTTGCTAACTATAGTGTTATAACAGAGGGCGTCTAAATATACATCTTTATAGTTTTATGATATTTAATACTTCGACTGCTGCTGGAATTGCCTGTGTGACTTTTAAATGCTATCAAATAACGTACATACTAGATAATTTTTTATAATATTACCAAGTTATTGTTATATAATATGATACTGTAAACTGTATTTTAATATGCGTAACTCATTAGTACGAAGTTCTCTATTATATTTTTTCTTAAAAGTAAATTTAATTTGCTGGTTAAAATGATATTTAACACGTAAGTTTCTGCGTGACCTGTCTATGATTCTCATCCATGAATCTGAATTAGTTCGCACCAATAAGTTATCTAATTGGATGATAAATTTCTTTATAACAGATAGGAGGTAGAAAAAAAAGTCATCAAATTAGATAGGAGGTCCAAATCGCAGGCATAAACTTTGGCATTAGTTGTAAAGTTTCTTTAATATATTGTTAATATATTTTCTTCACGTTATTTTTGATTAAGAATTTAGATTGAATGTAATTATATGTCTTTTAAGTTCTGTCAAAGAAAATATCGGAATGATTTCTTGACATGAAAACTGTCATATTTTTCGATCAAATATGCAAACAATAGCGTTACGACAGATGGCCTTCAAATACATTTTTTATGCTCCCAAATTAGATTAAGACACTTAATTCTCAGTATGCCTGCTTTTCAGCATATATATAAAGGCAGACGCAAACCTTTAATAGATATTATGGAACAAACCTTTACTAGATACCAAATAGTTACTTCTAAAGAAATACTAAACTGCCGTCCTAATGATGAATATGAGTACGAAATTAAATTATGCTTTATTTCAGCGGATGCCCGGAAAGACTGGAAATAACCTATCAATGTGCCTCCGAATACAAGGCATTATTTTCGTTCGCTTGATTATTGGTTCACTCAATCATATATGCGGATAAGCAATTTCGATTAATCCAATTCCCTTCTATGACTTGGGCGAAATATTCAAGGCAGTATTTCATCCATTATTCCGCCCGAAGGGACAGGTCCGCTGACTTGTCGTGGCTTAGCCGTAACCCTCTCCAATCTGTCTTGCCTGAAATGGTTTCTACGGGGATTTTGCTGCTTTATCTGATTCTTTCCATTCATCTTTAGGGAAGGTGGGAATGTCAGGGACCTTATGTTGTGGCATCACATTTTAATATTAAAAGAGATTTATTATGTTAATATAGCAATACCAAATGGTACCATGCATGGAAGAAATACTGAAGAGGTTTATCCTGATGACGAAAGCATAATAATACGGTTATTAAAATTAGATTTCATTTCCAATCGCTGCATCCGGTTTTAATTGGTATATACCTTTATAATCGCATCAAGCTCCAAGCTTTCTGAGGATTAACAGCTCTTCAGTGTAACTATGTTTCAAAAATAGGAAATTTCGAAAGATATTAATTTAAATGTTTATAATTTCGTTATTTATCTTAGATATAACAAGTAACCTTAGTTCTTTAAATCCATCAGGTACGTGGTGATATCAAGAAATGAATTATCTAAGTGTGCAAACAGGTTGTTAATAATAGGTAATTGGGATCTTGACTTATTAGCATCAAATAATTCTTAGATTACTCGAGAAACATTAAGCTCAGAAATGCTCTGTACATTACACTACTAATTAAAATATAATCCTTAATTAATTTATTTGGACTATTTCACTACTCGCTGCTAATTGAGGAGGATTATCTTACTGAAATCACAGGTGCTAAAGCATCATATTCTTTCGTTTCACAAAATGTGTGCCATAAAATCATTAATTTTCCTCGCTTTGCTTAGATAATGTTATTTTGTAGAAAGCTGGATTCCGTTGCTACATTGTATTTTCTCCAAAAACCTGAATATTTTTATTATATTTGGTATGGAGAGGAAAGAGTATTATCAAGAGCACATGGAAGATAAAGTTTTCTTTCTAATGATACGTAAATGAGAGGAAAACATTTTCTTATTACTTTGTCATTAGCATCGTTTTATGAAGATATTTGAACTTTTGTTTGGCCTCATCTAAAGAATATATTTGCAACGTGTTAGTACGACAATCTAATATTTAATTTTGTATGAAACATATACATTAGAACAGGAACTTTCCTAGATAATGAAATGCAGAATGATAATGCAGATGATTTTTTTCGGCAATGAAGAACGCCTTGAACATTAATAAATCTTAAATAAGATCTGCTCAAAAACAAGAATTTTTAAGAGAGAGCTTTAAAGTACTGACCTATTAATCTCATTTAACACTAGGTTTACCAAGGGGTCATTTTGATTCCTCTGAGAAAAATTTTCGTTAATTTTCTTCAAGGGTAATTATTGCCATATTTTATGAGAATATTTTAATTAATTTTTACTTAGATTTACAAGGCATATAATCAAAAATGTTATCTTTCTCTTTTTTTAGTTTCGAAGGAATTTATATAGTATACCTCCTTTTACCGAAGCGTTCATTTTGACCATTCGAATAAATATTGTTGAGAATGCATATATTTATACTTAAGTATGTAACGACTTGATAGAGAGGCATATAGATATAGGTATAAATATAGAAATAAGTATGTTTTAGTAAAATGTGTGTATATAAGAAGCAAGAAGACGAAGCCGAAAGACAGTCAGATAGAAGCTATTATAGATTGTAAGAAGACGAGTGAGTGAATGCTTTTGTAGAAGAATAGATGATCTTGAAGATTAGAAATCGATAATTAATTAGATAATAATTAGATTAATAGATAATCGAATTAGATAATAGAACTTTAAGATTAGAAAATAAACAGTTTTTTAGTAAATAAACATACAGGAACTGCTTTTTCATTACACCACACCTCAACAAATATATTGAAAATATAAAACATTTTCTACTTTAACTTCATAATAGATAGGTTAATTTATATTTTTTCTAATTAAATACCGAACTGGCCATTTTGACCCTTTTGTTAGAAATAGGTATATGCCAACTCATGGTAAACCTAGTGTTAAATCCTAGTGTCAATCAACTGGAAAAAAGCTTCAAAAATACATATTCCCGCAAGACTAAGTTGAGTAAAAATGTTAAATTCAAGTCAAAGATTTATATTTCGTAATTATTGTTCACCAATACTATGCAAAGATATTTGAACTTTACTCAAAGTCCACAATTTAATGGGGAGATAAGGTTAAAAGATATTTTTTAGACAGTATGTGAAAAAATTTCGAGGGAAGCTCTCTTACTGGATTAAAAATGGTTTTAATGGATTAAATCTGATAGCCAAACCACTATTAAAGATCTCGAAACTGAGTGCCTTCGATATCAACCGTTAATCTTCATTGTGTGTGTGTGTGTGTGTGTGTGTTTGAGTGTGTGTGTCTGTGTGTGTGTGTCTGTGTGTGTGTCTGTGTGTGTGTGTCTGTGTGTGCGTGCTTGCATGTGTGTGTGTGTGTTGTGAAAGTGTAAATCAGAGTTTATATTCGAAAGAGACTGTTGAAGGTCTGAAATTCAGCAGAATCTTACATCATTGACTTGTGACTTGCATATGCATAGAATTCAAACCAATTTTGGTCTTATTTTCTAACTGTTGTACAAAACTTTAGTTGTATTATAGTCATAAGCTACAAATAAGCTCAAACAATAATATAAAACATATCGTAACAAGTCGTAAGTCTGTTAATTTGAAATTTTGTATTTTTAAAAATAAATTTTAAGTATGACTTAAAGTTAAATTACTTAAAAGTATGGAAGAAATGGAGGAAAGTTATTAAAAATCTAAAAAAAAGGAGAGAGTGACACATTCCAATAACTGAAGATAAGATAGAAACGGGTTATAAATAGAAAAGTAATTTATTCTAAGAAATTAGGGATAGATATTAAAGTTCAAATTCTTTCTAAGTAAACCATATAAATATCCTACAATGAAAACATGAAGAATTGCTGAGAATCTCAATAACCAAAACATCTGCTCGTTGGAGACAATAAAAATAAAAATTCATTTAGCGTCTTCGAAAGAAAAAATATTATTTCTTTCAAGAAAGATTATTAGTTCCGCATCGAAAGATTATGGCTTGGATCTTCATTACTTAAGAGTCAGATATTTTTTATTCATTAATTATTGCTATAGCCCTTTCTTGTTCTGTACTACATATTTTCTTTTATTTGTTCTGCAGATTTATTTTCTGGACCAAATTCCAATCAATATGTGTTTAAATTTACTAATATAAAGGTTAGAAGAAAATATACGAATAAAAATTACTAAATATACAAGACAGATTTCAAGAAAAATGCTGCATGAAAATGTCGTGTAGTAAATGAAATCATGTGGAAAAAAATCAAACAGTATGTATGATAGTTTATATACCACAAAAGAATATACCTTCTAAAAAACAAAAAGATTAATGTACTATGCTAGTTTTTAAAAATCGCAAATAAAAGAACACATTAAAATAGATTATATTTTTAATATATACTGCGAAAATATTTCAGTTAAACAAAAGAAAGAATTAATTTATGTACCCTTTGAAAGACAATTGCTCAAATAATTTATTTTTAAATTTCAAAATATTTTACTTGGTGTAAATATAGAATATTTTGATTTGTTGGATGCGTTTAATTTATAGGTCAGTATTTTCTAAAAATTGCTAATAATTCTAACCGGTAAAAGCCGCATAATATTAGATCTCATCTTATTAAAAGATTTAAAAGTCATATTCCATTTTCTTTGAAACTGCAAACAGAATCAATAACAAATTTTGACTGAAAGGTATCTACCGACTGACATTCACCTCAAGTCCGGCAGTGGTGATCGAATTCTGCAAAAGGAAATAATTATTTGAATATTTTCTGAATTTAAATAAACCATCAACTAATAAGATTTATTTGAAATTTATTACGAGGCGGATAAGTATCACTAAATCACTAACTACAAATGTGGAAATAAATTTGCGAATAAATGAAAATGTAATTTATCAAATTTTTAATGATATAACAATATAAAAGTGGTTTAATTATTATATCATTTATAAAATACTCAAACATATCACAAGCCAAGTTAAATAAAAAAATAGTAATCAGAATAAACAAATGATTGCTTCTTGAAAAAGATATAAGCTAGATACTGTTAGAAAATATGATCAATTTTAATTGCTAATGCATGTAATAAATGAGCAAATCGAATCTTATTAATGATATTAGAAGTATTTGAATTTATAATCATCATTATCTAAATATTTCTGATGATAAAACCTGATGGAAGAGATAATTATTTAATATTTGGTTGTTTTATATCTCGAATATTGCTCTCAGTTTATCAGTTGTAATTGATCTTGAGGTTTTTGAACATTATATTTCATGTAAGCATAAAAACAACTCTATTTTTTCAATTACTACTATTAGTTAACACTCTTCATATATATATTTATATATCTTGTTCAAATTTTCAATCGTTAATAAAATACTTTTTATTCATCCACTCAAGTTCAAATACATTTTTTTTAAAACTTGTAAAGGATGACACTTGATGTTAATGCAGTTTTTTCAAATATTAATTCATTAATTATTACATTTAATTAATTTTAATACTTTAAATAGAGTTTTAGCAGTTTGTGATGAAAACTGAAATCAACAGGCAATAGCTCAATCGGTAAAATTCAAGGATTTCAGTATTTTTGACGTAAAGGTGAAGAATGCGAGTTCAATTCTTGCGAAAGTAGGAATTGACTTCATATTTTTTTATATTACTTGTTTTAAATCTGATGAACATACAGCATTATATATGTGGCATGGTTGAATAAAACAAAAAAAAATTAACAATAGCTTATCAGAAATAGTTTAAAACAGACCAATATTTATCTATAAAAATGAATGTATTAAAAAAGTAATTTTTAAAATTCCAATTCATATTTTTAATTATCTTGCCATTTTTAATTATCTTGATTCCACATTTAAAACTGCTTTGACAAACTCAGGATAAAATTTATGAAAACGTTTGTACTAATTTGAATGTCGAAAATGCAAAGTGCTTTAATTTACTTATCACTAAACCATGCATTATTAGTCAAACTTTTTGGTTACCTTCAATAATGCATACATTAGATAATTTTTTAATTAGAGGAAACAATCTCCAGGAAAATTCATCATTAAGTTCAAAAAGTTGTTTATATATTTGCGAATAGTAATTTATTGGCCAGTTTGAGAATGGATAATTACAATCTCTAACAAGCAGTCAATGAATTTTATAAAAGAAAATTTTGTTTAAACTTTGTATATTAGCTCAACGTTAAAGTAATTTGTTAGGCATAATAGAAAAAAAAATTATCAACTAATTAATTTACGAAAACTCGGATCGATTAGGAAGGTAAATATTTTAAAAAAATCGTGGATGCTTTTCCGCCAACTTCCTCGAATGCTTTCACTGAAAGATGTCACTTTTAACGAGTGGTGAAAAATGATCTTGCCTATGTGCTGCCCGCTTGTATAATCTCGATTGTTTTCTAAAATAACCCTCAAAAATATTGAAATTTACATTTTTCATTGACATGTTGTCATATTTATAATCTATTTTAATATGCATTTTTTAAATTTTATATTTTTTGGAAAAGATTTTGTAAAATTTTATTTAAAGAATACCATATTTATGCTCACTTAATTTCAACGGTCCACTGACGGAAAGAGCTTAATGTTTTGTTGAGATTTCTTTCTTTAATATCCTCTAGTATGAAATTTTTGCTTCATTTATTTTACTGGAAATCTTGCACTCATATTTTTTATGCCATTCAAAATAATTACATTTGTTTCATATTTAAAAATATATTCTTATTACATGAGATAAAATTGGAAATTATGCCCTCTTTTGTATTTCTGAGAGCATACAAGATTTTCATTCTTTTTAATTTTTAATTATAAATCTCAAATAAATTTATTTCTTCATATTAATAACGACTGGTAGTGAATTTAAAATATAATTAGCTATAGGATTTCATAAGTTTTATACTAATCATTGTAAATAAAAAAAAAATCTATAGTAAAAATACATACAATTACAGATTTTACAATAAATCCAATTACAGATAAATATAATTAAAGATAATACTATTTTTATATTGCATTGTAATTTTTAATTTTATTTTTGAATTCGAGTCGAAACTTATGAAGTACGAAATCTTTGTAATCATTAATAGTATCTTAATTCTGTTAATAATATTCCTCATTATTTTGAGAAATAAACTTTTTATGCAGAAAACTTTAATAGTGTGACTTTAAACAAGCAATTCTTTTATTTATATAAATTTATTTCATGTACCTCTGAAACGGCTCTAACGATTTGAATATTTTCCCCATTTTTAAAGGTAAATGAATATGTAAAAAATGAGTCGAAGACACATTTCTACTTATTCCAGGAAGTAATTAATGAGTACTAAATATTGCAAGTTAAACTTTATTAAACATTAATAGGGAACCAGGATTACATTTCTGTGGGTTTTAGAAATAATTTTTGATTAAGGTTAAGAAGTAGATTAAATATGTAAAGACCCGATATTTATACTTCAAAATTTACAAACATTATTAACGTTTTGAATTCGTATTTTCAATCACTACCATTTAGCAGCGATCTAAATAAAAAAAATTTGGTCTATTGAATACTTAAATACATGCCCAACTGCACTTATATAATGCTCTAAAATTTTGTTAAAATTCACAAAAATAAATAAATAAAATAAAATAAAAACGCATTTTATGCAAACTCAAAAAACAAGATATTTTAAGTTACGATATCTTCGAAAACAAAAGTGCCATTTTTTACTCTCCCTGTACAAGTTGAAACAAGACTAATAATAATTTTTATGTATATATAAAAGAAAGATAAACTTTGAGTTTTTGACTTAAGGTATTACTTAAATAAACATCAAATAAAAAATAAAATAAAAAAGAGATTATTTAATCATGAAGTTGCGATTTATAATGTTTTTAATATTTAATATGCTTTAAAAAAGATAGTTTTATAAAGAATTATTATCAAAAGTGTTATGTCTATACTTTAAAAAAAAAATAAAAGAATAAATAATAATAGAAGCCTGAAATGATCTTAAACTTTTCTTAAAACATGAAAATTATTGCAATTAAGGGGGGGGGGAGCCAATAAATGATCATTATGATTCATAAGTGCCCTTGAATAAGCATAAAGGCCAATAAATGATCATTATGATTCATAAGTGTCCTTGAATAATCATAAATGGTCATTCGAATTTTATTTAGTCAAATAATTTTAATTTAAGAAATTGATATTGTCAAAATCAGGAGAGGAATAAATCCTTAAATCAATATTTGTTTCTCTACGTTAACATTGTAATTAAACTAAGTATTTCTGCAACATCTGGTGCCCCTGATCCCATTAACATTATGACCAAAGTGTATGTTAATTATACTGTTTCAAAGTTATGAAATAATCTATAGAGATCTTATTGAATAATAAAATTTATGTATTTATTCAATTAATTGCTTTTTACCTCGAAAAAACTATTTTTATTATTTAATTTAATTAAAAAAATAATAAAAAGCTTTCAACTTAGTATACTCCTTCTTCCAGTATTAGAAAAATTAATAAAATATCGAAAACAATTTAGAAAATTGTTACAAGTATTACAAGTGCAGAAGTGTTTCAAAAGTATTAAAAATTATGATTTAAATATTTCCATGTTCAACTTGCTACTATGCCGCATTTTTTTCATATGATAATTTAAACATGCATGCGTGTAAATTCGCATTTTGATGCTTGGAATAGTAAAGAAAGAGTAATCTGTAGATCAATCAAAAAGAGCCACAGTTTTTATTTTTCAATGTTTTGTATATAGAGCAGATAACGTTGCTGTTTCTTAGTTATATCATAGATTTGAAGCGCTCAAGTGCCCTAGTAGGCTGAATCTTAAAATGATTATGGTTTATTCATATATGACCCATACTGACCAAATTTATCTAAATGAGGGTATAAGACCTAAAATGCCACAGTTGAGGGCAATTACAGTCATTGATCCAAAGTGGGCAATAATTAAAAAACGAATAGACCATAGACCAAGACATGGCATCCTCTCAACCAAAATCAGTGGAGAGTAAAGGTAATTGTACAGCTCATTCCCCTAGCATAGGGAGTATTTACCTATTTAGTAATATCTAATAAATTATAATAAAAATATACAGAAACAATATAATGAGTTAAAATTTACATAAAAAGTAATCCACTTATAAAATACAAGATCAAGCATGATAATATTCAAATACATAAAAATGATCAATCTCCTAAATATGTGAGTTTGAATTTCAACATAAGAAATAAAGCAACGAAATAATACAAATACATTAAAACCCATTCCAGTTTATCAAGACAGTGAATTGCAAATCGCCCTATTGATTTTAAAGGTTTCCATTATTTTGTCCATAGCCACTAAGTTTTTATGAGCAAGGGTTTCTTGATGTCACTATATGGTTTCGTAAGATGATAATCTTTTATATATATGCATTCGAACACATAACGGTTCACATTCTAGGATTAGGGCCCAGTTCTAGAATGCTCATCATCTAGTTTTCCACAGGAAAAATAAAGTCTATCTAGCATTTTAAACTTATTAAGATATGCAGGAAACTATCAGTGTTTCTCAGGAATTTACTAAGGCATTTATTAAAGACTAATAACTTGTCGTTCATCTTGTCAATGAATGTTCTAAACCGAGAACATTCAAGACGAACCTAACCCGAGGCAAAATCAAAAGATTCCCAATATTTCTCCCATTCTAGAATCCTGTAAAGTTAAATTTTGTATTTAATATATCAGTGAGGAGCTAGACTTTTCGATTTCTTTACCGATTCAGTCTTCTTTTTGTACCTTTTATTATCACTATGCAAAAAAAGTGTTGTTCAAGGTGCGCTTTAGACATGAATTGATCAGGTTGGATTGTTTTTGTTCTTGCTGTCATGTCTTGCCCTTCTTTTCCTCCAAGCGGAATATTTGTTGTCTTTCGTTTGATATCCTTCGGGAAGACAACCAATATCCAAAACCTGTATCTGAGTAAGATTCCATAGTCAAGTATGACTTACGTTTTCACGTTAACTTTGATCACATTCATTTCTCTTCCCCTTTACCACGATAACTGATCCATGATACTGAGAAGATAAACTAGACCAATCAAGATGGAGCATCGAAATCATTCATTTATGTTCCTTTTTTATGCCAAATTTGTAAATTTCTATCAAATTTTTGGGAAAATTAGTGCAAAGGAAGACTCTGTCCGGATATTTGAATATAATTTAATATGATATCTATAAAATGAAAAGAACAGAACTTGATAGATGAAATTCGTTACATAGAATTAACATCTATAGTCTAGATACCTTTCAATTTTTGAGCCATATCAAATAAGGATTGAGCGTCTCTCGATCAGTACTTTCAGAGACATGTACAGTGGATAAAAAAGTATCGACAATTGCCTATAAATACTCATATTTGCTAACAAAGTATGTTTACAAATTTTATTTTAACATAGCGATTTCAGAAGGAGATAAGACAAACAAATATAACAAAATTTTCATTTAAATATTTTTTTAGACAAAATCTACGAGAAAATCCAAAATTTACATGATAAAAAAAGTATTGGCAAAATTATGAAATTGACAAAATCATGAGAGAAAACAAAATCAGTATATGTTTAGTACTTTGTATGCATACCTTCTGCATCTATAACAGCTTGTAATCTATTTCTCATAAAGGAAACTAAGGCCATTGTTGTACTGTTGGGAATTTTGTGCCACTCTTGCAAGAGTAAACGTTTGAAGTCGTCTTTACTTGAAATTTTATGTTTCCTGAATTCTGGATCCAGCAGGTGCCATAAATTTTCAATTGGATTGATGTCAGGCGATTGAGGTGGGGTTTTTAACTGGCGACGAGCATTGTAGATTAGCCATTCACGGGTGAGATTCGCTGCATACTTGGGGTCATTGTCTTGTTGAAAAACGAATGATGTTCCCAAGCAAAGATTTTGGGCACTGATTTTTAAGTTATGGTGCAAAATGTCAATGTATGTACGTGCTGTCATAATACCATCAATCAAATACAGGTTGCCAACTCCATTAGCTGCCATACAGCCCCAAACTAAGACGCTGCCTCCACCATGTTTTACAGTAGCAGTTAAATGTTGCTCTTCCAATTCAATATTTGGCCTCCTCCAACATATATCGTCGTCCATCACTGCCGAAAATGTTAAACTTTGATTCGTCGGAAAAAATAACTGTGTTCCAAAACTCTTCGGATAAATCAACGTGGGATTTTTTGAAATCTTACTCTTTCTCCTATTTATTTCCGAGGTGAATGGTTTCTTTCTTGCTGCCCTTCCATAATAACGTCCCTCGTGTAAAGCATTCCGTACAGTCTATACGCTGAAAGTCTTTTGCGAAGTGAAAGCAACATCTCTAGCTATCTGGGGTGCACTTATTTTAGGGTTTATCTTAACCTTGTTAATAATGGCACATTTTTCTCTTGTAGAAAATATTTGAAGTCGTCCACTTCTAGTCTTATTTTCCGTTGATCCTGTTTCCTTAAACTTTTTTACAACACTTCTGACAGTAAATAAACTTATATTCAACTGCACTCCTATAGCACGATAAGTTAAACCTTCATTTCTAAACCTAATAATCATGTTTTTAACACTAACGTCCATCTCCTTCGATTTCGAAGTCATTTTACTGCAGCAATCTCAAAATAATGCATAGACACTTTTGGAGTAGTTTTGCAGACTTTATACAGGTAGAGTTTCTTATCAGTCGAAACACGTGACTTCAATATAACAAAATTTGCATAGCAGTTAAAACTTTGCCAATATTTTTTTGACATGCAAATTTTCGATTTTGAAAGAAAAAGTCGTAGAAAATGCAAATTAAAATAAACGTTTTACTATTTTTATATATCTAAGATGTCTTGTATTTAATTACGACAGCTAAAATTGCATAACATTTTATTTATTCGTCAATATGAATAAATTAAGGCATTTGCCAATACTTTTTTTACCCACTGTAAATGTGATAACAAATATATCAAATTTGGTATAGGATATTTTGATTACAATTAATTCTGGGTCAAGATTTTTGTTTCAATCGGTTTTGAAAAACACGTTTAAAACACAAATTTGATTTTCGGTTATCCCCGGAATTAACGCTAAACACTCGCCAATGATCATGATCTTGTCACTAAAAATGCTATATTCACGCCAAAGAATAATATTTGTAACTATTGTACGCCAATGCTACGAAAGGCGTTCTCTAGGATAACATCTTTATAAGATATTTTGCTAGAGAGTTTGGGGGAGAATACATCAGTTAATTTCCATTAGACATCTGAAGGAGATGTATATCCAGTCATTCATATCTTATTTATATTATCGTCACTTGATTCAATAAACAATTATCACTTTCATGTTCACTCTAGAAATAATTCTTTGCATATTCACAAGTATTAATTAAATGTACATTGTAGTTGTAAGAAATCGGGATTACAAGTAAACATCCAAGTCAATGTATACATTAAATAAAATATGATTAAAACATCATCACCACAATTATTTTAAAGATAATGATTTTTCCCCTCCATCTGAAAGGAGTGTGTTCATTCCCCTATATTTGTGCATCGCATTTTTAATGCTCTGATTTTTTTTCCACTGAATATGTATCACATTTTTACTTAAGTAGATCAAAAATAATGCTCCTCAAATACTGATAAGTATTTGAATCAAATGTATATTGTGGTTGTAAGCATTCCAGATCTTCTTTTACTTTACTCCGAATAAATATAATTCGCCTTCCTCCAATAGTGGCTTACTATTTCGTTTTCTTAAATCTACTTTTCCAGCATTCCTATTACTTTCGTTTAGGGAAAGAGTTCTTAGTATTCCGTACTTCGTACTGTGTTGATTCATCAACAGTTTGTTTTATATTCAGTAACTCTTTTTTACGAACCTCGCCTGACTTTTAGTGTGGATTTCCTTTTTGTTGATGGTTTGCTCCGCGAAGACTACAAAAGTCATTTTTTTCCCTTTGGAAGGAAAAATATTTAGGGGTTTTTATTTAAGGAAATCGGATTTCCCTCAAACACAAACTTTCTTTTGTTTTTCCTAAGGTGCTTCGTAAGACGTTGCAGGCTGAAATAGGAAATTCCTTCCACATTACAACTTTAAACATAATCCCAGGGAAAGTACTTTCTTTCTGTTTCTTCCAGGCGACCGATTATTTTGTTTTCCTTTCTTTGTTCTCGACTCAACAATTTAAATTTTCTCTTGTAAGAATAAACCAAATTTGGTTTAAAACTTGATTTTATTTAAATTTTTATCTAACATTTATTGTTGTTATTCTAAAACGATTATTTGCATTTTCTAAACGCTTGTAAGATAAAAATAAATAAATAAAAACCTATGAATTGACTTCAATTAAATAATGACGATCAGTCTTTTTTCTCGGTACTTTTTCCAAAACGTTGATTTAAGATTCCCCCAAAATATATATTCTTTGCTTTATAATTAATCGTTCAATGCGTATTTCATTATAATATAATTTAGTAATTTTACAATGAAGATAAGTATCAATTATATTTTAGAAACACATTTTTTTAAAAGTTCATATTCTGATTTTCAAATTTGGTGGATTTTAATCATGCAGGTGATAGTTTTTTAAATATCTATGTACACAAATATTTAACAAAAAATATAAGTAAAAAGGTACTTTGTTCTTGATTATGGTTACAAAATTTACAATGTAAATAGTTTTACAGAAATTTGTGTATTACCCACATATCAAAAATGAATCGCCAAAGCTCCCATATTTACTTTTACTGGAGATGAATCGTCATAAAATTCACCAGAAATATGTATTAATCTATTGTTTACGTTTCCCAGTAATATGCAAAAAATATAAGTAAAAAGGTACTTTGTTCTTGATTATGGTTACAAAATTTACAATGTGAATAGTTTTACAGAAATTTGTGTATTACCCACATATCAAAAATGAATCGCCAAAGCTCCCATATTTACTTTTACTGGAGATGAATCGTCATAAATTCACCAAAAATATATATTAATCTATTGTTTACGTTTCATAATAATATGAAGTAAAGCTTGTAAATGATTTTGCGGTTAATACACAAGTACCGTTTCATATGTTACCAATCAAAGCAAAGCGAAGAGACGGTTTTTTCAATTATGACAGTTGAATTTTGAATTAAATAAGGATGATTTGTTATCGCTTTTCTCTAATATAAAAGAATAGATTTTTTTATATATACATGGAATATAAAGGACAACAGAAATGATGTTATAGAGAACTAAGTCTTGTAATTGAATTAAAGCAGAACCATTTTTAGAGAAAAAAAACCACTGAAATTCTCAATTCTGAATCCTTTATTTAAAAAAAAATGATTAAATGAAATATTATTTCTGAAATACCTAATTTTTTAAAATTAATTTAGAACCAATGAATAATCTTTTTATTAGTAATATCATAATTCGATATAGATTTCAAAAATATATATCTGCTAGACCATTTTATTTTTATATACATTTATTCATTTTCTGCATTCGTGCAAAAAAGGCAGAGATGATAAGAAATTCTTGATCATTTAAAGAAATTACGAATTTTAGAATTTTCTGGAGATAACTATAGTGTAATAAAATTATGATTCTAACAAAAAAAATTTATTTCTTTTTTTAATGAATTCAATAAAATGAAACACCTTTATTTTGTATTCGTATGGAGTGATATAGCATGTTTTCTACAGTTGTTAAACTTATAATAAAGATATGTAAGATTATTTTTAAGAAATCAAGATAATTTGATATATTTTTTTTTTATTCTCTAAAATCCATCTTCTATTAAAAAATAATAATAACTCTTAAGTTTTCAAAATTTTTAAGTATATATATTTGTTATAATTATTTAGTAATTTTTTTTCGTAATAAGAATTAAATTAAGACAAATTAATTTTTATCATTTCAGTATAAAGAACTTTTTTATTGCTTGATAATTATATTTCAGTAAATTGGGATTATGATAATTATAAAATAGACGCAACATTCCGGTCTAAGAAAATATTTATGTGCAATTTAAAAGAATTTAGTTATATGATATAAAAATATTAAATAAATATATGCCCTTTTAAAATAATTTACATTTTCAAAAAAAATAATAAAAAAAAAATCTTGAAATACAAGAAGGTTTCAATCCAATTTTAAGGAATCAATTTTTAAAGAAATCGCATCATATAAAAGCAAGTATTAAATCTCAAATAAATTAACGGAGAAAAATAAATTTCTTTTCTTTTCATTTTCATACGTCATAAATATTGTGGTTTTGCATATTTCTCTAAAGAAAGTGATTTAAAATTATTAATCCAATTTTTGATATTCATGAACTTTTTGTTTACAAGACAGAAATGAAAGTTTGAATGACATATCAAATCATAAATTTTATATATATTAAGGTAAATTCGGAAAACAAAATAACATGGCTTATGTCTTATATAAATCCTCAACGTTTCAATTTTTTAAATAAAAAAAGTCATTATTTTTGATGAAATGATATATAAAAGTACAAGTACCATCGCATTGACTTTGGAGATAGTAAAGCAAAGTGAATAATTGAGTTTAACTCTTATGGGAAATTCAAATAAATCAAAAGCAAATGTAATTTATTTCGGAGCAAATTTTGCTTACTTGTTAAAATTTAAAATTATGTTTGTTTATTTGTTAAAAAAGAAAATATATTTCATGAACAATCGTCTGTTTCCTTAAAATGAAAGCGTAGCAAATCAATATTTTTCATTATTTCAATCATTTTAAGAGAAATTTATTTAAAAAAATGGAACATTAAACATGATTTTCTCTCTTATAAACATGGATTTGCTGAAATATATTTCATCACAGTCAGTATGATGATTCATAACAGATTTTCATGTACACTTGATGTATTTGTAATTTTATTTCACTAAATTTCAATCTCTGTAAGCAAATTTCAACACAAATCAATTAAATAGTTCAACATATTCAAGTCTTTAATTTAATTTATATTATAATTAGATATTCCTAATATACATGGAATGCAAAATGTTGGAAAATTTCCACATTACCAACAAAATGTTTGACATTTCCAAGTTAAAATATATAGAAATAATTCGATTCAGTTTATTCAATATTTTAAATTTAAATATAAAAATTTCTAGAAAAATAATTGGAAATCACTGATTTGTTCTTGACAGATCAAATGAGAGGTAGTAGGGTGGAAATGGTCTCAATCATTAAATATGTTTCTGACACCGTAAAATGCAATTGATTTTAATTCATTATGAAATACATTATCAACCAAAATATACAGTACTAAAATGCAAAGATAAACAAAATCTACATAGTACTGAAATGAAAAGATGAATAAAATTACATTATTGTCAACTGTGAGTTTACTTTTCCTCAAAAGAAATTAACATACATTCACACTATTAGCTTCTTGCTTTATGGTTTGCATAATGTAAGTGTACAAAGTATGCACCGCCTCGCTGTAGACAGTGTTCATATCGTTCAAGCAGATTCTTAAACATATCCTGAAACAAAGGTTGCTGCAGACTTCTGCAAAAAGAGATGATTTTCTCACGTAATGCAAGCACAGTTCTAGATGGATCTTCAGAGTTGAAGAAACATTCTCTTTTAACAGTCCCCTTTTGTTGACACAGTATACTATCAGGATGGCGAAATTTCGTAACAATAAGATAGCATAACTGCGTTACTTGGTGTCATCTTCTCTTGGAATTGTTCTGCCACCTTTTTCAAACTTAGTTCACCTTCACGACTGCTTCCGTGTGAGTGGAAATAATGCTCAGCTATAAGTACTTTTTCCACCACCGAGAGACCCATTTCCAAAAACAATTGTACGGTACAACTTCCTTTTCACTACTGCGAACACGTGTAGCTGGAGCTATGCCTCGTCGACAGTTGCAATCACGTGTTCGAGATGCGCATATTTAAGTATTGTATATTTTGGTCCATACTGTATTTTTTTTTTTTGTCGTGTGACTATTTTAAGCCAAATTTTGTGCAGTAGCTTCTGAGGGTTAAGACCCCTGAGCACCCAGGGCCAGAAGTCTCACTTCTAGCTCAAATGAAGATAGCACACACACACACTTGCTTGCACAACCCCTTTTTATAGAGGGGCTCATTCACGCACCGCACAAAGAGTACACAAGTAAGAAAACAACCATGCCCGAACCAGGACTCGAATAAGGAAAGCCTAGATCACGAGGAAGACGCACTACCCGTAGGCCAGAACGTCTTCATACTGTATATTGATTATCTATTAAACGAAATATATTTTTTCCATGGGAAAACACAAATATTTAACGAAAATGAAACAAATTAATTATTAGTCAACATTTTTATGGGAAATACTTTGAAAACGTTTATTTGTTACAACAGAAATGTTTTGTTACAACAATTTTTTGTTGTAACAATGTTTTGTTCTATTTGTTACAACAATTTTTTCCAATAAAATAATATAGAAGAATAATATAGAATTCTGTACATGCAAAAGGATGTTTCTGTTAAATAATTCTAAATATTTTTTGATTTTATGTTGGAGAAAATATTACCAAAGAAACAAATCGTGTGGAAAGTTACAGCTTCCAACTTTTCAAAGTAGTAATTTGTATCCATTAATGGGTCCTAGACAAAGAAGTTTAATTGTAGAAAACTCACTGAAATTTTTCATAATGTCTAAATACTACTATATGTATCATGAAATAAATTTGGCCGAATTTGAAAAATAGTATTATAAATGCCAATTAAATCTAGTTTTATAATTTTGTTGTTGCATATTTCCATAAGTGAAAAAATACTTATGTAGAAAGATTACATAAACTTCGTACAAGTATAAATTTAAAATTGCAGAATAACGATAATAGTAACTAATGAATAATGATACATATGTTAAAATTCAGTCATAAGAAGTACTGAAATAAAATTATAACTTATCAAAGTTTATTTTTTGCTTGATACATTTATCTTGCCCAAAGATCTTCAGAATATACATAAATCCTCTTTGGCCATATTTTAAAATTAATTTCTTCTTTTAGTTTCATTTTTAAAGATTAATGTCAATATGATTATTTATTTACAATATGATTGAGAATGAAAAAAATTACTGAGTATTCTACTCAGTAATTTTACTAAATGCAAAACACTCGGAAATACATCACATTAAAAGTATATTTCGTTCGACAGCAGCTTTTCCTTATTGTGTGGGAAAATACCTTATTAATGTGAAGCCAAAAATCAAAAACAATCCTTGATGATTAACAAAATGATTTTCAATAACACAAAATACCATTTTTTTTTTTCAAATTTAATCAACAGAAGTGAACTTTTCCCGAATTTTCTTGCATATTTTCTAATAAAGGCGTTCTCCTGCCACCGTATAGATACGCTTTAGTATGGTTCGTATACATTATATGGCATTAATGAATAATAGTTAAGTAATATTTATCCTTAGCGTATAAATATAGTGCTTTTATTCAATCTATCAAGTGATCTTTCGCGTTTTTTAGCAATTAATCCTTTGAATGAGTGTGTTATGTTGTAGTAGTATCCGAAATTGGCCTTTGTATTTTGAACAGCATTTTTACAAATGAAACCGTAATTTCACATTACGATTGTAGTTACAAGATCATTGCTAAATTTCATTTATTTTATTTATTACACTTTTAAGTCAATGCATGCAAAGATATTAACTGTAGGATGGCAAACTCTTTTTGGTTGAAAATTTTGTAAGAATCTTCTTTTTAGAAAATAAACCTATCTATCACATTTTATTTATCTACCTCTTTACGTTTTCTAAGATCGTATTCATTTATTTTCAGATAGTTGAATAGATATAGTTCTGCTAAATGGAATTCATTCAAAACCTAATGCGATTTCACAAGTGAATGTAAAAATCTCTATACTACAATGAATTTCATCCTTCTAGCTGAAAGGGGTTTTGAAATATAAGCTAGATAGAAGTAACTCCAAAAATATACATTTTCAGACTTTCAGAGATCTGAAACTTGGAGATTTTTTTATGTTCGAATTCGAATGTTTTGACGATTACATTTTCTCCTCGTATAAGAGAAGGTAGAAACAAAAAAAAAAAAAAAAAAATGGTCAGCAATGGAGAAATTGACAATAATTCCAAATTCCTTTCATTATCACACCTGCATAATTTATTTTTGGAAATTGTATTTAATTTACCCTTCTTTGATGACAAATTCTTTCGTCTAGAATATTGGTTGTATTTAATTTATGATATCTTCAAAGAAGTAATTTTAATTCATGCATCGATGTTATGTTATTTCAGTAAATTTGCACCTGATTATTGTATTCATAGAGATTCTCAATGGCATCAAGGTTCATGCTTGAGGTTTCAATAATTTAAAATTCTGCGTAGACAATTTCAAATTGCACTTTGTATTTTCTGCAGCGTTTATTGACTTCTGAATCTTCATATAAACTGCATAGAAATTATGAAAATATTTTTTTCTTAGTTTTTAACAGTAGAAAAAAATCAGTCGATTAAATTTTTGATAAATTTCTTCAAATAACTTGAATATTCAAGCGTAATGAGATGTGTATTTAAAAATTTAACAAAAAAGTATTTTTAAATATATGGCCAACATTTTAGGGAAAAACTAAGGTTTTGTATTTAGTAGTGTAGATTAAAATGCATACATGCTCTGATAGAAAAAAATGGAAGAGCAAAATTCTGCCTTTCTGATTTCTTAAAGAAAGCAATATTTTATCATAACTTTGGGTCAGAATGTGATGAGCAAAGGATTTGATGAAACTGTAATATTGAACTGACTTAAAATAACAGCAATAATTGCTACAAATTGTGTTTAAAATGAAGTTTAGATAATATATAAAAGCAAAAAAAAAATATATCACATATGAATTACTATCAAAAAAATAATAATCACTTGGCCTTTAAAACAATTTTCAAGCAATGTTTTCAACACTTTTCAAAATATTTTCAAGCATCAATATGCATGTTTGTGTTTTGTTATTTAACTTAATGTCTTAAGAATTAATCTCCTTTTTTAAATCAAACCAGCACAATTTATCTAGAATAGAACCTTGTAACGACAGACACAACAATTTATCGTTTTCAATATTTTCTTTCACAGATAAGCAGACAAATGCACTTTCCGCTTTTTATAATTGAAGTCTCACAAATATTCAGAACAATAACATTCTTTTTAAAACCATTGTGTAAAATAGTTTGAAGCTTAATAAGTTTAGAATAAGCGAAAATATTTATGTAGAAAAAATGTTTTTTTAAATAGAATTCAAAGACACAGCAGCAGTGAAAACTCTTTTAAACAACAAGAAACATGTTTTACTTATGAACTTTGCCAAATCATAAACAGATACCAGATTCACATGAAGTTGTTTGAAGCAATTTAAAAATAAAAACAAAACTCGAACACAGCACAATTCTTCTCATTAAAAGCAAAAGTTGAAAGACAAATTTATTTTTAACAAACAATACATTCGATGGAATTTAATTCAGTTTTACTGTATTTTATCTTTTACATTTTTTCAAGAATCTCAAAATTGCATTTTTACAATGATGTTAAAAACTTACTAGTTTGCTTAGTAAATTTTCTTAACAAATATTTTGCAAGCTGTATTGATGTTGCCATTTAACGTTATTTCTTTCTTCTTCTTTCAATCTTATTAGAATTCTTTTAGATTGTTTTATTTGGCAGTAAGCAAGTATAATTTGAATCATTACAGACTGAAAATGGAATTTAAACAATGAAAACAGGAAACGAAGATTTTTTCTTTCTCGGTGATTAGTCTAGGTTTAACTGAACATTTGTGAACGAATAAAGAAAGGAATTAAATATCAGAAAATTTAATCCTAGTTTAACTGATAAATGTTCAAATTGGAAAGATAATCAAAATATCGTTTAATTGAAATAACGGTAAAGTTCTTTTTCTTGCACAAAATGTCTAACATAAAGGAAATAAAAATTTAATGATAGTTAAAACAGAGACTAATCAAAGTTTAAATAATCATAACACTTTCTGAAATGCATGCTTATTATTGAGTAGAATAAGAAAATATATAATTATGCAAAGCTTACCAAATAAATGAAATGCATTTCTTTTGATGAACCGGATTTCAGAAATATATTTTGCAAAATTTTTAACGCTCAACTACAAATAAAGGAAAATATATTTTAAAGTTAAAATATAAAATAAAGCGAATTTTCTTTTTACTTCTTCCGATGTATGATACTTTTGAGAATGTAAATATAAATAAAAACGTTTTCCAAACAATATTTAATAGAATAAAACATCAAACAAATAACATCGATGCAAATATAACAAAAATAACATAAGTCCCGTGCGGCATAGCATATTTCCAGAGCAAAACTAATAAAGATACAATTTCATGATAATTCAAATTTTTCGTACTACACGAATCATCTAAGGAATAAATTCTCCCAGATGATTTGCTACAGAACTAGGAAATTAGACAGATTTTTATTGCATAGAAAGTATTTCTACCTCTATATGTATATAAACAAGGTAAAAAAAATATTCCTTGACATAGGAATCAAACAGGAAAGAATGAAACAATTTTGAAATTGTGTGATACCTGGATTAATCATCTCTTTTATTTTTATAACTAAATCCCTTTATAGATTAAGTAATACCTAGCGATACAAGCTATACAAATAAACTTTTGTATGATGAGTCTGTACTGCAAAATTATATCTGAATAAAATTGTTGATTTGTCCTAAGAACTGACACTGATTAATGGAGATTCTAACTTAAAATTACGGAAGCAATTTAACAGAGTTTGTTAAATTGCTCTGATGTTTAATATATTTAAATAAATTTGAAGACCCGAATCAAAATATGTAGCTAAATGAACTAAGGTGATAAGAATAGTATAAAATACATAATCTATTTGTTTTACATCCACGGTTAATAGAAAATGCGCTATATTTTGAGAATATAAAATATATTGGAAAAAAGTATGCCATTTTTTTTTTTTTTTCATTAGACTGGAATTCGTTTTTAAATTATTGGAATAACATACTTCAAGAAATGTATTTTAATGAATTATTGACTTGTACTTTCATTTATTATTTGCAGTCTTAGGCGATAAGCTGTCTGACTTAAAATTTCAGACGAATTTAAATTTAATCTTTTTTGCATAACTTGGTGTGTGTAATTCTGTTTACAATACATTTTTTTTCAGCATGAAATTGTTATAGACATTAAAGCAGTATTTTTTAATAACCTTTCACTTGTTCTGTTATACATTATCCTTCTAATGTAGACTATTATTAAAATCGGAATTATCAAAGTTATTTATTTTTAATATATGTAGAAATTTGCAATACTATACCTTTTGCTCTTTTCTTCAGGGTATTTCGCTGAAGAAGACAAGTATGTAATAATTTGAGTCAAGTAATAATAAGAAAAGAAAAAAAATGCCTTTAACTTTGGGAAAAATAACGTGATTCTGTGTTTGAGTAAACAATAGAAGTTGATTGAATTCCATTAGAACAAGGAAAAATATTGTTAAAATTAGGTATGATAAAATTTTAATGAACTTTTAATAAATTTGAATAATAAAATTTTAGTGACCAATATTTAGAAAATTATATGAAAATAAATTGTTTACACGATAATCAGCTAAATTGGTTGTTTTATTAATTCAAAAATTGAATAAATATACTTTGGTGTACTAAAAGTGTTTAAAGATACTATGTAAAGATAGAGAGCTTTAATGTTTAAATAACTTATTTATTTTTGACATTTTAACAAAATTTTTCCTATATACGAAATATGCTACCACAAATCATATTTTTGAAATATTTTAAGATCCTAGGACAAACAGTCTGAACTGTACATTACGAATAAATACGCCTAAACATACATATTCACCTTTATTTCTAGAAAATATTCATTTTTTATTTCGTTACGATAATATTGTTTGTGATAATAATAAATATTTTGAAACACATATTTAGAATGTTTCGAATAAAAAAAATAAATGTGTAAAAAATATTTAATGTTATACTGTATATATATATATATATATATATATATATATATATATATATATATATATGAGAATCGAGAATAATTTCTGAAATTATTAAATATTATTCATTTGGAGTAAAGTTTATCTTCAATAAGATATATTAAATACGATTCTACATATTTATATATACTAATACACTAACACAAGACGGCACAAATAAGCTCCGCCTTATTGCTTATTGTCGAATGGCAACAATAAAATATAAACAAACCATCGTATAAATATCTCTGACTATTCTTTAACTTCTTACAGCTGCACTTATTTGAAAGCTTTGCTCAGCTAATTAATGGAGATATAAAATATTTTTAGAAATGCTTGGAAAAATGTTCGCCGAGTCACTG
The DNA here is from genome assembly GCF_947563725.1 of Argiope bruennichi. Classification (NCBI taxonomy): domain Eukaryota; kingdom Metazoa; phylum Arthropoda; class Arachnida; order Araneae; family Araneidae; genus Argiope; species Argiope bruennichi. The sequence goes on along the minus strand of NC_079154.1, from coordinate 42,289,630 downwards.
AAACTCTAATTTAATCTAAAGAATCTTAAGTGATGCAAAGAAAATCAAAATTCTATCAATAAATAAATAGTGAACCAAGCGTGAAATAAATTTTTCATCCTCGGTAGGTAGGTTTTCTCTATGACTTGTATCATTTACACATGAAATATGTTCTTTCATAGAATACGATGCATTATTTCACGAAATAACTAGATATTCTATGAAATAACTGAAAAATTGATAAGTTTCATCAGAATTTTGATAACAGATTTCTTTGAAATAACTTAATACATCAATTGTAACATTTACGCAATTTAATTCGCCCGTACAACAATTTTCTATTTGCTATCTGCTATATATGGCAAATTACGATTACTGGCATCTGGAAATAACTGAATTATTTAAAAAAGTAACTTAATTTTGATAATTAACTGAATTATTTAAAGTAATTTATTAATTACTTTAGTGGCAACATTTATGACATTTTATTCACTCCTACAAATAAGAAGAAATAATCTTAGCATAGTATTCCTTATTAATAGTTTAAAAGCCAAAAAAGTCAGTGTTCCGGGCGAACAAGCTGGTCGACAAAGCCGGCTAGTTTATTTAGGTAATACTATTTATCATTTTGAAAACATTAAATAAATATTCACTGCTGAACTTGTTTTTGGAATAGAAAGCAAAATTTATTTCTTCGCATTTCTAACCGCAATTCAAATGAATAAACTATTTGTATTCATGGTTTTATGCTTTATTATTATCCACACAAAGAGAATAATACAGCATTCATTAATTCAAACATAACAATGAAAATAAGCAACATTGCACACATCTATCATTTCCCAAATTTATTTATTCATTTCGGGGAATAAAATAGAGAAAGCAAGAAATGGGCGGCTGTCACATTCCAGATTCTAAATTCAACCAAAAAAATTCCTAAATAAAAGCTTTGCTGTAGAATAAACATCTATATTCTGCATCTACTCTTTTCAACTAGTGAATCTACTTCGCCACGGTTCATTAAGGGTGGCACTCCAAACTTCCGTTCTGCCTGAAGTTTCCGGTTTCGTGAGAAGGACATATTCCTTTCTGCGATAGACTATGTGTTTTTTTTTTATTCCCTTTCTTTATACTTAGGATCCTATTCCGAAAATATTCTTTTGTGGTGATTCCTTCATCATGTCGGAATGCTGTACTAGCAGTAAATATTTTGTTTAATTATCATTACTGAAATATGTGGTATAGGTTTGCATAATTTTCATGCCTTAAGGCTCTAAAAATATTCGTTCTTATTCTTTCAAGTTTTATTATTATTTTATCTGTATTTAGAACCCTTCTCTGAAATTATTCCTTTGTGTCGTAATTTTTCCTTTTCTTACGTGAGGGATAGCAGTAATAGCGGAAAAGAATTTGTTTAAAATGTAATTAAAACGCTTAGTGCATTATTAACTTTATATCTTATACTTATTACAATACTTTTAGATAGATTTTCAATGGGATATATAAATTTAAAAAAAGAAATGAAAAAAAAAGAGTTAAAAACTAATATAATATCAGAAATCATTTTTAATATGAGAATTGGAGAAATTAAAAGACATGGTTTTATCATTTTAGCATTAATTTTGTAATAACTATAAATAAATTCGTAAAAACATAAGATATCCAGTATTTCTTTAAAAATATCTAGCGTCCTAGTATTATCTATACTTATAATAAAGCTCAATGTGTGTGTGTTGGCGCTCTACAGGCCAGACCGTTTGACATACAGCTACCAAATTTGGTACATGTATACCTTGGAGGTTGGGAATGTGCACCTGGGGTTTCTTTTTTCGAGTTTTTAATTAGAATTTTAATTATTAATTAAAAACTAACTTTCCCGCCAAAAAAATCTTCCATTATCCCCAGCGCCAAACGAGAAAGGCATCAGTTTTTTTTCTCCCAACAGTAATGAGGCTAGGGTTAAAATTTTTCGGCGGATTATTTCAATCGGTTCTGTTTATTTTCTTAATGTTTGATGCATTTAAAATTAAACATTGTTAATGAATCAATCTTTCAGATTCATTCTGAAGTACTTTTGAATTAAAATAAAACAGAATAAAGGAAATTAAAAATTTCTAATCCGCATAGCGTTACCCCAACTGGCGTAGAAAAAATCACGTATTTGCGTTACGTAACCGGCGAAGAAAATTCACGCTTGCGCATTCTGTTCTGATTGTTGCTATGACAACGTTATCAATGGATGATTTAAATTATTTTTGGGTTAGTTGCATGCTTTTGTAAGTAAATTGTATTTATGTTAGTTATATATTTTTTGTATATGCTTATAGTTTTAAGTACATCGTTTTTTAAGTAGTTTTTTTAAAACCTGTTTTCAACCGTTTATTTTAAACGATTCGTTTTATTTTCTTAGTGTTTGATGCATTTAAATTTAAACGTTGTTAATTAATCGATCTGCTCATAATGAATCTAAGAAAATTTTGTTGACCAACTCTTGAGATATTACATAAATTTAAAAAGATATTCTTTAGGGACCATAAAGTTTAAACGCTGAGTGACTCTATTTTCAGTAATCAGATTATAAAAAAATGCTTTGTTTCAGTAAAAAATATTATTATATTAATTGAAGATAAATTCTTTCCACTTTAATTTAAAGCATAATTTCTACGGGTGCTAACAGAAAATTAGAGAGATGCATATTACGTTATGACTGAAGGCCTTTATAATATTATGAATGAATTATATGATAATCAAAATTTGAAGTTTTAAAATATTTTGATGAAGAAGCTATTAAAGTAGAAATTGCATAAAATATTTAATTATTAAAATTTTAACGAACATTAAGATTGGCGAACCGGCTGGTCGCCAAAGGCGGCTAGTAATAAATGTAATTTAATTCGTATGGTAATTATATTTTTAAATTAATTAATTACATTCATTATTATGCTGATAAATATTTTTACCACTCATGTTTTATAATGCATTTCATCTGATGGTTTAGATAGAATATTATAATATAAAAAACATAATAGAAGAATTTCTTTTGAAAATTGATTTCAGTCAATTATATTCATTTATAAATAAATAAATATTTTACACTGAGAACCATTCGAATTGAGATAAAATAAAAACCCTTCAAATTTCAATATAAATATATATATTAGCAAATTCACTTATTAAGACAATTTAATTAGAATTATTTGGCAATTTAATAATTATCAGCAATTTAAAATTATGAAGCAGTAATAAAATCATCAGACAAATCAAATATTCAAAAAGGAAAGAAATTTGTCAGCCTATCCGAAGCATGCTGACAGAATTCCAGAAATCTACGCTCGTGTTCACTCAAATTTTACTTGAGTCTTGGAAACGTGAAACTGCATCTAGCTTAATAAAAGCTTGAAATTTCTGTAAGATTTCTTTAATGTGATCTCATTTTAATATATTATTTTTTTTATTAGCAACCTTGTTAAGTATATGTTCTGTATGGACATAATATATTAATCGTCCTATTTAATTATATATATAGGATTATATAAATAGGTCCGTAAAAATATGATATATAGACGAAACATTTTGACAATATAATTTTTTTATCTATAATTATTGATATAATAATTTTGATTGATCCATAACTATTTAGAAAGTTATAAATTTTAAAGAAATTAAGAAATTATTAGATTTAATTAACTAAAAATACCTTAATTTTATCTAAGACAAAATAATTTGATGAATTTAAGAATGTAATTTAAATTTTCCTATTAGTCCTCCATCAAGTTATTATAAAACAGATTTGATATTATTAGCCCAACTATTACTAAGGTGGAATTATAAACATCTCAATTAATATTTTATTTTAAATTTTAAAATATAAAATGTATCCACGATGGAAATTAATTATAAAAGGAAATAAGTGAAAATTTACTTGAATTCAAATAATTAAATGGAAATTATTTTATGAGAATTTTTGAAAATATATATAAATAAAGATTTCATTTAATAGACTTTTATAAGCACATTTCATTTAAAAGAATTTAGCAAAAGCTGAGGCTCATTTTTAAAAATTTTCCTGCTGAATATATATATCTGTTTACAAATTTATATTTGATAAAATTTCTTTCAAGCTCGCAAAATGGAATTTTTCATTTGATTATCACCTATTATTGAGTTCACGTATTATTCAAAATTTTGTACACGTTTCCGTTAGGAACAACGAGGGAATATTTTAATAATTTAATAATTTAATGAAATTAATAATTTCATAACTTAATCGATTAACATTAATTTGGTCTCTTAGTTAAAGTAAACAAATTAAGAGACAAACAATTGATGCTGAATAGCGAAAAATTAATAAAAATATTGTGTAAGTAATAGGGGATATAAATTTTAAAATATGTATTGAAATCAACGAGGTAGAAATAAATAAGCAAAACATTTAATAACATTATTTCAAAAGTGAAAGGAAAACACATTGTTTTAAACAGGAAACTGAAAGTGAAACCAAAAATTGTAAATAATCAGTCGTGGAAGAATTAACACACAATTGAATTCATACGAATCAAAATTCATTCAGAATTATAATATATTAAGACTAAAATGAAAATACCATTTCGTTTCTAGAAAATATACAGAATCAATACACTTTTGCTATTGCCTTTTTATCTGCCTTTTAAACAAATATATAAAAATTTATATTTTAGTTCTCCATTAAAAAGCTAACTTTTTCTCTTCATTTTATTTTTAAAAACAAGTACTTGTGAATCTTCTTTAATGTATAAAAAATAGCTTTATTTTTTTGAAGAATTTTAATAAGATTTGTTCAAATATCATTAAAAAATAATAAAATTATATTTTATTATTATATCTTAAAAATTATATTATCACAACTGCAGGAGTGTGAAAAATATATTCAATTCTAGTGTACAAAGCACTTTAATATTATAAAATATTTATTTCCTTCATTCGTTGTCTTGAATTCTTTTTTCTAATTTTGCTTCGATTTACATCCTCAATTAATTTAATCCAATCTTCTTATATTTTGCAATTTTAGATCAGAAATAATGGAGAAAAATTTCAAAAGAAAGAAAAACTTTTTAATTAAACAGCTAAAATATTTTTTCTCTTGTTATTTGCGATTTACTATTATTTAATGTATGAATAGTGACAGAAATAGTAGGCCAATTTGAAAATGAAATTATCAATAAATATTAAATTTTCAAAGATAATAATGATTGCAATGATTTATTCATCATTTTTATAATGAAGGATTGTAATTATTTAATTTTTTAACTAGACTAAGATGGAAATTACAATATTTGAATCGGACAGATAAATTACAGCAAATAATAAGAAATAATTGAATAATGATTACTTACTTTAGATGCTAATTTTTTTAAACCTAACTACTTTTTTTTAAATAATAAGTACTCAAAACCAATTTGAATCACCAAAAAAAAAAAAAAAACTGATTTTTCACCTATTTAAAACTATGACTATGCAAATGAGGTACAAAACTATTTAATATGAATGTCTTGAAGAAGTGTAATGTTCGTGTTTAAAAAGGTAATCGAGAAATATCTTATGTGAGTAAAAGATATTGGGTCTTATTATTTAATCACGGCATTTCAAGTTTTACCAGAAATAATATCTTGTTACATAATGATTTAAAATGCATTTCTTGTCATTCGATGTATTTGAACAAAATACAACATTAAAAAACAAAAAAAATACTTAATGTTTGAAAGAAAATGAGCTGCTAAAATCTGATTCCGAAATAAGATCTTAAGAAAAGCAAGCCTGATTTATAATTTTGAAAAAATCCCGAAATAAACATAAGAAAAATAGAATAAATGGCAAAAACAAGATAAAGTGGAAACAAAAAGTAAATATTTTTCTCGTTAAAGGACTGAAAACTACAAAAATCTGCCAAGCTATTCTAATTCTTTTCCTTTTTCAATTTATTTTTTTGTTGTTGCTTAACTCTGCTCTCAGTTTCGCTTTTCAACTAAAACCCTGATCATTGTGACAAAACAAAACAAACCGGCGTTTAGTTTGTGTAAACGAAAACTTCTGTAAGAGGATTAGAAAGCCTGGTGAAATTTGTCTTTCTGAAGTTACCTGATTGTCTTTTTTTTCCCTTTTCCCCTAAAGAAACTGTATATATCGCCTGTTCCGAGAAGCATTATACACGGAATCTTATATTTTCTGTCCTCTTAGTGTCAAACAAAGCTGTTGAGAGCTCAGTATTCAATAGAATTCTCAAAAAATGACAAACTAAATCCTCTTCGTAGATTAACGTGTCTCCCACGTTAAAGACGACAATGTACGCTTACTGCAGATTTTGAAGAAGGACTTTCTTTCTTATAAAAGATAAGGAATCTTTTTCGTTTTATAAGAAAATTATATCATAGTAGTAATGATGTAAGTAAGAATTAAAGGTTTTTTTTTTATTTATTTTTTAGTTTATTTATTTCGGAAGAGGTAACTCTTCTTGGACAGAAGATGTGTTACTTTTTGAGAAGGAATCACTGTATTTTTTTAATATGAAACATACTTTTTAAAAAAAATTATTATTATGCTGAATTTGTTTTGGGGGTTTAAATTTGACTGGAATTGCCTTTTAAAAAGCATACATTCAATCTTCCGCAAGATAATATTGAAAGAAATGTTCTTAAGAAGTACATTGATTTTACTTACAATGTTTCTTTTAATACTTTATGATCTGATCATTTCAAAATGCATCATTAAGAAAAAAAGTAGGAATTGTTTTTCTTCTTAGATATTGCTATATAGGAATGTTTATTCAAATGCTATTGGCTTGCCACTTTTTCTTATTATTAAAATAATCAATTTTTAAGGATTTTAAATAACCATTTTTTGTTAAAATTTGTTTTGTGTGTTATTTTGTTATTATAAAAACTTTTATTATATATTTTAAAATTTTGTTAGACATTTTTAGTTTATTTTTAATTTATATGTTTTATTTTACTTTACAAAAATTATCATATTTTATATTCTAAAAATACTTTTTAAAACTGGTAATGGATTACCATCTTTGTAAGCTAGTGAATGTTAGTGGATGATTTTGTCTTTCCGAATGGGTATAGAAATTGCGTGGGATAGAGCTATTTTCACTCCGATGACGGAGACGCACTCCAACATAAAGGGGTGATGGAAATCAAACATAGTTCTGAATTTAGTGATATTGCGACGAATCGCATTCAAATTGATCTGTATACTTTATTGTATATCGGAAGTAACTCCATTGTTGCTGTAATCTAAAAAATAAACTTGGGGAAAATGATTAATCTTTATTAAGAAAAAATTTTGCACCAGTTTTATGATACAGAGAAAAACTAATCTTATAATTCAGAAAGATATATAATGGTATGTGAAATTCCATACTAATAACAAGTGTGTGCGTGTATGTATCTAGAATTGAAGTGACATTCTTAGAATGAATCATTAACCGTCAAGTTTAGTAACGATATTAGTAGATGAAATTTATGTTATAAGTATAGTTTAATGCCCAAAAGTTAAAAAAGGCTATTTTATTTTCATAATTTTCCGTCTGAAATGAAGTGAAGCAGAAATTTTGTATGTTGGTAATTAAAACAGATGTAATATTCAGGGTGTCCCAAAATAGTATAACAAGTGGAAGGTTATCTAAAAACTATTTAATTTCTGTGAAAATTGATAATAAAGGTTCAAAAAAATGTAATAAAATCCCACCGTAATATAACAATATTAATTATTAAAAATATTTCTTTGCACATGGAACATTTTATAATTTTTACCAATAAAATTTTTATAAATATTTTTATTTATACATTTAGAAGAGTTAATCATAAAATCGCATTTATTTTACAAACAAATTTATTTAATGCAGAAAAACTCTCTTAAAACATTAAGTTTAGTAGTAGGTCATTCAAACACCCTGACTGGCATTTGCTAACCAGGCATTCGGTTAATCACTTTGATTGGTCAGCAGTTGTAACTCTGACTTAATAATGAAATTAAGAAAAACTTGAGAAATTAAATATTTAAGATATCTCAGAAAAGCACTGCAATTCTGAATGGAAAAAAAAATCGTTGCTAACAATTGTGCTCATAGTTGTAAGTTTTTTTAAATATTGGGGCATTTCAGTAGTAAAGAACGTTCTGAGATACTGATGATTTATATGATATATAATCATTATAATGTTAAAATACTTTTGACAAGTATTGCGATAATAATGCAATATGAGTCGGAAACATTTGTTTGAATAAGCTATGAAAACGCTTCAATTAATATATTATTTGAACTTTTTTTCAAAATTTCATAAAATTTAATTAAAAACTTGTTTATTTTCTGAGAATGCCCTTTTCATAGCATGAATATTTAATTGCAATAATTCTGAAATATACAGCGAAAGATTAATTTAAATATAGAAATCGGAATGAAAAATGTTCCAATATTTTTGCAAATTTTATCGAGGGAAGTGTAAAACATTGATATGCACTGACGATTGTACAGAAAAATAATTTAGCTGTTGACATTTTTATATCATAAAGGTCTTAAATAATTAATTAAAGTATTTTAACCTCAACCTCCACAGTTAGCAAAGTGTATTCATAGCATTACTCAACTTATTAAAGATGTTTCGTAATTGGAAACATATATTTATGTGCATTATTTAAAGGAATATAAACACGTTCTACACGTTTAGACGTCGTGAATATTTGATATCAATTCTATGAAGGACATATATATCTTCATAAAAAATAACATATAGATCTTAGAAAAATTATATAGTAAAAACTAGTTTTGTAGAAGAGCAAAATAACAATGTTAAAGATTATGAAATGTAAGAAATGATACGTAATAGATTATTTGAAAGATATTTTTAAGAATACAATATGCATAATTGTTAAATATAGTTTTTAAAAAAATATTTATTCCTGTGAAGTTATTTAAAGATATTTATAAGGTCCAAAATAAAAAATATAAAGTTATATTTTTGATTTAACATTTTATTAGTTTGAATAAACTAGCAAACTTGATGAAAAATATCTAGTGAAGAATTTGGATTAGTTTAAATATTTTCTATTTATATGATATGATTCTGTTTTAAGATATAATTCCAAATTAAACCTAATAGAAATATATACGTCAAATACGAAAATGCCATGTTCAGATGTGTTTCATTCAATCTAAAATGATTATTTGTTTAAAGAGAAATGTTTAAAAATCCAGTTGATCAGCTTTAAGCATTTCAAAACAACACATAGTGATAAAATTTCTGTTGAAGTTCAGCGTTGAAAATCCTATCCGTCATTCTTCCACTGGCGCATAAAGTCGCCCAACAATTAATGCCTGGTCATAATCTCGAAACAATACAGGTTGACTCGAAAACCGTTCACTACTCATCCATTTTGTATCCAAAACTCGGGAACTCGCAAAATCCTTCCGTAAGTACTTCCTGTATTTCCATCCACTCTGAATGGAAATTTCAGTATTTAATACAACAATCTTAAAATCCATCTAGCACATCAAAGTACCAAGGCACAACGGATTTCTCTCGCTTCAGAGCACCGGAGTGCAAAATCCCCTTGACGTGTTTTAAAGGTCCGGATATATCCTCGGATAGAGGACGTAAAATTAGCTTAGTTTACTCCTGGCGTACATTTAAATCAATAGTTTTGAGTTGATTTGAACTATTCACTCTACCGTTTCTAAATAAATAGATTATTACGGGATGTGTATTATACACTTAATAGTGTACTTGGAGTGGAAACGGTGCCGTTGAAACAATGGTAAGTTAGAATCATGGCAGTGATTAATATGGTATGATGCAACTCCTTCAAAAACAGAGAAGTGGTCTTTTCCTACGAATTATCTCTTTAATGTAATGATCTTTGTACTAAATAGCTCATTATCAGAAGATGCATAATATATGTTACTGAATAATTTGCTTGGAGTTCCTCTTGGATATTGACAAGATAGATCCAAGTTAATACTTCATTTGGTATTAAGCATTACTTGAAAATTGAATAATTTAGAGATACATTTTTTTTTTCTTTTTGAATTATATTGTATTTAAAAAAACATATTCACTAAAGATTATTAGAAGATGTATAACATATACTACTGAATAATTCATTTGAAATAGAATTGGTTCCTCTGGGCCATTGGTAAGATAGATCCATATTAATGATTTATGTGGTATCAAGCATTTCTTGAAAAATTGAATAATTTGGTGAAACAATATTTTTTTTAAATTATGTTGTATTTAAAAGAACTCATTCACTAAAGGTTATTATGATTACCATTAGAATATATATAATATACACTACTGAATAATTTATTTGGAGTGAATTGGTTCCTCTAAGATATTGGTAAGGTCCCCGTTATTGCTTTATTTGGTATTGTGTACTTTCTTGAAAAATGGATAATTTAGCAAAAAAAAAAAAAAAAAAGAATTTCTTGTGTTTTAATACATTTATTTACTAAAGAAATAAATATTCTATAATGAAATGCGTATTAATTACTACCTATTATTGTACGCGTTGAAGATATATCGTTGGAACACAATTGAATCAAGATAAGCTATTCTAATAATAAATGTATGTGTGTGTTCATTTCTGAGTGTTGGTTAGTTTAGTTTAGTTATATTAACGTCCCGTTGTAAAGCAACACTAGGGTTATTTTGGGACAGATCTCGTATTTTCGAACCACGGTCAGATGACGAGGACGACACCGGAGCTGACACCTCCCTCTCCACGCCACACTACACCAGCGGGAGGACGTTTGGCATGACGGATTTAACGTGCAACAGACCCGCTTACACGACGGTTCTTCGGTTGAATCGGGTCTCGAACCTGAAACCCTACGGTTCACAAGCCGAGACCTTACCACCAGGCCATCGTGGTCTTCTGAGCGTTGGAGCACTATAGATAGAATCTGTTGAATTAAAACTATCAATCTTAGCACACATATACATCTAAGGATGTAAACATGCGTTTGAAGAGATTGCTTTGGAATTTTAATGAATTAAAATTTAAGAAAAATATTTGATTTTTTTTTCTATGATGAAATCCAAATACATTACTATACAAAAGTTATGATTACATCCTCTCAAAATAAAAACAACTTTAGAAAAATAACATTATTTTTATTTATAATCAATTTTTTTTAAAAAAAATAATGTATTTCACAATAATATATTTCAGTGTGGAAATGAAACTCAAAACACTTTCTTTTATGCATTGAATATTCCATCTTCGCTTTTTATCGTTATTGTTCGTGATCAGCAAATGAAGATCTGAATTTATTTTGATATTTTGTATCTATTTCTAGTATGCTTTTAATAAAACAGTATCAATTGTATCTATGGTTAATTTCAAGAAAAGAAATTTTAAACATTATTTTATTTAGCTTATTTTTTAAAATGCTTTTAAATTATTGCTCTTTTTATAATTGAGAAAGTTTTTATTGAAAATATTCGTCTAATAAATTACAAAAATCATGAAATACATTTTATAGTGCAAAACTTCGAAGTCGAATGATTGTTCTTTCTATTCGATTGTTCAGCAAGAATCAACTTTTTGGATTAAATGAAATTATATCATTTTCTGTTTAAAATTAAAAATTAAACTTTTGGCGAAATGCTGGAAAATTACACGTATAGTAGAAAGAGCATACCTGATTAAGACTCTTAAAATAGTTTTAGATAATTGGTTATCAAAATCTTAAAAAATACTTAATTGCGAAAGCGAGTAAGACTAAATTGAATACAAAAGATTCAGTTAAAATCGTACAGAACTAATAATTCAGACAAACCATTTAATCGTTTAAGATGACTTTATTTAAAGCACTGGGGAAATCCTCAGTTGTCTACACAACAATAGTTTGCTACGTTCTAAAAAAATTAAAAAATGAACAATTTTCTTAGAAATTGTTTAACAGTTTTGTTTATAAATAATAAACATTTTAAAATATTTTACTTGTAAAAAAATTATATTTACTTTGTTGCATTAAGAATAGCTGCACCAATTAAAATTTCAAGTTAATAAGGAGGGTTTCGTATTTTATAGTTGAATACGCTTTGCGGAAGTCAACTACATATTTTTGTCTTTAATTTATTTCAAAATTGTTATGAGGAACAAGATTATCTCTTTTAATAAGGACCATTCTAAGAATAGGTTTATCTAAAAAAATAAATATTTAACTTATATTATTGGATATATATATATATATATATATATATATATATATATATATATATATATATATATATATATCCAATGAGCCGTACAACAACAAAAAAACAACAAAGAATGACACTTACAACATAAAATAAACTTAAAATTTCAATATAACGTAATAAAAGAATTATATCACAATATTTGTTTAAAAAATTCATTATAGGTCTTTGAAATAATGCGAAAATAATATTTAAAAATTTACAGATTAGTTGGTATTTAAAATCTAGTTACCATTTATTCAATTTCAGAATTTTTTAGAATTTTACCGCTTTAGATAATGAAATTTATATTTTTATTTAATAGAGCTATTAAAATAAAATATTTCATCTAATAGTAAATAAATAAGGCGCTTTCAAGAAGAAAATCATTTAGATACCATTAGGTGTATTTTAGTCTTCATAGAATAGAAATCAGGAATGTTTATACGCCTTAACGATAATCTAGCATCGACCAGCAATCAGAACTGATATCTTCTAATGTGCAATCAAGCGATCTAATCACTCAGACAAAGAAACAACTGGTATTTGTTTCCAATTAATTATAGAAAGCAGCTTTTCATCCTTGTAATGTATCTTCAATACTTAGGTACTCAGAAAATGGAATAGCATTGATCTAAGAAAATAGCAATCATTATCCTTTTCTCTTTTTTTTTTCACAAAGAGTGATTCTATCTTATCTTGAGCTTATTTATCCAATAAAAGAATACAGAAAACATGTTTAGCAACCTTTAATTAATAAAAGTGTTCATTTTTGAGAAGTAATGGTGGTTTTATAAAAATGTATAATATAGGCGAGAGTTGAGTTTTTAATATCTATTACGAAATCAATTTGGTCATTTTTTTTCTATTTTTAAATTCATATCACCGAATTTTCTTCTTCTTTTTCCAAATCTAAAAAAGATCCAGCTGTTTTTGGAATGGATATATGTCCTGAATATTGCTTTCCCTACAGACAGCACAACTGCGATAACCATTCTGGTATAAAACTTTTGGATCTCTATCTATTTAAATGTACAAAACTAAGGACGATAGAAGTTTGCAGGTGCTTCAAGAAATGGTCATATTGACCAAAAATTATTTCTTGGAGTTCTCTTATAGAAACTTTTCTGTTCAAGTTAAATATGTCATAACAGAAATATAGAGAAAAATTCAAATCCTAATATCCAATAATGCTGAATCATTTCAGGAGTTATGCTTTGAAAAAACACTAAGATAAAAATCCTTTTTCATCCTTATTCCTCATTGTATTTAGGTTTTATGGTATAAATAAATAGTTGCTAGTATATTATTAGAAATTAACTCAAAATTGTTGATTACTACTGATAGAAGAAATAAAAATAATAATGTGTAAGCAATGTAAGATGATTGATAAATTTAATACAAGATAAAAATATTTTCTTTTATTTACTTTCATGATCTATAAAACGTTAAATGAAAATGCATTAGTATTGATCTGTAAACATGATGATATATGTAATATGCAAATATGCATATATAAAATATTTATTATCTGGCCGTTTTTAAAGAATTAATGAAAATTGACATATACTTTCTTATTTTTCTGATTCTGTCCTTTCAATAAATTTTCGTAATATGAATATTATCTTTGAAATTACAACGAAAGTCCCGCTCAATTTCTCATCAAATATATAGAAAAACTGATTAAGTCAATGAATTTGCCTTTTAACATCTGAAAGGAATTACAGAAATTTACAAAAAGAAGCACATAACTTTGTGACTCTATAAATGAGTGGAAGAAACCCTTTTACTCATTGACTAATTATCTCTACGAGAGACATAAAAAAATTATCTTTTTAAAATATTTTGTTGCTTTTCTTAATAGAAATCAAGACATTTTCATGTTTTTGGATATTTTTTCTTAGTCAAACTTTGCATTTCATTATATATTCTAATTGCAATAGTTAAAAAATAAAGATTATCACATTTATTTTAGGATACCCTGTATATATATATATATATATATATATATATATATATATATATTGATTTCTTCAACGTTATTATATTGTAAAATCTTTTAGGAAATAAATTCACACGTGTATATCATCCAACCATCACTCATATATACATTAATATAGTAATTTCATTTTAAATTCCAAAATGAAGAGGCTGGAAATACATAGTTAAATTTACTTTACGCAACCAGCAATTATATCACACATAGCTGTTATATTAGTAATAAAAAGATAATTCAGAAACTTAAAAGGCATTTATACTCAAAAGAAAAGAAGCATTATGGAAAGATTTATGATCTATGTACATATGATTTTTATGTCTAAAACTTCATTGAAAAGAATTTTTTTTCTTTTCTGAATTCCTTATTTCTTTGCACAGTAGAAAAGAAAGTCAATTCTTTGCATAAAGTCATGCATAAAATTATTGGAAAATTACCATAAAATATTATTTAAATTATAGTGGTAAGATACATAATTAATAACAGATTGTGCTTACTTTTTTACTACTTTTTGCTCTTAATTGATAAAATATTTTTTTAATCTTCATTTTTATCTAAAAAATATATAAAATAATAATTTAGAATCAACATTTTCTTCGGTATGATTATCATATTGCTAAGAATCATTAAATATCATTAAATCAATAAGTTTATTATTAAAATGATGCATTTACACGGCAGATAGAGTGAAATGAAAATGACCTCATTGAATGAATGAGTGAATGACCTTATAGATTTTATCCATAAATTTCTGAATATTTTTTTTCTCTGTATTGTTCTAACACTCCTTTAGTAACTGCGAAATACTAGATGGGAGATGGCGGTAATAACGAAAGATAAATGATTGTCCTATAACGGAAACAAATGCTGGAAATGGAACAGAAAGTATCTTAAATCGTTCTTTTTTAGCAACTAGATGTACCATGGGAATTCTCTGTATTACCCTTTTATTTTCCTACAATTTCTTATTTTGACGTAAAGTTCCTGTGGCAGTCCCTTTCGCAGCTGCGTTGTAGAGAAATATTATCATTTACATCAGATTACACTCGTTTTTCATTTCCGTTTGACACATTCTCCAAAATCTTGATTTCATTCTTGAACTCAAACTTTGAAACTGCATCGCATTAGACATTTCTACAATAAAAACATCCTTTAAACATATTAACGAATATTCTATGAAGATTCCGATGTATTTTTTTATATTCATATATTAAGATATCAGAGTTTAAATGGGAAAATAATTTATAGAAATTACCATACGAATGGATAAGAAATGTGGATATTCTTATATATAATTTTTATTCGATTGAATGCCTAAATTAATTCTTTTTTCAGAATTCTGTGCTAAAAATATATTTGCAAGATGCTTTTTTCTCTACTACCAAAAGCATTCATTGCAGATCTGAAGAATGAAATTTAAAAACTTCCTTAGATATTATTTAAATTATCTCTATTCTTTCTATATACCCCCCCCCCCATTAAGAAATGTCTCGTAGGCAAGTATGGAATGGGTTCTTATGGGATTAAGTAAATTTTTCATTAAACAAAAAAAATAGATTTGTTAATCAGATTACAAATAAAATGTAACAAAAAAATTTAAACACACATTCAAATCTTTAATGAATCAAGAGATAAATGAAAGCATTAAAATTATTGCTCGATTTATATTCATTTTTTTTTTTTTTTGTATTCCAACATGGTTCTGAAAGAAAATTTCTTTATTGATTCTTTCCATAAATCATCTTTCCAAGAATTTCCAAGAAAATGAATATTCTAAAATTTTCTTCTAATTCGAATTCTTGCAATATTATTAACATCTTTCAAAATTTAAGAAGCAAGTAAATGTTGAATTTATTTTATAAGCAAAGTGAATATGAACTTTAACTTTTTATAAAAGGATATAACTTTCTTCAAAATGCAAAACAAAATTCAATCAAAATAATTCCTCAGTTAATGATGCATTATATCAAGAATTAACTAAAGTTATTTTATTAATATTTTTAATATTAAATGTACTTGATATCCCACTGAAGTATATTTTTATCCAAATATTTAAATTGTCTCATTGATAAACATATAATCTGAGTACATTTTCTTCCATTTAAGTTAAATAAAAGCAAACACCGAAGATCTATAAAAACAGGTACAGGCTGGAATGTGCAAATAAAGGAGCGATTAAACAAATCATTGTAATATAATATGGTCGGGTAATAATGTATACTGGTATACTGATACATTTACAAAGCCTAAAAACAGTGAAAATCAGCTAATTCTTTTCCTCTTTTTCACTGTACAAGAAATTTAATTTTAGCATCAAACATAATGTTTCTTTCAGGCAATAAAAATGTATTAAAATTTATTTATTTCCCTCATGCAAGAAATTTTGCCATTTTAATGCTTTCAAAGTAACGGGGATTAAGACCCAGTCGCAAGGTTTGAAACGGGGAAATTCATTAAAATCTCGAATTCGAATTTTTTTTAAATTATAATATTTTATCATTATATTTTATATACAGAAAAAGTAATAATATTGTACGAATCTTAACGTATGTAGTATAGCGTATCTTATTATTTAATAGAAATATTCTTACAAAATATTTCGATTCTGATTCATTATCATGATCATATGTAGTAATAATATAGTACGTATTATAAAAGTAATAATATTGTACGTATTATAAAAGTAATAATATTGTACGTATTATAAAAGTAATAATGTTGTACGTATTATAAAAGTAATAATATTGTACGTATTATAAAAGTAATAATATTGTACGAATCTTAACGTATGTAGTATAGCGTATCTTATTATTTAATAGAAATATTCTTACAAAATATTTCGATTCTGATTCATTATCATGATCATATGTAGTAATAATATTGTACGTATTGTAAAAATTAATAATATTGTACGTATTGTAAAAATTAATAATATTGTACGTATTATAAAAGTAATAATATTGTACGAATCTTAACGTATGTAATATAGCGTATCTTATTATTTAATAGAAATATTCTTACAAAATATTTCGATTCTGATTCATTATCATGATCATATGTAGTAATAATATTGTACGTATTGTAAAAATTAATAATATTGTACGTATTATAAAAGTAATAATATTGTTCGTATCTTAACGTATGTAGTATAACGTATCTTATTATTTAAAAGAAATATTGTTACAAAATATTTCGATTATGATTCATTATTCTGATTCATTATCATGAGCATATGTATTTAGTTACATGAAATAAGTGCTTGATAGTTGTATATTAATTGCCCTAAAATTATTGTTGGATAGAAAATAGCCATACAACTTTAGTTACTGCAAAACGACAATACATTTTAGGGATCATGGTAAATATCTGTGCGACAGATCCTCCAATTATCTTGTAAAGTCTAAACCATAAATCACTCAGATTTACACTCTAAAATAATTTACATTTATAAATACCAAATGAAAAAAAAATGTTGTGCTCAACAACAATAACACATATCTATTAAATTTCTCAATAACTCTAAGACATAATTTCGAGCTATTCGAACACAAATGAACTCGGTAACTACAAAATTCAAAGACTTAGGCAAGAAAGTTTGGTAGACAGATTTGGCATCTAAATTATAGTTGCGTATCAATTTTGTACCAGCTTTGTCAAAGGGTTTCTCATTTACAGATCTGTACTTACGCGTGCATGGAAACGTTATAATGCAGCAGTGGATTGACTTAAAAATGAAATTCTTTATGTTACCTTGTAACTAGAACTGTAGTTCCGTGTCCCATTTTGGTTCATTTGTTCAGCAAAAATGTATTTGAAACACATTTTCGTGCGATATATTCAGTAAAAATGCTAGATTCATGCCAAAGCTCTATATTCCGTATTTATCTTCCTTTAATGTTATGGAAGGCATCTTTAACCTTTGCCAAAATATAAAATTGTATATGGGGTGATCAACCAGCTAGTTATAATAAAGATTTTTATTTTCTTAAGACATTTATGTCAGAATATATAGTTGCAGATCATTATTTATCATCTTGCTATGGTTACATGAAAGCAAAATATTTGCCAACAATATTATGCAAGTATCCGACATGATTAGATATAGATATATAACCTGAATCTTGGAAAAATGCATCATGGCTTCATCACAAGGATATCCCCCAGGCCAAAATTAAGTGTTAATTAAGACATTTTTTGATCAAATGCAAGATGTCGTTTACGAATAGCAACATTATTCATATCAATTCTTTTAATTCTACTTTCTTTTAATCACAGCGTTCTAGCAAACTGGTGAAATGAACTACATTTTAGACCCCAATACAATAAAAAAAGTGAAGTAAGAGATGAAAGAGTTTCCAGGAAATAACCTAAAATAATACTTCGAATTGTGAGAAATGCGAATTAAGAAATGCATGAATTGAAAACAGGGTACATTAAAGATAGCAGTTTTAAGATACTAAAAATAATAATAAAAAATCTTCCAACAGTCTCGTTATTTTATAGTCACATTTTATATTTCCTTTTAAGCATGGTAAATGTAGAGAAATTCAATTAAATATTTCAATCTATAGAAATATTTTTTTTGTGTAAGAGCACTTTATCAGTGTTGTATTAAAATGTATTCTGTTTATAGCACCAACACAGACAGACAATTTTACAACAAAAAAGAATTGATAAAGAAACATTTGCCATAAAAAAGAATAAGCCATTTTGAACGAATTGAAAATTGACAAAAAGCTAGTAGAAATTCAATTATTAATCTGCAAGCGCTTTTAATTTCCTATTTATATGAATGCTTCTAAAAAAAGATGATTACCATATTTAAATATTAGAAGTCGTTTAATAAAAAAGATAATGTGTTGTGTAATAATAGTTTATAGTTATGTATTTGTAAAGGGAAAAATCAAATTTTCATAGTTAAAAAAACAAACACTCAATATCATTGAGATGAAAAAAATTTTTATCCAATTTATTTAAAAATCAGGTTTTTTTATATATTTGTTAAAAACAGATCATATATTTTACTTTACATAATGATTAAAAACATAAAAACTATATTCAAAAAACGATAACAAAACTTCATCTTTTTAAAAATATTTCTGTCATGTACATCAAAGAAATAGTCCTCTCCTGTTTTACTTTTTAAAATTGTATGTATTTATTTTATATTTTTTAACATTTTATACGCCTACATTTATGAATATAATTATAATGTTCACAAATAATATTTCATCCGATATCATAACAAAAAAATTGCCAGACATCAAACCTCAGAATTTTGAATAACATTCTCAGCTTTTAAAATATTACATTTGCATAACAAAAACATAAAAGAATATTTAACATAAGCATAAAAGAATATTTATCAATGTCTGAAAAACAATCTGTCTGTGCCAGACAGCTCAAATATATTGATTTTGGAAGTTAATTTTAAGCTTGCTGGATGGTAATAAAGCAATAATTTCCACTCGAGCAAATTCCTTTTATTAAAAACATTAAAAAAACAATGAGTTACCGAGTTTCCAGAACAATTTTATTCATTAACTTAGAAATCGCCCATGTTTTCTTTGCGGGAACTGAATTAAGTTAGTGGAAAGTCTGTCGTTTTTTTTTATGACTGAATTCTCTTTTTCTTATAAAATAATTAATCGACTTTAATTATTTTTCATCCATTCTCTTCAAATTTTTAAAATGTTATTAATAAAATTGATCGAGATGCATTTATGGAATATGTGAGGCTTCAATTCGAAATTCATCCAATTTTAATATGGTTAACTTATAAACTTTTAAAGACAATGCTTTTATTTTCTTATCTCACCTCGAATTTCTGCCAGTGTATTAATAAAATAGATCGAGATACATTTATGGAATATGTGGGGCTTCATTTCGAAATTCCTGAAGATTTAATATGGCTAACTTATCAAATTTTAAATATAAAGCTTTTTTTTCTTATCTTACCTCGAATTTCTGCCAGTGCTTATTGACACAAATGTAGAGAAGACTCTAAGTCATGTTCTGCCATAAAATGTCAGCCGAAATGGCATATGTCACATATAATGGCATATTTTACATGTTACAATGGAATGTTTTACAAACATGGCATATAATGGCATATTTTACAGCTTTATGGTAACAGCATTTCCACTTTTATTGTAATAGAGCTTTCGGGGAGTGTATCATAGCTCTCTTATAGCCAATCCATTTATTCATTCGAGATAATTGAAAACCAATTTAACAAGAGAGAATGATGGATGCAATGAGAATGGAATTTATTGGCAATAGTAAGTTATTGGCAATAATAATAAGAGGCAGAGAAATGAGTTAATAACATATTTAGTGAAATGGTAGTTATTAATAGTAAGACTAATTTAAGACGAAAAGTGTAAATGTAATGAATATTTCTCAAAATAAATAATCCATATTCTTCATAATCCGCGACAAATTCCCCATGATCCAAACAATCCAAGAAACATTTCATTTGACAGTTATGAAATGCACAATGTAAAGAGCGATTTTCCATCATGTAATTATCACATTTTCGGTCCTTTTGAGTGAAATTTGCAAATAAAACGTTTTCATTCGGATGAAGGAATGAAAAATGTAGTGCAGGACTTATTCAAGAAATACTGTAAATAATTATTTGGATGAAAGCATTGATATTATATAGAAACTATGGAACCAGGGCTGAATAATAAAGCGATTTATATAGAATTTATAATAAATGTGTCACATATGTTTGTTTATCGTTAACATTTTTCATCTGGTCAACTCTTGAAATTCGTATTTAAGTTCAGATTGTACACTCAGATACGAAAAACAAATCTCTAGATTGTATTCTGTATTAATGCGACCATTCTGCTCACAAATATATTATTAAATAATGCAATATTTATGAAGTTAAAGATAAGTCTGTTAATTAAAGAACGTACACGGACTCACAATTCTAATAACGAGGTGAACGTAGATAATAGCAAGATAGCAGATAACACAGCAAATAAAAAAAATGTTTTTCTTGCATAATTTAAGCTACTTTTGCATCATTTGTTATAGTTTGTTGCTGAATTTCATGCATTTTTAGATATTATATAAGACATAAAAGCTCAATTTTTGCTTCCACATGTCAATTATGATATTACAAAATCTTTCAATTTTTTTTTCATATATATTATCCAAAAATAATGCAGAAATATTCTATAATAAATGTGTCACATATGTTTATTTATCGTTAACATTTTTCATCTGGTCAACTCTTGAAATTCGTATTTAGGTTCAGATTGTACACTCAGATACGAAAAACAAATCTCTAGATTGTATTCTGTATTAATGCCACCATTCTGCGCACAAATATATTATTAAATAATGCAGCATTTATGAAGTTAAAGATAAGTCTGTTAATTAAAGAATGTACACGGACTCACAATTCTAATAACGAGGTGAACGTAGATAATAGCAAGATAACAGATAACACAGCAAATAAAAAAAAATGTTTTTCTTGCATAATTTAAGTTACTTTAGCATCATTTGTTATAGTTTGTTGCCGAATTTCATGCATTTTTAGATATTATATAAGACATAAAAGCTCAATTTTTGCTTCCACATGTTAATTATAATATTACAAAATCTTTCAAAATTTTTTTTTTCATATATATTATCCAAAAATAATGCAGAAATATTCTATTTTCGATTCCGTATATATTCATGAAAGTTATGCCCTATTTGTTTGTTAAAGAAAAAATTAAGTTCACTTTCATATTATAATTATCTCTTCTATAACGGGATTTGGCGAAACAGAATTATTGTCATTCATTTAAGTGTATGCTTACTTATATTTAATGTGATTAGGAGAATATTCATTATTTAATAATATACTATTACTATATTGGTTTATAAACATATTTTCTAAAAAATATATATTTTGGGCAAAACGTTTACATTTTCTTGAACATATTTTTATTTATGCATTTCGTAAAATATTTAATATTTATTATTTTCATCAAATAATTTTCTTTTTTTTTATATATCAATTGAAGGTTCACACAAGAAGAACTGTTGTTAAGTTTGTAATTACATTATAAGTATCATTTGATTTTTCCATAAATTAAACGCCCTATAGTAAACTTAAATAATTTGCATATTTTTAAATCATTTATGAATCATGATGCATAAATGATTAGTCTAATGTATAATTTATAGATGAATCAGGAATATCCTGTACAAGTGGGTACAATTTTGAGTAATTAAAAATATATCCTTTAATATATCTTTTTTTTTATTTAATGTGGCTTTTTTTAAAAAAAGATTCTTTTGCTTTCATACTTTCTTGCTAAAAATAGTCGTAAGTCACTTTGAAATTTTAGTCTTAGTTCTGAATCAATCCGTATAAAATAAACTTTTATTCATTTGTTTTATAAGATTAGCATATATTAAATTTAATGCTGTTTAGTTAGAATTTACAAGTCAAAATTCTATCTAAAGCAGATTATGTAAATTTATTTATTTATACATAAATCATTAAAATATACATGTATCATAATAGTAGTATCATTTTATCGAATATCATGAGCAAAATAATGAAATATTAGCCGCCTTTATCTACCATCTTGCTCGCTAAGATTACTAAATTTTCAGGTTATGAAACGATTGATATTAAATGCATTTTTTTAAATTTCAATTTATTTAACATGACTTAAAAATATAAATTTAATTTAATCAATCTGCAATAAATTATTGTGGGTATAAATTAAATTAAAATTGTATGTATTACCAAATGTGAGTGGAAGTAAAAATCCTGTTTCGGAATTATGCCCAAAAGAGCGATTTTCTTTTAATTTTAATTTGGAAAAACATGCGATTGAATATTTTGTAGATGAGTTTGAATTTCATGACATTATAGGCATCATAAAATAGTAAATAAGTATTGAAATATATATGAAAAACAAAGAAAAACACTAAACCGAAATCAGATCAACATCATTAAAGAGGTAACTTTTTTGAATTTTAAGATAATGCAATTGTGAAGATATCGCCATCTATTTCCCAGAGGTAAGTCATAGTAAGTATACATCTAGAGATAATTAAGTTCATTTCTTCCTCAATTAAATTTCTGTTTAAAGTCTATTTCTTGATTTCTTTTACAGATTCTGACAATTTTTAGGATATAATAATTTTATTTAATTAGTGAAGTATTGAATTAAGTGCAGCTAAATAACGCTGATCAAAACCGTCTATAACGTTCGTATATGTTTACATTCAATTTCTGTCATTCCATTATAAGTAATAAACAACTTCTGGGCCATGTGCATTTGCATTATATGTGTGTGTGTGCGCGCGCGCGTGTGTAAACTATAGATAATTGATCATTTTATAGATTTAATTAATTAAAATGAATAAACTGCGATAAATATTACATTTCAATGTTCTACAGATGGAGGAAAGCAGATTTCATACAAAAATTGCCACCAGTGTCAAATATCAGTTCATTCTTAAGAACAAATTGATTTGGTAAAGTGTTCAGGGCAATCATACAGATTTCTCTTCTATAAAAAAAAGGAAAGATAATGTTCTCTTCACTTTATTTGAAAGAGAACTCCCTTGATCTATGAAACTATAATTAATACTTGGAAATACCGTGAAAAGTTTATGAAGCTTACAAAAACAATTAAATTAAAACATCCCAATAAAATTTCTTATGACTCTGATTTGATTCAAATCTTCTCCTCTATTAAATAACAACTCAAGATAATAGGGCCCCTATAAAAGCTGCCATTAAATATTGAGTCTCCTACACCAGTGATATGGGTTTGTCTCCCTGTGACTTTCCCATTTTAGGAATGTTAAATAAATAAATAAAATAACTACTTAGAACTGGTGAGGAATTTTAGAAGTGGGTGCGCAATTGTTCAAACAGTTGGTAAATATTTATTTACGAGCATGAGATTCTGTCACGAATTTTAAAATGGAATTATTATTGTTGACAACACTTTTAAATTCCGTCAGAAAATTTCTGAATACTGTATTAGTTATATATATTTTGCATCCATTTATTGACTATACCTAAATCAATTAAGTTTCTCTTGTATTATAGAATATATTAAATGCCCTTTTTTAACTTATCGCAATTCTAAATTTAAATGCATTATATTAATAAAAGACGGGAGATGTTATGGAATAAATTATGGAATATTCATAAAACTAATCCAGTTTCTTTCTGTAATGCTTGATTATTTCTAAGTTACCTTAAAGAGAGTACTTTTAGGTAACATAACGGTAGAATTAAAGATAGATAGAGTTTCATAGAATTAAAGCTGACATTACATCGTCTTTCATACTTTATTAAAATCCTTTGCCTTTAAAGGAGAACATATTTGGAGAAATTTCCACACATGTTCTAAGCCTTACATTAGCTAATTCTGAATCTTTAAAGGTTTCGAAATATTTTCATCACTATTCATCCAAAACAAGTCGTAGAAAAATATCTAATCAGGTATCACGATGTTTGAATAACGGCGTTCTCGAACAGCTGAGCTTACGGTCTTAGGCTTACAATTTAAATTAATCTTATAATCAAGCCGACTGCTTACCAAAGACCAATAAGAGGAGTAATAACAGAGGCTAAAGAGCTACCCTGTCTCAAAATGAAATTTTTGAGGAGTGCATTAATTACGGCAAATAATTAAGGTATAAATATGCATGCAGCCAGCAATTTCACACTACAGTGCTTTAGATATGAAGACAGTGGCTGCGAAAATGAATGTTAAGTGCTGAACATTGCATTTTCATCCTAATTACTTGCCTTTTGAGACTTCGGGGTGCGTGTTGTTGGTAAGGATGAAAGGTGACAGGAAGGAGGTTTTGTTTTTCATTTATTAATGATAAATGCTACATTAATTTCTATTGCATTGCCTTCATTAACAGGATTTCTAAAGAACAGGAATTGTTTTTCATAAAAGTTGCAATCTGGGGAATATTTTTTATTTATTTTTTTATCTCAAAAATCCTTTGTTAATAAAATAAGTTGTTAAATGAATGGAGAATGAAGTTTATTGGCCAAGCGGCCAGATGTTCACTTGTGAAATAAAACTGAAAAATATTTACCTTTAAAACAAAGAAATTATAAAGGGTTTTAGGTTAAAAAGCATAATATTATTAATGCAATACGATAGATTTATTTAAAACCATATTTTAGTGAACTTTATCTGCATTTAAGTTTAAATTTAAATGTGTAAACAGTCAATTATCAATGGATATATTAGATTTTTTGCTCTTCTTAGAGGAAAGAAAAAGCAGTTTTTATTGGTAATAATTTAGAGAAATAATTAGCATACACTTATATACTTAAAATAGAGTCCAAAATATAAAAAACTTAATACAAAATAAACATTACATTTCCATCTTAGTTACATGCATTTTGAGGCTTCGGTGTGCGTGTTGTTGGTAAGGATGAAGGTGACATGAAGGAGGATTTCTTTTTACTTTATTAATGATAAATGCTATATTAATTTCTATAAAATTTGACTTCATTAACAGAATTTCTAATAAACAATCATTGTTTTCCATAAAAGTTGCAATCTGAAGAATGCTTTTTATGCATTTTTTTCCAAAAAACTTTTGATAATAAAGTAAGAGGTTCGTTGGACGAATGGAGAAAGAAGTTTATTGACTAAACGGCCAGATGCCCACTTATGGCATAAAATTTTATTTATCAACAGTTAATTTTAAAAGTGAAATAATATTAATATAAAATATTAGAAGGGTTTATAATCATATTTTAATGTAAATGGAGATTGAAATAATCAATCAGCATCCAAATATAAATTTGAAATGTGAAAATAGTCAATTATCATTGGAAATATTAGATCATTAGAAGAAAGATACATTTTTATTGGTAATAAGTAATACATATAATGCCTCATAATTCAACTATGCAATTAATAGTATAATAAATGTATAGTGATAATAATGGAAAATATTTGTATTTACGCATTTGTATGAGGTTATACTATACAGAACGGAGCCGTTCAATCCAGAACTATTAAATTTGGCACAGATATTCTTTATACAAAGTGCAATTTGAAACGAAATTTTGAAATGTTACATATAATTATAGTTAATTAAAATTAAGCGACATTTTTAGTTTCCTCGTCATAATTCATGAAAATATTATTGCATAATAATTTTTTTTTTGATTTCCAAAATTTAAAACAAGTCTATCTCTTGATACTAATCTAACTATTTTAATTGTTTTTTCTCCATTTTGGTGATCTTTCAAAATAATTTAATCAATGTCAATTAAAAGGATAAATACAATAATTATAGTATTATTTAACCTTGTGACTCCATTAGAAAAGTTCATTACACAGGAAATGCAACATGTGTAAGGCTATAAATTATCATGCCTCAATATCTACGACAATTTTATGCTTAAAAATAATTCATTAAAATAATCCTAAACATCATATACTATTTAAAAATAATCAAAATGATATAAATTAATATTCTTGGTGAACCAGCTCGTTGACAATAATTTTATTTATCAGCTTCATTTTTTCCGTTTCGTGATGATTTTATTTTTATTTTAGTCAGTCTGTTAATTATTCCATTAAGAATCTGTCTGTAACATTTTTGTTTACATTTATTTCTTCAGATTCAACATTCAATTAAAATTTTATATTACTCTCAATTATCAACAGAAGTTAACCATAAATATAACATAATATTTCATCACACGTTTTCTTGTAAATTATTGGTAAGCATTTTATTCTATGTTTGATAGAAAGCTTCATGAATTAATCATATTTTCTGCAACTATCCTTATTGAAAGCCAGTGCACTTTTTCGTCTATGATTTAGAGGGAAATATTGAGATTTAAATACTTTCTTCCTTCATTGCTTACCCGACAAGTAAACAACTTCAGATAATTTATCCCTTTTCAAGAACACGTTATATGGTTGGCTGCTAAAGTATGGCATTCAACCACACTTATGTAATAATGCATAGCGGACATATAGTTCATTAAATCCTCGCGTCAAATATATTTTATAAAACTCATATTATGCAAGCAGCGGCTGATTATATGAAATATTTTGATTCTCATGTATGTTTTTCAGGAAATGTATAAAACATTACAAGTTGCGCAGTGCTGAAAGGACAATACATTTACTCACGGAAAATGATAAACATAATTTCTTCCCCCATCCTACTGTATTTTTAATTTATCTGAAATATTAAATAAATAAATCAAATCTAAACTAAACGAAATATTTAATAACTAGTACTATAACTAAAATATTGAAATTGTATTGCCAGCCCATATAATTTTCTGTGAAAATTAATGGGATAAAAAGCGATGAAAAAGCCATTTCAAAATATTTTAGATGAATCAAAATTGTTCGTCTGCACAATAATTTAATATTGGTACACTATATAGAAAAATTTAAAAGCACAATAAATTACTTTATACTGAATACAATTTTTGAAGTAATTTCTTCTGTTTTGGCAGTGAAATGCATTTTAGGTATATTATGTATATTATATGAAAATCCGCATAGATACCGTAAGAGGAAAGGCATATACATAAAGAGTAAAACACGCAGTCTTGCCTCTATGTAAGTGTTTTAAAGAACTATTGAAACTACTTTGATTTAGAAATATTTCAAAGTATAAATTATAGAAACTGTTTTATTTTGGAGGTCATAACATCAAAAAAAAAAAAAAAGCAACTGAAATTCAAAAAAAAAGTAAGAAACAAAACATAATTATTAAAAAAGTAATTCTGCTGTCTATTAAATTTATTCAATTTGCATATGATTTTTGAAGATGAGTGTAGCCAATTTACGGGTGATATTTGTATTTTAGAGTTCGATTTCTGAGTGACTCTGAATTATCCTTAATTTATAGACACTAGTGTATTTATCGATTTTCCGGACATAAGCTTATTTACCAGATATAAGTTTAGTAGTAACTTTTCAACTGACCCATAAAGGAAAACTTCGCAATTTTTTAATCTGAATTTCAAGCTTTAACTTCATATGACCTAGATTTCTATTTAAATTTGAGAGCAGCATTTTTTTCTCATTTGAAAATAAACTGAAATATTTTTTTAATTTATAAAATTCTTTACAATTTTTCAATTTTTTTTATTCTTAATTTCTTTGAATGCATCGATTTCTCAAATATTTTTGAAATTTATTTTTTTTAAAAAAGTTACTGTATTTTAATTGGTAGGAAATTTTGTTTATTATGATCGAAATCACAATTATTCATGCGAAAATCGCTAGTTAAAATTTTTTATTAAGTTTGATTTATATCTCTTGTAGAAAATTTCCTAACTCCTAAAAACCATTTATAGTAATTCAAGGATTGATTTGTTTACGTTTTAATAACAACAGAATTTTTCAGCTTGGCAGAAGGCTTTCTGCGATGTAGAAATTTAATTACGGAAGTTTATAGAACGAACATTTTAGGAATTACAATTTTGCAGATCATCATAAAATATATAATAATGAAGATATATCCTTTGGAATTATAGTATATATTCTTCTATTTAACTTAAACTTTGGGATGAATAGATATTCATTGAAATAAATATGGTTGCGAAATTAAATTATTTATTTGATAAATCATGATCAATTGATTATGAAAGGAGTGAGTGTTGTACATTTAATCAATATTCGATATTATTGTTCTGAGGGGCTTCAATTTGAAGCTCCCTTTTGCATTAGTGATCTAACCTTAACTCACATTGGGTTTGCCTTTATTACATATTCTGAAGGGCCAATATTTTCATTTTCAATACTTTCAATTATTTTTTACAAAACCACCACAGTGGCCAATGTTACAATATAGTGTGTAGAGGGTGTTTCATGTTTGATCTGGGCATATTATAATAACAAACATAAAAAACAAAATAACTTTCATCATCACATAAAACGGTAAGATAATTGATACTTCTTTTCTTATTATAAGATTCGTCTTCACAAAATATATTCAATATTCTACTATTTTATAAATGAGGTAAATTTTACTAAACTTTTGGTTTGAAAATGTTTCATCATTACTTACAGAATTCAACATTTGCAGTACTTAGAAAGATATTGCACTCAAAGATACAATTTCACTTACACTTTTATTTCAATTCATGATTAATTTACTTTTTTTTCTTTCTCATTTACGAAGTATATCAAACAAAAGGTATTGAAATTTTCAAAAGATTTTAAATCGAGATTTGAAGAATTCCACATTTTAGATATCCCGGAGTCTGAAAAACACATTTTTGATATAATGTGTCTCTGCCTTTCTACTGATGTCAAAATTCAAAAAACTATTTCAGCTAGACGAAAAATGTTTGTCATATGGTCTGTACAGAAAAATATTTAAATTTTGAAACAAATTCGTTCTCAGAAAGTTTGTTTGTCCGACTGCAAGTGAACAAGGCAACTGAAAAAAAGCGTAAACAAATAGATTAATTAAATTTGGTGCATAGTCTAAAAATGCAAATTATAGATATGTATTTAAATTTTAATAAAATCCGTTGATGGTTTGACCGCCGAAGTGTTCGAAGACTGTTATTGGCCTGTGACTTCATATACAAGAAAATGTGATAACGGAAATGAACAATGAATTTGATAAATTGAGTTTTGTATGACATCTTAAAATTGTAATAATTGGAATTCTAAAAATAAAAATATTTGCACATCAGTTTCAGAGAATTGTCCAAACTCTACTAGTGTTAACTGTATTATAGAGGAATGATAAGTGAGCGATGAGGTGAGTGACCTATATTATAGAGGATACAAGAAAGTTTCGGTTGAATACTACCAATAGATTATATTATTGGCAATAGCTAATCAAACGCATTACTGTTGTAGTAGCATTAAATATCAAAAGTATCTACCTACATAAATTTTGAAAAAAGTTGCTTTTTATAGGAACGTGTATCCCTATCTCTCAAAATTTTGTAGATGTTGTGTTTGAGAAGTTGTTTTTGATAGGAACGTGCATCCCTATCGACATAAGTTTAAGGAAAATGTTTTTGATAGGAACTGGCATCCCTATCGACATAAGTTTAAAGAAAATGTTTTTGATAGGAACGTGCATCCTTATCGACATAAGTTTACGGAAAATGTTTTTGAAATGAACGTGTATCCTTATCTAGCTAAAGTTTGCTTTTAAAAAATAATTTATTTTAACCAAACATTAAGCCACTTATATTTAAGAGATTACACGATTTTGTGTATCAAATTAGAGATGGAATTACACTTAAAACTAAAAAAAAAAAAAAAAAAAAAAAAATGCAATTTTTTTAAGAACAAACTTCTAATCTATAGAGGAATGAAAATAAAGAAAAATACTTCAAACCTCTAAAATATAACTAGTTACTGTAAATGATTTTCAGACTGAAGGAAAACCTCTGCGAAACAATATAGCCCAAAGACCAAATGCAGATGTCGCATATAAATTGTCAGTTATCTTAGAATGTAACGAAATTCTCATAGATTCCTTATCCTTAGTTTCTTCTAAATATGAAACATTTTACCTCTGACCTGGTCAAAAGAACAGCGCATATTTGTTGTTAAAGTTATAGCATAGTACAGTTACAATGTGAAATTAGCGTAGATCATTATCGATTACAAAATGAAAAAACGAGAGTTGAACAAAAAATAAAATTATTAGACTAAGTAATATGCCCACAGCAATATCATTTCTTAAATGCAATGAGACAATGAAAGTAATTTTTGTAATACCAAAATCAGACAAATATTTTTATTTAATAGAATGACGTTTTTTTTCCCCAAACAGCAACAAATTTAATTAAATAATAGGTAGATTATCTTTGTTCTAAATCTACAAACTTCTAAATTTTATCGCAATTTTCAAGGAGAGGTCAGAATGGTAAAAGATACAATAGATCAAATTAATAAAACTTTGTACATTTGGTTTAATCTCAATATGAAGATTGAAAGAAAAATCAATTTGAAGAGAAATCTATCTAGCGAGCTTATTACTTTGTGTTGATAATTTTTAACGAAATGTGTATTAGTTATTTAACAGTAACAAAATGTTAGTGAGTAGCTAACAATGATTATGAGTAGCTAACAATTATCTATAAATTAATCATAGATTAGAAACTATATAAAAAAGAATATTTGTTGATTAGTAAAATTATTTCATGTAATTTGATGTGGCAGAAATATTATCATAAATTAAAATTTGATTGAATGCATTGATAAATGAATTATACAAAACAATTCGTGGCACAGAATTTTTCATGGAAGATGGCATGTATTTTGCAGAAATATGTCATTATTCTCACACTTTTTTTTTTACCTTCATGTTGAGTGAAGTAAATCAAATAAATATTTAAAATGAAATTTTCAAATGTTGCTGCTATGTCAGGTTTCAAATACAGTAATTTGTTTAATCATATATATATATATATATATATATATATATATATATATAATTTAATAAATATTACTAGAAATATTTTGATCAAATACACTGAAAAAATGCATACTTCCTGTTCATGAATAGATGTTGTTAATCATACTCAATGTTTCATATAAAATATTATGATAATTATTTTGATTATCCTGACTAGAAATTAAAAAAAAATTATATTAAGAGCGCGTAGCTAAATAGTTTTAAACAATAATTGAGTCATAAGTTGAATGGAATCATATAACGCCTTTTACGAAAATAACACTATTCAGCTTCGAATATTTAAATGAAAACCTATTTAAAATATCCTTAAAGATTCTAAATTTGTAACGGTCACATAAAACTACTATCTTCTCTTTTGTTACAACAGATGGCGTTACCTTATTAACATCAAGGTATATTTCCCATGATTCTTCTCGGAGGTCATTATTACATTTTTTTTTCTGTTTGTTTGTGTTTGTGTACTATAGAACATGAAATAATTAAATATATGTTCCTGAAACTCGACTACAGTTCTACCTCTACCTCATCTTTCTTCATCTATCTCATAATGAAGCTATTAAGAGCCTCGTCCCTCTACAAATTTATTAAAAAGCAATACAGCAATCACTGTAAAATCAACTACTATAAAAAAGACTTATTCAGTCACATTATAAGGAGATAATTTATTAATTCAGAAAATTATTCTAAACAATACCGTCATAAAAAAAGTTTTCTTCAATAAGGAAATTCCATAAACTTCAAATTATCTTGACTTCAGAAAAAAATTACGCTTCATGGAAGCTCTTTATTATTTCTCTTCGAATAAATTTCCTTTCACAAATCTCAAAAATCTGATTCATTATAAACAAGGGACAAAAGCAAAAATTCTCAAAGGATCGGGAATACACCTTTATATATACAAGGGATAAAATTTTCTCTTCAATAGCGACCAGTTCCCACTCAAAAGATTTTCAAGAAAGCGGATCTCACTTCGATAAAAGTAGTACAGTTAAGAAATCTACACATCGTGACCGTGACGTCTAGGTGAAGTGGGGCCCTTGGGGGTGTTTCTCCTTAACATATGCCTGTTCTGGAAAATTGAGTTTCGCACGATATGCTGCAGAAGAAGAAAAAAAGAGTTCGGCGAAGAAAAAATGATGATGAAGCAAGATAAAGCGATGGACGGAGATGGAATTTCGATGGAAAAAGTGCAATCGAAATTTTAAACTTTTTTTTTCTTTCGATTCACTTTTTTTTTTATCTGAATGTGAATGATCCACTTAATTCTTCCTTTGGGTATATCGGTTTAGAACAGTATATGAAACTCGCTATTTTCTTTCTTCCTTTCGTTCCTCTTTTTATTTTATTTTTTTGAGATAAGGATATGTAAGCGGAGTGGAAAGGAATCATTCAGCCTGGAGTTAAATTGCTGATTGCTTTCTTTGACTTCGGAACGTTTCTAAAAATAAATTATGGTTAGCGTAATTCATAAGTTCTCGAACGTAATGTGCATGAAATATGAGAAGTAAATAAAAAAGTTGGGCACAAATAAATTTTTCCATCATCAAGTATTTGAATTTGCGATTTTTTTATGTGAAGTCTAATGATATATATTTCAGAGTTCCAGTATTTCAACTGATGTGAATGCATGGGTAAATTTATGTTTCTATATGTGTTTTACAATTATCATCTCAGTTTCTTAATTTTTTTTGTATACAAAACATTCGAAAACTAATTTATTTGTTATTTAAATATATTTATTTTCACTATTTGTTAATTAACTTTAATAATATATACTTAACAATATTTTAAGTAAGATTTAGTAAAGCATGGACTAAAACTATGACATTTCAATATCAGACGCATATCATGCATTATCAGATCACTTATTATTATGTATATTTGCTGCATTAGATAATGTGTTATTATGTATATTTTTTGTATCATATCATGTATTATTAACTATATTTACTATAACAGATAATGTATTATTATGTATATTGCTGTATCAGATCATGTATTTTTATACATATTGCTGCATCATATCCTGTATTATTATGTATATTTGCTGTATCAAATCATACTTTATTATTTGCACTTGCTGTATCAGAACATATATTATTTATTTTTATTGAATTATTATGTATGAATATTATTATACATAATAATACAGGAAAATAACCATTTTCAATTCCTTATTTTTCTAATTTTTAATAATTAATATTATTATAATAATTCTTTAAGAAAAACTGCATCTTCATAATAATTCGTTAACACACATTTGACAGTAAAGTAAAAATAAAATATGATTTATTTTATTATACTTTTCATTTTAAATAAAAAAAAAATGTGCCAGCTTTCATTTAGAAAAAGTCCAAAAAGCATTTTTTTTTTTATCTTGAAAGTGACAAGAAATTAACCTTTAAAGCCTAAAGTAACACATCCTAAATTAAACTGAATCTTAATTATCTTTGAAGTCCCAAACACTTTATGGACATTTAACGCAAGATTTAATTTTTAATAATGTACCGTCTGAAGAAGCACTCTTGTGCCTTCTCCTTTTGGAAATAACTACTTTATCATGGGGCTACAAAAGTAATCAATGC
The DNA here is from genome assembly GCF_947563725.1 of Argiope bruennichi. Classification (NCBI taxonomy): domain Eukaryota; kingdom Metazoa; phylum Arthropoda; class Arachnida; order Araneae; family Araneidae; genus Argiope; species Argiope bruennichi. Next base: position 42,255,407 of record NC_079154.1, on the reverse strand, counting down.
TTCTTGTGGGCGAACTTCAGCATGGCCTGATCCTCAACTAAAACATTATTTCCGCGAAGCATGTCGGAGCTTCGGTACCCTGACATAGGGTTTTAGGAGTCTTCATTTATTTCTAAGCCCGAGGAGCAAGCTATCGACTGTCAGGTCCTGCCATGTAGCAATTAGAGTTGGATCATTTGAGACTCTAATTACGAGGCAAGCGTCTTATACTTCGACTTTCCAGGTCGACTAATTTCTAGGGATTACGTGTTTTCTGTAACCCCTGGAGAAAGAGATAGACGGTAAAGATTTACTGAGATTTATGTACGGAAAACGGAAATTGATTTTCTCACTTTTCAAAATAATTTTGATTCGATCGTAATCCACTAGAGGGAAAAACGGCAGAACGTTTTGCATGAGAGATTTTAGTTTTTATCTTATTTGTTTTTGATTGGGGAAGAAGAAGAAAATTGGATATAGGTTAAAAAAATGATGTTTCTATTTTGAAGAAACGAATTAAATTGCGTTAAGAAAATGATAAAGATGTATTACATATCTATTGATTTAGGTGAAAAATTCAAAGCAAATAACACTCTTAAATATATCTTTCATTAGATTGAAAAATATAAATATTCATCTTTAAAATATGAATAATTCATATAAAATAGTTAATTTATTCAAGCACTGATAAAACGCCAATGAGAAAATATATTTATAAATTAATATATTATTAACACCTAGATATATTTCATATATGCACGGCACTAATTTCATAGTTTTCAATTAGTTTTTTTTTAATTAAAGAATCTGAAAATGAGACAAACATCATATAATTAAATTAAAGCAATTAATAAATATTTATTTATTAAATATTTTCTAAACATTACGATTATTTTTGGAGCCTATTCAAAATTTACATTTAATTAACTTAAATGAATTTGCCAATTAAGATTAATTTACTAAAATGAAAATTTTGAGATCAATATTCGCAAAGACATAACAAGAAATTGTTATTTTTCTAGAAGAGTTTAATTATTATTAATGAGTTTTTTTTTTATTTATTTTCACTTCTATCTGAATGTTAAAAATTTATTCAGATTTTTGACATCAGTTCTTTATTGTAACTGTACTATACTAATGGTTAAAATATTTAGTTAAAATAATCATGCCAGCTGCAATGTAAGCATAATATTATTTATCCGCTTAACTGCCGCCGGCCAATACTGGAACTGTCAATGTGCTAAGCCAATTCCTGTTTTCCGTAATGTTTGATTGAGGAAATCAATCGCATGCAAACAGGCATGACAATTTGACACTCCGTTTGAATGGAATAAGCCAAAACCGACAGAGCTAGCCTCACTGTCGATATAAAACTGGAGTAAATGGTTGATTCTCTTATAAAATAATGAATAACCCAGTTCATTCAAAAGAACTTCTATTATATTGAACTTAAGTTCAAATCTATATCATCATAAGATATATTATTTTGTACAAAAATTTGATTGTTTTTTCTAAATATTCTTGCAGTACTGAAATGAAATGAATGTTATATATAATATAAAAAATAACAAATAATTAAAGCTTACAGAAGTAATATAAACACTCATTTTTTAACACTATATATATATATATATGATCAACTGACAGATATGTGAATATGAAAAAAGAAAATTTTCATCATTCAGAGTTTTATTCTTCCCAAGATTCAATCGGGAAAGTTAACCAAACATAAATGATCATGATGACGAAACAGTTTTCTATTTTCCATTGATCGAGTGTCATATTTCGAAAAAATGAGCAATTTAGTACTAAATACTTTGATTCTGAAATGCAAAATTTATGATTTCAAATTTATTTGAAAACCTTAACGGATAATTTTTTTTCTAAGAAAAGTATTTGAAAATGCTTGCAGAACAAAATATTTATTTAAAATATAATTAAAGTTTTTAAATTACATGAGAACTTAAAAGATTTGATTTCACATTGTAAAATAAGGAATCCTGTAATTGAAAGATATCGGCAGATACATTCATCATGTGAAATGTAATATAATTTATATCCCATCAATTTGTCTGATGAAGAAATATTTATAAAACTACAACAACAAATGCAAGCTTATTAAAAAGCAAATGCAAGGGGTTTATTAGGTTACATTCACATTTGATGTGCGTTTTAATCATTAAATAAAAATCATATGGAACGTTTAGTAAAGGTGTAATTCCATATTTTATAAAATGTGTCATGAACTAATGGATTTTTCAAGCGTTTAAAATGTATATTTAATTAAACTAACGCAGATAACTGATGTTTCATAAAATATCTTTCATATTTTATAAGATGCCTTTCATATTTCATAAAATACCTTTACTAATACATTTCTCAAGCTTTCAAAATTAATCGTTTATATCCAAAATATCTAATTTCTTAATATTTGCTTGAACGAACACACACACAAAAAAAAAGTTTGGAAATACTGTTTACATCAATATTTCCAAAAAGATGTTGTGGGTAAGTTATTATCAAATTGAATTTTAATAAAAATTCTAAATTTATCATAATTTTTCTTGTTAAATCTATATTTAATTTATCATTTGATTTTTATTTGTTATTCTTTTAATTATATATAATGTCAAATAAAACTGCTGAGCGATAAAGCATTTACTTTATTTTGAGAAAAAATTAATATACTAATCCATTACATTTGCCCTTCTCCAGCGAAATTAAATGGTGATATCCTCTTGTTCTGAAATTTAATTCTAGAGATTTATTTATCGTTTGATTCTTCAACTTACTTCAATTTAAAACAAATAAAGCAGTCCTCCTGGAAATTAAACTTTTTTATGTGTGAGGATTTAGTTCTTTTATAAGAAAGACAAAAAGAAAACCTTCGTTCGAATTGCTTATTTGCAAATTACCATTGTGAAAACAACTAATCTGTATAAATCTTTGCCATAAATATTAAACAATACTCGAGACAGGCATAAAATATTTTTACAACCAACTGTTTGCTTTAACTGAGTCAGGAAGCTTTTTCATTTAAAGTAGCTTTCATTTTAACGTAGAAATACACGCCATAAAACACAGCTCATAAGTTACAGCGCTTCCAGTGAGCGTTTTAAATCTTCCTCTGCTAGGTCTTCCTACAATTTTCTCAAGAATAGCATTTATTGCTGGTAGTCTGAAGTCTAGGATTCTATCCATCTTGCAAAAGTTATATTAAAGCATACTGTAAAGGGATATCTAAAAGGATATAAAGAAACGTAGGGACAAATAGAGATGACGAAAATTTTCTCGTAACCATAAAACAAGGAGAAGTTTGAAATTTACTTGTCGTAACAGAAACAACTAGTGATAAGACGGAAAGGGATTATGTTTTATTAGCGCGTTTCTCCCTTCCAGGACCTAAGGGAGACCGCTCATTACGAAAAAGGCATTCGTTCCACGTACCCAGAATCTGTTTAAAAATTCTATTCTTTTCGCGTAACCGTAATAATTTATTCTATGATGTTTTCTCGTAAAAATGCAGGGGGGTTATTTTGTCCCTTTAGAGACTGCTCTGCTGATTCGTATAGAAAACGGCATTGTTATTGCACGCTTTGATATGGTAAATCGTGGAATAAAATTGACGTCTAAATCGAGCCATCAGGGAAACTTATTAATGAATCAACAATTCAATGTGTTATTTCAAAACTACAGCTATGAATAATTCAAACAAATGCAATGGAATAGTTTCAGTATAGAGTTTGTTTTTAATTTATTATTAGTCATAAGATTCAGTGAAATATTGAATTTGAAATAATATTTACTTTCCTAAAATGATATGAATTGGGTACTAATATTTTATTTAAATGAAAATGTATCGCTTATTTTACTAACTATATATATTGTATATTTCATATTGTAACATACCAAAATGAATCAGATATTTTATGTGTCGTATTTAAATAAATAATAGTTATTTTTTGTTGATCTTTTCAAATTCAAATAAATATATTTTTTAAATTAAATTACAAACGTAACACGTAAGTGATTAACATGCTATTTATGTCATTGTTCACTAATCTATCTCCATCGATATCAAAATTTCGCAGAATTATCATATAAATTTGTCATTTTTTATTAAATATAATTTATGAGATCGTGGTGCAAAAAATATCTTTTCTACCATTTAGACCAAATTTTATTTGTTTCAAGTAGTTGAATTTAAACTAAATAGAACCTAATTGTAAGTGACAATTGTTTTAATTAACTATATTAATAATTCAAATTTTACTATTGTTTATACTATTTATTTTCATTTTTAAGTTTTTTAATAATTTAGTTTTTTTTTAAATAAAATATATTGTTTTCCGATTTCCTGAGTCTCAGAAATTATTTAAATTGGCTACATATATTCTGTATACATAAGTAATTATAATAATAATAATAATAACTTCTCTTAGTCGCATTAAAAAGAGCTTTTTCCATATTTTATATATATATATATATATATATATATATACTATGAAAGGAGGTTTATGCATTATATTTATATGTAGATTATTTTCAGGTGCATAAAATATTTATATTATATTTCAATACTCACGACTTCAGAATGCATCACGCAGTTTCTATTGCTTTTCATTAAACTTTTAAACGAAAGTGGATATTTAACAGGATTTTATACAACCAATCTGCATCTATGTGGCGACATATAAAGTTTGCAATCAATTTTGAACTTTCCATTAGGTACTGAAGATCATTCAGTTCTCTTGCATATATTTTGTGTGATCCTCAGTCATTGACCTCTAAGAAGTGGGTATTACTTAAGATTCGGATTTCAGTTGCCAATTGCCAATTCCAAGAGAATGCAATGGTTATATGTCAAATCTCTTCCCTTAAAATCAGTGGGACTGCTTTCCCGAACATTTTCTCGCATACTCTCTAATAAAGGTGTTACTCTACAGAATGCCTTGCATGCCATTGGTGTGCAACAAGTTACGAAATATTAACTTTTGGCATGAATTTAGCATTTTTATAGAATCTATATTGTCATCTTTGGCAAGAGTTTTGGCGATTAATCGCCATCATATGGTTTTCAGTATTCGAAAATTGAATGTGTGCTTAAGACACGTTCTTTTCAATCGATTGAAACAAATGTTTAATAAAAAATTGTACATGTAGTCTTAAAAATCCCATAAAAAATTTGATATTTTAAAGTCATTACGTTTTTGAATCATCTCGTTTATATTTTCTGAAAGAACTGGCCGAAATATGGCTGTTGGTTTTGGAACAAAATTTTACAGTTTACCACACTATAGATGTTAAATCTGTGCTCCGAATCTCTTTCTAGCATCGTTTTGTATTTATCGCGTTAACTTATATTAGAATAACTGGACTTCCTCTGAAAAGATTTTACTCAAAATTTGACTGAAAATGTAATGTAAAAGTCCTATGCCAAATTTCACCCATCTAGCTCAAAGCGTTTTTGAGTTATCTTTATTGCAGACAGATGGATAGTTTCCAAAAATGTGTTTTACGAACTAAGAGAGTTCTAAAACATGCAAATTCATCAAAATTTTGATGCTTATAAGAGAGAGAAAATAATAAAAAATATATATATTTTTTTTTAATTTCATTACTTTTATTTTTATTAGCATATTTAAAGTTATATATTGATATAATTTATTCTATGATCGTATAATAGTTAAATAAGTAATTCTTGGGAAATAATCTTTGAAAAAAAAAATGAATTTGATTTGAAACCCAGCCAGACGAAGTCAGAAAGAAAAGATTGCTGATTATTCTGCCAAAGACTATTTAACCTGCCGAATACCTAATCTTGATTTATCGACCAAAATAAGCACATGGGTGGCATCGAAAAAAAAGTGCAATCTTAGCTATTTATTACGCTTTGTTGAATAACTCCGGAATAAATAGTCAGATTGTATTTACCGATAATGCTAGGGAATAAAAAGTCTGGATTTCTTCCGTAAGTTTACCTATTTGTTTCTAGTAGAATACTGACAAGCACGTAGGGAACTAAATATTAGCTTCCGGTTTTCCGTTATATGGAGACTGAAAATATAATAATCTGATAGTGAGCTTCCTTCTATATTATATGAAGAAATGTTCTAAAGAATGGTATAATGATGATCAAAAATGGAAAACAAAATTTAATGATTTCATCTATGATGCTTGTGAAAACACATAGACAGAACGTATGAAAATGATGATTTTAATCAAAATTGTATGTATTAATTTCCATTTTGTTTATGCATGTTTTAATAATCTTTAATATTTGCTACATACATAATATTTATTGCATGATACTTTGTCATTTGCATTTCATAAGTAATATTGTTAACATTGTTTAATAAATCTGTAAACTAAATAATTTTTCAATTAAAATTATTTTTTTCTAATATCCTTGTTAATTTATGGTAAATATCTTACAATACCTCTTTTAATAACAATGGCGATTGTGTATGAGGGTTGAATTTCTACAAAACAAATTATTTTTTTTTTATTATCCTTGTTAATTTATGGTAAATATCTTACAATACCTCTTTTGATAACAATGGTGATTGTGTATGAGTGTTGAATTTCTATATAACAAACTGTTTGATTTACATTCACCAAATTTGGAACAGATATAGTTTGGAGACATAAATGCGCACCTAAGAAAATATCTTTAAAATTTTATTTAATTAAATACTGAATGAAATTATGGGGAATTTCTGCGATAATTTTATAAAATATTATTACATAAAATTTGCTTTAATACTAGTCTCAAAACTTGAATATTTGTGATTTCAGTTATATCAATTTAATTACCATACGAATTTCCCCTCAATTTTGACATTTTTTTCAATATATTTTTTGTATATTTATTATAATATAATTGCTTCTTATAAAGATCCTCCAGGTACTGCACAATAAATATAAGAACAATAATATTATCAAAATAACACGGCTTTGATGCTTGCTACGGTTTTATACTATTAAATTAATATTCATTATGAATATTCCTCTAAATAAATAAACATTATGTAAATGTAATTCACAACGAATATGGCAATATTCATATATCAAATATTTATGTAGTTTAGACGTGATCTAATGCTTTTCAATATATGCAATCATCTTTCATTTTTTGCAATAGAAAAATGCAACTCTTTAGAATTATTAACATATAAGGCAAATCAGACTTATATTACTAATCAAATGGCCGAAATGTACTAGGTCATAAAATGAGATAAATTATTTCCATGAGGATTTAGCATGCATAGCCTAATAAGCATATATTTCGTAGGGAAAGATCTATCACATAGCTGACCTATGAAATTATTTAGATATATATGTTTGTGTGTGCTTAATAAATCAATATTTAACACATATTATCGCTAAAATGAACTCGAATATCATTAAGCCTGGAAAAATTAAGTGGGAAACTGCAAGGGGTGTTCAAATGAAAAGGTACGAAACGCCGTAACAATGTAGCCATTAAGATATTTGCCTATGCCGCTATGGGAGAATGTAGCGAGACATCATCTAGGAATGCGATTGAAGTCTCCGGCGTAGATCGAAGCATGCGCGGGCACCCGCAGGCTCAGGAGAGAGCAGATGCTCTTATATAGAGCACCATCCAATTGACGTGACAGTGCATGTGAAGACAGGATGGAGTTTGTCTTGCAAAATTCGACGATTGAGGAGCAGCGTACGTTATCCGAGTTCTGACAACTGAAGGTGTTATACCGGTCACTATTCATCGTATTTTGGTTGTGGTTTTGCTCCATGATAACGCACGTCCGCACTCTCTAGGGTCACACACGCGGAAGTCACCAAGTCCAAGTGGGAGCTGCTCGACCATCCACTCTACAGGCCGGACATGTCACCCTGTGATTTTCATGTGTTTGGTCCCCTGCAAAAACACCTGAAATGGAAACGTATTAACTAGGACGGCGAACTTCAGGACACTGTGAAGTACTAGGTCAGGTCACGGCCACAGGAATTCTGGGAACAAAGAATCCTTTGGCTCGTTAATCAATGAGATCATTGTCCTCTGTCCTATGGTATATACTTTGAAAAAAGTCTTCATTTATACCTGCAGTGTCGTTTCGTACGTTTTCATTTGAAAACCCCTTGTAGTTTCTAAGCCTTCTAGACAAATTATACGATGCCACGGCATCCATAAGATAAGCTGTGGCTTAAGATTATTCATTATATAAATATAGTCTCTGGTTTATAACGAAAAAAAAATATGTACTTTATTATTATTATTTTGTTTTTATTGAGTTATCATTTTCTACAGGTTGAAATAACTCACAACATTGACGAAAGGTAAAAAAGATAACTTCGACGTTTTGATTTAATATCCAGTTCATTTATTGCTTTAATAGCAGATAGATAGTTTGATAATAATTCGAAAGAGGAGTTACATAAAATGGAATGACATTCATAATCTGAAACGAAGGCTGTGTGTTGAATGCGATTTGATATTTAATCTTATCATGAAGTAACAATGCTATAAATCGGCATAGCAATACATAAACATAGGGCTATGCCAGATTTCAAAAGGGATGAGGTATTGTTCGCGAACTCGGGTTTGTAGTTTCGCGTATGATGAGATTATGTTGAAATTCGAATCCATTCAGACAATGAAGCCTTTTTCTTGCAAAATTTCATGATATAAATCTAAAGATTTTCAATTTGTTTTTTAGGTAAACTAATATGTTCGAACAACCAGTAAGAACAATACCAGGTTTCAAAGTGTCTGAAATATAATCATTTAATGAGAGGATACGTATTACTATCAATCTCAATCAGTCTAATTAATTTATCCTAAATAAATATCATTAAGCTCCGCTTTCTGTTTATAAAGATAAATCCAGGCTTTCAACTTTAAATCAATCAGTAATTCTACCATCAATTATCCACTAGAATTTACCGCCCATTATCAGATTTAATTTAGATTTTACGCTAGTGTTGAAACAGAGTGATGTGCTATCATTTTTGAATTAATCATTCTAAGCATAATTATTCAATTAATGGACGGATTTCAGATTACATTGATAAGAAAAAGGATTAGAAATGTATATGAGATAAATATATATTGAAATATCAAATGCAGATTCCTGGAAACAATATGAATGTTAATTGAATCGTTCTGCGTTTTCTATTTTCAAATAGCTTAAATGAAATTCGAGTAACACTTAACTATTGTTGAGTCATTAACTCTTATTTTGTTTTCAGATAATATTAATGGTATTCGAGTAATGAATTTGAAAAATTGAATCGTTTGTTTTTGTTTTGTTTCCAGATGGTATTAATGAAATTCGAATAAATACACGTATTGCTGAGTAGTTTTTTTTTTTTTTTTTTTTTTTTCAGATGATAGTAATGAAGTTTGAGCAAATGCACGCATTGCTGAGTCGTTTTCTTTCGTTTTGTTTTCAAATAGTATTAATAAATTTCTAGTAATGTATATATATATATATATATATATAAATAGTTGAATCGTGTGTTTTTATTTTTTTTCAAATGTATTAATAAAATTCTAGTAACATATATTTATACTTGGGACATTCCTTCTTATTCTGTTTTCAGATATTATTAATGAGATCCAAGTAATGTAAAACTTTTAATAAATCGTTTAACTTGAAGACAAAAAAAAATTGTATTATGGTGTTTTTTTTGTTTAAAGAAAGAAAAAAAGCAACTTAACATTGATAGTTTAATTTTAAATTACTTTCATGATTCCTTTATAAAGATGATAAATCAGCATTATTCTTTATATATAATATTTTCAAAATCCGAAATACATAAATATTAATCATTTTTCTGCATTAAGATATTTTAACTTAACTTATTGGGAATGATTTTGTTTTTGAAGTTTATTTTAATGTATTACTTTCATTTTAATTTCTGATTAGGCAGAAAAATTTATTTTTATATGTCAGCGGATCAAATATATTATATATTTATATATTTCTTTTGTCTCATTAAACTAATTTTTGCTTTTTCATATATGAAGTTTGAAAGAGGAAGAAATGTTATTGCAGAAAATTTCAATCTTCAGATTTTGTCGAATCTCTACGTTTTAGATCCCCTTTTCCCTCTGAATCTGACAAAATAAATTTTTGTAATCATATACAGTTTCTGAACACTATAACACTAAATTATAGTGAAATATAAGGTTGCAATTTGCTATAGAACTTTTCTATAGAAGAAAAAGATTATTAATAAATTCTGGGTCCATATTTCGAAGCGGTGACCCTCTGCAATTTATTCTTGTGCATTTGAATACTGTAATTAAGAAACTCAACTATTTTAATAAATGAAATTTGGTATGTTGTTTTGTAACTAAAATTATACACCAGATACGAGAATATGTTACTGGAATTTGGACATAACTGGTCAATAAAGAAAAAACAAAAATATTTCGAATTTTTTTCTTATACTACCGTTCGCTAACTTTAAACTCGTATATTGCATGAAAAAATCGAGTGGGCCTGATGTCCCTGGCACTTGATAAATCGCAAAGACCTTCAAGGTTTTGCTATCGCTTACTTTTTTTCTGATTCTAATGATATCCTTCCGAGTGGGGGCCCTTTCGAAATGAGGGTGAGATGCTTCCGGCATGGTCATTGGTTCTCGCCACCCTGGAGAGTACACGAAGAGATGGGGGGGGGTCTAGCTCTCCCATCGATTACGGGACATACTTCCTTAGGGAAGGGTTGTACTGTGGTCGGTGGTGGCCCTTAGGACACAATCACACTTCCCTCCAGCTTTGCTGAAGCGGCGATCCGATCATTCAGTTTCTTATCCGTGTGGCCTTTGAAGTGGGTCGGAGAGGCAGTGATATGACTTATTCTAATGATACGCAGATTTCTAAACAGGGTATAAAAAGATGAAGCTATATTATTTGTATGTGCGAACAAGTCAAGAATTGTATTCTCTCTTTGGTTTATCATATATTCTTATTTAATTTTTCTCTAAACGTGTTCAAAATATATTAAATGTAAATATATGTAAAACATATTTTTTTACATTTTAAATAAGCAATTTTAAATGTAAAAAATATGTTTTCATTTCAATTCAAACCTTTTCAGGGTAGTTTAAAAAATTAATCACAACGCGTTCAGTTATTCAGAATGAAAAATTTGTTAGAATGTCAATTGTATTGACATGTTGGAATGTGTTGACATTTTGAAAGATAATGATGAGTAGTTTCGGAACTCAACGTCATTGTCTCAGAACTTTCACCACTTCGTTCAAAATTTCTAGGAAGTGTAAGTAGAAGCCATAGAATATCCATTCTTTATAATAAGAAAATGAATCATCGAATTAATGTGATTTGATTTTTGCTCATTATTAGAGCGGTGATGATATTTACTTCTTTTAGAGCCGGCGTCCTGGTATATCTTCCCCGCGATCTAGGCGTCCTGGTTTCGAGTCCAGGTTCGGGTATGGTTGTTCTTCATATGTTCTATCTGTGAGATATGTGAATGTGTCCCCCTGTAAAAATGGGTTGTGCAAGTGAATGTGATGCGTGAGTAGTAAGACGTAGTCTTGGTCCTATCTGGCGCGACTGAAAAACAAGAGACGGTCCCTTGGCTTAAAATCGCTGACTTCGTGAGCGAGCTTGTACATGGCAAGTGCCATTATAAACAACAACTTCTTTTAGAACAGTTATTGAATGATAAATACACTTTCTTTTAAAATCGATTGCCTTCCGTCTTTAAACAATTGTAGCATCTTCCAACTTCTATATGCTTTGTATAACCTTACTATATTGCCACTAAACCATAGTTGGAAAATGAAGTGATAAGTTGAACTAAACCACAGTTGAAAATGAAAACATAATTCCGATGTGTTTGACGTGTGCCACTTTCTTTTTTTGACTTAGATGGAAATGGAACAAGTCGCATTCGGACGTGCTAAGGCTCCAAAAGTGGCTTCACAATAGTAAAACATGCGTCATCTATTCTTAAGTTATCCAACAGAACATATAAAATTAATTAAGGTGTATGTACACACTTGAAACTTCGAAAATCGTTCAAAATATCGAATATTTTTTATTGCTTAATAATATTCTCTGATCCTTTAGCTTTCAAATGATACCAAGATGTTGTCAATTTTCGAAATATTTCTCAAGTTATAATTATTTTTCTTGAGGTGCTTTCATTAAAAACTCTAGTTACGGTGTTTTTAAAACTCATTTTATGAAGAATGATATTTTTCCACTATGTTGCTTCATTCAAACAATCATAACTCACCAAGAAATGAACCAAACACCGTTATTTATATATCAAAATAATCTGTATAAAATAGCGGATGTTTTGTGCCTCAATCAAATTTATATTTATAGAAATGAATTTTTAATAGCTATTTAAAAGTTAAAATTGCTGAAAAAATCTCGCTTTTTCTATTGATCGTTGATGAAAAAATTGTTTAAAAAAACTATATATTTTTATAACTTGATTGAGACAGACAACATGAAGACTAATATTAGGCATCATTTCCAACTAGAATTGTGTGTCTGTACCAATTAGAATTTAAGAGATCATGTTTCAAAAAATAGGCTAATTAGCTCATTAAATATTATTTAATTAATTAATAATTAGTGTAATATGATTTTTTCTCACTGAAATGAGTTTAAACATATATTAATAACCTACTGTAAAAACACTGGATTTTTAAAGTTAAAATTAAAGAAAAAATTTTCTAGTGTGTACGTACACCTTAAACATTTGTTCGTCACATTTAAAAAATTATGAATATTGCGTATTGAACTACCCTCATATATAAAATCAATTATTCATTTAACTAATAAACAGTATCATACAAAGCTTCTTGTTAATTATGATTCATCTATAATATTTTTAACCATTTTTTGAAATTTACAAGGAAGAACTTAGACATATGTATAAAGGAATTTATAGTAATTCTTAACTTTGTTCTAATTATAATCTGATATTAACATTTATATTCCTTTAGCATTACTAGACGATAGCTTTTAAACCTCTCAAGATAATTAATAAATGACATTCATGATTTGACTATTAAATTAAATACTATATCTAACCTAAAATATCAACTCACTGACTTTTGTACTTTAACCTTAAGACTGCTTTCTCTATAGAGCATTCACAAAATCACAAATAATGTAGTTCCGATAGCAAACAATAAATTTCAACTAAAGTAAAAAATTAAAAAATCAATTATATATATATATATATATATATATATATATATATATTACCAAACTCCAAGGTTATATATTCACAAACTCATATGAAAGTGCCAAAATAAAATTAAAAAATTGCTTAACTTAATTACATTAATAAAGAAATTGATTTATTCTATATATAAATAAAAAGACTAAAAATATGTACTAAAAGTTACCTCGCATAAGTAATTCTTTATATTTTTTAATTAGCATTCTATTTAATTTGTGTATTTTAACTATTTTATTTTCATCAGTTAGTTATTTTTACAATAACTGATATCCCTTATTTTTAATTTAGAATCGCATTCAGTCTTCTTAAATTCACTTTCTTAATAATTTTGGGCTGTTATCCAAGAATATCTGATATCATAAACTTTGCCCGCATCTTTTATACTCAGTATTTTTCTTTTAATTAAGTATTTTCATCAAACATGTACTTGGTAGAAGCACATTTTTGCTCATAATTAGCGGCATATTTAATTTGCTTCATAAGAGAATTCCAGAGCTTAATGAAATGCCTACTAAATGGTCTTTTGAATTCCTTGCATCTTAGGCAAAGAAACTGAATATGCTGGATTACCATCTAAAATTCTTTGCTTCTTTTTAGAGTGAAAGATTGACTGGTTCACCGAGTAGAATCGTGACGGGATGACGAATAGATTCTTGGCAAGAATGTTGGCCGAAAATAACCTCTTAACCGCTTCTCCTCATATGGTGGCTTGAAGTCGATTTGGTTTGAAATAAACTTTATTCGTCCTTAAAGCGTAAATAAATTGCGTTGTATTTGATAAAAATCGATTCTTCTTTTATATTATATATCTTGTATCTTCTATAAATACCAACGTTTATTCGGTAATAATTTAGTTTCAAAATTTTCTTAGAATGCTTTTAGAACAAAAAAAAATCATTAAAGTCAAAAAGTCATTAAAAGTCATCTTCAAATTTTTAAAGTAGAAGAAATCCAAAAAAAGAATTAATTTTCACTCATTTAAAATACATTTTTTTTTCTTTCAATTTGTTTAGTAATTTTTCTCTTGTTTTTCTTTATCCCAATTGATCTACAGTGCTAGAATTCTTTTATCACATCTTACAAGTATTTTCATTAATAAAACAATTTTATGAACACAATATTGGATTTAATATGAATTCCAATTTTATAGACAAAATCCAGCTAGATTGAAACGATTAACCCAAATCACAGATTAATTGATCTTTCAGATGCCATAGACGCATTCAGCCGCATTTATTTTACAATTGGAGAATCAAATACACTTGATAGGATAGAATAGATCTTGAGATAATTATTTCCTTTCAGAGAATTCTCCGATTTGCAGCATCATTATTTTAAGAATTTGTGTGCAGAATATAATTTCTTTGTCAAAAATTTATCTATTATTTAAAATGTATCTATTCAAATTATTATTTTGTGCTCGAATTTCTTCATAAATAATCTTGTTTCATTATTCCTGATGTGCTCAATAGTTTATTAAAATAAATTTAATTTTATATCAAGTCCAATATATTAATTCAGAGATAAATAATATATTTTTCTTATTTCCTAACAATAATTTTAAAAATTCCTAGAAATTTTAAAAATTATAATACAATAACTGAAATCATCTATCAACCTTATTTAATGCTTATTTTTATAAAAAAATACTTGAAATGGATTTTTGAAATTAAAAAATAATAATAATTGTCAGTATATAAATCAAGTAAGAACCAGGACACAGCATTGGACGGTCTCCTCATAAATAAAGGGACAGTATTTCAAAATAGGCACACCATTTGGAAGATATTTAACGAGGACATCTCTTTTAACAGAATCGTAGAGCTTATCTATCCGATTGGCTGGTTGTCTATCCGATCCAAAACATCCTTCTCCGAAAAAGATTAATTGTTTAAATGCATCGCAAAGTCTTAAAATTTTACTAAAATGATACCTTTATTGAACCGTTTACAATGTTCAACGACTATGGAATATATAAATGTATTGATATCTCATAATTAAACTAATAATTAATTTACTACTTCTTTATCTTAAATTAATCCATGTTAATTTCATTTTAAAATGATCTCTTGTTTCCTGATCCAATTCTCACTTTTTACCCACACTCAAAACAAAGGAATAAAAATCCTTAATGTTTACAACATTCTTTTAAATATACCTAAGATTTCTTTGTCTAAATTGACATGGCAAAAAAATATCTATCAGAATCTTTTAGTAAAATCACTGAAGAGACAAATTTCCGTCACTTCGTTCTTATATCGTATCTCTTATCACCGACTAACGCATGTCTTATCGCGTTTTCGCGATAAAATTTCAAAAAATTTAGCATTTTTTTAAACACTTTCTTCAAAATTTTTTTTTTACATGTATATGTTTTTTTTATCTTTTATTTAATTAAAAGATCAATGATTCCATTAAAAAAAATGAATTTTGAAATTTATTTAGAGATTATACAAACTAAAATAACAATATAAATTTTAAAGTCCATTTTCCAGCATTGGTGACAGTGAATTGTTTAATATATTATTTAAACATGTTGAATTGCAAATATAAAAATATTTTAAATACAAGTTTAGTATTGATCAACAATATATCCTCCAACTTCAGATTTTTCAGAAATATTCGAAGATTATCAATCAATATTAAATGCTTTTTAAATCCTTAAGCTTCTTAAATCCATACAAACTAAAGTAACAATATAAATTTTAAAAGGAATTTTCAAGTATGTGACAGTAAATTGCTTATTCTAATATCTAAAAAAATTGAATTGCAGATATAAAAATGATTTTTAAATATTAGTTTAATAATGATCATCAAAAATATCTCGGAATTCCAAAAATCATCATATATATTCGGTAATTGTAAATCAATAATAAATGTTTCTTAAATTCTTAAATTAAATACGTACAAACCAAAAGAACAATATTAATTTTAAAGTATGTGACAGTAAATTCTTTATTTTATGATTTAAACAAGTTGAACTGTAGATATAAAAATGATTTAGAAAATATAGTTTAGTAATAATCATCAAAAATATCTCAGAATTTCAAAAATCATCCTAAATTTTTGATAATTGTCTAGCAATATTAAATGCTTCTTAAATTCTTACAAACTAAGATAAATAACAATATAAATTTTAAAGTGAATTGTCATATATGTGTGTCAAATTGTCAAATACAACTTTAGTAACAATCCCCAAACTTCAAAAATCATCAGAAATATTCGGTAATTGTTAGTTATTATTAAATGTTTCATAAATCCTTACATTTCTTAAATCTATAAAACACTAAAATAGCATTATAAAATTTAAATTTAATATTCAAATATGTGACAATAAATTCTACATTTTAGGATTTAAACAAGTGGAACTATAAATATAAAAATGTTTTTTTAAGTACTAGTTTAGTAATGATCATAAAAAATATCTAATTCAAAATAATAAAAACAAAATATTTTATATATATTTTCGGATGATGTCAGAAATCATTAGAAATATTCGGTAATTACCAATCATTATTAAATGTTTTTCAATTATTAAATGTTTATGTTATTATGTTATTCATTATTAAATGTTTATGTTATTATGTTATTCATTATTAAATGTTTATGTTATTATGTTATTCATTATTAAATGTTTTTCAATTTCAGACTAAAATAATGATAGGAATTTTAAAGTGACAGAAAATTGTTTATTATAGGATCCTAGAATAGACAAATTGAATGGACAATATAAAAATGTGTAAATTCTAGTTTAGTGATGATCATCAATAATATCTCGTAACTTTAGAAATCATCAGAAATATTCGGTAATTGCCAATCAATATTAAATGTTTGTTAATTCCATTCAAACTAAAGTAACAATATAAATATTAAAATTAAATTTCCAGTATGTGACATTAAATTGTTTATTCTAGGATTTAAGCAAACTAAACTGTAAATATAAAAAAATAATATTATTTTAAATACTAGTTTTGTAACGATCATCAAAAATATTCCCAAACTTCAGAAATCATCAGAAATATTCGGTAATTGTCAATTAATATTAAATGTTTCTTAAATCCTTAAGCAGATTTCCTTTCACCAGGGAAGTACTGCGGATGTCAAAACCATCCAATCGGCAAAGGTACAATAACACGCAAATAACAGGGTGTCAGAAACTGCGTAGTTTTGTGTAATTAATATTTCATTTCATTTACCGTTTTCGCAAGTTGCGAACATCGAAAATGTCAGACGTAAGATCGTTTATATATTTAATAAGCATTATCCACAAATTACAAGACAGTCCATTTCTCTTGCCATCTGGGCATAGGCATTAATCATACAGTGCACTTCGGCCGCAGGGACGCAAGAAAAATGATTTCCGTCTGAAAATAAGCTTCGAAACAATGAATTCGCAATCGTGTTTGGCCACTAGAAACAAGAGAGGCGCTCGGAAGGAGGGGATGCTATTAGTTCCATGTCTCAAGATTGCGCGGAAGTTTAATACGTTTTGGAGAAGAACAGTACGGCGGGAAAGGAAACGCGATGTTTTTGAGATGCATTCTTTTCTTTTTCTGGGATATGACAGTGGAGGAAAAAATATAAACAATCTCTATTTCGAAGGAAAATCTGACAGTTGCGTGGCCAGTTAATTGCACTTCGTTTCGCTGTTCTCATTAATTATCTGCTATTTTTATTAGATATATTGTCAGATGAAACAATTAAGCAATATTTATGCTTATATAGTATTTGCTCTATTCAAGTACATACATATTCGATATAGTACATACTCTATTCAACGAATTAAAAATTGCTAAGAATTTGAATAAATTTCAATTTGTAAAAACCCCATATTTAAAAAAAAAGAATATTAAAAAAATCTTTTAAAAATATATAATTGGCAACTGAAAAGGAAAAGAACACGCTTGGTGGAATTGACATTTTTTATATTGGTAAAATGGATAGTTTAAAATGTGATTATAATTTAATTATTTAGCTATATATAATCTGAGAGGAAAAATACTTTTAAACAAATTATAAATACTAGTGCATATAGTTTAAAATTGCAAAAGTAAGATGATAACGATAATCATAACAATAATTTTTTGAGCATTTTGTGATTAATTTATTAATAACCTTTTACGTTGAAAAATGGCTAACAAATTTTGAAGGGAAAAAACATACTTATTCTATTTATGATGACTTCTGTATGATGTATCTCTGAAATTAACAAGTTAATAATGATTTTCTCTTAATAATACGTTTTGATGCCATTCATCATTAACATTATATTAAATACTAGACATCTCCGGTAATCAGATAGTTCGTCAAAACTAATGTTTGAGTTTAATTACATTAAACTCTGTAATGCATAACTTAATTTTATGATTCTTTCAGCAAAGTATTTAACGCATTAATTCTGTCAAACAATAATGCTATGTTATTTCAATAGGTTTATCTCAATTTTAATTCTTTGTGCTTGAACTTTCCTAATATTATCACATCATCATAGTGACAGCAACAGCTGAAATGTGGGGATAATCTATCTTACATTTATCATGTAATCTAATAAATGCGTTAATTTAATTTCACTTTCTTATTCCTCATGTAAATCGGATATATAATTAGCATATGTCATCCATAAAAATTGATGAAATGTCCCATCATTATTATTAAATGATGTTTTTTTTTTAATTTTACGTTAATAATGATATCTAGTACTGAAAATAATAATACAAAATTTGTTTGAAAAGAATGTTGAAGCTGTGGACATTAGTGCTGCTAAAATTATACTTTTAAGAATGTTAATTGTTTTTATTCTTTATTTAGATTACGTATAAACTGGATGTCAAAAATATATTGCATATTTAATTGTTAAAAGACCATGGCTATTTAAATTTCTCGGTTTTATGCAATAACCTTATTGGGAATCAGTACGAAAAACTCTAAGATCTCGCTTGATTTTTAATCGGTGTAAAATTTTCTCCAAGGTGCATAGTAAATATTTACCAGATTTATTTTAATTCACTTCAAAATCAAATGGGCAATTCTGTAAAGCATTTTTTATACACATTATCCTTTTTCATAAGAAGAAATGTTCAATCTGTTCTATACATTTATATTTTCAATGCATAATTCATAAAAAAGGACCTAGAAATTAAATCTGAATGAATAATAGTTTTTATATTGATTTACAATAATCGAGATTCATTGAAATGAAATTGTAAATGTATATATATCCAAGTATATGAATTGAGTTAAAAGAAATTTATAATTTATTTAACTAATTAGATAAACCATTTACAATTGTATCATTTCCAAAATGCATAAATCTTTTCCAGAATAAAGAGGGAAATAAATTCGAGAATATGCCATAGAAATATATCAATAACTTCATGAAAAAATTAAAGTGTTATCAATAATATTATCAAAATATAGTAAAATATATTTGAATCATTGGCTGTCCGCTGATTTTTAATATATTCTTACAGATGTAAAAGAACACTCAAACAAGCCTTAATATTCAGAATAAAAACAATTATTCAGTAGACATTCGAAATTTTCCGTTTTGTGACAGATCAGCTGATATATTAATGTGCAGGACACTTATCTCATCATAAGCTATAGCTCTAATAGAAATAGAGATAAATCGATCAGTTATATCACAAAATCGGGAAATAGTCTTCACTTCTCAATCGTGAGCGATTCTTGTAGGCAGGTTGCAGATTCCGTTCCCCTATTTTCTTTTCTTCTTATCACCACTACTTTGACTGACGCCATGTTGACTTTATTGATTGAAAACGTTGTTCAAAGGCTCCGGAGGTATTTTGTTTCCCTAACTATTGTCGAATTATCATCGATTGCAGGGATAACTTCTGGATTTCACCTGAATCTCAGCTATACTTGAGAGATATTTGGAACTAGGAGAGTGAATATTTGATGTTATCATTCAACTTCTGGAATGGAATAAATGGAGAGAATATTTTCTAGATGTAGAATTTGGTGATGGAAAGATGAAAGGTTATGACTTATAAATCATATTGTTTTATCCATGTTTATCTTCTAAATTATACTTTATGACAAATATGTTTGGATGTATAACAAACATATATTAAATATTTGATGTTAAAGTAACGTAAAAAACATTTACTAACAAATTTGTCGAAAGCAAAACATAGAAAATTTGATGTGATATGCGATGAGCTTGTATGCACGAACTGAAGATTTTCTTAGTTGTTTTATGGATAGCAATAAGATTTGAAAAAAAAATGAAGAGGTACCTAAGCCCAACAGAATGATATTGTTTTTAAAATATATTGACGTAAGTTTTAGAAAATATTGATCTCCCTATATAAACTTCTTAAGCTCTTTATATTCAAAAAGGCATCTTGTATAGCCTAGTAACTATTAGAGATATGCTTATCTCTGATAAGTGTAAACTTAAAAAGATAATTATACATATCTCTTAGAATGATAAATAATGTGCCTATCCCTGATAAGTATATTTATCATCTTTTTTTCATAAAATAATAAAGAAATTAGAAAAAAATATAATTTTTATCTACTTACAACATCAGTTCCTCATAAAACTAGCAATGAAAAAGATATATCCTAAGGTTATACCCTATAAAGGGTTAAATTCTTTATTTTATAAGTTTAAAGGATTCAGATTAAATAGATGATACAACTAATTATATATAGAGCGATGGTAAATTCCGTTTTCTTTTTTGAAAGATCATAAAACCTACTAATTTTTAAGCTTAATTTGAAGTCTCAAATATATTTTATATGATGACTTATTTCAGGCTAATATAACATTCGAATGACTGTCATTATGTCGCTTTTTTTCTAAACTTTTCAGTTGTAAATAATCGTTTATTTCCTGATTTACTATTTTATCTAAAGAGTATGACTCTTCTTTCTCCTTTTTGGTTTAATTAACCCTTTAAAGGGCCATTAAAAGAGTTTCTTCTTTTTGGTTTAATTAACCCTTTAAAGGGCAATTTTTTTCTAGTCATATTATGTTAAAATATTTTTAGGCTTGAAATTAGAATAAGAAAAGGGATTCATTTATCTTATTAGATAAATTTAATTTGATTAATTAATTTATTTGGTTAATTAATAATTAAGTAACAACTGAAGACACATCATTTTGTCTGAGATAAAGAACTGAAGTATCTAAGTTTCTAACTTACTAAAAAAAATTGTCAGAACTTATGCCAACTTAGATAATTTCATACAAAGATTGATAAATTTGGTGGGAAGAATATTTCTCACGACCCTATAAAGGGTTAAAATATATGTAATTCTTGTTTTGAAGCAACTAGAGGCTGTTTCGTGTGAACTTCATATTTTTTAAACAAAACTCAAATGCCCATATGAGCCTGTTCATATTCTAATAACTACCACTTTTAGATGTTAAGTCTATGATGTTAAATCCAATCTTCAATCATTTTAGTTGTTCTTTTTTCAATTCTCATATTCATATACTTACAATTAGAAAATTTTTACGCTTAGAAAATTACAAGCCTAAAGACAGATTTGGTTTCAAATTCAATATGGACCTTCATTTTAACTGTCTGAGTGCCACATTTTTTCCATCGAGTTCTTTATGTTTTAAAGTTATCTTGTAAACTAGGACATTGACAGGATTTATTCTAAACGGAGTTTGCTGAAAATTTAATAGTCCGCAAATTTAATGTAAAACCTGATTACCGAATTTAATTCAACTATGTCAAAAAGTTTCTGAGTTATTATGCTCACAGAAAGACAGGCATCATTTGAAAAGTGTATTTTTCGGAATCGAGAGATTTGTAAAGCAGATATTCGTGTAAATCTTGAGTTCGAATTTTTTGACGATAACATTATTTTCTCTCTGAATACTTCATATACGAAAAAAAGCAAAAAAGAAGTTTCAAATTTTCTTCAAAGCGGACTATTAAAACTATAACTAAAATATTTGTCATGTTATTAATTTTTAAATGGAAATAGGTAGATAATAAAATATATTTTAAAAGTTTGATCAGACTTTGAATTGAAAATTAACCAGAATTTTTTTTCCACAATAACTTTAGAGCATGTTATTACACGAAAAGAAAATTAACCTCTCAAAAATTCCAGAAAAGATTTTTTAAATATTTATTAGCTTTGTATATATTAAAAAGCATTTAGAAATTGAATATATATATATACAGCAAAAGTAGCAAATATTATCGAAGAGAACTACTTTTTATTATTAAAATATATATAAAAATATTTTTTAATCTAATATTTCCTAAAGTTATAGCAGTTAAAGGAACACACCAACGTTTAATTGTTGACTAAAATTTCAAATGAATCCGCCGGTGTTGTATACGTCCACTCTCCAAAGTGTAAATGTGTCCTATTTGAAAACTCTAGATTAAACGGTCTAGAACAGTAAATCTTAGTCACACACATACACATATTCATTTTTGTTATAAGTAAAGAATTCTGTATGTTCTATTAAGAAGAAAATGAAGGGATAAGCTACTATGAAGGGATTCAAATACATTTCCTGTCTCAAGGTTTTAGAAAAGTTTTACAAACGATCTCTACCTGAATAAGACGAAAAATCCTATGACACATATGGCAACTTTTCTTAATTTATTTATCTTCAATTGTTAAATATAAAATACGGATACTGTCTGTTATGAAGTTTCGTATATTCGTTACTTTCTGAAAATTGCAACGAGTAGACACGTTATTCAGTCTCGTAGAACGCTATAAACGAGGTAAGTGACAGGAAAGCGATCGCTATCCTCGCACTTCTTGGATGCTTTTTCATTGTTTTTATTCTTTATTTTGTACTTTCCCGGGCCGTTCCGCAGAGATCAACAGTTGCTGTTATTCCAATTTAGTTGGCGCTACATGCCAGAAAGAAAACAATTTAGCACCCTTTTTGAAATTCCTTTTATCCTGTCTCAACGTTTTCTGCTCTCAAAATGGGTCTTCTTCACTTAGAGGCGGATATTTCAGATGGGGGTCACCTTCCCACACCCCCGTTTGTCTCCACCTTATTTACGATCAATTTTTCTTGCGGTAGTGCATTTTGTGGTGGCTGTTTGTGGCAACGTCTCCTCCCTGCCATTTTGAATGATTAATGAGCTTGTGATAAAGCACTATCGCACTAATTATCCACTGTCCCGGCATAAATTTACAAAAGTGCAAAAGAAAAGTGGGAAAAGCTTATTTGAGGTGAGATTATTTCAGCAGAATTCGCGCCCTTTTATAGTCTCTTGAAGTGGCCAGTTTCCTCAACCCTATTTAAATTATTGAAGGAACTTTCCAGCACAGTTTATTCATGTTTCTGTATCCTTGTATCATATAATTTGTAATCCTCTCCTTGAGTAATGGATTCGGAAATATTAAGGATACATGAGCGCCTTTTATGGTGTTTTACGGAAGAAAACAGCGAGGGATAGATTTTGAGTAATGTGCAGGATATTGAAAATGACCATACTTTGCTAACTAGTTATTTATGTCATAAGCTCGATAGTTTTAACATATAATGCAATAAAGAAATTACTAGAAATAAAGAAGAATTACCTGAAGGATGAATAATATTTTGGATAGAAATGATTCCATATTTACTATGAATGGTAATTCTTTAAAAACTATTTCATGGTTTTACTAATTTTCATAAAGTACGTACTATATAATTCAAATTTAGATCTGCTATGCTATAAACAATAATTTATTAACTTTCGATCTATGAAGTGCTTATATGTATTTGTAAAGCCATGAAGATACATAAATACTTTTTGAAATTACAAAGACAGCAATTTTAAATTCAAACTTTAAGTTTACGTAAATAATAGATATGGTATGAGTTATTTCTGTGATATTGCTTCATTTATTTACTGTCGCTCTTCAGATTTTTTCTTCTATTTATAATTCGAAGAGGAGTTTATATCCTCTAGGCTGGTAATATTTCAGTTTCTGAATCTCCTACCCACATATCAAAATAAATAATATGGAACTCTATTGTTAAAATCATTTTTACTTCAATTTCAGGTTTTATTTTCAATAAATAACGTATCATTATTATTTATATTAAATTAAAATTGTTTTCGGGTATCGCAAGGCTTTATTTATTTTCATTGATAGTTATGAATGGCAATATAAAAATCAGCTATTTAAAATCAAGTTAAATGGCGTTTCATATTCGTAAGTCATTTTTTCTTTGTAGATTATCACAAATTCTCTTTTCTCTAGTAGCTAGTATGTGTATGTTTAACAATGATGTGAAACAAATTTTCATATATTGATAAGACAATTTCAATTGAATATACTTAATGAGAATTCAGAATAGGTAAGCATTTTAAAAATATAATTGGTAAAATGCTAAAAGTGCACACGCAAAAAAGAGTTAATGCTTTTAAATGTTTTATATAAATTGCTGAAATCATACTAATATAAATAAATATCTCTATTGCATAGAAAAACAACAGGAACATATTAACTCGTTTTCCGCAGCAGCATACTGGTGATGTGAATTTGATTGTCTGAGAGTAGAAGATGTTCCATTATAGATTTTAAAATACATTTTTACAGTTAATTTCGATTGAATATTAGATTTAGTAATTAAATTATTTTCTTACTATACAGTGTGTCTTTTGCAATCGCATTTTAGGAGGGAATTTCCAAACGATTACTGATAAGTAAATATTTCCGTTTCAAATATGCTTTAAATAGTATTTGGTTATAAGTTTATGTAATTTGAATCAATAATTTTTCTTTTGAAACTATTCTTGGTCTCAGAAGTTATAAAATTTATGCAATCCTTTGATTGAACTAGTGATATTTAGTAAAATATTTTTATTTTACTAGCCTTTAAACCTAAATTCACAAGTATTTCAACCTGTTTAATAGTTCTCGATCACATTTCCACATTTCTCGAAAACGATCGAATTAATAAACTTTAAATTTTATTAAGTTATACCAATTAATGTCCATTACTTTCTTTATGTGTCTTGCGATTTTCCCGAGGTTTCCACTGAAATGCCCCAAAATCGCGCAACAGAGATATTCAAGGCTTCAAAACTTCGTGAATTTTAGCCGAAAATGTGGGCAATTTTTTGCAACAAAAATATCCATAATTTGTTTGAATATTTTTGGTATGAATTATATTCTAATGAATAAGAACTAATTAAAGAGA
Organism: Argiope bruennichi; assembly: GCF_947563725.1. Taxonomy (NCBI): domain Eukaryota; kingdom Metazoa; phylum Arthropoda; class Arachnida; order Araneae; family Araneidae; genus Argiope; species Argiope bruennichi. The sequence continues at coordinate 42,230,048 of NC_079154.1, read as the reverse complement.
GTAATATACAGATATTTAGAAGTCATAGGTTTTCAAAGTATGTATTTATTGAAGGAAGTAAAAATTACATCATTTTTTCCATCATGTAATACATATTTTATTGCTGGAAGTAAGTCTGTGCCTCTTAATGTGTAGAACTTGAACAAAAATTTGACAAAGAAAGATTCATGTTATTCCCATTATTGAAATAAAAGAAATTTACGTCATCAAAAATTGTTCAGAATGATACAGTTTTTGTAATAATTATGAACTAACTTTCTGAAAATTTTTCTTGTGAAGACAAGCATTATAGTTTTGAAACAATCTTTTACAGAAATAATAAATTTAATTGAAAAAGACAATTCATGAATCGGTAGCATAGCCACCGACTCATGAGTTGTACTCTTTCTGATTCCAAACTCATGAAAAGTTTGTTTTAAACTTGTTTTTACAATACAATACCATATGAAAGAATAAATTGTGTAGAGCATACATTATGAAAAATATTAATTCATCGGCTAGATAAATTGAAAAATTATTGTCACTAGATATGCCGCTAAGACCGAAACATATTATATGATTTTATGCTATCTAAAAACTCTTACTGAAATCTGAAATGAATTATTTACGTCCTGTTAACTTTCAATTTTATCAATAAAAACAAATTTTCATTTCAAAACTTCTTATCAAGATATCATTTTATCTCAGCAATATAAGTTATTATTCCCAAATTCAACTATTAAAAGATTAAATATATTTTTCTTACGAATAAAATGAAACATACTATATTCAAGAGCTCGACTATTTGAAATTTATATGCCAAGAGTGAAATAAGCCAAGCATTGCATATTAAACAAGTATAGGTTTCTTTACCATGTAACAAAATCTTTTGAGGTTCATAAAATACCAGAGACAGACTCAGACATTTTATTTCAAATATTATATACATTTTTCTTACATCATATGTTGAAAAGAAATTTCTCCTAAAGTCTCCAAAGTCATAGTAAATTCTATTCAGTTTCTTCCAGTATGTTACTTTATGAAATTGGTTTCGGCATTTCTCTCGCTATTTACAAAACCAAATATTTCTACGCAGTTTCACTCTCCAATAAATAAAGTATTTTGTTGGATTTCCAGTGTGTCCCACAATATCATAAATGATTCATTTTATACCATCCCTTCATTTAAAGCATCGGAATGTCGGATGCTTCATGAATAGTGGAAGAGTGTTGAGAATTAAATTCTTTTGCAAATATATTAATAGCTAGTGTTTTGGAAAATTTGGATAAAAGCTGATATTAAAATGATGTGTATCATCAAAACATGTTAAAAATGTATATTTTCGTAAAAGTCTAAGCAATTTTCAAAATCTATTTTGGTTATGCATGTTTTAAAATGCTCAAAACTGTAAAATATCGAAATACAGATACAAACGAGCAAGAGTTAAATTTACAGATACAGTGTAAAATTGAAAACAAATTAAAAGTTTGAAAAATATTTAAAACTCACTGGTCAAGTTTCAAAATCGGCATGCTATAAAATATTAGGTATTTTAAGACAAATCTATTTCTTAGGCATTATATATATATATATATATATATATATATATAGATAGATAGATAGATAGATTAATTTATAATAAAAACCAAGTTAAAAGGAAAAAAAAATAGAATCAAAGTTAAACCAAATTAAACAAGTATCCAGTCTGAAGACTTTCTCAAGGGTCACCCAAGTCATCCAAAATAAGAAATTAATTTTGTGAGGAGTCTGACCTCAGTTCAACAATATTGACCCCGCGTGACCCGAAAATCCCCTGAAATTAAGGCCTAAGAGATACACTATTTTTAACAGAAATGAAACAAAACAAAAAAATAGAACCACTAATTAAGCAAAAAGAAAAATACAATAACATAAAAACTCTCATAACCAATTATTAAAACAAAAAGGAAAGCCCATACCAGCTGCAGGTAAAAATTTATAAAAAGTGTCCCATCTTGTACATTTTGTTTCCGCTTACTTCAAGATGATAAATAATTGGAGGTTCTTAGCGCTATCTATTGAGTTAGTTAATCTGCAACAGAAAGTCTATTTTTATGTTTATTAGGAAAAGGATTTATACCAAATCATCTCTTTTTTTATTAAAATATCAATATTGCAGTAGTGTCTGGGAAATTCATTATAAGTTAAATTTATCCCTTAGGCCTTAATTTCAGGGGATTTTCGGATCACGAGAGGTCAATACTGTTGGATTGAGGTCAGACTCCTCAAATAAAAAATCCCTCATTTTGAATCCCTGCCTGAAGGTGACAATTGAGAAAGTCTTCAGATCAGATTCTTATTTTATTTGGTTTAATTTTGATTCTATTTTTTTTTCCTTTTAACATGGTTTTTATTACTAATTAGTCTTGATTCATCTGTGTTTTAGTAGTAGTTGCTTTTGCACTCTCTAAACAAAATGATGCTTTTTCTACTTTTTTTTTTTTTAGTTTTTAATTTTTTAGTTTGATTCCGAAATAATTTAAATTGTTTCAAAAATAGGTTTAAATTTTATATATATATATATATATATATATATATATATATATATATATATATATATATATATATATATATATATATATATAAAATATAATATTATATATATATATATATATATATATATATATATAAAATATAATATTATATATATATATATATATAAAATATAATATTATATATATATATATATATATACATTTACAAGTGATGGTTAAATGAAAAGGTACGAAACGACAGTGTTGGTATAAATGAAGACTTTTTCAGAAGATTCATCATAGGCCCGAACACAACTATTCCATTGATTAATGAGCAGAAGGATTTCCTTGTTCTAGAATTCCTGTGGGCGTGACGAGATCCACTCCTACACATAGTCTTGAGTTCGCCGTCTGAGTTGAAGCGCTTCCCTTTCAGATGTTTTTTTCAGGGGACCAAATACATGAAAATCGCAGGGTGACATGTCCGGGGTATAAGGCTGATGGTCAAGCTGCTCGTAATTGAATTTGGCCAGTTTCGCGTGTGTGACCCTGGAGACGTGTAGACGTGCGTTATTATGGAGCAGAACCACTCCGTGCGTGACTAGCCCCGGTCTCTTCTTCTTGATGGACCTGCGTGATTTTCAGAATGTCTCACAATAGACACCGTAGTTAATAATTCTTCTGTACTCGAGGAATTAAACAAGTTGCACAATTGGACGACGCTCTTTATAAGAGCCTCTATTCTCACCTGCGGATCGGAATCCCGCGCATGCTCGATCTACGCCGGAGACTCCAATCGCATTCCTCTATGTCTCGCTACGTTCTCCCTTAGCGGCATAGACAAGTATATTAACAGTTGCGTTGTTACGACATTTCGTACCTTTTAATTTGTACACCTCTTGCATATATACTGCCAAATTGCAGAAGGTAAAATATGAAATACATTCGAATTCCCCTTTAAATGATACGTTTCCACATATTTCAATGAAGATTTATTTAAAGACTTGTATTTTATTTTTTCTAAATAGTTTTGCATTTTTTTTTAATGAGCTTTTTTAAGTAGGGATTTCATATTAAAAATTTCTCAATATATTTGTTTTTATTGCTTGCTAAATTACATTTGGCATTTCCATTTATCATTTAATATGGCTAAGAATAACATTTGATGCCAAAGTAAATTATATAACATATGGAAATAATTTTAATATTTCATATTTTAAATTTAAAAAATTCCTAGATGCTATGTAGAATACAGGCGTTTAAGACACTGGAAGTAATTTATATTATATTCCCTGAAAAATAAATTTAAAAAAAACATGCTCTTTGTAGAAATTTATGCTAATAAAAATAGAAAAAAATCATTATAAGCCTAATGCTGCATTATATAATTTATATAAATCATTGCTCAGGGATAAAAAAATCATCTAGATATGTGCACTATTACTATTACAATTATTTTACTATTTAATTAAAATTGAGCAAAAACATTCATTGTAGAAAAAATTCGAAGGCAAAGTGTCAATATTCTTTAAAATCATTACAAATTATCTTACTAAGAAATTTCGCAGTTCGTTATTCTAAGAAGATGATATTGAAAATTATTACAAAAAGGAAATAGTATTGAATCATTATACAATTAATGATAAATATATTTGAGTGGTTCAATTCATTAAAAAACGCTCGGACCCTTTTATTCCAAAATTATTTACTTCACAGTAAAATTGTAAATGCCTGTCCCTGCAGAAATATGCTCCTTAGAGGTGGGTGAAATATGTCTGAATGAGGTGAATGAAATATATATATGTAAGAAGGGGATATATTCAAATGCGCATAAATTAATTGTGTTTCAAATATCAGCATCTAATTTCGTTTACATATATGAATTCTACAGAGTAAAAAAGTTCAAATACGAATAACAGAGTGTAATATTTAGTAAACTAAGGACATACTATATTCAATTGACAATTCAAATTCTTAATGACGAATGAGAGATTCCATCTTTTCAATATGTTTCAAGATATAATGAAACTTTGAAAATATTTCTTATTATTCATACTTATTATATATATATATATATATATATATATATATATATATATATATATATATATATATATATATATATATATAAACCCAATAAGCAAGTCGAAATTTTTTTAAAAATATGAAAGCATAATTTATATTTTTTAGTTACATTTTATTTCTACAAGTTAAAACTTTCTGAACAGAAACTAAAAATTGTGTCGCCAATCGAAGATGCTGGACTTAAAATATCTCTACTCTATATATTAGATAGAGATATTTTTATTAAAAATATCTCTATTCTAATTCCATATTCTTATAGATAGAATACGAAATTAGAATTTGTTGATATATATTTTAAAATACGTTCAAATAGAATTTAAGATACATAGCAATGACCAAAAACTTTCAAAAAGGTATGATTTCATATCTCATCTCTAAAAGATTTCTTGGAAGGAATAATAGATCATTAAAATGGGACGGGAATCAAAGCATGTCTTTCAGTGTTGCTGTAAATTAATTAAATTAAATTGATTAAATTTAATTATTTTTCATTTTAAACTAAAATCAAAGGTGAAAGTAAAACTCCTTATACATAGCAGAGTCAATTCCGAATGACATTTCCAGAGAAATATCATTTGGGACAAATGGTATCCGTAACATTTTTGGATATGAATTATGAATTCTTTAATTAATAAAAAATACAAAAGTAAAATTTTATATAAAATTTGATAAGATATATGTATAAATGAAACCTTATTGAATAAAATAAGAAAGGAATAAGAATATTTTTTAAAGGAACGGAAGGTTTGAAATCATTTCAGTAATTTCTTTTATTTTAAATATGGTAAAAAAAGATGTCAAATAAAAATGATTTAACGTTTGATGGGAGCTTGAACATGCAAATTAACAGCATAATGTTATTTATATTTTATTTTTAAAGGAATTTTTAGAAAATAAACAGCGGTTTATTATTTTTCAATTGATCCAAAAACCTTATTTAAAGTCGTTTCATTAATATTAATTCCTACATTTATTCAAAATATTTGATTATGTTAAACAATTCGCCTCGAAAATAGTATATATTGTTTATTTGCGATTAAGCATTAAAATAAATGCATGGATTTCGAATTTATTTTTAGTTATTTCTTTCTAAAATTTATCAGCATAAATGAAGCAAACGTTTTTAGAACAATGAGAAAAATAAAAATTGAAGAAAGGAAATATCAATAGTGACCACTTTGCTAGATTTAAATATTGTTACAATTCTGTAATTTTGCTGCCCGGCATGAATAGTGTCATTGTGAGAAAGACCGTTGTAAGATCTGTGCTGAGCAGCTGCCGCGTAAATGACCTGAGAGCTTAGCGACGAATTTGGCGACTAAATGGATACTACTGGAAAGTTCAAGAACTTTCACGATCCATCCATTAAGACCCGAGATACAGCCAGGTACGCCCTGATTGGTCTGAAGATTCCAGCCCCGCCACCCGGAACTATAAAAGACAGGCAATCTGAATCTGCAGGGAAGAAGAGTGTGTATCGGCGGAAGTTGTGTGTGTGAGAGTGGTCGGAGTCGCCGACAGGTAAAGAAACTGGAGGATTAGACAGCAAGCAAGCTGCTAAACTTACAATTAAATGCGCTGAGTAATTACAATTGAGTGGCGGTATTTGTTGTAGAAGAAAAAATTTTGTAACAATATATTGAATCAGGACCTAAATATTTTTTTTCATCATATATCTGCTATTGTTTCAAACCTTTTTGTTGTAAATTTTAAACTCTGGAGTTTCGAGCATAAACAGTTAAAAGGCGAAAATTTAGTGATTACCATTGAAATATTTGTAAATTATGCAAATATAAATATATAAATGACCATGGATATTTACACATTTTTAAGGATATTCTTCCCAATCATATGGTATTTTTACTTTGAATTTTATTTTTATAGATTAAGAGTAATAATAGTATTCAGATATTTTTATCACATAATGTTCCGGTTTAGAGTTCTCTATTTCTTTGCCTTACCTTCGCGCATTCTAAAAAATAATTTTCAGTCATGAAAATTTAATAACTTAAAAGTTTTCATTTATTACAAGCCACCTTTGGCAACCAGCTAGCAAGTAAAATTAGGCATTGCTAAAATCGTATTTAAGAAACCCTACATTATTTTATTCATTGCTCTAAATAAGGATAAAGTATAATTTTATGTCATCCAACCTAGAATGCTATTTTCAATTATATAGGAACTTCAACTATTTCGGAAGTTAAACCCTTTCTGTAAGGCTTTAAAAGAAATAATTTCTGTAAGCCTTTAAAAGGTCAAAATGCCTTTTAAAGAAAACAAGTCAGTATGGGAAATCAAGCCATATCATTATATCTTTACTAAAGAGAATGGGTGAAAAATCCATGGAAATCATTTGAATTTTACATCAGCATCGAAATGCATTATTGCAAAATAAACCAAAGAATATTTTTGAAAATTTTTTGAAAATAGGTTTTAAAAATCACATGGAAACAAAAATAGGATTATTAAATAAATGTATAGGTATTCTAAGATTATATAAATGTCATTTTTATGCTGCATTATTCCCTTTGGTTATGGCAAAAATATTTCAAAATTTATCGATTTAACGTTATCTAAAAGTAAAAAAACGAGTACTGAATTGCGCATTTTAATCTTTCAGAGTATAGATGCCTCAAATTCGGTATCTATAGATACAACTGTCTGTCTTGAAAAGCCAATACACAAATACATTCACTTTTTTTATTAGGGAAGACGTTTAATAACGTACTAGTTAAAAAAATCATAATAAAATAAGGCATTTTTTGAAGTCCCAGAAAAAAAAAATCAAGCGTATATCTAGTGAAAGTAAATCAATTTATTGATAAGTCAAAATTTAAAGAATATATAGTTTATACAAGATTGTTTGCTAAATTTCTTTCCTTTAGATCATTGAAATTTCATTCATTGTTTTGAAATATATAAAAACCGACAGAAGGACAAAATACACGGATATGATTTCAAAATATTTATTTGAAGATAAGCGAAGTCTTTAACGGAATCTAAGTCTTTGTAAAGTTTAGATTTATACAGAATCTTGGTATGTAAACTTTATCCATATACATAGTCTATGTACACTTTATGTTTACGTGAAAGTAATTGAAGACAGAAAAGGAAATATTTACGTTTCATTAACTGTTTTGTTTATTTGTATCAGTTTCAGATAGATAGTCTTTATATTTACTTTAAAATGAATGCGCAGTGAAAATATTTATTTCAAAGAATCGTTTGATATATTTCAATACGATGTTTCTCAAAGAAAAATGTTGGTTATTTCGAAACAACTTTGATATCATTTGAGAAGAGTATTAAAGGTACATATAAACATTGAAAACAACCTTTAATTTGGAAGTTCAAGTTCCATTTTAGTTAGGAAACTAAGTCTGAAAAAACAGGGCACCTCAACAAAGTCTTTTGATCTCTTTTGCGATAAATATACTAACCCGTATAAATATTTGTCTTTGTAAATATTAGGAAAAAATTTGTGTGGGAGAGAATTAGCATTCTGAATGTAATTGAATGAGATTATATGAGTCATACTAATATTTACATATGATGCATATTGAAGAAAACAATAAAAAATTTTTAATCCGAAATGACAAAATGTTTATATTCTTTTCTTCATTTTACGAATGACAAAAGCAGATGGCACCTTTTTCACCGAAGGCAGACGATAAAAAAAAGAGTGTGACAAGAGGTCATAGAGCAAAAAGAAAAAGAAAAAAAATCCCTTCAAATATTGTTTGCTTTCAGGAACCGGAAGTTTCGCAACAAAAACACTAGAAGTCAGGAAATTTCACTGTCTGTCATTTCAGAAAGAAAAAAAAAAGACAAAGAAACTTCTTTTCAACACTGAAAGTTTGAAGTCATCTAATCTTTTAAGGAAGCTTTCGCGAAAATGTAAGCTTCTGACTCACAATGTTCTTTGGTATATGCTAAAGGAATTCTTTTATAAGAATGGCTTAGATTCAATGGCAATAACATTGAAAAGAAAAATAATCATTATGAGATGTTAAAATTAATGTCCCATTTAAAAAAAATGTGAATCTGTAAGATTAATAAAACCAATCCTTCTTGTACATTATCTGACTTCTTTATATTTTAAATATGTTTATGATATTAAAAGTAATGTCACACTTTAAAAAAGTAAATCTGTAAGATTAATAAAACCAATTCTTCTTGTACATTCCCCGACTTCTTTACAGTCAAATATGTTATGTTATTAAAAGAATTGTCATACATACAAAGACGTGAATCTGTAAGAATAATAAAACCAATCCTCGTTGCATGTTCCCTGACTTCTTTATATTTCAAATACGTTAATTTTACAATAAATAAATAAATAAATGTAAATGGCATTTTGTTATTTTTGACGTTCGTTTTGCTTAGAAATGAATTATGAGCAGATGTTATTTAATTAAATGGTCAAAAATTGAAGACTGTTTCAAGTTTTTAGATAACAATGATATAAAGAAAAAAAAATACGGTGTGTATTTTCCTATTTATATATACTTAAAATATTTGAAATAAAGTAACAGTAATATTTGCAGAAATTATCTTACAATTGTTATCATTTTCATAGAATTAGGTGACATTCTTTTCCTGATCTTCAGTAATCAACTTTGCAACTGTTTTGTATAATTTTAAATAAGTTATTTATTTGTTTTAAATTCCAGCAGCATTTGAAATAAGCTATGAAATTGGTTTAATATAATATATTTCGTTCTCATTTTCGATTTGGCGACCAGCTGATTCGTCTGAAATTCTTCCTGCTTTTAATTTCAATTACTTGATGTTAGACTTTGTGGTCTTGTTATTTAAATAACATTACATCTGCTCTGATTACTGTAAATGAACTGTATAATGGAATCAAGTCCTTTGGGGATACACTACCATTAAAGTATTAGAATAGCAGATCTTCTAATTATACTTAATCTTCTCGATTACTGCAATTCACTACCTTATTTCTAGTAGAAATCGACGAGATATCAAAGAAATTCTTTCTTCCGTTGTTTTCAGCAAACAGAAAAAAAAAACATTCTATCAAATGTTAATAAAATTTTTGTACTGACTTATGGGTAAAAACGATTTTCACTCCTTTGCAATAACGAAATTATTGCTGCTAGAGAAACGAAAAATGTTTTTAAGTTACTGTCAAATTCCAGGAATAAACTGCACGTCAATGAAATTGATATTATTGAAAATACAAATTTTATTATTTTAAAATAACGTAAGCATCGATGTACAATATTTTTGAAATTTATATCGATAGTATAGTAAGACTTTGCTTTATTTTAAATAATGAAAATTTTTGAAAGATCTCTGAATGCTGTTCATTCTCACACTCCAAAATATATTAGCTCTAAATTTGGTAGTTTTTCGTTAAGCGATATGTTCTGTAGGGTATCAAAATATTGTTTGTCAACGGATTCTAAAACCCTCTGCGCTTTTGTGCATGCGTTAGGATGGGTTTAATTCGTCAAAATTCGGGTGAGAGGAAACATGAAAGGAGAAGATGTTTACATTTAACAATAAAATAAATTCGGATTACTCGCTGACTGAATTAAAATAATACGGTCAGAAACGACGCAATACTCCTAAACGCGTAAAAAAAAATGAACAAAAAAGCATCTAATAGGGCGAAAATCAAGGTCAAAGAATGACGAAAAACTCCGGAAATGCGCTCATACTTCCACGTCTCTCACCTTAATGAGAGAGGGCCGCGGTGACCTGGTGGTAAGGTCTCAGCTTGTGAGCCGTAGGGTTTCAGGTTCAAGACCACCGAAGAACCGTCGTGTAAGGGGGTCTGTTGCACTTTAGATCCGTCATGCCAAACGTCCTCCCGCTGGTTTGGTGTGGAGTGGAGAGGGGGTGCCAGCTCAGGTGTCGTTCTCGTCATCTGACCGCGGTTCAAAATTACGAGTTCCGTCCCAAAATAGCTCTAGTGTTGCTTTACAACGGGACGTTAATATAACTAAACCAAACTAAACTCACCTTAATGAGGTAGAATTGTGGAAAAGTGGCCATCTCAGAATACTGAAACGAACGGTACGCACGTTTTTTTTCTTTATTAAAAGTATAATAAGAGAAAGAGAGATAAAGACTATTTTAAAACAGTAGTTTCATTCCTTCTTTTCTTCCAAATTTCTGATTCTCTTTTGAGTGAATATCGATGAGTTTCTTAGGAAATGTAAGTAACCTCATTGTTTCTTAAAACTCTAAAAAATTGAGTATTACTTCGGTTTTATCCACTTTTTGAGATTAAAAAGAAATGTGTATCTTTAAAAAGCTGATGCAAGCGTTTTTGGGGCATTAGGATCATCACAGAGCATTATAGTCTATCTTGAAGAACGACTTGTCAGAATACTTCAAATCGGACTCCCATTATGTGAGTTTTTTTCTATTAGTAAGCATTTATTTTTCTTTAGTTTCTATTGAGCTGGGTATACAATAAAATTGGTTTGGCGTTGCTGACTGTTGCTTCTGCAACTTTTTAAAAGAATTCACTGACTCAAATACTATTGAAAGCCGGCAGGAGTGTTTCTTCCAAGATTTTCTCTTATAGTTAGACATCATATTTTCAGTTACCTCTTCAAGATTCAGCATTTTCTAAAACCTCGGATGTCAAATTGGAAGTAGCAGCAACTTCTAGTATATGAAAGAAATCCCAGTAGGAATTTGAGATATCTTGTTTAAGACCAATTGGATCCAATTTTTACATATCTATACAAGTTTTTCCATGAGATATACTATTTTCAGATTTCATTTATCTGAGTTTTTTTTTTTATTATTATTTTTTATTTTTATTTTTGAGCTATAGAGTTTGAATATATGCATGCATACAGACGGACAGATAATCATCACTTTGAAGAATTTAGTGCAAGATTTAACACAGATGATGTAATTATGTACCAAATTTCAGTTGTTTATTTATTTTTCGCTCTGCAGTTATCGAGTTCTCATAAATAAACATAAAAACTTCTTTTTGAAATGTAATGTTCTTTTAAAAATGTACGAATTAGAAATTAAGATTTCATACCAATTTTTATCTTTTAACTCAATACCTAGCCCCATTTACAGAAAAATATTAAATAGAGGTAGAAAGATATAACTTCAACCAGCAGGATAGATTGTCTTGAAACTTTCTAACATACGTTCCAATAAAATATTAATTGGCCTCCCATAGTTTAAATTTGTGAAACTTGTGTATGGTTTCGAATGGAATTGACAAAAATAAATGCGAAATATAATTATTTGATGTGAATCTAACATTTTTACTGAATCTATCGAGCGATGTATTTTGGTCGGGTTTTTTCCACCAATTAAAACCAAAATTTGATGCAAAATTACAATTGCAGTCAAAAGATCACATACGGATTTTCATTTTCATTTAAACCATTGTATTAACGGCTTATTATGTTAATATTTATTTAAATACAAACAAACAACTGTCAACCCCCGGATGGATTTTGTTCAAAATTTTATAAGAATCTACACTTTAGATTCGAAACATATGTGACTAATTTTATCTATTTAGTTATTTTACGTTTTGTTATCGAGTTCACATGTATTAAGTTTGACTATCACTCAGATTTCCTTAATTACTTTATATTTCAAAAATTAGTCTAATTGAATTTTACTATTTTATATGTTTCTGCGTTAAAAATTTCCCTCGGTTTGTTTTTCCAAAGCCATTGAATTTTTTTTCTTTAATTGATTTCTAGCTGTACCATGTAATGCAAAGATAGTGAAGCTAAATAGCATCGCTGGAAAAGAAAATTAATCAAACTGCATATTTTAAATATTTATTTATATTATAAATATGCATGCATTTCTCGTTAATTTGTGAATTTCTTTTAATACTGTCTTTACACGCCAATTCTATATCGATCTGCTAAATGCAAATGTAATCCTTTCGAGTATTTTGTTTGATAATTAGATCAAATAGAGATATTAAGATTGAATGCGAGCAAAATACACTTCATAAAGAGAATTTATCAGTAGGTTTACTTGAAGACTAATTCTCATTCGTGAATTACATTGATGAAAGGGAATTATAAGAATATTAGTAATTAATAAGCTCATTTTCGAGATTAATAATTAAGATGTGACTTTTTCTTTGATAAATACAGCTTTCATAATTTCATTAATGCTTTCAAAGGTTTTCTTCAGCAAAGTTGTTCCGAGATGCATTTTTAAAAATGTTGATAACATAAGATAAATATTTATCTTTAGATCATTTTAAATCTTAAATTTATCGTGATTATGTTTAAAAAGTAATTTTACTGAATTAAATTTCTTTCTTTACAATGCATATATTCAATTATAATGATAGATATTGAAACAGATAGATGACTTTTGAGTAAATATTCTTCAATAATTATTAATTTATAAAATACGATATCTATTCGCATGGTTTTTCGAAAAAAATCACATTTTTGTTGTTGTTGTTAGACTTCTGAAATTCATAATTTATTTCATTTTATTTGACATTCTTTATTATAAATCCATATTGAAAAGACTTTTCAGGCTTATAAAACAATTTCACAAAACATTATCACTGTGAGATATGAATTTTTCTTATCCAAAACATTATATAATTTTTAAAAGATTCAAAGTAAGAATTTATTATATTTTATACTTGAAATAATTTGATTTATTTCATAGTTTGCTTGCAGAAATGGGAAGAGGGGCATATTAGATTTGTTCTAAATATAAGTTGTTCAATTTAGATTTCCTAGAATGAGCAATTTAATTTGCTATAGATTAATTTTAAGTATTTTTATGCACTATTATTAAAACCAATCAATTGAATAAAATATATTAACTAAACTATAAGATAAAATATCTAGATTAATAAATTATAATTATTAGCAACACTTTACATTAAATTTATTTATTTAAATGAAATTCATAACTAGATTTGTGGGAACGAATTGCATTAATTTCAAGATTGTAGATTTAATGGTGAACAGTGTCTTAATTTACAAGACAATGATTATTTTATTTGATTGAAATTTGAATTTTAACTATAAAAGAAATCTAATTACATTTTCTGCTATCATCAATTAAATAAATTTTTGTATCTTTTAAAAATATAAAGATGAAGAAAAGTCTGAATAATATGCCCTGTAGCAATAATGTAAGTAAGCTGTGAAGCTAAGTTCCATATCTAACATACTATTTGTTATAGATAAATAAAAGAAGCTGATATATTTTTCCTATTATTGCCTTTTTGAAGTGAAAAAGATTTAAGAAGTAGAAATTGTGTATAGAATATTGAAAAGAAAATACTTTTTTTCAAAAATCAAGATAATTTGTTCCGTTTGACTCTCTCATTCCTAAGATCGTTTTAGTTCAAGTAGCTCAGAAAACTGTATCATCCAAGACTCTCTTTCAAAGATAAGGAAAAATTTCCTACATTTCCTCAAAAATCGAAATTACAACTTTTGTTGCTAACGAATGATATGCATAAGAAATCCCCGTTTATCTGATAGCTATTAATAGAATGCATGCTACTGTATCCTTTGAGATTTCTCTAAAAACTTTTCTGTTACCAAAATCAATCTGAGCGAGCGTCTCTAACGAACAAAGAACTCATTGTGGGAATTTAATCAATCACACAAAGAAAAAAGGAGGAATTTGACTATACACCTGTTTGGTTATTGTAACTTCGCTAAACGGGTGTTAGGGGTCTTTCAGTATTCACAGAGTTAAAGAAACAAATACTTTTATTGCTTTTTTTCCATATTTGTTTTATGTTATTGTAATAATCATGTTCTAAATAATTTTGTAATTAATAAAATGTTAATATTAATTAATATTTTGTTTTGTACTCTTGTTTTTGTTTGCAGACCATTGGTGCTGAAAAAATGACCTTCAAATGAATGATTAGACAATAAATTCTTCATATTTCCAAAACTGGACTAACTTCTAATATTAAATATTATTTTAACTACATTCAGTGCTTTTTCCTACAAAATAATTAACATAATGAGTGATTATTTCTGATTCGTTAATATTTCTTAATGATCTGCAGCAGGTAACAAAATATAATTCTGTATATCGTTAAGAAATTACAATATGTCTTCCCAAAGCATTAGTTCCTGGCAGGAAGATAGATTTACAGATCGCACTCATAGGGTTGAAAGTATGCCAAGTCAATGACACTAACAGTATAGTGACATGGGGTCGAATTTGGGACATTGACGATTAAATCGGAGATTCTAGAAACTACAAGAATCTTGTTCCATTGGGATTCAAGATAATTCCTGAATCTTCTGCATGCTGCGTTGGAAACCATAAATAGCCGAGAAAATGCTGAGAGGCAATCAGTTTTTGGTTAGTCAGAGCAGCAAATGGAGTTTAATTTCTCAGTTGAGTAACAAACGAGTAGTTCAATTAATTCTCTTTTAACACTTTCTGCTGTTTCGATTGTTTACAACTTATTTGCTACTGTTTATTCTTAGTGCTGTTTTGTATATGTTTTGCCTGATTTTGTTGCCTTTGTATTTGCTTCTGATTAGAATAAAGCGTCTTTATCCATTATTGAGACCCTTGAACTCTTTGAACCATACACCCACCGGACGGAATTTGGATTTTCAGTAAAAATACAAAAATTAAACTAAAATGATGATTAAATGAAACTAAAGCTTAATATCTACATGTTTATAGAAATTCAGGCTACTAAATAGATTTATTTCAAATTTTCTCAAAGACATTATTAAATGTACTGAAAACTTCAATAAGTGTTTCAAAAACAATTAATTGAAGTTATTTTTTTAATTAAAAACTAAATTTTGATTACATATGACCAGTAAAGGAATGTTTATGACAAAGTTTCGCATAGTATTCTTTAAGTAAATTGAATTTAAAATAGTCTCAATATAAGAAAGCTAGAATTTATATAACATTTAATTTACATGACTTATATTTAAAAATTATTTTCAAAATGTTTATCAAGACTTTTTTTTATTGTAACTGGATTTGGAAAATAAATCCGGTTTAATTTTATATATTCTTTGACAATGTTGTGTTGATATTTTTCCTTCTTATTTCATTGTATTAATTTTTTAAGGATAATTGAGTAACAAACTATTTTATTTAATATACTGGATTATTAGATTATCTAATATATTCAAAATTATGAATTCTATTTTTATCTTTTTTACCATTATATTTTTATTCGGCTATTATAATATTACATATATTACGATTAAACTTATATCTTCAGGCAATGGGTAATTAGATTTTAGAAGAGGATATCATTCATCAATCATAATCTGCAAAATTAAGGAGTTTTATATGTATGATAAACATAACAGGTAAATGTTAACGGTTAAATACATATCGTAATCTGAATTTTAAAAATATTTTGTTCCAAGAATACAATATATTCATAAGATATTCAATTAAAATTAAACTCATCTAATATTCCAGACAAACTATTTGCTCTTGAAAGGCAATTTGTTATAATTAAAAAGTGACACACAGAATCAAATTTTGTGACTATTATTTTAATATTTTTTTTATCAATATTAACATTTGAATGAAGGTAATATTTCATAAAATATAAAATATTACATATATAAAATTTCAGAAAATTATTAATTTTAGATTAGTAGTAAATTATATTTTTGAAATAAATTAATACTTCGTCTCTTTGAAATCCCTACATTTTACATGAAGATGATTAAATTTCCCCCCTAACCCAGATATTTTGATGCCTAAATTATTTTAATTTCATCAAAAATTTTAAGTAACCTTTTAATTGACTAATGGTGAAAACCGAAATTTTCGAGAGCAATTATTAAATAAGTAAAATATGTATATTCTTAGATTTTTTTTAAAATTTATTAACTACCTCTTAGAAATTTAATGTTATTCATTTATTTTAATTATTACCCAGAACAAAAGCATGAACGAAAGTATTATTATAATACCCATTTCAACGTGTGGATCTTCTATAAGAGCAAATGAGAACGCGTTGTTTATAGGCAACCGTGTCAAATAAATTACTAATAATTTACTAATTACTTATATTTTTAAAATTAATTTTTTTAATAAAAATATTACAATAAACATATTTTTTTCCATTAAAGTAACTTAAGTAGAACAAATGTAAAGAAATCAAATTAAAAAAAAATATCTTATAGCATAATTTTTCGATTGCATTCTTCAATAATAAGATATCATTCAATTTTATAAAAGCAATTGAACAGATTAAAATGAAATATCTAAATTCTAACAAATTATATTGATCTACTTAATAATGTCAAAACAAAGGGAAAGAACAATAATAGAACAAAGTTATACAACCCTATAGCAGTATATTCAGTAATTGCTTCGCAATATAAGTATATTGGTTGGGAAGCAAATAAAAGATAGTCACAGAATTAATATGTTTTGTATTTATTATAGATATAATAAAAATAACAATGAAATAAATATACAGCCTTTGGTCGATAACAAATATTTTGATGAGTTGATTATTGCAATTTCATTGAAGAATGCTGAATATAATAATTCAATATAAGATCATTCAAAACTCAAAATATGTCTTATATAAGAAATATATAATAGTTTAATAAATAGTAAATATATAACATAAATATATAATATATGTTATATATTAAAGATAATGCAATTACATTACGTACGATCTTAGCAATTGCTATTTTCGTACTTATATTTGATATTAAGATTGCATGAAAGCAATTTTATTACATGAAATATTTATAGGCTGCCATATTATCTATATATTACGTCCATGATGCGCATGATAAATATGGTATTCGGGAATAAATATAGTATTACTCTGCAAGATAGGTCGTTAAATCTAGATCAACGGAAGTTGGTAGGTAATCTTTATTTGTTAATTTGTGTTACGTGTCAAACTGTTATTTTTCATAATTTTAATTAATTTTTTTAATAAAAATCAGCATTTTTAAAAAATAATTTTGAACCATATAATTGAAACGAAATAATTTTGGGAGCATTTACAAATTCAAAAAATAAGCTTTTCAGAGCTTTTACTTTTGTTTTTTGAAAGTTTTTCTTTAAAAATTTTAAATATTCTAAAATATTTAAAATCCTATTAACTCCGTTTCGCTTATTTTATGCTTGTGTGCGTAGCGATAATATTTAAAACATTTTTTATGAGGACATTACGCCTAGTGAAGAATTACGTGTAGATTTCAGAAAAAAATATAAACTTGAGAAATGTGTATTATAAGATGATCATAATGCGATGTTGTTTCAGTCTATATTTTCAAGTTTCTATAGTTTTTTCTTCCATTTTTTAATAAATTATATTTATGCAAAAAATAGACATAATTTTGTTTGGCAATGATAAAAATCCATTTTTGATGGAGGATGGAGAAGAATAAAAAATATTTTGTAAAATTACTTATTTTAATTTAATATTTATTCAGGAGTTTTCTTATTATCAATTATTTATTTATTATTAATTAATAATTGTTTATTGCGAATATTTCTTTTCATCGTTTTCAAATAAATTCGAAATATATATATTTTTTTAATTGAGTAGCTAATTATTTTGAAATATCTATTAAGTAGGCATTAGCGATTTAAAATTTTGTGAGACTACTGCAGGGTCCATAGCATTCCAGCTAACATATTTGTACCCAGACTACATAACAGATCTCTATCTATAGGTATAAAATTAATTTTATTCTTCGTGGAGGTGAATCAGATATTCCAAATGTTTCCCCCTTGATTTGAGCTTCTATAACTGCTACATCAATAACGCAAAGGTGTTTCATTCTCTTCATGTAGCTAATGGCTTATATTATTTACCACATTGAAGACAGTTTGTTTCCTTCTTGTATCTTACAGTAACAATAAACGTAGATATTTGATCATAAATTACTGAACATATTATTTGTAATAATTTATTTGCGGGTATCCTGAAAAGGAGAAAACCCTTCCATATATCTTATCTAATTTTCCATTTCAGAAGGAACATTTAGGTTTTAATCAAATCGCCTTTTCAAAAATACTAAATACATTAAAACGTTGCTGATATCCTTCAAATTTACAATATAAAGAAAAATATTTGATAATCTCATTTTTTCAGATGATGCGACATATAGAATAGATTTCAATCCATATATATTTAAATTCATAATTTAACACACATATATTTCTGCATTAAGAAAGACTTAATGTCGGCATTTTCTTCGTCGGTGCTTTTAAAATCAGGTTAGTAAGATATTTTGATAATATATTTCGAATGATGAGATTAAGAAAATAAAGTTGAAGAAAATATGAATTATTTCACTGTATATGAAAACTAAAACCATAAAAGTATGAAATATTCTTCGTTGATTTTTGTAATCATATGCCCGTAACCAAGAGTTTAAAGAAAAATTATTTTCTTCCAAGAATATGTTTAATTTAATGTATTTGTAGTTTAGTATCGTTTAAGAAGATTTAAAAGCATAACAAAATAAAAATTCTAGAATATTTCATAGTGGCTATTGAAAATCTTTCTGAATTATTAATATGTAAATGTAATCGACATTTAAGAAACATTTCTATTAAAAAATACTTTATAAAAAACATTACCATTTTTTAAAAACGTACAAAAATAATAAAGTTTAACTTATGGGAATATAATAAATTCAGAATCATTAATTCAAGAAAACTTCAGATATCGAATAAAAAAATGAATTTCCTTTAAATAATGTGATTTCTTTAAACTTTGAGCTTGAGCAGAAGTTCTTTTATAAAGCAGGTTAAAACCGTTAGATACGTAAATCGTCACCTAAGAACATAGGATTTAAAAATATTTATACCAATAAAACATTCTTGCAGATAAACTATTATATTTAAGATTTAAAAAATTGATTAAAACAGAAGCATCTAATTAAATTTATTAGTGTAATATAGAGCTCCCATAAAATATCAGAAACATTCTAAGCATTGAGTAACTGAACACAGAATTTTTATCTATATATTTAAAATAATAGAGCAAACCGATGAATCATTCCCCATTCTCAACCATTGGGCTGACTGTGCAAATTTTTTGACATGAAAGGTCATAACTTTTCAATGTATCATCAGGCATTTTTTGTTCTCTTGTTTTTTTCATTTTGGAGAGAAATCTTAAAAAGAGTACTTTATAATACCTTTTTAGGGAAAATTTTGTGAAAAGGTTCGCCGGCAAAATCCACTTGCCTATTTCAATATTTTTTTGTTTCATATGAATGCTCAAAACCACTATATAGATATATATCGAGGTTTATCATCTTTCTTTCTATAACCAATTTTTTTAGAATTAAAAAAAAGAAAAAAAAAACTTTATTTCATAATTTATTTTCTATTGTTTTCCCCTATTCCTCTCCATTTCGAGAGGAATTTAAAACTTTGACACTGCACTCAGCTTCAACAACTGGGAAGATTTCTCTAATTTGTGGAGTCAAGTTCACCGTTTTGTAGTTTAATTATTCAATCAGAATGTTACGCATTATTGTGGAATTTAATTCTTAAACATTTGCTGTGATAAGATGCAGTACAATAAAACTGACCTACATGATTAAATTTTATTAATTCTTGTCATCTTCTGGGGTCAATTCTAGTCACCTTCGGGGGTCATATTAATGACATTAATTTAGTCATGCCGAAGAATTTTGATGAAAGTACCCAAACAAAAGGAAACACTATTTTTAATTATGATTGCATAGTAATGATTAGACAATTTGACTTATTAGCCATACTTTCAAAGTGGTGAAATCAACTAGTACAAAAATTGGCGAAATTTATCCATTGTTGAGACTGAGAACTCTTTCATTTTGTAATTTTATTATTCTATATATATATATATATATATATATTATGCTAAAATATTTATGTTCTATATTATCATATATAATTTTAGAAATGGTGGAGAAGAAAATCTTTGACGACGTTTCTGGAATTCATGATCTTTAATATGAAATAAAAAGTGGGAAAATCGACATAAGATATTTTATTTAATAGTAGTAAATGACAAGATTTTTCCCTACTGAGAGTATACAAGGAAGAAATATCTCTAGGAAATGGGCGGTGACTCGATAAGGACACCGATAATTTGAAAGCAGCTTATTTGATCTTCATATAAGCAACGGTGGCATTAATTGAATATGAATTATATTCATTAAATGTCAACACCACCAATTATATCTCATAAATGGTCAACTCGGTATAGAGGTTTTGGCTGTGAAGATGTTTTAAGTTTCTAATGTCCCTTTAGTTTAATTTAATCATATTAAAGTCCCGTTGTAAAGCAACACTATGGCTATTTTGGGATGGCCCCAGTAATTTTGAACCGCGGTCAGATGACGAGGCCGACACCTGAGCTGTCACCCCCCTCTCCACACCACACCGCACCAGCTGTAGGACGTTTGTCTCTGACGGATTTAACGTGCAACAGACCCTCTTACAAGACGATTCTTCGGTTGAATCGGGTCCCGAACCTAAACCCCTACAGGTTATGAGCCGAGATCTTACCACAAGGCCACCACGGCCGTTTAGACATATACGTGATGAGCGAATAGCTGATCCCGAAGTTGGCAATGTGAATATAAAAACAGTTTTAGAAAATGTTTTCTTTTCAATTTCTTTTACTACACATGATTGGCGTTTTCATTTTAAGATTCATTATTTCTAAATTTATTAGAACTATTTCACAAAATATAGAATGGCTTTATTGAGCCTCACAAAATTAAATAAGTATATTTCAGCAAAGTAGGAAAAATATGTAGTTTTCTAAAAGTCTTTGTGACGAATTTCATCGGGAAATAGAAATATATTTTAAACGGATAGAAAATCCTTGTTTCATTATCACATAGTCTTGGCGATTTTCTCATCT
Organism: Argiope bruennichi; assembly: GCF_947563725.1. Taxonomy (NCBI): domain Eukaryota; kingdom Metazoa; phylum Arthropoda; class Arachnida; order Araneae; family Araneidae; genus Argiope; species Argiope bruennichi. The sequence continues at coordinate 42,208,601 of NC_079154.1, read as the reverse complement.
TTCTAACAGGTTACGGAGAAATTATAATCCTTATATTAGTTTTAATCAAATTATTCAGTTTCAAACATCAGCAATAAAATTCTTTCTGTTTTCTTTTTTTTAAAATTAATTTTGAAGTGAACTTTAACTTATTCAGTTGGATATTTCTTTTCTTATATAAATATGTGTATAATATTTTTAGTTAACGAAGGACATTTGTGTAAAATATCATTGGCAAGTTAGATAATAAGACTGAAAACAATTGTTTATGCGAATTTGTTTTATGTCTAAACTTTTATATATGAGCGAACACAGGGAGAGAATCGATTGAAATTACGATCTAAAGCGCTTTCATCCCATATTTTGCAAGACTAAGTTCTAAATATATTTCAAAGTGTTTTACTAAAGATATAATTACAGAAAAAAATGCCATTTATTTGAAGAAGGTTTTTTATTTAATTACGACTAATTAAATTTGGATACCAGTTAATGCCCTAAGATCAATTTCAATTAAATATTTTAGGCTTAACTTGGTATTTATGGTTCCTTAAACAAACAAATTTGAAGTTTAAATTATTCAGCAAATACGAAGGATTTCGATAATGTAACTATGCTTGACGAAAATAGAGGAATAAACTGTTGAAATGTTCAGTTCAGTTCTTCAAACTGCAAGATTATATCAAAGTTTGGTTTTGCGATGTCTCTGTCTCTCTCAAAAAAAACAAAAAATGGTGGATCAATAATCATTGATATCTATTAATTACAAGCTTTCAAAGAAATTAAAAATTTGCAAAATAGGTGATGTATCCTGGTGTGGAAAGTGGAAAATGCTGTAGAAAGAATGTAGTAAAACAATATTTTAGTAAGTGTGGTAGTGGGCAGAAGAGTACTAACTATTTCTTTAGGAGTCATGAGATGAAATGAAATAAAAATTGGCGAAATTGTTACAGTAGTTATACAGTGTAGCCTTCTGGATTGGGTGATTTAGCAAATGTTTTTATCATATAAACATTATAGTGAAATAGTGATTTTGAGATTTTCAGAAAAAAAAAATATGGTAGAGACAGGCATCCATTAAATAAAAAAAAAATTAAAATTGGAGAAATAGGTCCAGTGTTTAAGATTAATGTTTAAGATTTACCATATTATTTAAATATACGAATTTAATCTACGTTTAGAGAAATTTATCCAGTATTTAATATATAAATATTTAAATATACGAATGCAATCTTATCATAAGAATTCATTCATTTGGTGAATTTGGCTTAGTATCTAAGATATGGACACTGGCTCTTTGGTTTTGCATTTGCAAAATCCTTCATTTTCATGTATGAATTCATTTTCATCAATACATTTATTTAAATATATGATTGTAATTTTACCATAAGAATTTATTCATTTGATGAAATCGTCCTAGTATCTAAGACTTGGACACTGGCTCTTTGGTTTAACATTAACAAAATCATTCATTTTCATATAGGAATTCATTTAAATATATGAAGTTAATCTTATAGGGATTTTTCCACATGTACTGGGTGTTGTTTTAACTACAAAAAAATATCATAATCCGTCTGCAGATTCTCCATTTATTTAAATGTCCCTCAAGAAGGAAACACTTTTATTGAGACAAGATAATCAAGCATATTAAGCATCGCCTGCAGAAGATTACTATTTGAAGCTGTGAAATACTGAATTATATCTTTGAACTACGCGGATATCTCAAAAATTGTTATAAATACAAATTTAATAGATTCGAATTTGAATGGGAAAAAGGATTAGAGATGAAGTATTGAGAAGTATCTTTGCAATATTATCACACAAAAAGGCATTTTTTCTAAAAAAAAATTATCAGCAGTTATTTTAATTGAATTTTAGAGAGAGGAAAGCAGAAAATTAATTAAGATTTGAAAAACGCTTTCACTGAGGTTCAGATTTGTATAAATAGAGTGTCATTTTTCAAAACTATAAATATGACGGAAAATAAAACAAACTCACTACGTTTCCGTTTTCAAAACAGGAGCTAGTTTTTTTTTCTTCTTAATTCTGCAATTTTATTAAATTTATCTCAATGGTGGTGATAATTTGTGAATGATTCATTTAAACAGAATACCTTCTAAATATGAATATGATTCGTCTGGTTTAAGAATTTAGTTTATTCTGTGGTTTAATTTATTAATAAGCTAGATATTCCCATTTTAATTGACCGATAAGTGAAAATACTTTATTTCTCGTATATGAAGAATGTACTGAAATTTAATTAAACATTTTTTTCAAATGTTATTATTTTGTACTGAAATTTAATTAAAAATTTAATACAAGGCGATAAATAAAACCATTTAAACCCTTCAAATCCAAAGTAACAACTTTTATGGTAAGGGAAGAAGTATGTAATTAAATAAATCGATTATGCTGAATTTATGAAGAAATAGTTACAGTACCACTAATGACGATTGGAAGTTAGAAAATAAACTTAAGAAATAAGTTGAAATATTCTCTCAGAACCCTAAAACGCTGTACCCTGAGTGCGTTTTCCAGATGTTTTTAATAATATTTGTTTATTTCTCTGTTGTTTTACTTGGAATACTATATGATAATATTAAAGAATGCATTTTTCAGTTTTATATATAAAGCTTTTTGAAGTCATGGAAATATCATAATTTTAATCGCAAATCTCCATCAATTTTAAAGATAACTCATTATTTAACTCCTACATTTTTTTCATGGTATAGTGCATAATTTTTCTAATTGAACTTTTTGGGAAATCTCTGGCTTTACTGATTATACTAGATTGAGTTTTGCATTTGGAGAATACTTAAAAGGACTTTAGTGATCATCATGCGTATATATAATATAACATTTTTTTTTTTTTTTAAATAACATGATTGAGTTCTGTTCAGAAATATTTTGATTTCCAGCCAATTAAGCCTTTTAAATGGAGCTAGCTCCTTAAGTATATATAAAACATAATTTCAATACCGAAAAAGGTATTTAATTATTTTTCGAATTATAACCTTTTTAAAATAGGAATTTAAAAGATTTTTTTAAAGCTTAAATGATATTTGCGAAATTGAATTTACAAGCAGGTTTTTTAAATTTCTTATGAAAAAATATAACGCTACATTATTATTTAAAATTTGTCAGTTTTTGTAACAAAATCTTAGTTTTTGTCTTAGATTTTCTAATATGTAATCATTTACTACGAAGTATTCAAACTTCTTTATATTAGTATTAATTTTTAGTGGAAATAAAACAATAACTTTTTATTTCCTAATCGAGTAACCACATTTCCAAGCATACATTTTTAAGACTGGTTTTCAATACATATTTATGAAATCCACGTATTCAATTTTAAATTACCATAAAGCGTATGAATAACAGAAATTACTTTAAATCAACATTTCTTAGTATGGGGTTCTTTATATCTTTACACCAAACATCATTAATATGATTTCTTCAACAAAAAAATTAACCATATGAATTGTTCCAATTATCTCATTTTACTTCTACAATGAGACGCATGTTTTTTTTTTTTTTATTTGTATTGATATCTCGAAAAAAAACAATATTAGAAAAGTAACAGTAAAATTAAGTGTTTTAGTAATATTTATTTAGAATGATATAATATAGTGTAAGTATATTAATGCGATGCTACAGTGACTCTATGTAAATTGAATAACTTATACCTCTTAGATTATGCTAATTTTACTATGACCTTATAAAGGAGTACGAGGAAAAAAATAAAATAGTTATTTAAATGTCAACAACAATAAAGGATGTGAAAATATCCAGAATCCATACAAGATGAAACAACTTATGAATCTTTTGATTACTCTATGATATTTCTCAGGAATACATGGATTATTCTTTACTCTTACTCATACATCTTTGGAATTGGGTTCATGCACATTAGTTTTACTTTGCTTCAAGTAAAAGAATTTATTAGACCATTATAAAACCTCACTAAAATATGAATGGTAGAAATATTGATGAACATTTAATACTAATTAATATGTGATTTGCCTAACACTATGAAAAATGAAGCAACTCAGAATTAATTCGATCATTCTTATATTTTGTTTCATTAAATCATTTCCTTAAGACCTTATTAAATCGTTTCTAAAATACAAGTAACATTATGAAAATAATACAATAGATCGTTTCATACAAAAGCATATTAAGGAAGCGCTTACTATAAAATCGTTTCTAAAATACAAGTAATATTATAAAAATAATAACAATAGATCACTTCATACAAAAGCATATTAAGGAAGCACTTACTATAAAATCGTTTCTAAAATACAAGGGAAATTATAAAAATAATAACAATAGATCGTTTCATACAAAAGCATATCAAAGAAGCGCTTACTATAAAATCGTTTCTAAAATACAAGTAACATTATAAAAATAATTAGAATAGATCATTTCATACAAAAGCATATTAAGGAAGCGCTTACTATAAAATACTTTCTAAGTACAAGTAACATTACAATAAAACAATAGACTTATAATAAAAAAATTACGAATAATTCGTTAAATTTCGTTTTAATATAGCTAATATCGTTATCAGAAAGGCGATACTGTCAATTTTTATTAAATTCCAATCATACTAAGGCAGCTATTCCAAATAATTCCTTAAACTTTCAAAAATACAATTTTCTAATCCCCAAACATCCTTTTTGTGTTACAAATAACAACGTTCCTAGCGTTTCTATTGAGATCAAAAGAATTTTTCAACCCGAAACCTGAAATCGTACCTATCTGAAAGGGCAATCACAAAATTTAAAAATGTATCAGTTCATTATCGAAAAAGCCATATAACTTTAAGGAAAATCACCCACGATAATCTAGTGGACGTATCCATCCTCCATTCCTCGGAGCATGCGCACTCGCCCATCGACGCACGCCGGCAACAGAACTCGACACTGCTGCCTCTGTGAATCCCCGCGGAAGTCCGGAGCTTCCATCGCTCCTGATACACCTCCTGTTTAGTCTGTGCGTTATCCATCCTCCGAGATTTCTCTGATGCTGAGAAGATAGGGTAAAAGTGTTTCCTCTGTCTTCTGGAGCGTGAAACACGTGAAGACGTAGGAAGAAGAGGGAGAAAAAAAATAAGGGAATCCACCCCGGAAAAAGTTATTTAGATTTCCAGAAGATAATTGAATTTATTTCTCTCCCGTTTCGTACGGAGACAAGAGTGGATGAGAAAAAAAATTGTGAGTTGTGAGTTTTGTGTCAAGTAAATTAGAACTGATATATTCAAATGAAATGTTTAACTGGATTATTTGATTGAAGGTTTTTGAAGTGGATGTGATGATAGTATTTTGAATTATTTATTGGAAATCTTTATCTGACTTATCTTATTATAAAGAAAAATGACTGAATTTTTCTGATAAGTTTTTTTTCTCATTTTCTACTTTAATATATTAATCTGTGCAAATTGGATTTAATCTTTGATTAAAAAAACATTTAGCAAAAAATCAACTCATAAAAAATCTAATTATCTTCCAAGATTTTTGGCAGTAAATTTTATGTTAAATTTTCAATAAAAGTATACAATTTGTTTTCTGCGTTTAAAGAACTAAGAATAAACTCTTAAGAGGTTGGTTTAAAGAACTCTTAAATGGCTAAAATGAAATGCTTGAATCAACAGGTGAAGTCATTTTTTATGATTATGCATAAATCTAACAGTGGAATGATTTCAGATCATTAAGTGTTTAACCAAATCATTAACTTTTCCTAAACGGCCAAAAATATACAATTGAAATATTCTTTGTGACATTTCTGAATTTCTCTGAATAATCCTAAAAAAAAGTGTAACGTTTCTAGACTCAGACCAATTATTCAAAAATCTGAAAATTCATCATTGAACCAACCTGAATGCATTTAATGAAATTTAGATTATAAATTCACTAGTATCAAATGAAAAATAGTAAAAATAGTTTCAAATGACTTGTAATTTCCTGCTATTCTTTTGTTGAGAGTATCTGGAGCATTTCAACCAAGTTTTGACGCGATGTATACAAGTGAAATTGTATTCACTATTCTAACTGCATTTGTAATATTTCTTTCTACTGTTCCACATCATAAATGTGAGCAGCGGCGTCTAAGCTCAAGAGTAGTGACTACAAAGTATGGCGCCGTCAGAGGATTTATAAATTCCTTAGCAAATAGACAATTGCAACATGTTGAAGTTTTCCAAGGAATTCCTTATGCAAGTGCTCCAATTGGTTCATTGAGGTTCATGCCACCAGTCACTCCTCCCCACTGGAGAGGTGTCAAGAATGCTGATCATCTGGGGCCTGTCTGCCCCCAAAAGTTACCAGACGTCAGCAATGAGACGTTGGCACTGCGCAAAATGCCGATGGGTCGTTTGCAGTACATTAAGAGACTTTTACCTTACTTAAAGAATCAAAGTGAGGATTGTCTCTATCTGAATATCTATGCTCCAGCTGTTGGTAAGTGATATTTCTTATATAAAAAAACTTAACTTTAATCATGAATCTTTATTTTTTTTATTTAGCTTTTCATTTTGATTCAAATATTAAACTCAAAAGAGTAACAAATAATTTTATTTTTATCCAGTGTGCTTTAAATCATTTGTATTTTTTTACGAATTATCAAAATATATAGGGTTTGGTGGTAGAAAATAATTTAAAGCATGTATTTAGAAGAATAACTTAATTTAGAAGTAAATGGTTTCCTTAAATGTTTTTTTCATTATATCTTTAAAAAAATTGAATGTTTCACTACAAAAATAGTAAAGCAGCAATTATATTTTGATTCAGAGCTTTCTGAAACACCACTTTTTGTGGGAAAAAATTTAATCATGGACTACCATTCAATATAAAGTAATAATAAATTAAATTAAATATCGATGATTTTGAAAAAAATATATGTTTTATAAAAGGTTTATTTTATTCAAAATATTAAAATGTTTATTTCCATACATTAAAATATTGGGGACTAGAGCACATGTAATATCTATGTAAAGCACCTAAACAAAGAAATTTGATTACTTATTGATCACTGAAATCTGATCACAGAAATAAATCACAAGATATTCAGTGAAACAGTAAAAATTGGTTGTTTATTGTTCAATGAAGTCTGATCATATACATAAATCACAAGATATTCAGTGACATAGTAAAAGTTGGTTGTTTATTGCTCACTGAAATCTGATCACAGAAATAAATCACAAGATATTCGGTGAAACAGTAAAAGTCGGTTATTTATTGTTCAAGGAAATCTAAAGATTGAATTAAATCACTTGATATTCAGTGAAGTGCTATTAGCTGTATATATCAGTGGTATGTCCATGAAAATACTGGTTCCAGGAAGACAGATAATTAACGATGCCAACTAAGTTAGTTTCTGCGCCTTTCCGGCCCTTTAATTATTACTACGTTTGATTAATTTGGACCTATATTCTGATATTAATGCCATCAATATGTTCCATGAATTGAAGTGCAGTGTATGAATCTAAACACAATTGCTACACGAGGTGTATAATTTGTTATGCATATTAGATATGAAGTGCAGAAAATTGTGGAAGTGATGAATGAAAAGACTGGTATTCTATGAAAAAAGGTTTTATCAATTTAGAAAAAAATATGTGAAGTAAGTTACTATTTTGGGAATATCTTTTATAGCATACCATAAAATAAAATGTTTGGTTAATTTTGATAATTTGAAGGAAGCCAGTTTTTGAATTCTGTTTTCATAATTAATTTGAATTAAATTGAATCTATTTTCATAATTTCATAATTGATTATGTTTCATAATTTCATACGAAAAAGATCAGTTATGAATTTACTTCATAACATATCGTAAAATAAATTTTTGGGATAATTTCAATAATCTGAAGGAAGCCGAATTTTTGAATTTCTATTTCAGATTCCATAATTTCATACTTAATTTGGTTTTATATTTTCATATGAAAAAGATCAGTTATGAATGTTTGAAATGAATATGTAAGTACCATTAGAAAGGATGTTAAAAACATTTATATTCGAACCTTAGTTAATTCAATAAATTTTAATTATATCATTGTGTTATGAATCAATTATTTGTTTTAATGTCTATATAGAAATATAAATAAATAAAAAAAGAAAAGTGACTCTTCCCCATCTCCCTTTGAAAGAAACAGACAATAAAATGTAGAAATGTGATTTTTTTTTAAACTTAAAAATAGCCAACAAATGCTTAAAATTTTATTTCAAATTTTAAAAAAAAAATATTACTTTACTAAAATATGAGTGAATTTTTTTATTGATATTTATTCGCAGTCAAATGAAACGTATATATTCCTAGTTTCAGAGATTTTACGAGAAATATAGAACAATAATTATATCCAATCCGAACTTGTAAAAAATTTAATACAATTGACTCAAAAATGTCAATCAGTATTTCATTCAGAAATATTCACCTAAAATTTTAAGTGATCCTTTAATATTTCAAACACGGCTCGGTTTGAATACTCAATGCTGCGACAGACAGTCGACTATTTTGCATCAACAGGAAGATATAAATTTTATTTGGTGAGCGTTAAATTTAATCATAATCCAACATACTTATATAAAAAAAATGAAAAAAAGTGGAAAGATAAAAAAACACTAAAATCATTTCCTTGTTTGAATCAGAAGCTTAAGAGCTTATATCTTTTAAATGATTTATTAATTCAGGTTTTAATAAGCTCTCGTCATGTTCCATTTTTAGATTCAATTGATAAAGATTTCGGCCCACCATTTTCTTAAATCTGCAATTAACAACTAAAAACAAATCCGAATCTTCATAGATAACTATCTCCAATCATGTTACAATAAAAGACTTCTTTTAATTATTTCAAGTCCTGATATTTCCGAAAAAAAAGTTCATAGGCTTAAGACGAAGAAAATTAAAATCATTAATTAAAAGGAAATGTTACCTATCGATTACTTTTTCCAGTCTTAATTATCTTTCACCTTTCTGCACGTTAACTGTGTGAAAAGGGTTTAGTACGCCTGAAAACTCAATGTTTTAATTAAAGTTATTTATTTTTACGAGATAAGAACATCGAATTATAAAGACGCAGAAGATAGTTCTAATTAATTTCTAAATGATTCTAATGATAACTTTTTTACGACTTTTTTTTGTTACATAAATCATGACTTATAATGGCTAAGGTAAATGTATTAATTAAAATTGAATTATTGTCTCGCAACACTTTTGCGGAATAAATTTACTTCGTATGTTATTTTCGAAAAAACAAAAATATTTATCGGGTTCTTAATTAGCTCGTGTAAAACTCTCATAACATTTTTTGAACATTCTTCATTTTGATCAGATTCAAAGTAAGGAATTAAAAAAAAAATCAAAATGAAATCTTCCACATAAGTATTTTGACATTTTTTGGGATTAATTATAAGTTTAAAAATTCATTTACTATTTCTTCAACACTTACACAATTTTCTTCACTCTTATCAGTAAAAGTATTGAGATGAGATGAAACTTTTTATTCATTTCACTTGTATCTACAAATTCAATCGTTAATTCGATATACGTTGTTTATCGACAATTACAATGTTCTTCTCTTATATGCAAAACGCGCCTGTGTCAATTCATTGTTAAGGTTATAAGGCTGGAACTGCTTGTTTAATTAGCTCGTGTAAAACTCTCATAACATTTTTTGAACTCTCATATCTCTTCATTTTGATCAGATTCAAAGTAAGGAATTAAAAAAAAATCAAAATGAAATCTTCCACCTAAGTATTTTGAAATTTTTTTCGATTAATTATAAGTTTAAAAATTCATTTACTATTTCTTCAACACTTACACAATTTTCTTCACTCTTATCAGTAAAAGTATTGAGATGAGATGAAACTTTTTATTCATTTCACTTGTATCATACAAATTCAATTGTTAATTCGATATACGTTGTTTATCGAAAATTACAATGTTCTTCTCTTATATGCAAAACGCGACTGTGTCAATTCATTGTTAAGGTTATAAGGCTGGAACTGCTTGTTTACTTTTGATTATCTGTTGAAGGATTATTTCCTTCTCTCAGTTGGAAAAAAAAGAAAAATCGTTGTGGATTCGATTTTCTCCAACTCAAACTCAATCATGGTTCAACTAATACTCATGTGTATAAGGGGGAAGAAAATAAATTCAGGATCTTTTCCCAAATGCGCAATATTGAATAAAGATCTTCTGTGAAACGGAGGTTTTCTTCCATTATTTCGCCCTTTTTGTTTTCTCCGAATTTCTTTTTTGTAGAAAAACGTGTCTTCTTTAGTTTTCTTTAAAAATTCCTTCAAAGATGCCTTTTATTCTTTTTTTTTAGTTTTGCAAGATTATTATCTCCTTTCACGAATTAAAAAAAATATTTTAACAGTTACTATTTTCAACGATGAAAAAGATTTCATGCGTTATTTTATTTAAACTTGGCTTGCAAGCTCTAGCGGAGTTAAAGCAGTTAGACTTCATATGATTTTTCTTTTCACTCAAAACTACTTTGAGTCCAATTATTATTAATATCAAAGCAAAATTTATTTGAATTTAAAAAAGTTATATTCTAACTCATTAAGTGTATGCCTGTTAAATAAGAATTTAAAATTGGAAAAATGTTTCTATATGAATTTGGCTTTGCTTGGCATCATTATTGACTATTTCAAAAATAAAGATTACTGCAGGAAAAATCTTACAAATCATTTTGTAGCTTTCCATCAAAAGAATATGGTATACAATATGTAATTTATTGGAAGCGATAAATTGACCATACTGTAAGAGCATGTATTATTATCTATAGATCGCATATTAAAGGATAATTGTTTCCATTTATGCCAGAACCATATTTTAATTGTTTTTAGGATTCTAACGCAGTTTTTCTCTTCATCCAATATAAGGAAAAACAAATTAGATATTTTGGCAGTTAAAATACATAAAAATAAATTTGAATTTAAAAAAGTTATATTCTAACTCATTAAGTGTATGCCTGTTAAATAAGAATTTAAAATTGGAAAAATGTTTCTATATGAATTTGGCTTTGCTTGGCATCATTATTGACTATTTCAAAAATAAAGATTACTGCAGGAAAAATCTTACAAATAATTTTGTAGCTTTCCATCAAAAGAATATGGTATACAATATGTAATTTATTGGAAGCGATAAATTGACCATGCTGTAGGAGCATGTATTATTATCTATAGATCGCATATTAAAGGATAATTGTTTCCATTTATGCCAGAACCATATTTTAATTGTTTTTAGGATTCTAACGCAGTTTTTCTCTTCATCCAATATAAGGAAAAACAAATTAGATATTTTGGCAGTTAAAATACATAAAAATAAATTTGAATTTAAAAAAGTTATATTCTAACTCATTAAGTGTATGCCTGTTAAATAAGAATTTAAAATTGGAAAAATGTTTCTATATGAATTTGGCTTTGCTTGGCATCATTATTGACTATTTCAAAAATAAAGATTACTGCAGGAAAAATCTTACAAATCATTTTGTAGCTTTCCATCAAAAGAATATGGTATACAATATGTAATTTATTGGAAGCGATAAATTGACCATGCTGTAGGAGCATGTATTATTATCTATAGATCGCATATTAAAGGATAATTGTTTCCATTTATGCCAGAACCATATTTTAATTGCTTTTAGGATTCTAACGCAGTTTTTCTCTTCATCCAATATAAGGAAAAACAAATTAGATATTTTGGCAGTTAAAATACATAAAAATAAATTCATACATAAAAAAAAAATCCAAAAATATCCCAATCAGATGAAATAAAGTAAATCAACTAAAGAAAGGAATTAACTTTTTGAAAAAAAGAATTTACTTTAGATTTGATGCGTTTACAAATGTGGTTTTTTTTTACTTCTAAAGTCAAATAATTTTGTGATTTTGTATTAAAAGTCCTCATATCTGAATAGCTTTTTAGTAATATCCAGCTGACTGTAAATATCTTAAGAACTTCTAATTTGATGTATTACATTGACAATAATACTGAAGTTCTCCTGCCTTCAATTTACTTTCACATTTTGTGAAATCAGACAATTATTCATTGGGCAGTTCAGCGTGAGTTCTTATACATGAAAATGTTATTTTATCTGTTTCAAGTTATAGTTCATATTTCACTTACATATAAAATTTCTCTAAGAAATTTAAATTCTGAGTGAAATGATTTACACCTAATATTCATGTGGTGATTTGAAACTGTGACTTAATAGCTAAAATAGGTCACATCTTTTTCCGGATTCCATTTTGGCATTGTTTTAACTTTCGTTTTGTCACTGAAGTACGAATAATAAGATATCAACATCAATGGCGAATTAAATCATATGTACTTATTTTCTAATAACACAATTTTTACAAACTATTTTTAAGGGTTTGTGATCTTAAAAAATATTATAGTGACTGTTGAATTAAGCTCCAATGAGTTTTACTCCTTATAAAAATGAAAATAATTTATCAAAACAAGTTGTCGCTGATATCACATAGCAAATTAACCTTTATACCATCAAATAGATTTTTACTATATTATGAAAAAAATACACAATAATTACTATATTATTATTATTTAAATTAAAAGCATTTTGCAATGAAAATTAACAAAAATTTTCATTTTATTTTTCAATCAGTAAATTAGTTACAATATTAAATTCTAATTATTATTTTTCAAGTTACATAGATACATAATGACTGAACTGTTTTCTTGTTTCAATTCAGAGAAAAGGTATTCATTTATAAACGAAATTGGATTCATTTATAAACGAAGAAAGTATATTTCCTTACAAATATTATGGATGGTCCATAAGATAATATAATTATACTGCGCTTCATTTCTTTATTATAATTTCTATTTGAAAACAATAGAAAATATATATATATATATATATATATATATATATATATATATATATATATATATATATATATATATATATATATATATATATATATATTTGGTATGTGAAATCATAATCAAGGAACAGAACTTCCTTTAGCCCTCCAATATTTTCATTTCTTGGTAAAGCTAATTTAAAATAAAAGCACTGATAAGATATACTTTGGAATATCTATTACAAACTAAACATTTTGAAAAAAATATCAAAAGTTAGATTAGAGAAAAACGAACTAAGATTTAATAAATAATTCTAGCTGAAGAATCTATATTATTGTAATCATTTGAGAAGGACTAAATTTAACCTCAAAAAACATTTACGTTCTAATAAAGAAAAAATATTTATGTAATAATTTTATTAAAATTATGGATTCTTCTACAAATAATCTCAAAAGAAGTAAACATTAAATTCGATTTTTTTTTGAAAAAAAGATTGTTAAAATTATTTTTCTCTTATTTAATTACGTAGTGAGTTTAATTATTATAATAAAATTTACATATTTGAATTTTGTAACAGCATTTACTTTATCTGTAGCAACACAGAAATTTCAAAAGACAAATTATAACATAAATATAGCGATAATAATAAGATACATACACTTTGAATGACGATGCATCTAATCTATGGCTAAAAAGAAATTAAAGATTTGCAATAAAAAACATCTTTTAATAAATCATATTTTCTATTGATAAACCATTTGTAAATAAAATATAACAGTATGTTTCATACATTTATCTTTTTTTAAGCAACTTACTATTTGAAATACCCTCCTTATAATTCGTATATTCTTTAATAATCTACAAAATTACTTTTCAAGAATTTAACAGTTTAATTCAGATATAAAGAAATGTTTACTCTTTCATTAATATATATTTTGGTGTTCAAAAATTGTGATTATTTTTGTCTCTGTTTTATTTGAAACTATGCATATTTAATATTATCATTAAAAATATCGTAAATATGAAAGAAATGCGCATGCATAAATTTTCTTAAAACTTTTTTCGAGGACATTGTGAAAACAATATCTTAAACTTTGTAACATAAGTCTTACTGATATATTTATAAATTTTATTAATGAGACAAAATAACATGCAGCTTTAGGCAATTTAATTATGCATATATATTATTAAAAGAAGTTCAAGCGCTGAAATAAAAATAAGATTGAAGAACATTCATTTTATTTTTAATGACGGTTTTCCTTGAAATTATAAAAAAAAATATCACAAATTTTTAATAAATAAAATATGATTTGTTTTAATATTTAGTCATCTGTGACTTAAATTCATTGTCTTTTGAAGTTTTAGAAATAACAACGTATGAATTTCGTTTTTTAGACAATAATATCTTAAATTTTCTCATTAAATTAATCTAAATTCATAATCATTTTAATAAAAATTTCATAACAGTTTTGATAAATAAACTTTAAAATCTTACATACTTTTTCATTTCTTTTAAGATCGCACTAAACTTTAAATTATACTTTTATGGCTTCGGTATTTTTATTCATAATAATTTTTTGCTAAAAATAAAAAAAGAGTGTACTTTCTATATGTATGCGGATGCGCATGCGCTCTGCAAGGACATATCGTTCGATGGATAGCTAACGAATTTTGCACATAAATACATTGGAGTGTAAAAATGGGCATATATAGTAATTAATGAGATTTTGAATTGAATTTTAATTAAATAATTATAACTAGATATTTTATATCTTTTCATCATAATGAAAGAAAATATAGTAATACGGTATTGATTTTTGTTTCGATTTACAACTTAAAAAATACCTTTTTAACGGCATTAATTTATTTAAAAAGAATATTTTGCAAAATTTCAGCAATTTTTTAGAAACTTTTTCATATACTTTTTTTTAAAATAAAGTTTATTATTGCTATGAATTTTGAGCAATTTGTATTGTTTCAATAGATATTTAACTGTCTGATTTTCTTTCATTGTTGAAAGCTAAAGAAGAACGATTTGTTTTATAATTTGCAGATTTTACAAGTAGAATCAGAAAAAGAAATTACATTATTCAAAATGGGCCATGCCTTTTTAAATAAAAAAATCAAATCGTTTAAATTTTTAATGATACCATAATATTTTGATATTTTAATGATACCATAATAACTAATTCATTAAAAATATTCAAGTGCCAATAAATAAAACACATATTGACTTATTAAATAGAAAGACTATAATGTCTATTTTAGTTTGATGCTCAAACATATTAGATATCCTGAATATATAGTTATGTATCAGAGAAAAGAGCAACCAATATTGGCGCTAAAGACAAGTACATGATCATCTATGAGAAATAAGACGAAAATAATTCTACAATGACTTTAACGTTGGATTAAGTTCATTTCAAAAGATTTTAATTAAAGTTTATTTAAGGATTTCAAATTTAATATGAAAATGTTAGAGTCATAAAATCCATTAACAAAATGATTATTAAACGCCCAGTAGTAATATCCTACAATTCCTGAAATATAATCTTTACAAATCTCTGAAACATTTAATTTTCAGACAATCTTCCTTTTATTTGAATAAAAAAGATTATACTTTTTAAACATATTTAAAAAATAATTGTTATAAAGAAGTTTGTAATTATTCCCTTTTTTACATGTCGGAGAATCAAAGAAGAAACCTTTTGAGAACATATTTACCACTAATTGCCACACATTGCTTAATTTAATTTTGATAAAGTCTACCTTTTTCCTCCCATGAAGAAAAAAAAATATATAGTAACGTAAAACCCTTTTTCATATTGAAATATATATCCTGCGATATTGATAGCGGTGATGATGATTGAGATCATGAAAGGCAGCAAAGCGTGATAATGGGTTTTCCTTTTCCTTGAATATGAAAAGATACATTGTTACAATTACATTTATAAAATAATTATCATAAAGAAAATTGTATTTATTGCTTTTATTTCCTATTGAAGAAACTTTTTGAGACTTAATAACCACTAATCGCTTGGCATCTTTTAATTTTCTCAAATTTTCCCTTTTTCCTCCCATAACAAAACAAAATATAGTACAGTTAAGTCCTCTTTTCTTATTGAAATACATATGCTGCCATATTGATTGTAATGATGATTAACATCACCAAAGGCAGCAAACAGCGATAATGAGTTTTCCTTTTCCTATAATAAAGAAGGATATTTTGTTACAAAAACATTTACAAAATAATTATTTCAAAGAAATTTGTAATTATTCCTTTTATTTCCTATTGAGGAAATTTTTTGGGTCTTATTTATCGCTAATCGTGTCGCATTGCTTAATTTCCCCAAATTCACCCTGCATCCTCCAATAAAGAAACAAAATATAGTAACGTAAAGCTCTCTTTTCATATTGAAATACATATCCTGCGATACTGATGGAGATAATAATGATTGAGATCACGAAAGGTAGCAAATCGTGATAATGAGTTTTCCTTTTCCTTGAATAAATAAGGATATATTGTTACAGTTTACAAAATAATTATTTCAAATAAATTTGTAATTATTCATTTTATTTCCTATTGAAGATATTTTTTGAGACATATTTATCGCTAATAGTTTCGCATTGCTCAATTTTCCCAAATTCTCCCTTCATCCACCTATAAAGAAATAAAATATAGTAACGTAAAGCTCTCTTTTCATATTGAAATACATATCCTGCGATATTGATGGAGATAATAATGATTGAGATCACGAAAGGTAGCAGAGCGTGATAATGAGTTTTCATTTTCCTTGAATGAAGAAGGATATATTGTTGCAAACACGTTTACAAAATAATTATTTCAAAGAATTTAGTAATTATTCCTTTTATTTCCAATTGAAAAAACTTTTTTAAGATTTATTTACCACTAATAGCCTCACATCGCTTAATTTGCAGAAATTTTACCCCCCCCCCTCCATAAAGAAACAAAATATAACAAAGTAAAGCTTCTATTGACACATTATCACACTCTGATCGTAGCTGATACTGATGTTGCTAATGATTGACATCACGAAAGGCAGCATAGCAGGACAATAGGTTTTCCTTTTATTTGAATATAGAAAGATACAATGTTACAAACATATATAAAAAAATAATTATTATAAAAAAGTGTATTATTCCTTTTTATTTTCTATTGAAGAAACCCTTTGCGAATTATTTACCTCTAATCGCTTCGCTTACCTTAATTTTCAACCCCCACCCCCTTTTCCCTCCCACAAAATATAGCAACGTAAAGGCCTCTTTTCATATTGAAATACAGACTCTGCGATACCGATGGTGATGATGATGATTGGGATCACGAGAGGCAGCAGAGCGTGATAATGATTCCATCCGCTGTCGGGCTATAACAATCAATATTTCTCCAATTTTAAGAGAGGATATTCGCCATCTTGGCTGGCAAATTTGGTTGGAACGCTTTCTCATCACCGATTTATGTAGCACTGCGAGACAATATGAAATATTTACAGGCTCGAGATTCAGAATTGATTATTCCGCAGAGACTGGTCACCCATAATTAAGAGAATACAGTCGTGCAATGTAAGCAGAGGATGTCTTAAAAGTAATTTACTTAACAAAGGCGCCGCCGTATTTTCATAAGAGAAACTAAGTTTGAATATTCACAAAATTATCTAGGGATTTAGAAAGTCAACGGACTATACATAAATAAAAATTTGTGCTAGTTGGACAATTTAGATTCAAATATTATAAATCATTAGAATAGAAAATATAGTGTTGCTTAAAGGATCAGGGTGAGTAAAGATTACAATTAATGTGTTCATTAGAGGTAAGTTTCCTTGAAAAAAAAGTAATAAGCTGTATAAAATTTTCACATAATAAAATTCATTTAAGAATTTACAATATTTTTTGAACATTTACAAAGTCACCATGTTATATAAATAAAAAAGCCGCTCATTGGAAAATTGAAATCCTAATTTTATAAATCACTATAATAGAAAATATACTGTAGTTTAAAGCATCGAGGGATAATTAAAATTACGTCATTTGTTTATTCATGGTGCGGGGTTTTTTTTTTTTTTGAAAAAAAAAGTATTAAGATTTTTAAAATTTTAAATAAAATCTACTGAAATAAAATAAAAAAATATACGTTAAAAGCCCAAAATGGTTTAGGAATTTGAAGAAATATGAGGTTTTTTTAGTTAAAAAGAACCTTAGTCAAAAAGAACTATACCAAATGATTTCTCGTGTTCATGATTAACAATTAATTTGATTAAATTTTAGCATATAGCTTAAAAAATGTAATACTTTGCTCCAGATTTAGAATTAAGACGTATTTCTTTTTAAATACTATGGTTCAGCTAATAAACAGTATGAAAAACCGAACCGATTTTTCTCCTTCAGGACCGTTAAAAGAATTATAAAATCTTCTTAAATACATAGATTATTTGTTCTGTTGTACCGAAACTGCAGAAAATTAATTAGCATCGAGAAATTATAGCATTTTACTTGAAAAAAAGAATATGTATTAGCGTATTAAATACGAATTTTTTTGTGTTCAAATATTATCAAAATTTAAAATTTGTGAAAATAGAATTAAACGTTATTATTGCAAATACAAAAATGAATGTAAACTCTTAATAAAGAACTCCATTTCAACTCCATAATATTATAAATAAAATTGCACATAATTAAGAATAAAAATCTTTTTAAAAAATCAATCTTCATCTAAAAGAAACTTGAACATAGACTGCGAACTTTTAGGAGATTTCTCAAATACTTGCCACACTAATTCAATTATGCATGATATTAAATATATATTATTTAGAAAGTTATTTTTATCTTATTTTGCCAATAACGTTTAATTTTTTTTGCACACAGAGTTTTCAACTGACAACATATTTAAGTATAGAAATTTCTTTACTAACATAACCACTACTAATCAATGAGGAATGCAAGTTTTCTGCGTTGAAAATGTAGATTAAACATCCTCTATTTTGCTTTATATGACGCACGTATTTAGGAATAAATTAATGAAATACTCTTTCATCAAAATACAAAATAAATCGCCACTTACGTAAATGAGAATTAAGCCAATATACCTAATTTTAATATGTAAAATCAATAAATCTTGTTGTTTTAATTATTTATCTGATAAGGAACATAACACATTTAATGAAGCACACTTTTAATTTTTCAATGTGTAGGCAGCTTTATAGTATACATAATCACTGTAACTTAATTAAAGGGAAAAATCGCTTTCAGATTAAAAATCAAATTAACATCTTCAGCATGTAAAAATTTCAAAAATGTGACCTGGGAAAATCTAGTAAAGAATGCGGATGTTGTAGTAAACACATTAAATTTTTGAAATATTAACGTTTTGGGAAAAATAAAAGAATTTGTTTCAGTGAAGCTGTTTTGATGCAAATTAGAAAACATTCAACTTGATGTCCTTACATTAATTTAATCACCCAATAAAAGAAGTGAATTAACAATTTTCAGTACAGGAAATTTATATCAAAATGTGTGTTTTAAGCGTGATGGTAATAGTTAAATTACATTAATTTCAAACATTTAAATGTTTTTGATGGTATGAGTGACAATTTTAAATAATATTTATTTCAGCAATTAATTACATAACGGATTTGGAGATGTTTAATGACATTTGACTTAATTAAACTTATTGCAAAAATTTATAAGGGGAATTTTACTTAAAAATATTTATCATCTTGATATGCTTTTAACAAGTGAAAATAAATTTAATTTAATTCTTCTTTTCTTTTTAAAACATACAAGACAATAGTATACATTATTAGAAACAAATGGAAAAATTTAATAAGATTTTTTTTTCCAAAATACAATTGCCAGTTTCATTGAACTATAGGAATATATGATTTTTAAAACTGTTGTGGACTGCTAAATGTTTTTGTTAAAGCCTATTAAATTGAGTTAATAATATATAAAAACACTTTCTTAACAAAACGAAAACTAACAAAAAATATAAATTTAACTGGAACGTAGAAAAAAAATTTCACAGCAGAATTTTATAATATTATTTGAAAAACAATTCTTAATATGCCCTTGAAAAAATTTGAAGAGATAAAATAATACTTTAATTTTGGATTTCATTATTAAGAAATCCAACATTTTTTTAAAAAAAATCTTACATTTTTGCCTCATTTTTTCAGTGTTTTGAAACGAGTTTTATCTGGTAATTATTTACGAATAATAAAATTGAGACATTATAAAGTTATTTTTTTATGCTGGAGATTCCAATTAAAATAAGTTTTAATGCTTAGATTCCGCAACGAAATAAAAAATGTTGAAAGAACCACAAAACCTATACCTTGATACAAAGTAAGGAAAATGCAATTTTTATATTATTATTCGTAATAATTATACCATAATAAATAGATTCCGGAATAAAGCAGTTCATTAATACTTTAAGAAAAAGAAAATGGTTCGTTTAGAATATACAATAAAAATTATATTATATTATATATAATTATATATAATTATATTATTATATATAAAATTATATAAAAATATTTGGCAAGCAATTTTTAGAACATTCTGTAATGGTGACTCATCTAATTCTGTAATGTCCGTTCTCATCTAATTTTGAAAAATTAACATTTTTTTTTGTATCATCAGCTTACAATTTAGGCATTTTCTGTTCCAATTAATTACTAGGAATATATATTACTAAAATCCGCACTTACAGAATATTATGTTTAGAGTATCATTTTATTGATTATCTCATTTTTAGTTTCTGATAATATATAAAAATAATATTTATATTTATTATTTTAAATGCCTGCAAAATATTTTAATGAAGAAGAAATTAACAATAAATTAAAAATTAAATGTTCCCTATTTTGGCGATAATTCTTACAAAGTATTTCTCATAAAACATTTCTATAGGGATTTTGATATTTTTGAAAAATATTAGACAATTTATGTCCTTAAAATAGCTGAAAAACTATTAAGGTGGATATCGCCAGAATCTAAAAATGATTCAATTATTCTGCTTTCATCAGCCAACGGAAAGCTTCATCAAAGTATCTTGAGGAGGTCGACGACATTATTGAAAGACAGTAATTATGAGTGATAAAATTGCTTCTACTCCCAGACGACATAACCACAATAGAAAAGGCGCCACTCATCGCTGTTTAATAACTCAAGGCCTTAGAATTAGGAATCGGATGAGATGATTCATTTGAGATAAATTTTCAAGGATAGATGTCGAGGGATAACTGGGGATTTTAATGAGAATTTCAGGAGGATATTTTTATTAACTTTTACGTGAATTAATTAATTTTAACTGTAAAATCTACTCTTAAACTTGCAATTATTCTCCAGACGATTTGGACTGACATCAGAGAAATTGCAAATCTATCAGATCTGACTCTTCATGAATGAATTAATTTTAAATCACGTTTCAAAACTAATACAAATAATTAATTATCCTTAAATTTTTCATTTGTTTGGGTTTAATATGGAAAGTTATTACCAATTGCATTTATAAATGATACTGATAAAATTCAAAGACTTTATGAAAGAAAACAGCAATACAATAATTATGTTTTAGAAATAATAATTTGGTTCAGATGGTTTAGTTCAATGGTTTAGTAGGTTTAGTTCAAGTATTAATTTTGCTGTTTATTTCATATATAACATTGAATATAATGGAAAACCTATATTATAAACAAACTGATTCACAAAATTTTGAGTCGTCTCATTCATCTTTTTAACACTGAGTGATATTTCTCGTTTGTTATTATGATTTTATGAAATGCAACTTCCGCCAACTTATTTTATTTTTTAAAATAATAACATACTTTTCACATTAAAAATATATTTGGTGTTTTCTCATTACATTTTAGCATAGAATAACCTATAACATATTATTCATTTAAGCTGACTGCCTTTTTTCTTTTGAGCTAAACAGACAAAAACTTATTTAAAATTTTTATTGATTAGCATTTCTCTAAAAATTCCACTTTAGAAAAACAAAAGGACTGAAATATTCAGCCTCTCATTCCTCAGATAATTTGAGTTCACCACCTCAAAATATAGGAATATCTGAGTTCTTTCAAATATTAGAACAATTCCTGACATCCCCTCCCTAGAAAATGGCAAAGACAGCTCGTTTTCTCAGAAATTTATATACAAAATGCGATCTCGTTTACCTGATAGAATCTATGCAGATGTATGCTCGGCCATCTTTTGATAGTTTCTAGAAGATCTTCCTGCCCTCCCCTCCACTCACAGAGCGTTCTGGATAAGCTTCCCCAAAGATTCGTTTCAATCACCCTCAGCAATAGAGACAGGTATTTCCCAGTGATATTCAGGCGTGTTAGGCATCTGATGTAGTTTTGTAGAGCGGGCGTTTAGGGTTTATCAATACTGTTAAATTTACTATTGTAAATACTTAATGATTTCAGAAAGTGAATACATTTAAATCTTGGTGATTCAACCAAAATTTCAGAGTATAATTTGATCTAATATAAATTAAATAACATGACTCCGATTTTCCAAGTGATAAGAAAATTCTATTCCATCAAAATGATTAATAAACATGGTATATTAACAAATAATTATTATTTTTATCTCTTGAAAAATAATTTTGTGTGGGCTAAGTTAGTATGGGAACATTAAAAATATTCCTCTTGGCAGGCTGGAAGAATACAGTAGATTCCTTTACATCTAAGTGACTGTCTGGCAACATAAGTTTTTGATATAAGAATAATTAAAATTAGGGCTTGAACATCATTTTTCAGCCTCTAAGATTCTTGTATTATCGAAAGACCCTAAATACAAAAGTTGTTCGTCTTAATGAGGCGATTTGTATAATTGGATTTACTTTTTTTAACTTCAATATTAAGAAAGTTGTAGCCAAGTGAAAACTTTAGCCAATCATTTCCACCCCCTTTGAGCTAAGTGGGTCATTTAAAAATTAGCTCGAGTTTTTTACATTTCTTACAACATATCCCAAAACAGTTAAAATCCAAACCCAATTACTCTGGTAATCCTGTTCACAAGATAACGTAGTCGAAATGTTATACCATATATTATATATATTATTTTTGAACGAAGGGTGGTTTTGTACACTAGGGATCTTGATCGGTAAAAAACTGAAGAAACTCTTCCTGAAATAATGTCATGAGAACCATTACAATAGGCAGTCTGCTTTTAGGAATAGCCTAAAATACTCTTTTCACTACATATAAACCCCATACATTAGATGTTTGTTTGTTTTAAATTTTCAAAGTTGTATCATGAGTAACATAATATTTGTTTTTTCAGTTTTGTTTTAAAGCAGTGATAAAGATTTTGAAGGGATATTATGATTCGAAATCCCTTTCAGGTACAAGAAACAATTAAGTGTGCACCATTAATTTGTTATCTTTTATCTATCTAATCAAAGCACTTGTCTTCACCAACCTTTATTACGGCCCATAAAAGCCTTTGTTGAAAAAAAATGGTCTTAACCATTGAGTATTCGAGGTGATTCATTGTTCTTTAAGTGAAAAATATGAACTGGAAACATCTGGCTATAATGCAAGTCCTACCTGCACAACATTTCCGTTTGATTCAATTTCATTACATATAAATCTCCGGTGTTTCTGGATCTCATAAAACTTCAATAAGAAATTCATTGTGCGAGCCAAACGAGACCGGTGCTTAAAACCCCTCCTGGAAGGAAACGAGAGTACACTGGTTACCCTCATTATTTTTAACATCATATCATAAACTCTTATCACAAAGGAAAAACTGGAATAAGCGATGAAGACCAGAAAGCATTGAGAGACAGAAAAGCAGGCTAGTTCTCATTGGCTAGTGATGGGCCCATACCTTTACTCTCCCACCCTTCTCTAGGATGCAATAAAAAGAATGCCCTTGTTGCTGTGGCGAGGCCAAGTAGCCTGGAAGAGGATTCAGAAAAATAACTCAGTAGAGTAATAAGGACGAGGGAACCCGAAATTGCCCATCAGGAAAAGTGTAATTACGCGAAGATGAAGTTGCTGCTGGTTTTTCTGTTATGTGTGTTCACGAGATGAAACAGCATTCATTATCATTTCAAATGTATTTTGATTCGATGACTAGGAATGTGTTTGTCTGGATATTTTTTTTAGGTGAGGTACAAATAAAGTGGGTTATCAATATATCAATAATTTAAAAATGATTCATGACTAGATACATAACATTTATTATACATTGTAGCTTTTTATATATAACCTTAATATTTTTTTTACTTAATATAATTTATTTTAATACTTATGAATATAATCATATTTATTTTTATTTTCAATTCTTCCTGTTTCATTGATCTGTGAAGAAGTTCTTTTAAAACTTATTTATATAATATTATATGCAAAAATACACAAATACCTATCGCAAGGCAAATTTTTAAATGATTGTGTGCTGATAAGAATGAACTAAGAAAGAAATTAAATTATCGAAATCGAGTCATTTCAAATGATTATTTGCTCGGGGATTAATTTTGAAACAGGAAATAACAGGTATAATTTTTTAAACTTCATTATTATGCATGGACAAAAATTTTACTCCCATGGTATTTAGTATACATTATATAAGAAATAAACATACCTTCTATGCTTAGTTTTCAAGCATTTATGGTTATTTTTTTATTTTTTTATGTAGTTGATATAAAAACTTGATTTACCAAGATTGCTCCATAGTATGCAACACCGCCACTCCCTTTAATTCTTACATTAGTAACCACATCAGTAGAATTAATGACATTTGTTATGTTTTTATTTAAAAACAGCTTTTCTTTAGTTTTGTATTTCTAAATAATTTGGTGAATCAATTATACTGGGACTAATTTTGGGAAATGTTTGCATCAATAAATACTTACTTGTTAAACAGAATTTCGTATTAGATAGAAAATTAAATTACATATTTTTATATTCATTTTCCCTTTTTCTTTCTAAATTGTCGGTTTAATTAGAATAGAAGTAGTTTTTTTATTAAATAACTAGATAGTTTTTATTAAGTACTCGGAAATCGTTTTTCAGAAAAATCATCAGATTTTTACTATTTATATTTAGGAATTTCATTTATTATTCATTTTTAGAAATATTTTACTATTCTTATTCAGAAAACATCAGGTTTTTACTATTTATATTTAGTCTTATTTGAAGAATTACAAATGATTTCAATTTACTGAACTAAAAAAAACCGGGTTTTTGTATTAATGAAGCTAATAATGGGGAAAAGGCACATGATTTTTTGGAGAAGGATATTTTACATGATTACATAAATACAAAAATAACAAACTATCTCAATTATTTCATTTTTTTACTAAGGATTTTCAAATGAGATACAAGACAATATTAAATGAACTTTTTTTTTGCAAAAGATATTATGCATAATAATAGGAATTGAGATTTACATTACGAATTTAGAGTACTTTAAGTTTCTATTAACGATAAAATAAATGGTAAAAAAGAACAAATGTAAACAAAACAAAAATGTGGACATATATTTAACATATGAATGGAAGTATAATTACAAGAGTCCTTGAGGATCAATATAAAATATTAAGTTTAATTATTAATTGAATATTTAAAAAAAAATTGAACCATCGGAATTTGCCATATTTTACTATGAAAAATTAGCCTACATTTTAATCGACCGAAATTAGTTTTTTAATTAAATAGTATATTTATTTTAACATTAGATTAGAATATTAGATTCATTTAAATAAAGAAGTGAAAAAGTTTTGTTTCACAAATTTCAATTAATTCATTATTAACGTAATATATTTACTGCCTACATAATAAAATGATCCATAGAATGATTTTGTAATATTTTAACAGACTGAACTAAAATAACCCTTTTAAATTTAATGAAATATATAATCCTTCATTCCCATATAAAACATATAAAATATTCAAATGTTCTTTATTTTTTAGTTATCTGGTTTATATAAAATTTGCTTTATTTAAATAAAGAAGTCATAAAGTTTTGTTTCAGAATTCCAGTTAATTTATTGTCAATAAAAAGAAATGATCCATAGAATTATTCCATGATATTTTAACATATTTAACTGTAATAGCCCTTTTAAAATCAATAAATTTATAAACCCTGTATTCCCATATCAAGCATATAAAATTCCCATAGGTATACATAACAGAAATAAAGTAAAAACATATTTAAGAAATCGCTATAAATTTCCGTTGAAACAACGAAAACATGGAGAACTTAGACGGCCTGGCTTTAGCATCCAGAGACATCTAAATGATGCAAGTTTAAAACAACTTAAACGACTCTAGGATAAAATAATTTTATTCATGATGTGGATGATATGTCTATTTCGCACGCACATTAATCGTT
Source organism: Argiope bruennichi (assembly GCF_947563725.1). NCBI lineage: Eukaryota > Metazoa > Arthropoda > Arachnida > Araneae > Araneidae > Argiope > Argiope bruennichi. Next base: position 42,182,423 of record NC_079154.1, on the reverse strand, counting down.
AACGTATTTGAGAATGCATTTCATTACATTATTTTAACGTCTAGGAAAGTAAGAATAAATCACTATATCAGAGGTTCTTATCTCCATAATTGAAATGACCAGTAGGATGTGTTAAATTCGCATGTTTGTTAACTAACAAGTCAAGTAAAGAATTTTACGAACAAAACAATTTTACAAAATTTCTTTTTGAAAGCTTAGAAACTTCACAAAAATTTAAATGCGTGGAAAATAATATGATAATAATTGAATAAATTTAAATTATATAAATTTTGCTTAAAGTAAGCTCAAACTATAATATCCACTTAGTTAATGTGGAAATATAAATAAATATATATATTTTTTTATTATCTCTAATTTTGAATCTTGTTTGTCCTTTCAACTGCAGATAAATATGGGTTAAATCTTACAAATCATGCGAAGGTCTGTCAGTTTTTCTTATACTTTACACAGCAATGCCGAATACTCTGAAATGAAAGGGAAATTAAAGCTAAAATAGTTGATTGCTTAGGAAAAGTGTTTGACATTCTAAATCATGAAGAATAGGGTGCAGTACTTCGAGGTGAAAATTGAATTTTTCTGCGTCATTTACATTCGTTACACGGGCTTTCAACTTCCAAAATCCTCACGTCATTCAATTCGGAAATTATACGTGACTTTCAACTTTTGAACTCATTTTATCTGTCATAAACTGTTAGGATCTTTTCATAATACGTTTTTACATTATTGAACCCTGTCTTCGCATTTCTAACTCTTCTGAATAAGCGGAAAGCACAAATATAGCAAGCCTTTCATTTTTCCTGTAATTTTGAATTTTGAAATGTCGCTTTCGATTTTGACACGTCCGTCATTTTTTCTCTCTAGAAGCCGGAAAAGAAGATATTTTTTCACTTCAAGTGACATTTCTGTCTGTCTTTTTTCGTCAACTGAATAAATACAGTTCTACATTTTTATTTAGTATCTTATATAAAATTCTAAAAAATTATATCAAATGCTAAAAGTTAAAATAATAACAAATAATATATTTTAATTATATACATTTTTATTTTTTATATGCTCAAAATAAAATTTCAGTTTTAAATATTATTATTTGTGTAGTTTTATTATATATTATAGAGTGACGAGACTCATTATAACTTCATTATGAAATAGATGAAAATATTAGAAATAATATAAAAATAATAGAATAATAACTGTTTTATTTCATTTGATTACCTTTACTATTGTTCTGTCTTCTAAGTATACAAAAAAGTAGTTTTAAAACACTTCAAAATTAAATCATTATAGAAAATATATATAGTCTTTAAACTTAATCTTTTATCCACCGTTTTTTTTAATTAATGAGTAAATGAAAAATTAACAGGATGATATGAATACTTTTGAAACGAATCAAACCATTATTCAGTGAATCATTATTCAGCATTATAATAGTGAAAAGTAATGAAATTAACTCGCGGAAACTGCTGGATGCATCAACAAATATTTCACACTCCAATAACCATAAAATATTATATATTTAGATAAATATTTTAAATACATTTGAATTGACATTATTTATAAGAAATATAAATAATGTATATATAGGCAATAAGAGACATAGATATGAACCCACTGTAATCCCAGAAACATTAGTATTCAGTTCTTCCTATCTAGCATATGATTTGAGATATCCAGATTTAAATAAATTTCAATTGCTACTTATATGCAACTTTATAATAGTAAGAGGTAAGAATAAGAGATAAGCAATATAACTTCAGGCAATTTTTGCATTCTTCAAAAATATTTCGCATTCCAGTCAGAATAAAGTACAAGATCTTCAACTAAAGACATAAAATTAATCTAGAAGTTTAAAGTTTATTATATTGATAAAAATCATTCGAAATTTTAATATTTATTTAATTTACGTATGCTCAACTTCCATAGGGGTAGCGCATCTTCCCCTTGATCTGGGCTTCCCGGGTTCTAATCCCGGTTCGGGCAAGGTTGTTCTTCATCTGTGTTCTATCTGTGAGGTGTGTGAATGTGCCCCCCTGTAAAAAGGGGTTGTGCAAGCGAATATGCGACTTTCATTTTCATATGAGCTAGAAGTCAAACTTCTGCCCTTGGATGTCCAGGGGTCTCTACCCTCAGAAGCTACTGCACCCACTTTCCGTGGTAACGCGGACACATCATCATCATAATCATCATATAATATATATATATATATATATATATATATGCCACTAATCGAAACAAATGTTTTACTAAATGATGATTTCAGTTGTTCATTAAATAGTCTACGATTTCAGAATTTTAAAGTTCAATATTTCGCTATATGATAATTCTTACTCTGGAATTGCGATTTCTTAGAAAATAGCGTTGTCCAAACAATCTTTTTTGATGCAAGTCAACAATAATGATACAAAAAAAAAACTGGCATATGTCGTGGTCAATTACTTCTTTTCGATTGCTAAGTCTTCATGGTTGATGAAAATGTCGTGTACGGGGAACGAAAACCAAGTTTCGAAAGATTCTATTTCTGATTCCCAGTGGACGTGTCAAAGTCACTTTTCTTCTTTGGGCGAGTTTAGAATCTTAATGACGCATTAGAAGTGTCCACGTAGCTCCAGAATCAAGTTACACGCTGGGAGCAGTTGCGGAAAGCAAACACTTTGAAAACGGGGAAAAGAAAATCCGTTTATTTTTTTTTTTTTTTTTTTTTTTTTTTTTAGTAAATTCTCTTTTATGTTTTATATAAATGCATATTGTTTTATTAGTGTTTGAAAATATTTTTGTATCCTTTATATTAACACAACGTTATAATTGTATCGAATTAATTTTACAAGCTAACAAACAATTAGGTGCAATTATACAATCGGGATTAGCATCTGTACTACGGATTGAGTAATATAAATGGAGCATAAATGAATTGAATTCCATATGCTGTATGAAACTGTATTAGCTTAAACCCATTAATTTAACTATAATTCAATGCAAAGTTTGTTATGAATTCATTGATGGGAGGATTTATGTCAAAAAATGTACATTAATAAGATGGCTCCCATTACTTAAATTGTATTCAATATATAACACAATATGCCAGTGAAATCTATAAAGTTGCATACATTTAATGACATATTCTTTGATCATTTTCTATTAACATCATTTTCGTATCTTTAAATCCCGATGGTGTCGGACAGCCCAGACAGACTTTTTTACAGTATTTAAATGGACTGAGTTTTCAGTGAGTAAATAAACTTACACATGCATAGCATTTCAAATCTCATCTTTGCTAGATGTCGTAAGAAAAGACAATGAGGACAAGGAATCTAAAAAGAAGAAACCTAACCTTAGAAACCTAAGAAGGAAAGAAAAGTAATTATAAAATCATAAAACCCTTCTCATTTCTTTTACGTTTTTATGCCGGATTGTAGCAGAGAACAATGAGCTGAAATCTGCAAAATTTACAGTTTATATTTACATTGATCCATTTGAAGTTCTTTATAATAATTTTAGTTCTAACATTATTTTTATTTTATATTTGGCATTTGTTTTTTTTTATGTAAGTGAATCTCTATTTTTTTTCAATCCCGTTTTGGTAATATGATTTGAATTCCTTGTTTATGAACAATTTGCATAGTAATGGACCCACTGAAGGAAAAAACGAAGCTTTTAATGTTACTCCATATTTATACATAAAGCGTAGAACAAGATTTTTTTTTATTTATTTCTTAAGAAATCTGTCAATAGTTATAAGATTTTTCTACTATCAGTTCCATTATTAAATCTATAATAATCATATTTGAGATATCGTTCAGAAGATAAAATCTATTTTTTTATCGCAAATATACAGATACATACGATTATCGTGTGCATGATTTTATTTTAGCCGATTTCAGCTAAATTCGCATTGCGATTATATAAAAATATCCGAGAAGAAATAACTAACTTTCTTTTGTGCTGCATTAGGTCACTGTATTTACCATCGTTATCCACTTACCTCAGAAGGTAGTATTACCACTAGATAATAAAGAATAAATTTAAGTTAATTATTTATAAGCCAGAAGTGCTTGCATTGTTTCTCCTCATCTATTTTAAATTTTTGGTCAATAAGGAATCATAATTTCTAATCAGATTATGAGCAATAAAATTATATGTTATTTACTTTATGTTGGAGACATATTCATAATTGAAAAACCACTATTGATGAAGGAACCACTTTTGTCTATGTTGCATCACACTTATTCTTGAATATTGAACAGAATGAAGTAGATATAATATCGTCTCAATTATATACTAGAATTTTGCAAATTTCCCTATTATATATTAAAATAGTCTTATAAATAAAAATTATTTTGAGACATCTAAAAAGCTTTCTTCATTTTACATGTAAACGCATGGAAAGAGTATTTAAAAAGTAGAAAAATTATATACAGCAGATATAAGCATAATAAAGCAATGAAATTGACGAATGCTGTAAGATAAAGTGACGATAAGTTGAATATCAACGAATTAACTCCTATAATTTTCGAAATATAATAACAATATCTAAAGCATATTGATAAATTATAAATCTTTAACTTCTATATATATTTATTACAAATATATAAGTAAATAAGTTTCCAATGAGTGAAAATACCATACTATGAATTGGGAAATGTTTTAAACGCAAACGGAAATACTGCACATTCAGAATGTACAGAATATTAAAACCAATTCACTGTAATTACTTTATAAATCAGAAATAATCGTACATACATAAATCCTATACCTAAAAAGGAAAAAAAGGGAACAATTAAGGATGGAAAAATGAATAGGTTTCATCGTATTTTCTGCTTTCATCCATTTCTTGTTCAGCAATACCCATATCGACCGTAATAATGCATTCAGTCCATTTCTCCGTCTAACACTAATTGTGGCATCTGGGATGCATATTTCCGTACTAATAGGATTATTCGCTTTGATAATCATGCTGGTTCTCATTATATTCACATATCCATTAGCTCAGTCTTGTAAAGAATGTTTATCGAATGCAGGCATCTGTCAGAGCCTCGTGAACATTTTCAATGACATCAGTTTTATTTATTTTGATTAAAATTAGTTAAATAGAACGATGTACTCGTATAAATATTTTTAGAATAAAATATAAGATCAAAATGTTGCTTTTAAGAATGAACATATTATCACAATAACTTTTAAATGCTGGAATATTTTGTATAAATTGTGAAAGGAGTGATTAAAAACTGTTTAAAAGAGTGAACAAGGTAAATGGCTCGACAAAGTGCTGCCAAATTTGGTTGATAGATAATAATTCGGTTGAAGTTATTCCCATAGGAATGAAGTTGTGTTTTAAAGTTACTTTTTTAATTAAAAATTAATAAAACTTTAATGATATCATCAATAATTTCAAAGGATATTATTTTTAAAAAACAAATTTTATATTATTGTAAAATAAAAAAATATTTAAATTGATATTGGCTTTATTTATGTATAATTATACTGTAATTTTATAAATTATATAAAAATAATTTTAATTATATTTTGCAAAGACAGTTTTCATTTTTTTCATGTGCATTGGCTTATAGTGTTTAAAAAAGTATTTACGGGTTATTGTATTTTAATTATATTTTAAAAATAATATAGATATACATGATTTTATTTAAAAATATTTTCATTCAACATTATTTAGGTATAGAGTTATGAATTATGGGAGCTTTTTTAGAATTGCTCCCATAAAATAAAAATGGAAGGTTATTCCAACAAATATATACAATTTAAAATAACAATTTCTAATTGTGTAAATTTTATTAAAAAAAAATATTGTAAACATCCATGGATTATTTAAACAGCCAAATATTACAATTTTATCTAACATTCGTTAAAACTTCCATTTTTATTTGGTAAATGCATATCAGAACTTACATTTCAAATCTTTTTGTGATTCATAATTATCTTTTTCAATTATTATAACTGAGTTTTGAAAAAAAATATTAATTGAACTAGAAAATAAAGTATAAATATATACATAATATTTCCAAGTTTATTTTTTCTTAGACATTCTTAGTTCATTTCAATCACACAAGTAACATTTTTAATTGAATATTTATACAATTTTTAAATAATTACAGCTCTTTTTATTTTAGAATTATATTTTGTAAAGGAGATTCCAGAATATCATTTAAGAATCCAGAATGGCATTTAAGAATCCAGAATGGCATCAGAATTTCTTCATAATCTTTTTGTTAAATAATTATGGTATTATTTATATCATATAAAACTTGCACTATGATTATAAATTAGGAAGGTGTATAAGTTAAATTTCCTTTCAAGCCAATAAAAAAATATTTCAAAAGATATTTTCATTCCATTAGTAAGGAATATTTAAAATAAACTTTCCTTAAAACAGTTATGTTTAGAATAAGAATAATAAAACACTTTAAATAATTACTTAGGAATTCATTTTCCACTTTTCAGAACTCAGGTGTCAGACACAATGCTTTAGATACTTTAATTAAAAATTTAATCATTTCCAATACATTACAAATAATTTTTTATAAAAAGAAAGCCGTCTGCCTTTCTTTTGTTGAGAAATAAAATATGTTTTTAAATTCTTACCTTTATTTTTTTCCTAATTTGAATCCAGGATTTGACAGTTTTAATCTGTTACTAATTAACACCATCGAACCTGAAAAAATGATTCTTTTGTATTTCACTTTTCTAATATTTTTTTTTCCAATTCATTTCTAGAATATTCTTTCAAGCATTCCATTTCCTTAACAGATGTTCAAAAGAACAATGGAATGTCGAATTTTGCTGGAAAATGCCGACATTCATAATGACATGCCAATAAATGTTTTTGATTAGCACATTCAAAAATCGCTAATGCACAGATAATACCACAAGCTTTCTTTTATTTCTCTTTTGCTTTTTAAGCTCTTTTTTTAATTCCTCATTCCTTTTTCTTCGCATTAAAACATTCGGGGTCATAATTTTATCTTAACTTTTTATACTTTGGCCATTAACTTAATAGCTAATTACGTTCGAAGTGTTAGGACACCCGAGGAAAATTTGCTTCACCTTCCGTAGAAATGCAGTAAAAAAATGGCGATAAAATAAAATAAAGTGAAATAATGAATGCTTAAGGCAAATGCATATGGTGAATTTGATTTCAATCATAAATCGTAAGATTTATTTTTTTCTTTTATTACGTTCAAATCACAATAACAGTATTTATATTCCGGATATAAAAACTAAATAAAACAGGTAAATTAATCAGCTAATGAAATAAGTTATAATTCATTTCTTTTCACTCGAATATTTTTTTTTTCATTTTTGCTTCTTAATATGGAAATTTCTAAGACAAAATCATTAATCCTTTGGCGCCATCTGCTTTGGATAGATGCGATTTATGACGTTTGAACTTTAGCATAATTTTATTATTTACAATGTTAAAATTTTTCAACAGTTTTTTCATTTTTCTATAGAGAAATATAAAATGGTTTAATTAAAAATTTAAGAATTCTAGTTTATTATTTAAGAACATATTAAAACAAGCTGATCGAATCCAGTTCTTTTAGAATTAAAAATAGCTCTTTTGACAATTTTTTATAATATGTATTTTAAACAAAGGTTTAAGTCTCAATTCCATAATATTCGAAATATTTTAATCTAAAAATAAATAACGCCCATTTATATATTTTTTTACTTATATACGTTTTACATGTATTAGTATGACTTAATTTTAACCTTTAAATATTTATTTATTATTTTTTCAAGCTAGTTTCTAGAATTCGGAAGTAGAATAAATTACGATAATATTTCAAAATTTGAGTTTCATAATAAAAATTCTGTTTTTAGGCCAGCAACAATTAAATGTTTAATTAAAAATCAATTTATATGCCAGATTCCGACATCAAAGGAGTGCATTAAATTTCAAAGAGATCTATGTCTACAAATACACTTTTTGAATTAATTGGATTGCTTTTAACATTAAATACACTGTAGCATTTTACCGAAACACATTCAAAATATTTTTACCAAAAATTAATTGGTAAAATTGCTTTAATTTGTTACTTCATTAAATTATCAAGTTTCAAATGCTACTTCCCCACAATTGCTTTAATAGTCAAATTATTTTATTTTTCTATCGAAAATATCTACTCAGTCAAATGATGAAAAACCGTTTATTCTTCAAAACGTAGCAATATGTACTATTATATGTATTGCTTTCTCCAATTTTACAGTTTCTCCTCGAACATCCTAAATGGATCGAGGATCTTTAAAATTTTTGACCATATTGGAATGAAGCCATGTTTCGATGGTGTGAATTTTCCATAGGCATTTCATATAAAACTAAAATTGTGTACATGCATTAAATTAATTGCATGACCTAGAGTGAAAGTATTTCACTCTTGAACTTTGACTTTTATACGTGTTACATTAAATATTTCTGAGATGCAATTCCGTAAATCTTTTCATTTTGTGCTAATTACAATTAAATTATATTTCATTCGATTTTATACTATTGCAGAAATTCGCATATCAATTTAGTTTATACATTTTTATCTTTCTATAATGTTTGAAATCTAATATACTTTTTCAATTCAAAATTATATAAGTTTTATGTAATTGATATGACATAATTGTTCACAGTTTGAAATCAAAAAATACAACACATAATGTTTAATATGAAATCATTCCCTATTTTAATTATCAGTTCTAATGCCTAGACAGAAAAAGTTAGGATTCATATAATTACTAAAAAAACTATCTTTATTATTTTATCTAACAATCTTGTAGTTTTCATACAAAATTTCCACGAATGAATTAATTTTTAACAATTTAGAATGATCTCCCAGCTTTGATTGAGATGTCCCAAGTTCTAAAAATTCATTACCTTCACTACTTTCCTATTCCGAATAAAACCTGTAAAACACCCTTTTTATTGAGACAGATAACTCAATTTATTGCAAAATTTCTCTCTTACCACCCACTAAAACCACCGAACTGTCATTTCAGCACCTTTCTGAGAAACAAGGCCACGAATAAATCCTTCAAGGAATTGAGATTTACTGTTCCCTGGAGCTAAACAAAAGACTAACCTCAACACTCTGCTTCGCCGAGACGCATTGATCTATCTCCTCACTGTAATCTCGGTGAGTCTCATAAAAGTGAATCATTCGAAACAAAAGGCCATGAAGTGGTGTGGGTCAACCCAAGTGATAAGAGATGCGGATATCTGAACAACGGTTCGTCCAGCCAGGGCTCATATATCAATGAATGGGATGTTCAACAGATCTAATGACTTTGCCATTCTCACAGAAACATAATTTAAGCTCCATGCTCACGTATTTGATGTTTCAAAAGGGAAAAGGGAAAGAAAATTCGGGAAATTCTTGGTTATTAAACTAACTGGAGGACTGCATTCATAAATTTGTCGAAGCTTTTGCATTAAGGTAGGAACAAATGATCCCTATATCACACATACGTTATACAATGGCATGAAACAATAATCGCAATACTTTGTAATTTTATTGAATATTGAATAATATTGTATAATATCGCATAATATTGTGCGTTATGCTATGAAAATATATATTTTTCTAAAAGAGAAAGAAAGTTTTGAAAATTCTTGGTTATTAAACTTATTAGAGGACTGCATTTATAAATATTTCGAAACATTTGCATCAAGATAGGATTAAATAATCATTATGTAACACACACATTATACAATATTATGGTATTAAACAATAATGACAATATTTTATAACACTGTTGAATATTGAATAATATAGTTTGATATTGTACAATACTGTGCGCTATTCTACGAAACTTAAGATACATTTTATTAGAAACTTATTATATATTCATCATTACTTATTAACTGTTTAGGGCAGCACATTATTAAAAATTAGTGTTGCAATCATGATTTATGTGATTGTTTTTATTTATTTATTTTGCTCTTAAATGTGCTGTTGGTTTATTTTCATTGCTCTTAAATTTGTATATGGCTGCTAAATATCAGATGTTTCTAAAAGACATCACGGACAAAAGCTGTAAATAATTGTTATTAAATTTATTCTAACGTTCACTTGAAGATCAATAGAAAATCCTATATGCTGATAGGTTTAAATAAGGATTGCACAAATGATTGTAAAAATGTTATACATGAATTATTCATGACGCATGGATATTAAATATTTAATTACACCAAATGATCTATTTAATTTAATTTCTTGTTATGAAAATATTTACATCAAAAGTTTTTGTGTACAGATGGTTTTTGCATATGGAAGGAAACCATGTTCCTCTAAAAAGTAATTTCAATTTGAATTATGATTCCAACTGCTAATTAAATTCATATGTTTATATAACTTTAGAAAATGATTTGAGTAATTCATTTATTTAAATTGCTGTCTTCTGCTCTTGAATGGAAAAATATGATGTAAATTCCTGGTACACATAATGAAAGTGATGGTCAGTTATAATTCTCTGTTAGAAAATTTATTTTATTGCATGCTTATACATGGATCCACAAATATTTCTAGTTATTTATTGAGGGAAGATACTGCCCAAAAATATTATATAGATATATTAACTGTTAAATATTATCTGTTAAGAATAAAAGTATATGAAATATGTTTTTCTTGAAAAGAATAAAATGGTTGATTGGCATTATCAAAACCAAAGATGAATTATAAAGTTGTTCCTGTTAGATTATTTCATCGATTTAGAAGAATATTATTACAATGGTAATTATTAGAAAGTATCATAATAAAAATATATTCTAAAATTATTATATTAGAAGAGAAATATTGTATAAAAGTATAAAATATTCACAGCCAAATATCTTAAACTAAAAGTTCCATAGAGTATCCACATTTTATTATTTCCAATACTATCCTCATTTTATTATTGTCCACATAGAATCCAAATTTTATTATTTTCCAAAGATTATTATTAAAATTCGCCTTAATATTTTATTAATTATGATGAACTTTAATAATAATACTTATAAGTTCACTTTACAATAACGATTGTCCTGTTTTATTTTAATCGATATAATATATAAAAGTAAAATAATTTCTTTTAATTATGCTTTAAATATAATTTGTATTCTGAATAAATAAATGCACCTTTTTTCACAAATAAACACAAATCATAATTTTTATTCTTATAAAAGCCTTTTATATGTAGATAAATAATTAAAATTTAAATAACAAGACATATGATATAAGGATGTTCAACTGAAAATGTATGAAACGTCATAACAACGTAACCGTTAACATATTTGCCTATGGGAGAACGTAGCGAGATATCTAGTGATGCGATTGGTGTCTCCGGCGTAGATCGGAGCATGCGTGGGCTCTTGCATGCGCAGGAGAGAGCAGAGACTCTTATAAATAGAGCCGTCCAATTGACGTGGCTGGTCAGCTACTAGTTGAATTCCTCGAGCACAAAAGAACCCATTAACTCCGATGTGTACGGTGAGACACTCCGAAGACTACGCAGGTCCATCAGTCCCACGCAAGTCCACCCTATTCACGAATGGTGTGGTTCTACTCCTTGATAACACGCTTCCACACATCTCCAGGGTCACACACGCGCAACTGGCCAAGTTCAAGTGGGAGCAACTTGACCATCCGCCCTATAGCCCGGACATGTTGTCCTGCGATTTTCATGTGTTTGGTCCCCTGAAAAAACATCTGAAAGAGAAGCGCTTCAACTCGGACGGCGAACTGAAGGACGCTGTGAAGGACTAGGTCTCGTCACAGCCACAGGAATTCTGGGAACATGGAATCCTTCGGCTCGCTAATCATTGGGATCGTTGTGCTCAGGCCAATGGTGTATACTTTAAATAAAGTCTTCATTAATACTCACAGTGTCGTTTCGTACCTTTTTATCTGAACACCCTTTATAAAATATAAGTAATATTTTAATCCATACTACGGATAAATCAACATATTCAGCTTAGTATATTTATACATGCAAGATATAAAAACATGTATTTATTAAAAAGTAGACTGTGGAATCAAATGGATTCTAGAAATGTTATATTTAATCATTACTAAGATCCTTTAAGTCAAACGTAAACAAGTAAATCAAATGTTAAACAACAAAAAAAAAATGTCTGGTGATTTCATTTATCTTATATCTCAGCCAAAAAAATAAATGCTTGTAAAATAAAAATATAGTACAAATTTTTAAATCGATTTTGGTAAAATGAAAAAAAAAAAAAAAAAAAAATAATGCAGTTAAGACAACTTTAAAGGCCAAGAAATAAATTGAAATTCTTGTGCTTGTTTTAAAATGCGAAAAGAGAAATCTATATGTATATAAAAATGTATAGTTTTATATTAGTTTGAAGTATTTATCGTAAAATGTTTCAGTCGGCTAAACATCATCCAATATTTTACTTTGAATTTGTCAAAGTAAAGTGGATACTTTATTTTTTACATAAGTTATTAATAATTTATTATTTATATATGACAAAGTAATGTAATTATTAAATGTACCAAAGTAATGTAAATGTTAATGGATTTTTTTAAAACCTTTTTCATCTGAGAATACCTTCTAAGTGTTTCTTTAACGTAACTAAACCATTTCACATTTAACTGTTATGAAACTTTTAACTATTATAATAACTATTCCGAAATATAATGTTAGTTCTTTAAACGCTTAAAAAAATAATGCTAGTTCTTTAAACATTTTACACATTATATGAGGGGTAAAACACCAAAAAAGTTTATTTTTCGAATCAAATTTGTTGACAATTTATTTGTTATTATTTACAAGAAAATGATAGATTTCAGAATTTTTAAAACCACTGATCTTGCAAAAAAAAAAAAAATCGCACGTGATTAACAATATTTACATTAGAAGATTAGCAAAAATGAAACTATTCTTTGAACTTTTCAAAATAATTTTCATTTTTGAATAAAAAGCAATATAAAATGTTTTTTAATCATTTTTTTTCAAAAAAATAATTATTGGAATAACATGAAAGTAACTACGTTTACGTCAATACATTCTTACACTTCTAAATTATCACTGGAAGCTATCAAATGTATTTTAAAACAAAACTAAAAAAAAAAGCAAGACCAAAAAATTATTCAATTTCTTACCATTGAATTCAAATTTACTTTGATCGCTCTTTAAATCAGATTTTTAAAGAAAATGACGGTGTTTATCCAAATGCATGCCTGAGGTTTAAGTAGAAATTCAGATATTTTAAAATCAAAATACTGAGATATACGTAGATTTGTCTTAATTGTTTCAACAAAACATTATGTAAATAATTTAATTATTAATTTTACTGCAAAAATGTGTAAATGTTTCAGTAATTGGGTTACAGATTTTGGTCGGGATTAGTCAATAATTTTTGTAAATATTTTCTATTTTTTGGTCTCCTAAGAATTCTGTAATCAGTAATGTATTTTATACTATCTAAATGTGAAATCTGATTTTCAATAATCTATAAATGTCTCCTTCTTAAACAGAATCTGATTTCACTGATAAGTGAATAAATAAAATCAGAACCTGGGATACTAAATTTCGCTAGTTTTTTTTTTTTTTTTTTTTTTTTTTTGTAAAATTGTGGTTTTTCTAGAAATTATTTAGATACGAATTACATACTAATTACAAATGAATATTTTTCATTATTAACTACATATAAATTAGTCATTTAAATAAAAGAAAATGACTGCACTTAGTTTATCATGGTACAAATTGATTGGGTAACACAATAATTGCTTTGTTGCTATTAGATGTGAGCCGAATGTATTCGAATTCGTAATAATAGTTCTCTCAAAATGGTTGCAGAGGTTACAGTAGGTCACAGTAGATTATCATCCTAATGATACAATGTAAGTACCACTAAAATGTATGGGATAGCACTATATGACATTGCCAATATGAGATGAGTAATTATAAAAAAATTAATAATTATAAAAATGTTTTTGAGTTTGTAAATTTGCTTTTTTTCAGGAAATACACTTCTATTGATAAATGTAAAAAGCAAAACCATATCTAAATATAAAATTTGATCCAAATCGTTAGAGCCGTTTCCGAGATACAAGAAATAATTTTATATATTTATACAATAATGGCTCATTTAAGTTATAAGATATTTATTGCTAATATTTATTTGCACATGCATGCAATATAAGATAGAGCAAGTTGAATGATTTTTAAGAAGAAATTCGCTATATCTGTTATAACCAATTAACAATATTAAAAGAAACAAATTACGGTCATAACTGTAAACACAATATTTCTGACATTTTTGAAAATTCTGAATGGTAGAGATTTCACTTTATAAACGGTAAAATAATTTTAACCCTTTAAACTTTCTTATAAATCATCTAAGAAGTTGGAGGAAGCTTTGTCATTAGAACCGGCTTCATTGATCGGTGATTAAATAAAATCATAGAACACGTTGAATGATTATTAAGCAGAAATTGGCTATAGCTAATATAATTGCCAAAAGAAATAAATTACGGTCGTAACGGTAAAACAAAATATTTGACGTTTTTGAAAGTGCAAGATGATATAGATATTACTTTCAACTTGAATAAGAATTTTTACCCTTTATAACTTTCTTATCAAGTGCCTAAGAAGTTGGGGGCAGCTAAGTCTGTTATTAGAACCCGCTTAGGAGGGCCATTGAGTTATGGGTTCCCATTTTTATCACTGACCGTAATTCCCAGGGCCTGATGACAGGACTCATATCAGCGATCATAACACGAACCCCATCTGTTGGAGATGAGATCGGCGAAGATAAATGTACAACGACCGCTTTTTCCTCTCGACCAAGCACATACATTTATTATCCTATCGTCTTTTTTATTACGTGTCTTCTCTACTTTAGCAGTGATTTATGTCGTTACTTTATCATACAAAACGTTAGTGATACAAGTGCACCTCATATTTTAATATGTATTTATAAAATACGAAATATGTATGTTTTAATTTCATCTTAGAATTTATATCATAAAACTTTTAATTTTTATTGGCATTCATTGAATTTTAACGTAGCAATAAACATTTTCATGGCAGTACGATTGGATATAGGAATAATGGGAAATATTAGCAGCCCTTGGTGACCAATTTATTTTCCAGCCTTCCTTGGTCTTAAAGTTATTAGTATGGAATGCATTTGTTGAAAATGTCACTTTTTTTATTTCATATGACTTATAATGACTGTACTTAAAAATTAAAAGACATATATTGTGAAACAAAATTGAAAAAAAAAGCAGTTCATCAGAATTCATACCTGAAATAACAACTATTTGATTTAAATTTAAGATTCTCAAAAACATGCGATTAAATGGTTTGACGGATAATGAAATTAGTTTGAATTTTAGA
This sequence comes from Argiope bruennichi, assembly GCF_947563725.1. NCBI lineage: Eukaryota > Metazoa > Arthropoda > Arachnida > Araneae > Araneidae > Argiope > Argiope bruennichi. The sequence continues at coordinate 42,167,081 of NC_079154.1, read as the reverse complement.
ATGTGTTGAAAACAGTCATCCAGTTAAAACGATGCTATATATTGGGCATAAAATTAAATTAAAAATAATATCAAAATTTTAGAAATATTTGATCTTAAATGAAATCAAATCAATCAATCAATCAATGACCCGAAACTAAAATCAGGATTATTCCTACTTTAACGATCTTTATAACATATGTAATTAATAAAATATAATTTTTTGAATTACAAGATACATTTATAACAATCTTGAAAAAAAATAAGCTCAAAAACTCCAAAACCTTGTTTATTTTTATTAATTTATTTAACTAATTTCTGTAACTTCCAAACGTATACAGTGATCTTCGGTTTGTCTTGAAATATACTTGAGGCTAACTTTATGAAAAGTTGTATACAAATATTGGTTTATATAAAAGTTTTATAAACATTTTTCATATTTAAATAGATTTAAGCAATCACTTTCTTGTCAGGGCGAATTATATCACAAGCATTCTTTTTTAGAAGACAACTAAGCTAATATTAGATGATAAAAAGCTGCATATAAATTTTGTTAACAAACGCAATTCAGTTTTGTTAAAAGTATTTCATTGTGTTGCGAAAAATACACAACTTTCAGCAGTTCATTATCGCTTATATTTAAATTTTTATACTTGGCATTGTAATATTATTGAATTATATAAAGCAACTAATAAACTTTTCTAATATTCAGTCTTTAAAGCAATCTAGTTTTTTTGTCAACTTTATTTGAAGAGGTATAGCTTGTCAGTTAATAATGTGTTGACCTACTTTATATTGCTAGACTTAAATCAAAATGATTAATAATCCGTATAATTACTTTGGTGTTCTTCGTCTTAAGGTTCAAGATTATTTAGGTCAGCTTAAGCACACTCACGGTAATAAATAATTCTGGCAATGGGCCTCTAGACACTGACCATATGAGAGAAACTTCTGTGCTAGGAAGCTATTCATACGGATGCTTTCAATGCATGACACACTTGGGAGAAGGCGACACATCGTAACCGAAGTTCCTTTTAGTATGCCATTAGTTGACCTGGAACTCAAGCCATGAACATTCCTACTTTAACGATCTTCATAACATTCAGTTAAATACTCGGAGAAAATATACATTTAAAGACAATTATGGTCGAATATATGTAAGGAATTAAAATGATTTTACAAGTTTAATACTTACATATTATATTATTATTAATTTCTAATATGCCATTATCAAGTATTCCACAAATGTATTTTGTATAAAATTTTATTCAGATATTCAATTATTTCATACTGACTCTTCAGATTTCCCTTTAAACCTGTAATTTCAAATTTTTATACTAAATTTCCATTTCTGCAACACAATACAAAATTTGTTCAAAGACCATAAATGTTGGAAAAATTGAAAAGCTTCAGGCAAATCTTTTAAATCACTAAAAACAATTTCAAATCATATTCTTAAAGAATTAAATTTAAAGAATGTACATTTATTGAGAGGAATTACTTCAGAAGAATATTTATAAATCATTTTGTTTCGAATTAAAATTGATTTCAAATTAATCTTATTTTTATATCACTTTGATACAACTTAATAATGTAAAAGAAATTTATTAAATTGCTGTAAATCGGTAAAATAGGTTTAAGAGAAGAAAAAACGAATCCACAATTCATCAATTTTTCAAAATAATTAAAAGGAATTAAATGCCATTAAATACGGTGTTTATTTCAAATTTTTTACATCTTCATTGAAAGGAACTATTAAGAGAACATATTTTACTTCCATCTGTTAAAAATAAAATAAAATATCGATTTCATCATTTATAGAACTTTTTCTGGACACTTCATTATTTAAAAGAATTATATTTATTACCAAAACCATTCCATAGTAATTAGAAGATCTACTTTCTACACTTATTTCTTTATGTTTTTTTGTGTCTTATAAGGCGATTCTAAAGTTCATATCAAAATAAATATTTTAAGAACTCTTCCTTTCCTTTTTTCATCTCTTCTAAGAAATAAAGCATAAAAAAAATTAGGATTATAATCGGTAAAACATATATAACACGATTTTTAAAATACTTTCCAATTTCACCTAACATATTAGATGAACCAATTTGAGTATATTTTAAAAACATATAGGGATAGTTTTATAAAACGAAAAATGTCAACTTACTCGTTAATAATTAATTATATATATTATTTTCAACGTAATCTCTACCTATTGGGCCGCATTTTGTCCAATATTTTATTTGATCCTCAAAACATACTTTAAAGTGGTTTCTGCAAAATCCCTTTCGAGTGTGAAGTGAATCTTCTTTTATCGCATCAATAGACTCAAATGTGCAGCTACGAAGAGACAGTTTCAACCGTGAAAATAAGAAGGGAGAAAAAAAAACTACCACAGAGCCATATTTGGTGAATACGGAACTTGTAGTGCCCAATTTGTTGCATTTTTTTTTCGCAAAATTTCAAGAATAATAATGGCACTGTGAGAAAAAACATTATGGTGGTTAAAATCTACAAATTATCTCCCCAAAATTATGGTATTCTTCCATGTCTTCAATCTAGAAGCTTGTTAATGTCCTTAAAATATAAATGCCAATAAATAAGCAATAAGTTTTAATCAAATCGAATAATTGTTAAACGAAAAAAATAATTGAATAGTCAGACTAAACTTTATTGATCTATAAGAATCATCTTCATTCCATAAGCATCTATTCCCCTCAAGTTATCTTTTTTAATGAAGAATCGAATATGAACTGTTTTTTCGAACATTTGATTTATTATTTAAAGCAAGAATTTTATTGCTCAAACAATTTTTAATGTATCTGCGAGATCTATTCCTACTTCCATTACGAAAAACGATAAAACTAAAATGTTTGTCTCACTAAAGATTAAATTATTTTCAGATGGTAATATGAAATCAAATTGTTGACTTTGGTAATATGTTTGAAAAATTCATTAAAATGTTTAATAAAAATTCGCAGAAGATGTCTAGCATATGTACAATTAAAATGTAGCGTTCCCGGTATATTTTATATCAGATTTAATCAGAATTGAGTTTTCAAAGGGTAGCAAAATATAGAATATATTTGCTCAAATTTGCTGTATATTTAAAACTTTATAAATCATAAAGTTAAATAAAAATTTACATTTATAATAAAAATATTAGATTTATTCTCTATGGCAGTAAAAATGTTGAGTTATCGATTTATTAAGTATATCCTAAGAAATATTAATGAAAATGAACAATTTGTTTGAAAAACCTTTTCTTTAAAGAATCTCCCAAGAGTAAATTTTATCATTGAAGAAAACAAATCCTTACATATACTGTCAGCAAAATAATACTACCATTTCATTTTAATAATAGTATAGCATTCTTTTTTTGCGTTGGATCGAGTGTATTGTATATTTATCGAGTATATTGATGCATTTTTATTTCTTGAATTATATACAATGTTTTTCTTTCAACACTCACCGTTAATACTACTGCATTATATTTACCAGCATTATATTTATGTACGATAACAATTATCATTATTTGTATTTAAAACGATTGGAAATTCTGTTGAAATATAAAGAACTTTGAGAAATATTGCTATTCATGGTTCATTGTAAAAAAAGAAGAAAAAAAACTAAATGGAACAAAAATGATACAATTTGCAACATCAGGAAAAACATTTATGTTGACTGGCTCATAAACAATATTACAAAAGTTGGTTAGCAGCAACCTTAGAAAACGGAGTAGAAAAATACAATAGTCATAAATAGAAAACTGATCTGGCGTTGAGCCACATAGAATAAAAACCTATAAAGACAATCCCAGGGAAAACAATGCTATTACCGGGCCCGTTACCTCGCAAATCATCCAGCAAGTACTCCATCATTGACTAACAATGGGAATTTCGAGGATTCGATAAGATATACGCTTAAGAGGTGTTTTTTTTCTCTTAGTGCTTGGTGATGGATCAGAAAAATCAATCAAAGAAAAATCAGTAAGAAATGCGTGAAAGTTCTTTAATGAAATAGAGACTTGTAGGTTATTACTGGAATCTCTATTACTATGTACCTGTTTAAAAATAGTATTTAAATAATTTGCTACTGGAAACTATGGTAACTTTTCAGATAATCGAGACAATTCTAAAAACAGAAGAAAAAAAATACATGACAGTGAATGGGAAAAAAACTTAAGTTTAAAACACAGTATTTATTCAAAATCGATTATGCATAGCTGTCTTTAAATACGAAATTCGTCAAATTATAACATGATGAGGCCTTTATCACTATTTTTCTTTTTTTAATTTTGACAATCAAGAAATTGAGCAGTAGCTTTTTACCGTCAAATGTGTAGAACAGCCATACAGATAAAACCCAATCTTGCATAGCATCCGGATCAATGCAGGATGGGTTCCAGTGATAATAACACTAATATTGTGGTCAGTTAAAAGAAAAGAAAATGTTCTTTTTTCGTGCATGTATTATTTATTCTAGTAGAAAATGCACGCTGCCCTTTGAATTGTGTCCAAAACAACTATGCCGTCATTTTTAAGGCTATGAAACACGGGAACCAATAACCGCCATATTGAGTCGGTAGCTTCTCATTCAAGTGCTCATGGTGCTTCCTATGCTCGAGGAATTCATCCACATATCATCTAAAGTGAATTATATTCTAAGGAGACGAGTGATATTTACAGTGGTGTAAGTCAATGTTTTAAAGAAAACTAGAAACTATATTTAGATCAAGCAATCACAAAGCTTGAAATCACCACAGCTCATTCAGCTGTCAAAAGATAACAGTAAATGTTTTAGATATGCAAAACACAAGTTTTGTTTATCAACAGAATCCGATTCAGACTTACGCCACTCTGGTTATAAATGCTGCTTGAATAACGTGTGATTCCGGATTTATGTGCAGGATTTCGATACAAAATAATGGATTCAAAGGAAGTATTCCGAATCCCTTAATCAAGACCAAAGAAACAGAAGTTAAATGTCTTCAATATCAACCTTTCGTCGAAACAGTACATACAGGTGCAAAAGTCAAAAAATAGCCTGGCGCTACCATTGTACTTGATGCTCAGATACAGAGCAATTGCAACTTTGTAGAAAACATTGATTATAATAATAAGGTATTTAACCATTATTAACTTCCAAAGCGCATAGGGCATGAGTTGATTGAATTATATATAAATAATTGAGAATTTCTGATTTTATTATTCTGATGTACAGAAAAATGTTCACATTAATCAAAATTAAATTCTACAACTTCAGTTACACCGATAACTTGATACACTATTTCAGATACTGAAAAGAAAAGGAACAATAGTCCTATGTCTAAAAATTTAATTGATGAAAATTTGTAAACATCGTCTTTACGCTTTTTAATCCTGAAAAAACACACACATTTTTTTTCTTAATCTACTATCAGCAAGGGTTAGTAAACCATCAACTCCAGTGAACCTTCATCATGAAGCAGACGAACAAAAATGAAGAACATGATAGATTTTCTGGAACGCAATCCATCAGCGGAATGCTTTTTTTCCCTTTGCCATTGAATGTCTGTTGAATGTGGGGGACATGATTATTTTGGTGTACTGGCGATTGTGGATTCGGCACCAGAAAGAAAATGAAATTTATATATTCCGTCTTTACCTTACATGAACTATTACTTGTTTTCAAAGAAAGTAAACATTTTTGAGTTTTCTTAACTATCCTTTATATTTATTTTACTACCAAATAGAAGTTTGTGAGCAATGTATCATGGTGTTAATCATTTGTTTTATTAATACAAAAATAGTTTAAATGATTTTCATTAGCATCATATTGTAATCATTGTGCAAATTCATACCATTTCAAACTTTTTATTAAATTTAAATCTAATAGGCACTCCCAATTTGTTAACATTATCTTTCTCCATTTTATTGTAATATTATTTTGGCTTACGTTCATTTCTGATAAACAAAAGAAAGCGAGATTTGCACGACTGTAAATTTAAACCCCTCAAAAATAAACGAATCTATTAAAAGAGAGTTCTTAAAATCTTCTAGAAAAAAAAAGTCAAAATTTGAATTTTCTCGTCAAATGCAAAAAATTCCCAAAACTTTTAAGTAAATATAATTTTACTTACGTTAAACCAAATATCTTTTCTTGGAATCTTAAAATCCTTAAAATAATTTTCAAGAAATTGAAAAAAATAATAATAATGCATGAATGTATTTTTCTAAATATTTTAAATTACCAATATTTTTAAAATTTCGAAACTTTTAAAAATATAAATATATTGTCGCGGATAAGAAACGCTAAATATGCTTTTGTGCTAAATAGCATCCTATTATAAAAGAAAAAAAATGTACCGCTTAAATCAATTATCATATTTTGCAATTATTTTATATAGATTTCTCTTAAAAAAATGTCTCTGAATTTTTACTTTCAGACATTTGTTTTCATTAATTTGAACAAAAAGCTCTAAGTAATTTAATTAAGAAGACAAAATATATTTTCGTCAAAACCTATCATTTGGGTGCATAAAATTAAAGATACGCATATTTGCTGATTTATTACCGATAAACTAATGGTAACCAAAAATGGCAATTTCGACTCGCCCTAAGGCATTTGGAAAAAAAAAAAAATGAATAATCGGAACACCCCCAAAAACATAAGCGGGAACTAGAGTTGAGTTCTAAAGGCCATCACCGGAGTCAGTGCAAGAACTCCAACAAGAGACATATTCAGTGAACGTTATTAAGTGGCCTATCCCTCCCCCCATTTCTAAACACATGTAGGAGGCAAGAACCAACCATCCTTACGGAAGCTTTTTACCCACATATTTGAAGGATTGGGGAGGGGGATGAATAATGAATGAAAATTAGACATGTGTATTAATGGCATTATGAGAATAATGAGTGAAAATTAGACATGTGTATTAATGGCATTATGAGAATAATGAGTGAAAATTAAACATGTGTATTAATGGCATTACGAGAATAATGAGTGAAAATTAGACATGGGTATAAATCGCATTATTAATAATATTGAGGTAATTAATACTTCAACGCATATATACGATCTTTAGTGAAGGTAAATATAACTTACTTCTCTTTGATCAAAGCCCCTTTTTGACATAATAGATTGTATTGGAATGCCGCAAATATGTTAAATAAATTTCAGCCCTTAAATGGATTATACAACATTTAGAGAGGCGTATAAAATATGGAGTCGTAAATACCGTAGGAGGATTGTTCCTGCAGCATAACATTTAGATGACTACTTCTTCTATAGCTTTTGGACTAACATTGTGGCATGATGGTTCGTTAAAAAAATTAATTAATTACAAAGCTGAAATCAATTATCATATTTTGAAGTTATTCGTCGTAACTGCTTTCTCTTTATCTGAATATATTCTTTCAAATATTTGTATTCTTTAATTAGAACAAAAAAATTACATTAATAAAAATGTCAAATGATGCATTCACCCAAATCTAAAATTTTAATAGATAATTTAAAATAAAAGCATATTTTATGACTTTTTACTGATAAATGAATGGAATTTGGGTGGAAATCAGACATGGACCTTAATGATATATGGGTTTAACATTGCACTAATTAATTTAATCAATATCCCGACGCGCACGTATGCGATATGTATAACGGACAAACATAACTTTTCCGTTTTAATCAAAGCTCATTTTTTCATATCGTAGATTTTCAGTGAATTATTCCAATCTAATGTCGCAAATACATTAACATATTTAAGCTCTTAAGTGTAATGTACAGCATATAGACACACTTATAAGATATGCAGCCATAAATACTTAGTAACCCATTAAGTGGATTGTTCCTGCAGCATAACATTTAGATGGTAAGCTCTTCCATAGCTTTTGGACTAACAATGTGGCAGAATGAGGCATTGAAGGGCAAACAAAACTCCCTACTGATGTGTACGCAATCTATTGGGGCAGTGATAACAAGGTTTGACCGGAAGTTTCGAAGACCTCAGGTGCTGATGGCTCACGTGAGAGCCTCTCCCCCCATCCTTTGTGGTGTAAGGAGAGGAAGATTGATTTGCGGACCACCAAACAAACCAAGCTTATTTACGTTCCTTTTTTTCCCGCCATTCCCTGCAGGCTCTCGATGAAAAGATAATCCGATATTTTTGTTCTCCCTCAGTCGTTTTCGTTGTGGAATGTTAAAGAAAAATTCACGTTTGAAATCAGTTTTTGTCTTTTACTGATCGATGGCTCTTCTGCTCTTTTAGAATGTCCCAAGCCAATTTAAAATAATGGATTCATTAGTTAGAGAATGTATTCAAGAGTTATTTTGGATGTTTGCTTTGGATGTTTGTTTATTATCACATATTCATTTAATTATAAGAAGCTTTTTATGCCATCAATACGACAAAGTCTTAGAAGTCTTAGTCTCGTTTAAGGCTCAGTGTTGTAACTGAGTTACTTAGATTTGCCAAACAAACCTGGAGGAGTCCAAAGTGTAATTTTATTGAATAACATTTATTACTTGTTTTCCTTTATCGTACAAACAATTTACAAAAATATATTTTAAAAAACGTGATATCTATATTTTAAGCAAACTCCGTATTTAGATCTTCATTCATCCAATGAAAAATAAAACAATTTATGTCTGAATGCACAATTGTAAACATATTAACTAAAAAACGGAATGAGAAATATTTGTTGTATGGTCTTGATATCAAATAGTAATTTAAATCCCATAGTGTATGCACTCCTTCAGAGATTGTGTTTCTTACTTTGAGTAAACCTCGTTAATTCTAAGAAGCAATGATAGTCGTATATGACTTCCCTTATTGGACACTAAAATGTTAAATATATTTAAATAACTCATCTTAGTGTCATAATTTTATACCAAAACATAAGAAAAGTGCATTTAAAAATCGTGAAAGAAAGTTCACGCGTATATACAAATTCATATATTTAAAACTTACAATAAATGCATAAATCGTATTTCAGGATTTTTATGTATGTTTTTCATATGTGTTGGTATGATATTAGAAGGAATTATTCAATAGTATTTATCAGTACAAATACCTTTTAATTTTAGTGTCTAATAAAGATAATCATTTACTAGTAATGAGCTAAAAGATATTATTTGGCATTTGGATTTAACGCAAGCATTATGCAAAGTTTAGAAGTTGGAATGTTTGTGTATATGTATGTATATGAACAAGAATTTTTGAACCAGTCTATTAATCTGAGAGTATGCAGCTTTTTAAAAAAATAATTAATGCTTAATCAATCAAATTATTTAAAAGAGACAAATCAAGCAGCTGGAATTGAATGTGATATATACACTCAAATTGTTGATCATCAAATTCATAGTTTTTGAATCAATCAATCTAAGATTTGAGTGGTAAAACGTATTTTTGCATCACTTCCTTTGATCATTAAATTATATACGCTAGTAAATCAATCGTGAATGCGACTTCTTTAATTATTACAAATCGCTTGTTATATTGGTTCTAATAAGTCGTTCAAAATTTAAACAAGAGTTAATCGCTAATATTTTAACGAATGAAAATTTAAAAATTTTCAAATTTTGTCGTAGGATGAATGATCATTTCTCTACTAACATCGAATCAAAATTTCGAAATTACATATAGCGCAAAGTGTTTAAAAATGACTGTAAAGAAGATAAGAGTTTAAATTAAGAGAGCAAGTGTAACTAAAATGAAAATTCTTGATTTCAACGAGTGACAAATAACTGATTCAATACAATATTTTGAATATTTGCAGACAGTTAAATCATTATATCGACACAATGACTATAATTCTTAATTTTCTCCTTCTCTGAAACAATTCAGAATATCATCTAATTCAAGAAAGCATCAACTGCAACTCAAAAAAAAAAACTACACTTCCCTGGAAAATACTTGCACATTTTTCCTATAGACCAAATTTACAATCTTTGTTCTACTATTTGTTCGGATATTTCAAAAAAAAAAAAAAAAAACATAAGAGAAGAAAGATTATTACCAAATAAAGAAGTAGACGGATTTTTTGTACAATTACCGCAGCCTTGTCTTATATCATACAAGAATAAAATGATTCCAAATATATTGGAATTGTTTTTAGAGATGAAAAGAGGACAAAGAATAATAATATTGGTATCTTTTGATAAAAGCAAAATTAGAAAATATCTTTTTGAAAATTTGGTTTGTATGTGGCCCATTCATGTGTAAAACGTATCATAATGAGAGGGATAAAAAAGGTGAGGAAAAAAGGAGTTTAATAGTTTTTTTATCAAACCATGAATGACTTATATCTTTCATTCAGGGTTTTATGTATTTATATAAATTCCAATGCTACATTTCTGTTTTAAATGTAGCGATGGAATAAATATATGTATGCATGCAGGACAAATAAAAGGCATTCAATACAATCAAATATTTAGTTGAATAACATTTCCTTGATTCAATAATAGAGAGATTGAAGAACCTAAAAAATCTAATTAACAAAATATTGAACAATTTCAACAGATTTGAAAATGGTAGTTAAAGTCATATTTAAAAGAGTATAAACTGAGAAATGAATAATAAAAAACGGCATTCAAGGAAGTGATGTCTACACAAAAAACTCAGCCTTTATATAATTTTTCTTTTCTAAATACAGCTTCAAGAAATCCAAATCATAAGTTAAATTATAAAATTAAATGTTTAACTTATGGAGACTTTAATTTAAAATTTAACAAAATAAAATATTCAAATGTTTACAAAAGCTCAGAATTAAATTCACTATAATTAAATCCACTGTCAGAATTAAGTTCATATAGGGTAAGATGTTTAAAAACAGTAATGAAAAAACAATAAATTTGATTGAAGAGAGCATGTATAACTGAAATGAAGATTATTGCTCTTAAATTTAAGACCGGAAAATAATAGATTCAATACACTATTGTTAATATTTGGAGAAATATATCAACCCAACAGCATTTCATTCTCATTCATAAATTTCTCTTTTTCCAAAATATAATATTTTTGAAGAATATTTTAATATATTACACAAACGGTTCTCTTTAATCGTGATTCGATAGATAATTCCTAAATTATAAGAAATAGTCGTATATTTCCAATTGCAAAGCATACCCCAAGCAATGTAAAAATTTATATTCATTGATCTTCTAAAGCATAAAAAGCCTTAATAAAGCATTTCTTAAAGCAGAAAAAATTACAAAGTTTCAAGTTTTATATAATGACCTAGCTTTTCAATCATATTTAGTAATATGTTATAAGTTTCTAGCATTAATAAAAATGCGACCCTCTTTTTTGGTGAAATTTGATCAAATAGTAATTCTCCAAATAACACTATTTTAGATGATTTTAATAATTTCATTTACTGACTTTTGGCAGGCAAATCGGCTAATTAACGGGATTTCAAATTATACTCGAATAGATTTACAGATTTATATTTCATGATCTTCTAATTTAAATCAGAAAAGATTACAAAACTTAAACTGTTCTCACAATATTCTGGTCCTTCCATTCATATTTAGTACTAATTTCTCGAGACTCATCTTTTAATAAAAATGTTTGCCTTTTTTTGAAGTGAAATGTGATCAAATTATAATTCCCCAAATAAAATTATTTTAGACGAATTCATTCATTTCAATTGCTGCCTTTAAGTAGTCAGAGCTGCCGATAAACAGGTTGTGTTTGCCTTTATATAATTTAAATTAATGAAATTTAAAGACTTAACTGGATGAATGGAAATTTCAAGTGAAGAAATATTTATTCATTCAGTTTTAAGAGCAGAAATTAAAAATATTTTTATTACAATACTAGTCGTGTTTGGTGACCAAATATTATACTTGAGATACTGACTGTATATAGTTTCAGTTAAATCATTTAGCTTCGTGATTCCTTCAAATTATCCGCCCTTAAAGCACTTTTATTTTGATTGTCTTACATGTACTCTTTTCTAATGTACACCAATCATATGGCATCATAGAGCTATTAAAAATTATATGTGCGCTTCACCTATTTTCTAAAATTCAGAATAGCGCAACTTCCCTTTTTTATTCGTCACGTAAGTTATACATTAAACAGAATCCTTTTGTAACTTTCAACAAAGGATGGATTCGATTAAATGTTTGATAAAACGCTGAAGCCGCTTTGAATTTCTGTGCAACAATGTTATCGATTGTTGAAAACTAAGCAAACAACATGAAATTCTATTCAACTATTAAGTTGATATCAAAGAGACGGTTTTTCTTTAATTTTATAAAAGGTATAGAATTTATTTTTGCTCAACAGTTTTTTCGGATAATACCAAGGAAAACTGCCAAAACTCAGCTTAATTTTTAATTATTTAAACTCTAATTAAAATTACAAAATATAATTCCGAGGTGCACATTTTTCACGTTTTAAGGCATATATACATATGCACCAATTTTGGTAGCTGATTATCAAACAGTCTGACATATATAGAGTCAACAGAAACGTATACATTCATACTAATGCTCACACAGATATATATAAAAATTTAAGTTTTAAATTTTCTCAGTATTAATTCCCAATTTCCCTAGTATTGACTGTTTATTTATTTACAACACAAATAAATGAAATATAATTCTTTATGTTATTTAGAACATTTTTATCCTGGAGCTATTGAAACAAACGGTTTAAGAATTAGCATCTCGAATACAATTAGATTGGATACGCTCCCTGTACATGGATTTCCTTTTACTCTTCAAATATAAGAGTGGGAAAGTAACTTCGTGGGGAGGATAGTACTTGGAAGAAAAAAAGGTAAAAAAATGACTGAGCAAGTCAAAACACATATCAAGTTCCCTCCGAGGGTCCAACAATGATCCTACTACCTCCTACATCCATTAAGTAAATAATTGTTATTAAATATTGTTACGAAATTTCCGGGGTTCGTTTGGATAATATGGGTTATATGGTGTGAAGAACGCTCAATCACCAGGCGGCAGTAGAAAATAAAATAACGACGTTTATTCACACGAATACACACAGGACAACACAAAGACGACAACTATATACAGCACAGAAGACGATCTTTAGCCGAGACGTGCAGCATACAACAGCACAGCAACATACAAAACAGCATAAATAGCAGCATACAACAGACTCTACTGCAGTCAGTAGCGCACAGCTTAGTTCAGCACTAGCTTCACTCCGTCACTGCTCCGCTTATCTCTGGAAGGCTGGGGCTAGAAGCCTCTCAACAAATCAGGAACGTTTGAGGCGTAACTCGGTTCCTACTGGACGGTTCGGGAAAATTCTCGATGTTTCGGGTATAATCTATTTTGGCGTCAAAGTCGCCAAATTCGTCGCTAAGTCGCCAAATGATCGCCAAGTTTGTCGCCAAGCTGTGGGACCTCCTATGGAACCAACTATGCTGGGAAGCCGCATCACAGATTCGTAAAAATATTGTAACTCTAAAAGTATGACAACTTCATTTATATTTTATTCATATTGCTGTTAAAATAAATTAACGTTTGTTGACGATTTTTTATTACTTTTCACTACTGTTGAGACCTATATCAAATCCAAAAGAAAAATTTCTCATTTCTCTGTTTGTATTTCAACAAGTCTAGTATATAAATAATGTTAAAAATCTTCATTTTTCTAAACACAGTTTCAACTAAAATTAAAATACATGTTCAATAATTAATAAGTATACTGACTTTTGCGGTAGTTGGATAATAAATAGTTACTTTTTTCATTTACTTATTGTGATGAGATAACATCGAAATTTCTACAGTATTTACAAAGTATTTATCAGGAACCGTTGTACAAAGTAGAAACTTATGTCCGGGTGTTTGTTAGTTGATTTATATATGTAAATGAATTTGTCGATTTCTGAAATAAATAGTATTACTTTTCGATTGTTAATAAAAAATTTCTTTAAGTTTTCCTGAAATTAAAATGACTTGACACTAAAACAGTAAAAAATCAAAAACTGGAATTAATTAATTTCGTTTGTAAACGGTTCAAGTAAAAGAAAAATTTAATTTATAAATAACAGTTTCCTGAAAAATTAAAATTTTAACAATTAATGATAGTTAAATAATATTTAAATAAAATTATAACATACATATACATAATATACAGAAAAAATATAACGCATATTTTATTAGTCTTAAAAAGGAATTTCCAAATATATTCACAATTTCTTCCAGAATTCTTCGTAAGCCAAATCAAATGAAATGCTGTTGCCCGAGCATGCTGTGATTTTCCCATTGTTTTGAAAGTTGCATCATTAATAATGTTAGACTTTGTCAGCAATTAGTTCTAATAAATCATCTCATCAATATTTTTCTAAAAGCCCCTGCTTTCCCGTTTCTAAAAAAGCAAGAAGATGCAGAAGCTTTTAAAGTAATTTACGAGCAGGGAATGTGCAGCCACTTCCATGATAGATCTACCTTTCACTTTTCTCTTCAGTTAAGAACCTTCTCGGCTGTTCTATTTTTAGCGTTCGCTTCAGAGCTTTCTGCAATATTTAATTTTTCTCTTCGTTCTCACTGCTTTGTTAACTAAAGCTAATCTACATCAGAAATTTGTGACGCAAGACTTTTACGAAATAAGCAGTTGATTCTATATATCCAGATGGATGAGACATAAAGATAGCGTAATCATTTATATTTGTGAGATTAACGTCATTAGCATTGATTACTTTCCTGGACATCTTGATAATATTTGATGCTAAATCTCTCGAATTATGCATAAAGGTGAGTTGAGCAATTACTAAAGAAATATTGTTATGGATTCGTAATGTTGCTTCCTAACGCAGTAAGCATTCTGGTTGGGAGAATAGTTTTACAGACTAAATGAATGTCCACCTGGTAACTTTCAGCCATAACAACAAATATGACAGCCTACCATTTAATGACTTGGCGATAACTTTTACCACCATTTAGTGGCTTGATAAATTTACAACCATTTAGTGACTTGGCGATAACTTTTACCACCATTTAGTAACTTGATAATAAATTTTCAACCATTTAGTGACTTGAAGATGAATTTTGAGATATAGTAGATAAAATTGGAGATTCTAGAAAATACAAGAATTTTATCGATAGGTTTATTAGGACTTGAGTTCCGGTAATGTTTCTAGAAGTTTGTTTGCCCTGTTTTATGGGAACTACAAAAAGTCTTGAGGCAAAACTGAGAATCAATCAGCTTAACTCAAACAAAGAGTTGAGCAAGTTTTCTTTGGACATCTTATGCTATCTCGGGTTTTTATTACCAATTTACTGCTTGCATACTACTGTTTTGTGCACGGTTGTTTACGATTTCTACTGTAAATTTGTGAATTAAAGTACCCTTTACCATTAATGAACCTACTGGCCTTTTCTCCATACATACACCGAATGAATTGTTCAATATTTCAGTGGCAATATTACATCCATCAACTTTCTTATGCTCACAATGTTTAGAAACCCACTCAGTTAAGGCGTTCAGCCATTTTCATTATGCCAAACTAGTAGGGCAGAAAATAACAGGAGGAAAATGGCATTACTATCAAATGGGAAATCTCCCGAAAATGTTATAACTAGAAAGGGAGCAAATGATTTTATTTGTCTCATGAACTTGAATAAAAAATGTGAACAGATAACCATTTGTACTAACATATTTCAGAAGGAAGCAGTGGTTTATTTTTGGAATAGCTAAATATAAATTTTGTTGATATCAGATATTATTATTAAAATTTTTACTAAGAAAGGAATCATTAATGAGTTTTTAGGTAACTCTATACACATCGAAATATTAAAGACTGAAATATAAAAGGCAGGCATCTGACGGTATTTTAGTAGTAATTCTATATAGTGGTTAATCGTAATAAAAAAAAATTATGTGAAAAAACAACAGTTGTATATATATATTTAAGAAAAGTGCTAATAATAAGAGACAACATATTTTGTAATATTAGCAAATTCATTTGAGAAAATTCTGCTTCCTTTACACTGATTATTTTTGTCTCTGTATATAGTTTCCATTATTTCCACCATCTATATGACTATTCGTTTAATATTTTGAAAAAAAGTGAAAGGGTGAGTAATTTCTATAAACATATTATACGATGAAAATATTAGAAAGCGTAAAATTCGTAACTGACACTCAGCTAAGTAAAAACAACAACAAAAAAAACAAAACAACAAAAATACATAGCTCGATACAGAAAACATACATTCATTAAATACACATTAAAATAATTGCGAGATAATTAATATGCAGGAAATTCTACTAGTGGACGTATAATAAATGAAGTATCTAATGACAACGGCTTTACTCTAAAAACAACTCTCAACAAAGATAACAAAACACAGTAAAAATCTTCAAAAAGATACTAATTGCTGAACCAGAAATATGCTAGTAGACAGACAATATTTAGTTAATACCAGATCAACACAACAGCTTTCACAATAAAACAGATGAAAAGCTAGCTCTGCAAACAACATTCTAAATAGAAAATTCACTAGATTCACGTTCTCTCATGTTTACGAAGCCATAGAATTTTTGAATGTGAGGATTTTGAATCTTAATAGATATATTAATGTATTTTTCGAGATTTTCCACTTGTGCAAAGCAAGTCTCCAATTCTTTTACTAATTTAGTTACTTGTGCAACCACATTCAAAATTCATCCATTCAGCATGGATTAAAAGTATTTGTAAATCTCTCTTCCTTAATGTTAGTTTGCGCAGAGAAAATAAATTCATATTTGTGATAATGTAATAGTACTATGAGTATTATTGTATGACACACATTTTTACTGCGATTTGCATCATAAACCGTAATAGACTTGTTATTAAAAATAATTAGTTTGTATTTAACACATTAAAATGATACAACTAAAAATAAAATAATCAATGTGAATTACATTATTCAATTAATAGATTATTTGCTGTCATAGTGTACATTTTAAAAAGGAATTTTCTTGCAGTTCAATTAAATTAGGAAAGCTTTATTTCGACAATAAATATAAAATCAAGTCTAACGTTGCGTATTAAGTCTATATAAGTCATTTCTCTGTTTCAAAAAAGTAACATAACTTCTGAATTATTGGAATTCTAAGGAAACAAATCATACACCTTTTTGATTTGTTATTATATTAAAAATTATATTAAATTATATTAAATTTATATGTATATATATAATAAAAAATATATTAAAATATTATTAGATGAACTTTTTTATGAATTTTAAGCCTTTGCAAGAATGCATTGAATTAATAACACATTAATAGAAAAAGAATTTTACAAAAACAAATATTTACAAGACAAATATTTTTACTAGAAATTCAATAAATAACTACTTATTTTTTAATTCTAACGCCTTATAAAATCATTTAAAATTTATAATATGAATTATAGTGAGAAACAAACTGTTAAATAAAACTTAAAAGGCTTAAATTCAGACAGAATGAAATGTTTCTTAAAAAAAGCAATAGAAACATAATTTTAAATCAGAAACTGAAATCCCCATCTTAAAACAGTGAAGCAACTTTCTGAAAATAACAAAAATATTACCTCTTAGCTCAATTACGAGGAAGCAAGTTTTATTACCCGACTCAAAGAAGTAATAACATATAACGTATATGTGATGCCAAAGCGTTTTGCATGGACATATACGAGCCCAGTTGCTGACTTTTTCTTTTTTCTTTATGAATTTTAAGCCCAATTTTAAAAATGCATTGAATTACAAAAACATAAACAGTAAAAAAGTCTGACCTTTATAATTAATTAATAATTCATGTAATTAATAACAATTATACCCAATAACAATATATATATACAATTATACCTAATACCTGAAATTAATACCAATTCAGCAAATAATTATTTACAGATTTTCTGAAATCTAAAGCTTTGTAAATTCATTTAAAATTTATAACAGGAATTCTTTTGAAAAACACGCTGTTAAGAAAAACTTAAACGACACCATTCCTGAAAGAATGAAGTGTTCTAAAAAAAGAAAAGCAATAGAAACATACTTTTAAATCAGGAAGCAAAATTCTCGTCTTAAAACACTAAAGAAACTTCCAGAAAATAACAAAAATATTACCTCTTAGCTCGATTGCGAAGAAGCAAGTTTTATTACCTGACTCGGAGAAGTAATAAAATATAACGTACCTGCAATGCCAGAGAGTTTTGCATTAATATATACGATCCCAATTGCTCACTTTTTCTTTTTTTTTCCAGCGTCAATTTTTTTCTGTTTCTTATTTATCACCTCAGAAGAATCTCGGGAGAAAATTAAATAAGAAAAGCAACCCCAAAGAAAGTTGATTAAAGAGATTTACGGATTTCACAGTTGTTACGGGAGGGAACAATTTGTACACAGTCAATCTTTGTTATCCGGTTATTTCGTTCTTTAACACTCGTTTGATTAAGGTCGGTGCCAAGGAAATTATTCAAAAGATCTCGGAAGCAGATTTTCTTTCTCCATTCGAAGCAAATGATTTTATTTTTAAAGGAAGAAAAATGTCACTAGCAGGAATGCGTTTTTCTTACATTTAGTCAAATCAACATGATGTGAAAATTAAATTCTTTGAAAGGCAGTTCTTTTTAGTTGTTTTTAATACACATTTAATCAAGAGATAAATAAGCTTGGTAAATTTAAATTTAGTTTACAAAAATAGTAAACATAAGACTTATGTTTTCCGTGAACAATCGGGAAAAAAAACGAACGTCTTGAATAAATAAATAATTCCTTCTCATTTCTTTATTCTTTACTATTGTTATAAATAGTAATTAAAGATAGAATTATACAATTCTTGGTTGGATTTTCAGAAAGAACGATAAAAAAAATAATACTATTTCTCTCATTAGAGAATGTTTGATAAAATTTTACGAGAAAGAATTTGCTCAAGGTATTTTTAAGCAGAATTTTTTTAATCTATTTAAAGCGAAGATTATATTTTAAAGAAAGAAAATACTCTAGAAAGCACTTTTAATAGACCCTTAAGAGAGTGATTAAACTGTGTTAAAATCCTTGTTAAAATAGTCCTTAACGATTTTAAGGATGCACATTTAATGTGGGGTATAATTTAATGTGGGGTGCTATTGCGTACCGTTTTAAAGCGAAACGCGTGTGGTTTTGAGACCAAATTTGTAATTCTGACTATGCTGAGATAACAAGGAAGAAGCCTGAGCTAATATCTCTTTTTGATTTTTCTCTGAATATAAGAAAGTTTCACCTTCTGTAATAGATTTTTATTGCATTAATTCGGCATATTCGGTGAAAGCGTTTTTTGGCACTGGGATCTTTAAGTTATAAAGCCAAGACTTCACCATTTAACAAACAGATCTTTGCTTAGTATTGAGATAAATGAATAAATGTGTTTCAAAACAGAAATTTGAAGATCGAAGCTGTTTATTGAATTGCTAAAGCAGGAAATTACAATCTTATTTCATCAACTATTATATATATATATATATATATATATATATATATATATTGAAAATTTATTTGAAATAATTTTTTATTCTTTTATTATAGATAGGATAAAAGATTTATAGATAGGATAAATAATTTGTTAACTAATTAAAGAAAGGGAATTTCATACCATTAAAAGGAATTTAATGCCATGATATATAAAACAATAAATAAATTTCTTCTAATTTAAGTAAATTTTTGTCATTACTTCGCTTTAGATATATTAAAGGATTGATTTATTATTTTATGTTCTAATGTCCTTTCATAATTGTTTACAAAGTTAACTTTGCCTTTATTTTTATTTCTTTTTTTTTCGTAAAAATTTACATTATATATTGATCTCTTCGAATAAATTTTTCAAATTTATTTCGAACATGTTTCTTAATCCTTTATTTTGGCTAAGATAATGGACTCAGGAATTAGGAATTAAATATAAAATTTTGTAATTTTGTGCAAATTTAAATTTGATTATCTAATTAGTTTTAATCTTTTTAATCAACCAGAAAATATTTGGGGAAATGAATAATCGTCTATCGAATAAGTTTCTAATTTATTTAAAATGAATTTCTTAGTTCATATGTATAATTTATTTGATGAAATATATATTTCTCTGATGAAATTAAATGTATATTTCAAAATTTTTTTCTAATGATTTGATTTTTTAATTTTCAATCATTTCTTCAATTTTACTTTTAAGAAATATTATCACTTATACTAGGATAAATTTGACCTTCATTCTAACAAGATTTATTATTCTAAATCTTAATTTGCTCAGATATTTTTTGCTATTTTTTTTAATTTTTAGTTTAATACAGTTTAGATTTACGAATTTCTATATTTTACAAACATTTACGGTGTATTTCATTATTTTGAATGCATATTAAAATGTTCATTTATATACTTTAAGTGCCGAGATTAAACATATTCAGATTAATTCTCTTGTAGAAATACCAGGATGTATTTAATTTCACTCATTGAAATAAGAAAGCATGTATTATCTAAAGATACTCATACTTATGAAACATTGATATTAGTCATAATATGAAATATATAAATTATATATGAAATAAAAAATAATTCTTTTAAAAGTTTAAAATCAATAATTTTAAAATATCAAATAAAGTGTGAAACATATTAAAAACGGAGCAAAAAAAGTATCCTTATTTTTTTTACTTACATAATTCATGATTATAATCTACATTTGGTGATATTAAAATTCATATCTATTGTCTTGTTACACTTCGGTTTATATGCAAAATTGAGGACTTCACTAATTTTTTGAAATGAAACTAAAAAAATTTATATTTTCTATAAATACTCATGGTCATAATACATAGATATTGATACAGTTAAATCAAATAAATTTGTTGTCTCGGAAAACTTACAGCAAACGGTTCCAAAGTCTCAAATATAAAACTTATTAAAAACGAGGCAAGAAAGAATTTTTATTTGTAACTTATGAAAATAAATACTGAAAAGGCAAACACATAAGCATAGCATAGTTCCCAAACATAAAAGATAAAATATGGCAGTATAAGTAATTATTATTGGTATTAAACTGAAGAAAAAAGTTTTAAGCTAACCGAGGTTAACTGCTTTAATTACAGATTATTACTTTTTATGATTAAAATATCTTATGATAAAAAATGAGAAATCAATGGAAGATGCGAAAATAAGTTTCAAATACTTAGCGAAAAGTTTAATAGATACTCCAATGTTAATTATACTATGAACGTATCAACAATCTTAAATCATTTCTGTCTATACCTTATCTTGGTGAAAATAATGCATAGTTTGTAATATAATCCTTTTGGTTACAGTATATTACATACACACACACACGCACGCGCACACACGCGCACACACGCACACACACACACACACACACACACACACACACACACACGCACACGCACACACACAATATCAAATTTCAAAGATAAAATTATCAGCTCTAAAAAATTGATTAATTGGAATTTATTCTGTAACTAAGACATCCTTGCTTCTAATTATTAGAAGTCATGTTTATACTTTGAACTTTAATGTGTCTGCTATGTAAATGAAAACAAATGAATGAACTACATTTTCTTATTTTAACTAAGTGAAGATCCTTTATATGATAATTTTCATGCAATCTCTTTTCTTCCTGTTTAGTTCATTCCCTTATTCATATTTGCATATAAGTTGAAGATTTTTACAAAGTGTTTTATAACAAATCATCGACATTTCCAAAATGCATATATAATGTTTTTATTCATTTAGTACAATAGAAGAATTTAAAATACAAAATTTACAGTTTTCCATGAATGAAGTTTGGACGCTATATATAAAAAACATTCCTCAGACGGTAGGTAGACGTTATATTATTATCTTTATACATTTTACCAAAAAAATTCTGCCTGTGGGATGTCAAATGTCAGATTACATAAAGTAGGCAGATGATATGGATACGATCAATGTCTTTATTTTTCGACATAGTTCTCTTAAATGAATACCAGACAGATTTTTGTATTCTTTTTAGATCGCAATTTAGAACAAGAATGTATCTTTTTTCGTCTTTAAAAACACTTCTTAAATAACATTAAACTAAATAGCTTAATGAAAAATTGAGCTATTTTTTTTCTTCTATTATATAGAAGAGGAATAGCCTAAGCTCAAAATATAAAAAAAAGTGCAAATAAAGGCCTTTATTTACATGAAATATTTAATGAAAAATCTATCCAAATAATAAAATTATTCCAAGAACTCGCGAAATATTTTTGTTGCAGTTGCGAATTTCTGAAATGATTGCACAGTTGAAAATTTATTTGAAATAAAAAGAGGAGATATTTATAGTCAGAAATGCTATTTCAAAGCCTAAAAGGAAGAACCCTACTTTCCATGTCACAGTGAATTTCATATACAAAAATATATGTTTAGGGTTTATACCCTTGCCATATCATGGCAGAGTATCTAAAATAAAAGGTATCAGGAAATTATAGCAGGTGTAAAGAGTTCGAGGTGGCATTTTCTTCATTTCAAATATGTTGTTCTATATCATTTAATTATAGCATGTATATAACTGAGGAAAATACTAGTTTACTCTAAAACTTTCCAAGCCCTGTCACCTGACTTTTTCTGATCGTTTTTTTAGGGTCACTTGGAATATTTCCTTACAACATTGTGGGGAAGGCTGAGATATGATAGCATGTATATCTGCATTTCATATGGTTCTACAAGACAGTCATTCATTTGATCCATAAATATAAACATTTTTTTTTCAAAATACACTTTGTTTAAGCTGATTACAGAATATAACTGAAGTTAATAACAAATTTGATTGATTGCAAAATATACTTAAAAACATATTTTTGGCCGCCAAATAAAGAACAAATATCTAGTTGCATTGATATTTTTTTTAATAATGTGATGTTGATTAATGTTTATGATATATATTTTTAAGAAACTTAAAATTATATATAGCTGAATTTTAGTTTTTATTCTTGTAAGTAACTGATTTCAGACCTAATTAACTATCCTGAAATATTTATTATTTAAACTTCGATTCCTCTATTTAAAAAAACCACTGCTGAATAATTGAGATATTTTAAACCAGTAAAAGTAAATGAAAGTTTATAAATTTTGTTAATATTTCAAAGCTACCACACTAAAAATGTTTCTAATTTTAAAATTATATTCTATTGTCTCGAGATTATGCACATTGATTAATATTATATATATATATATATATATATATATATATATATATTCAGAAAAGTGTGCCATCGGCTATTTGAATTTCGATCTGAGACAATAGAATATAATACATCAATAGAAGACAATAGAATATAATTGCATCAACATATTTCATTCTGGCATGAATATATTAAAGCAAATATAGCTTGTAAGATTAGTTGGTGACCAAAATTGAAAGTAACAAAATATTTAATCTGATTCTGGAAAACTATTATAGCTGCAATCTAAAACTACTTATTGCATTCTAAACATATATTATACTAAACTAATACTATTAGTAGACATACATGGTTAACTGCTTATTTATACTTGCATATTAATAATTTTAGTATACTTGCATAGTTAATTACATATACTTACATACCAATACTTTTAGTATACTTGTATAGTTAATTACTTATGCTTTCATACTAATATTTTTAGTATACTTACGTAGTAATTACTTAGTTACGTACTAATAGTATGCTAAAATTGTACTATTTCCATCAGGGTCTAGAAATATACAGTCTTGTCAATTGTCTTTAAATTAAATAAATCGTTTAAAAAAATGAGACATTAGCCGAATGCAAATCATATGATTTGTATATTAACATTTGAAATTGGAAAATAATTCCAGATTTTAAAATTAAATTCAAAATTATTTTCAGTTCCAAATATTTTATATTTCCGCACGAAAACATAACATTGGCGTGTGAATGGTCAGCTGTCATTTATCACTCTCATATCCAAGTTGCCACCTAAGCACCTTGTTTGAAATCCCATGCAGACACTTTCTCTCACTCGATTGCATGTTCGACACGAAGAAAACTAAAAGAAAAACAACGCTCCACACGCCGTTGAGTCTGTCGAGAAAAGTCACCTGATTATTCAGGCAGCATCTTCTCTACCCGGAAAACGAATCCATATTTCATGTCACCATGACAGCTGGGAAAAGGGAGCGAGCCTTGAATATTGCAGTAAAAGCGACATTACCGCAGGGTGACTTCTTCGATTATCCGGAATATTTCGTCTGGGAAAGAGCCTCATTGTTTTCCGAGAGGTCACGTTGGATAGGGGTATAAAGTCGTAGCTGATCTCTTTCGGCTTTATTGATGCTGTTTCTCTCAACCATTTGATGACCAGGATTGTATTGAATAAAACTTGAATCACGAAGATTGGGTTTAGGAAAGTGAGGTATATCCAATTTCTCCTTTTTGCCTCAAGTAAGATTCAGAATACATTGAAAAATTCGTTATTATTTTTTAAATATAATGCGTTTTATTATATAGAAGAATTTTGAATATTTGCTAATAATTTAATAAATAATATAAATGCGAAATT
The DNA here is from genome assembly GCF_947563725.1 of Argiope bruennichi. Classification (NCBI taxonomy): domain Eukaryota; kingdom Metazoa; phylum Arthropoda; class Arachnida; order Araneae; family Araneidae; genus Argiope; species Argiope bruennichi. The sequence continues at coordinate 42,142,620 of NC_079154.1, read as the reverse complement.
TATTAAACAATTTTCAATATTAATTAAAAAAATAATAAATAATATAAATGTTATTTATTAAATATTTTCCAGTATTTTCTAAGAATAAAAAATAAAATGTGTTATTTATTAAAGAATTGCCAATATTAGTTAGTAATTTAATAAATAACATAAATATGTTATTAAATAATTTCCAATACGAGCTAAGAATTTAATTAACAATATAAATATGTTATTTATTAAAGAATTTTCAATATTAACTAAGAAATTAATAAATAATATAAATATGCTATTTATTAAAGAATTTCAAATATTAGCTTCAAAGGAATTTCGATTATCTTTTTCATTTATTTTATTAAGAGCTAAGTTATGAATTTGACATAAAAGAAAAATCCTAAATTAAATAATATTTATTCTTATTTTATAATATATTACATAAATAAAATACATTACGAAACTTAGAATTCAATTATTTTATTAATTGCTCGATTACGATTTGACTTAAGAAAAATCTAAATAAAATAATATTTATTCTTAATTTATAATTTATTATAGAAATAAAATACATTACTATAACTTAGAATTCAGTTATTTTCAATTTTTTATCAATTGCTCGATTACGAATTAACTTAAGAAAAATCTAAGTAAAATAATATGTATTCTTAATGTATAATATATTCCAGAAATAAAATATATTACTGAAACTTAGTATTCACTATTTCAAATTATTTTATTAATCACTCTATCACGATTTGGCATAAGAAAAATCTTAAATAAAATCATATATATTTTTAATTTGTAATAGAAATAAAATACATTACTGAAACTTAGAATCCACTTATTTCCGTTTGCATGCCATAATGCTCTACATATTGGCTGTGAAGATGTTCTCTAATGAAAAAAATAAATTTGTCCGAAAACATTGCAAATTGCAAAAATTCATTTTACACATATGCAAAAATGCGTTTCTATTAAAACTTAGAATGGTATCTCTAATTTTATGTCAATACAAGTTTTTAAAGAAGATATCTTGTTTTTTACAATTTATCTTCAAAACTAACCAAATTTATTTTAAAATCTTCTAATATATTTGGACATATTTGAAAACCACGTAAATGGATAGTATTTTTGTTTAGAAATAGAGTGTTCAGTTAAAACTGAAAATAAAACATGTATGATTTCATTTTTCAAAGAATCATCTACTTAACTTTAAGCTTAATACGTTTTGTTGTGCTCACCAAAAAATCAATATATAAAGTAATTCAGAATGAAACAAATTTATAAAGATCTTTCTGTAAAAATAAAATATTGCTTTAAATAGTTCGACTCACAAACACAGTAAGATTACTTATAATAAAAATTTATTCAATACTTTATTTATTGCTAAAATGAATACTATAGAAATATTCCAATAATAATTTTTTAAAACTTTTTTGATAGCTTTTCCATTATATTCAATTTATGATTTCATAGAGACATCAAAACAAATATGTGAGTGGTCAGCTGTCACCTTACACTTCCATTTCAAAGTCGCCTCCTAACACTATTGTTCGAAACCCCATGGAGTACCATTCTTTCACCCGTATCAACTTTGCCAGAGAAAGAGGAAGTTAAAAGAAAAACAAACCCATACTTTGCTGGGTCCGTCGGGAAAAGTCACCTGATTATTCAGGCAGCATCTTCTCTACCCGGAAAACGGATCCATATTTCATGTCACCATGACAGCTGGGAAAAGGAAGCGAGGCTTGAACATTGCATTAAAAGCGACATTACCGCAGGGTGATTCCTTCGATTATCCAAAGTATTTCTTCACCCAAAATGCTTTATTGTTTCCCGGTAGGTCATGCTGGATTGGTGATATAAGACCAAAGATATATTTTGACCTTCTTGTTTTTGTCTCTTACCTTTAGAAGTAGGAGCTGAAATAATTGAACTGGAAATACTGGGCTTGGGAAAGCGAGAAATATCTTCGTGGTTCTGATACTATATATGATAGTATAAAGAATATTAATTACTCATTTGTTCATTCACAAGTATTAATCTACTAATATTTAATTAAATATATCATTATAATACACAAAAATTTCTATCTGCCACTACAAGATAATAGAAATTATCTTTATAAAAGTCATTGGATTTCTCGATTTTTAAATTAAGTCAATATTTGATAGTAGCATATGTATTTATTCAGTAAAGCACTTTATAGACAAATGTATTCTAATTTAAATATTAGGAGAAAAGGCATCATTAACTAAAAATATTCAAAGTCATAAATAGGTCTAATCTCTAGGTCTATCAGATGAAAATAAAATAAATTAACGTATTTATAAAAATAGAATCACCTAAGAATGATATATCATCCAGATTCATGACGAGATGATAAATAATTAGAAAAAGTGGATTAAAATATTAGAATTTAAACAATATTATTCGACTTCCTCAGAAAGTATGTAGGAAATGAAACACTCGCATAAAGAATGCAGATTTTTTTTTCTTTTCTTTTCTTTTTTTTTTTTTTTTTTTTTTTTTTTTTTTTGAAATCGCAATTAAGATTGCTATAATTTTCTGACTTACTATTAATCGAAACTTATAATTCTATTTTCGACCGTGATTGCTGTAAGGTTTTAGAATTAGCTAAGTCAAAGGATCTCAAAGCGATGAATGTAAAACAGATTTTCTTTTCTCCAATTTCCTAGCTAGAAACAGTGTATTCTGAAATCTTTTATCCATTTGATAACTGAAGAAATATCTGCTACTTGGTTAATAGTAGAAAGATTTTTGTCTTGCTTTAGAACTCCAGTTAACATCAAACAATATAAGTTGGATTTCATGATAAAACATAATTGCAATAAATTCGAATAAAAATGTTAAAAATTGAAAATTTGTAACAAATTTAAGCTGGCGAATGTTAGAAATGTAACTTGTAGGATTTTCTGCCAAATGCACCTTGTAATTATCTATTTGAATAGTGTCATTTGACTTGGATTTTTTCTCTTTTCCAAGCTTATGCATCAGCTTAGAATAAATTTTTTTAAAGAAAATTAGAATGAAGTGATCCATGATGAAAAAAAATAGAACAATAATATATATTTGTGAAAACATCGAAAAAAAGAGGTGCACATTACACTAGTATATAATTTGTTGGTGCATCAAGTATTTAATGTTTGATACTGTTACGAACCTGTGATACTGCTTCCCAGCAAATTTGGTTCCATGGGAGGTCCCAGAGCTTGGCGACAAACTTGGCGACGAATTTGGCAACTTTGGCGCCAAAATAGATTATACCCGAAACATTCAGAATTTTCCCGATCCGTACAGTAGGAACCGAGTTACGCTTCGAATGTTCCTGATTGGTTGAGAGACTTCTAGCCCCGCCTCCTGAGACCTATAAAAGGAAGCAGCCGCAGCTGTCCTGTGTGTCTTCGTGTAAATAAACGTCGTTGTTTTATTTTCTACTGCCGCCTGGTGATTGAGCGTTCTTCACACCATATAACTCCCACTATCCAAACGAACCCCGGGAAATTTCGTAACAATACTTTTAATTTTGATACTTTTAACATACTTTAATTTTGATCTTTTATGATATTTTCTATTCTTCAACATATCTTGTTATCTTCAAGGCACCATTCTGCTTGAATATATATTATCTGGAAATATACAGGGAATTGTATCTTCGAAAAAACATCCTATGAATTGTTTTAGCAGATTTCAGAATTTAAACTTGAATATGATCCAATATTCAAGTTTAATTGGGGCACATTCCTTTGCATTTGTTGGAATTTACTGCTTGTACTGAGAATTTGGCTTGAACAATTCATCGCCATTTTTAAGTCTTGGAAGCATAACAATCTATGAGACTCCATAATACAATATTGTCGCAAAACATTAAAAAAAAATATATATTTTTAGCAATGAGCTGTCAATAGTGAATATTGAACACATAATTGTTGCCGAAGAAATTGCCAATATAACATCGATGTAGCATTGTGTCCTCATCACTCATTGAACCAATTATATTAGTAAGATAATAAAAAAGTAAATTGAAAAAAATATTTCACTTATATATTCAATTATAAAAATTTGATATAAAAAGTTCTTAATAACAATATATTCCCTTTTAATGATGATATTAACTTAATACAAATGTCGCTAAACACTACTGCTGCATCATAAGTAAAGATGGAGCTACTCTATGTTGGCTTAGTAATGTAATCAAGCTTAGTACTTTATTCAACAGAACAAATGATATTTTTTTAATCTCAAGATGGTAATGAGAGTGTAACAAACCTAAAATCATGAAACTCCATCACCTAAAGTCACGCATAAGATTGTAGCAACTTAATGCCACACTGTGAGGGCATGATACACGCACCAGCGTTTTCCTAGAAAGGTAAATTCTAGAGCGAGTCTTTCCCATCTGATGGAGAATTCATTCCATCGGATTAACATCATTCAAAATAAGGGTGAAAAGGTTAAGCACTAATTAATTTAAAAGGAACAAAATGGATATACGGCCATTGCTTATGTGTATTTAATGTTGATAAAAATCGAATTCCGTGTCGTCCCAGGTTGTATGCCTAATTAAAATAATTAAAAGATAAAAGGGAAGCAAAAAATTATCACGAAAAAACCAAGGACCAAAGATTTGTGCAAAATATAACTGTGGACATAATAATTATAAAATATGATGCATATCTTTTTGTTATAATAATTATATATAATTATTATAACAAATAATTTCAATAATAGCACATAATTTTATATAATTTGTTATAAATAATTAATATTTTTGTACTATTTTCCTTAAATGAAAATTAAAAATTTTACTTATTTTTCAATCATTCCCTTCCACGGGTGAAAAGTATCAAAGAATACTTTTAAATAGAATTGGATTTGAAGGTATGAAACTTAAACAGTTACTTCTGAGATAATTTACTGTACTAGATCTGTATCCGTATAATAATTGAATATTGGTCCAATTACTTAAATGTAAATGGAAATAAACGTTGTATAAAATATATAACAAACAACCTAGATAAAAATCTTTCGAGTAGTTTTTTTTTTTTCAAACAGCTGTGAAAGTTACGATTCTATTTACATTTTATATTTCAATATAGTTTATTTCATACAGTTTTCTAATGACCAGATGTTACTTAACGTTTCACTTTTCCATATTAGTATGAACGTTATATACTCAGTCACATCACGTTCATTTCTTTTGCATGATTAACATTTGGCAAGAGAGGAAAGAAAAGGAAATAAATCGTATTCTGTAGTCTCTATGATGAAAATGCATCTGATTATTTAATAGCGTGTATGAAATAAGAAGAAAAATTAAAGACAAGAAAAATAAATCCATATTTTAAGGCACAATGAAAACTGAGCAGGCCTTGAACATCATATTGAAAAAATACATTCCCACGGCATTAAGACTTCTGTTGTCTGAAATATTTCGTTTCTTAAATAGCATCTGTGTCTTAAAGATATATCTTTAGATAGAGTGGATCTTTTCAATACCAGTTTGCATTGATACTATTTGTCTCTGCCATCAGGTGGGCGGAATTTTGTTGAAAAATAATAAGGAAGAAGAAATAAAATTCATTGGAAGACTAAATGAAGAGATTTTATAACCATTTGCAGCAAGCTTGAAATAATATCAAATCAAAATAATCCACATTTTCTGAATCTTAAAATGTTGTTATTTTTATTTATTTTTTGTGATACATTTTTAACATTTTAAAGACTTTTTAAGTAAATATTACAGCTATTGGCTTACTCATGATAAAATAAAATATATAGCTGCGTCTTTAAAGGCCTTTATTTTATTAAGAGAAAAAATCAGATGCCTTACCCATATCCTTCTTACAAACACATTTCTTAAAATTTTATTCTATGTGTTTAAAGTTTATTTTTATTTATAATTTTTAGAACTATTTAAAGATAATTTCTGTACAATATTGTGATTTCAGATGTAATTTTCATATTAGATACAATACAGTTGCATACATTGTTTATTAAAAATATTTTTTAAAATTGTTTTAATTTTAAGGAGGATTTTTACAGTAGTTATATTTACTGAAAAATTCATGCAAATTAATTATACTTCTATGGATAACAATTGGTAATTTTATAATATAAATATCATAAAAATATCATCATTTAAAAATATATTGAAAATATTTGCAATAAAATTTTAAACATGAATACATTTTTAAAATTCTTAAATTATTGCAGGTAATTTATATTCTTACTTGGAGATACTTTAAAAGTATGAGTGATGAAAAATACTACTCAAAACCTTCCATTGGAAGTTACTATTTAACATTTTACGAAATTCCTCAAATCATATTTCCTTTTTAACTTATGATTTGATGGCTTTGGCGAGTAAATTCTCCCTATTATTCAGGTGCCATTTTCTATGCTAGGAGAACGAATCCATATTTCATGTTTACATGACAGCTGGGAAAAGGAATCCTTGAATATTGCAGTAAAGCGATATTATCAAATGATGTTGTCCTCGATTGTCTGGAATATTTTCGTCATCAGTGGGAGCTCGTTGTATTCTGACAGTTCCGTTTCTTGATGATGCTTCCTTAACATATTCGTGATCAAATTTACATTGATGAAAATGGAATGAAATATATTTGATTATTTATTTATGAATGATTCATGAAATCGTTATTTTTCTTGAAGTAAAATTTCTGAGATTATTTACCAAAATACTGCATGCAAATAAATACCTCAGTATGGAAAGCACTTATTTATATTATGAATTTTAATATAAATAGATTTTTGAAGTGCTAGTATAAAAAAAATATTTGAATACACATGAAAATTATTTCAAATACTAGAAAGATATATAAATAAAATTAAATAACAATTTCAAAAAATAATTATTTGCAATTTTTACAAACATTTTCTTTTTTTTTCTTCTTTTTTTCATGAAATTTAGGCAATTTGATGTTTCCTTATGTTAATCCATTTTATCAGCTTTCAGTTCTGAAAACTGTAAAATAAAGAATATATATATATATATATATATAAATCAAAATAATAATAATTTTACTTCTTTTTCTGAGGTATTATATATCTTTCCACAAATGATTCTATCAGTGAAGTCACTAATATTTTAAGCATCTATCATTACATTTTCTTTATATTTTCATTTTATACTTAAGCAGAAATATCAATACTTTTTTTTATATTAAAATACACTTATTTTTATATTTTCATTTTATACCTAAGCAGAAATGTAAATACCTTTTTTTTATATTAAATGCACTTTTTTTATAATTTATTCGAAAATGTGCTACTACAGTTAAAGTACATTTCAGAATATTCTGGATCTGATAATGCTCAATTTTGTCATATTACTTTTACCTACATCGAAACTACCACACACGAATTATTTATTACATATATACAATAAATAACAGTTTACTCAAGAATTTTTTTTCAAAATGTTTTTAAATGTTTATATCGTCTTTTCATGACATCTACGCAATCAATTGTTTCCTTTTATTAATCCATTTTCTAAGCTTTCAATTTAAAAGAAAAAAAAAACAGTAAAATAAAAAATATATACCAAAAAGCAAAAATCATATATTTTGTACAAACAAATATTATCTTTTTCCGAGGAAAATTACATGTTTCCACAAATGATTCCATTGGTGAAGTAAAAAATATTTTAAGCATCTATCATGATATCTGCCGTTGTTTCTTCGTTTTATACCTCAGTAGAAAAATAAATAACTTTTATACTTATATATACTTTATTCGAAAATGCGTTACTATGGTAAAAGTACATTTTCGAATAAAGTCTCTGTTTATGCTCAAATTCTGGATCTGCCTATGCTCAATTTTTCTCACATTACTTTTGCCGACTTTCAAAATCCCACACACGAATTTTCAATAGACAGAGAAAATTGTTTGGTATTTTTTTTGCGGGGGGTGGGGGGTTAAAAATAAACATAGGATCTACAAAATTCGCTGAGTATACTTCTTTGAAATTGATTTTTATCAAATTTTGTCCCGTCTCTTTTATTATTTTAATTCAAGAACTAATTACTTTAGAAGTCCATAACAATCTCTTTTACGTTACAGAACAATTCCATTTTCCTAATCATATGCAAACTAACCAGATTAACAACAACATCTAATTATTTATGTCTGTATTACATGCAAGATCATGCTAAACAGTTGTAGAAACGAAAATAAAAAATCTAATTAACTAGTGATTTGGAATGATTATAGTTTAATTTACTTCATTTTTTTTATCCTTTTAGATAATCCCTTTAAAGTAATGATACAAATGGATATGTATATATATGTATGGTACCGTCTCTTTTCAATAATGCTGCACAGTGGAAAGCTTTTTTTGTGAGTTAAATACAAAAAAAAATCTTTCAAAGACAGAAAAAGGACAAACAATGAAAGTTAAACAATAAGACAAATAACTACAATGAACGTCGTTACGGTTAGGAAGTAAAATAATAAAACTTTTGTCGTTTCAACTCACTATAAAGAAACGGACAACAAATGAAGCCGAGGTTACTTTGTTGTCAGAAAAATCTTTCGGCACTCAAACTTCTTTAAAACTCGTGGACAGAAGAAAAACATAAGGTTCCCCTTTGAAGTTTGCTGCTTCATTGTTTTCTACACAGTTCTCTTTGTTTTATATTTCTTTCTTTTCACAGATTCATTAAACGAGTAATTTATAGGAGGACAAAGCAATTTTAACTGACGGTTTCATTATTTTCTTAAATTTGATGGAAATGGAGACTGATGAATTTTCTTTCAGAAGAATGAAATGAAACTGTCTCTTAAAAAAACAAATAAATAAAAACAATGCAACGACAGCAACAAAAAATGTTAAGTAAATGGAATTTTTGCTTTTTCATTACGATGAATGTGAAGAGAAAGTAATGTAATCATTAAATCCCCAATCACCCCACCCCATCCCACCAACCCCAGATTTTGATGAATATTTACATTTTTGACTTTCATGAGTTCGAAAACACTTTTCGGAATTATGTCTGTCTGTGAAACCGATAACACTACAACACATTAAGATCTTCGTATATAATCTGAACGCTATTTCATTGATTTATATCAATATTCGGGCGAAATATCGAAAGAAAGTCTGTCTTCCCATACAAAAAAAATGCAAAAGCTTTAAAATTCGTAAAGCTGGATTGATAAGATTTCTACACAGGCTTAACATCAAATTTATAGTTGTGTATGAAAATTTGAACTAAATCTATTTAAAATGTTAACTTTTGTTTATATATCCATATTCGAGTATATGTGGCAATGACAATTAAGCGACCCAATAGCTCTTAAATATTGAATTTGGTTGATAAAATTTGATGACGGAAATTGTTAATCTGAGAAAAATTTTAGGTACAAACGCTGGAAGAGAAAGCATCAAAAATACATACCAAAGTGTGCAATAAAAATACACACCAGATTTTATGTTTAAATTAAGGAGCTCAAATGTATCATTCAAATAAAGGAATATTTTATGGATTTTGCGGATTTAGCACATTTTTAGTGACTTTCCCTAAAGATAAACAACAACTACTTCTCTTCTGCATCATTATATCGTATTATTTAAAGGAAAGGGCAGTCTCAAAAACAAAAGTCATATAAAATATAAATATATTGCAATATTTAGATATTATGAACTTCAAAGATTTGGAACACAGATCTTGAAATATGATGCCATTGAAATTTGGAGGTAAAAGATGGTAAGGCCAGAGATTTTCAAAGTAGAGCATTAATGTCCTATAAAATATTCCAGCATAAATCAATTAATCTTGAAAATAACCATACCATTCTGTCACTATATTTCCCAAAGGATTTAATACAACTAAATTAATCAAAATATTTTGTAAATTTTATTTGGAATAAAATGTTGCTCTCAGTAAGTAATCAAACAATTTGGTCAAAAACTCCAGGGCTAAATAAAGAATTTAACGTCATGTTTGCTATGAAAAGTTTGGGGAAGCGGTACTTGGGGAGGAATATTATTTAAGATTTATTAAATTTGACATATTTAAAACAATGCATTGAAACATAGAAAAATATAATAAAAGGCAGAAAAAGAATGCTATAGATATTATGAATTTCCCAGACATGAAATACAAATCTTAATATGCAATATTACTTATGGTAAATTAGAATAAAATATATGTTCACAGAATGGAAAACGAACTCATATCTAAACTTAATGTCCTCTAAATTCAACTTTGGACTCGAAAGTATGCCCTTTATTTATACCAATTTCGGATTTTGTCTTTTAGTTTTAAAAGACATATCAGTATTGCAATAAAACTGCTTCGAATATTTTAAAATTCATTAAGGATAAAAAAAAAGTTCGAGATTTTTTTTAGACATCTATGTATTTGTGCCACGATAAATAATAGACACAAACCCTTGCCTCTTTTGTTGCTTCAACACTTTCTTCCAGAATACTACTTCTACAGAAGACAGAACTGAATCTATGTGAAAGTTTCACCTTTAATTAAATCTTTGTAACGCTGCCAGAACGAGACAGATGAACGGTGTGCATTAATTAGCGGCCCCTGCTAGCCATGAGCTAAATCCTAAGGAATTTTACTGTGACCAATGTTGCATCGTTCCGGATGCATGGGATATGCAGATGAGTTCCATTCAGTAAAGCACCCGCTTTTATAGGGTTTGCCGGGCCACCGCTTCCGTGCGATCGACCGTGTGATAATGGAACCTGGAGACAAGCCAGAAGATTTAGATGACGGCGTAGGCTTCTTGAGATATATTTATGAAGGTCACGTAAATGGATACCAGTGTATCTTCCTTAAGAATTGCCTATATTGCTGCTACAATGGCGTATGAGGAATAGAGCAGTCTTTGCGGAGAACAATATTGTAGAGTAAGTGCTGGGAGGGTATTGGAGAAAGCTTTTGGAAAACAAGCAGACGATGTTTGAATATTTTTATGCTTCTAATTAAAGTGTATTATTTATTAAAATTGTGTACTATGATATGATCAAGTTTACAAAGAAATGATTAGTAACATGGCTTCTAAATTTATTATTAGAAAACTATTTACTGTGTAATATTTAATATGAAAAAGTCTTTGCTTACCAGTAAGAGTTGTTCTCAAAAGAATAGAACACAAAATGTAAATATTATTTTAAACTAAATAATTATATTTACTGTTTACAAAGTATCTTCATTCGTACATTCGATAACAGGATTTATTCTCATAAAAATTTAATGTACCATATGATTTTCTGATAGGGGAATAGCTATTCTTTAATGAATATATAAATATATATTCATTAATGAATAGATGCAATAGGACTAAAACAAAATGCATGACTAATAGGATTAGAATATAAAGATAGAAAAGGGGTACTATTTTTCTGTTTATATTTTAATTTTAATACATCGATGAAGTTGTTTGAAATCTTTTTTTAAGGCATTCTGACAAAGAAAATTCATTAACATTTATTATAAGTATTTTTTAAAAACAATATTGAATATATAAAAGCAGTTTAAAAAAATTATGATTAGTATATTTATTATAAGTTTTTTTTTGAAAACTATATTGAATATATAAAAGTAGTTTTAAAAAAATTATGATTAAGTGATTCGCCGTAACCCCCGGGGAGTGGCACCTCGAAAAGAGGATGAGATGCTCCTGTATGGTGGTTGCATCTCTCCACCCTAGAGGATACACAAAAAGGTGGGATATCTGGCCTTCCCATCGACGATGGGACGTACTTCCTTTGATGGCCCTTAGGACTACACCACAGTTCACGCCAGTGCTGCTGTGGCGGCGGTCCAGTCATGCAGTATTCTGTTCCTTGTGCCTTCGGGCGGGTAAGAGAGTCAGTGATATAATTCTGTATCCCTTTTGCAGTTCTTTCTGCGCGAAAATTTCGGTGTTTAATCTGTTTTTCACCGTATTAAAACAAATAAAATAAAAACGCAAACAAGTAAAAACGTTTTAAATGTCTAAAAGTTTTAAAATGTAAAAGAAAACGCTTGAAACGCGTTACGGCCGCCCTGCAGAAGTTTCGAACATACTAGACGTGTTACGGGGACGAAGAGGCTAAAATCTTGTTTCAGAAAGTTCAAGATGCAATTTCTACTGGGAGTTCTAAGCCGAAAAAAAATACATCTTATGCTCGTTTTTAAATATCATATATGAGAGTCCTTATATCTTTATGGTTTAATTTGGATACAAAGTTATTTCATAAGACGATAACAAAATCCTCAATCTAATAAAGGAGAAATTTCAATACCTATGAATGACTTGTATTTTGTTGATGCAACTATACACTAACAATCAACAGAAATAATTCATAAGCCTTTCATTAAGCATTATAAGAAGCCATAAAAGAATAATACGCTTTTCTTTGAGTGATTTTATCTTCTTCATGGTATATGTCAAATGTTCATAGCCAATTAAATTTTGGAGTTCAACGAATAAATCGGAGGAAATAAACAATAAGAAGTTGCAAGATAGTTTTAAAAAAATTTAACTTAGATGACATCTTCAATTAAAATTGTCATAAGACAGCAATGAAACTTAAATTCATTACATGAATGTTCTTTACACCTATAACTTTTTCAAAAGATGACAGATTATTAAAACTCAGTTTATCTTCTTATCTTAGAAAATTGTATGCCTCATTTCCTTAACCGACGAAAACATCACAAATTATTTCCAATGTAAAACCTGTAGGATCAGAAAGAGTAATTGCCAATGGTGACTTTTGTGACTTATGTTCACACCAGTGAGGTGAGTTCACCAGTTTTAGCGAACTGGATAACATCTGCCTTGTTTGAAACCCGCTAGAAGAAAATGCGAAACTATTTTCCGCTTTTTTTATTATTATTTTCTTAAATTTATTTATTCTAGTTGCAAGTCTTCTCAGAAAAATTTGCTGTCAATATTCGCTGTCAAGGTCAGTTACATGCAAAGTAATTTTCTTAGTTATATAATCATTGGCTTTATAGGATATAAAAGTTACGAATAAAATACATTTTTCCTGAGAAACAAATCAGTGTTCTCGATTACCCAAAGGGATAGATGGGAACTTTTATTTTTATTACCTATAATTCAATGCGGGGTCTTTAGAAATATACATTTACTGCAATAAAAATCTTTATCTTTTTATTTGTAATTTATTTTAAGGCCGGAAGTAGTATAAATTAAGTATAGGGTTCTATCTCGCATAAAATGCTTGTTATTTTATGTCAAATACGTTTTTTTAGCATAAAATATTACTGACTGCTTTAAAAAAATTATCATATGAATCACTACATATAAATCACTTCTCATGCTTGAAAGTCGATTATTAATAATGTTCTGAAGAAGACAACATGTTTGACATGAAGTGTGGAGAAACAGAGGGGAATTGATTTTGAGGAAGAAGTAAACGTGATGCTGATGGAGAAATATGAAGATGAATTACTTGACAATTCCCAATAAAAGAAAGATACTATCTCAAATCATTCATGGATGATCTTTCAAGAAATATGTATTTTTTGATCAATTATGTTGAAGGTGTTAAAAAAAGCTCTAATGTAGATCAAAAAGTTTCGATTTAAAAAAATAAGTTGTTATATCAATTAGCACTAGATGACAAAAATTTTCTATTCTCTGGCGGTTGCAAAAATCACTTTTTTTCAGAATTTTTGCACTTCCTCATCACTTTCTTCGAAACTCTCAACATTGTATTTCTTAAAAATACTTTTCCCCTGCAATTTCTGAGGCAGATTTTGTTAATTAGTTGGTTGGATAGCAGTTCCAGCCAAAAGAAATAAGCGAAATTCTTTAATAATAAATATTAATTATGCCAAAATAAAGTTTCTTATAATTATGATTCAACATTAATTTTTAAAAAAAATGTTGGTTCTTCTTCTGATGAACAGATGATATTTTGAAGATGTTAGAATCTACAATTTGTAACAGTTAATTACTGATGTATCGTAAGGTACTTATAGACGGTATATGTGAACGAGCGCTTCTATAAGAATGTATTGCATTTAGAATAAAATAAATGTAATAAATCTTCATTAATAAAATAATTTTGCAAAAGAATTTATTATGAACCTAACAATCTCCTTAAAAGCTTAATATATATATATATATATATATATATATATATATATATATATATATATATATATATATATATATATATATATATATTGCATTTATGTGAAATCGGAGGAATTGATTTTCAGTTGTAAGCTATCTCTCTCTTATCAGTTTTTCAAAGTTTTTATAAGTATGGTTGGTGTGTGGTGTCCTAAAATAACAGCTAAAAACATTCCACTGTAATTTTGGTTCATACTTTATGACATATAGTATTTTCTTAACAATTCTAGTACTGTATTATTAATTGGTAATAACACAATAATTTAATTAGTTAAGAAGCATTCGTTTTATTAATTGGTTAAGAAGTACTTTCCGAAATGGCCCAGATATTGCTTAAATTATTGGCAAATTATCATTTTCTACTTGGGCTAATTGTTGGATTGCCCAAATGTTCTATCAAAACTCTTAGTGTAAGTTAGAATGAAGTTGTAAAATCATTCACTGTAAGTATCTTGCAATATCTTTCCGAGGATGTATATAAAAATTCCAATGTGCATTGTAATAACAACAGTGTCATAATACCCAAACAAATATAAATTTAGATGTTCAGATTGAAAAATAATCAGTACAGTTATTTTGATATTCTATTCTGATTCAGAAAAAAAGCAACACATGTCTAAGACGTATATTACCTCATTTTGAAGAATATTACGTAAAGCAATCTATGCTCAAAAATATGAATTCGGAGAATTTACATTATTTTTATATTGAATACATATTGACTGTTCTTGAAATAAAATATTATATTATATATATATGAATTGGAAGAATTTACATTATCTTTATATTGAAAATATACTGACTGTTCTTGAAATCAAATATATATATATATATATTATATATATATATATATATTATATATATATATTATATATATATATGAATGGGAAGAATTTTCCGACGTAGTGATGCTGTTTAATAATCTGGAGCATTCTCAATGTGAAAAGAAGAATTTTATGAAATAAATTTCTGTTTTCCAACATGTATTACATAGAAGTAAGAAATTATTTTAAAAATATTTCTCCTAAATACATATTTAAAACTACTTATCATTTAACGGATATAATGGAAAGCAAATATATTTCTCGTAAAAGTTTAATTGTTGATTTACTTTTTTTCTTTGAAATTAAAAAATTACCTTTGGCAAAACTCATATTGGCTAAATTAATCATGTATGTATGTATGCCAAACTGCTGGGCTTCTAAATTAAAAATTGTAAATAATGTCGCCATATTAGATTTCGTTTCGCCGTTTCTTTAACAAGCTTATTTGCATGTAAGAAGAACTTTCGAACTGCTGCTTGGACTAATAATGGAAATGAAGGAAGGAATAAGGCAAAATATATATATATAAAAGGAAAGTAAATATTTCGGTTTGCCTTATATCGAAAAAATACTATTTAGAAGGAATTGCACCACCCCCTTGAGTATAGTTTGTCAGGATTCCATACCGAAAAACGTTTTAATTAATTAACTAAAAAAACAACAACGAGGGGAATTATTTTCAGGAAAAAGAAAAAAAATGAAAGGAGAGATTATAATCCGTATTCCTATCATTTATAAAATACATAATTTCTATATATGTGTGTCAGCACTATATAGGTCAGACTGTTTGGCGCTCCTCCAATATAGATGGAAACACAGTAGCATAAAATTGGTATATTGCGCAACTTTGTTTATTATTGCTTATACTAAATATTGTTTCTTTCCAAGATGCTAAATATTATTTTTTGCATATAAATAACATCTTTCCCGACACTACCATTTTGTTTTTTCCATGGTGACAGAAAATAAATTTTATATTATTTTCAAATTCCAAAAAAAAAACTCTTTTTTAATACATCAGTTTAATTTATCCACATATTTTTCCATAAAAAATCTTGAGTATTTTTTTAAATACTTCTTTATATGGTTTACAAAGATATATTTTATTGTTTTCACGCAATTAAAATTTCCTTCACTGTTTAAAGAATTATTTTAAGAACAGATAAAAATTTCTCGATCACGTAAAAAAAATAAATAGTGGTGCTTATAATTTTTGACATAAACGATTATATGAGGAATTAGAAATCATAATATCATCATTGTAAATGACCACGTATAGTTTGAAATAAAACACGTAGAAGTATCAATTTTAATGACGCTATTGTGCCATGTGATTTCGTTCCATTAGGAATAAGAAAGTTATGTAAAGTTGTATTAAAATATTATAATGCTTTCAAGTTTTATCACGCTTTCAAGTTTCATTATTTTTTGAAGAAAATTATTAAACACCACGTTATGTATGAGATATTTAACTGAAAATAAATACAATTAATGTTTCAATAAACCACTTGGTCATCAAAGGTTGCTAACATCATAATATTCTTTCGGACATCATGAGTATAAAATATTTTTAACCTAATCTAAACATTCAATTGTGTCCATTTTAAAACTTCACACAAAATTAAGATAGAAATGAATTCCTTTTCAATTTAACCTAGGTCCCTCAAATTCTACGTAACTCTTTTAAAATCAGAACACCGGGAACATATTTAATTTCGCAGTTCTGTATTTAAAAATTGTCTAGCGCTTGAGCTAATACATATTCAATTGTGGATTGGAAACAACGCTTTCACTTTCGGTAGAACTTTAATTTTCAGATCGATAGCAATCTCTTTAAGTTGAAACGTCCGTTGTGTCCCAGTAAGTCAAGCCCTTGAACAACCCCTTTTGTAGATTGCGATTATTGTGTTAGCGAGTCCACTTCACAGCCGGGTCAGCGAGTAACGACATTAAATTCGGACAGAGAATCTGATAAATGGCCTTGGGCTTCATTAAATGGATCACGTGACCTTTTCGATTACACCCGGAGGGTGGGTTATCAATTAAATCTGCAGCAAAGGGTAGATGATGCGATCTCGATTTAAAATAAGAGGGTGTTAAGAAGCGAGAAGTACAGTTCGCATATGCATATTTATGCTTCTTGAAACTTTCACTTCATTCTCTTGAAAGTAACAAGAAACGTGCTTCAGTAGAATCATTTAAATGAATAGGACAAGATTCATTTAAGTTGTTGCATTGTTCTCTAAAGATTTAGCAACTTGAATGCGAAAATAAAGGAACTTTTAATTAAATCTGCCTCCAAAGTTGTAGTTTTCATCACAAAACTTATGGCTGATATTTTAAGAGCATGTTTCACAAGTTATTTTCATTTATATTAACAAAATGTACGTGAAATACAGAAAATGCTGGCTTTGGTACTTTTTTGTATAATTATCCTATAAATATAAAATAGAATAATTAGAAAAAAATATTATATAGGTAATGTATTAACTTTTGGTTACATATTTATTAATAAACGAAATTTATCAAAACATGGATAACGGTTATCAATAAACACCATTTAAAACATATTTGCCGTCTATAAACGTAAATAAATATTCAGAAAATTTCTTTTATTTGATATAAGTAAAAAAGTAAAACAATCTATTTATAGACAAATTATAACAAAAGTATGAAATTTGAAGAAAGAATATTTTTAAAGAATAATAGATCGTCATCGACTTTTTTAGAAACGCTGAAAAATTATTTATTTTTTACTGAAACGTTGCTAGCTAGAGAATAGAAACTTCTCTTTCAATTTTATGTTGAAAAAAAAAAAACTTGAAGAACGCCAATAAATAAATAATACAGTTCCAAACATTTAAAACAAAAGGTATTTGAATACTTTGTATTTAATTAACCGATAATTAATAGCTCTTAATTCTAATCTTTCCTCAAATTTTACTAAATAGAATGGATTTATGTGATCTAAGAATCACATCTCTAAAATAACATTATAATATAGCATTATAACTAAATATTCAACGTTTTTTTTTTTTCCTTACGATATATTATGAAGGTATTTTTCTTTCCTATTATTAAAGTGCGCAAATATTTTAAAAGTTTAATAGACGAATAAATTTTTTGTTGGCAACATCAACTTCATTCAAATGTCCCCCCCCCAGATACATTGTGCTAATAGTAACAAACACTAATTATTTTAATAACGAATGTAGAGTCGTAATATCATAATGGGATATCATTTGTACCAATCTTTGAGGGAAAACCTCTACCCACAATATTTCTTACTGTCCAGGGTGGAGAATTTTGTATATACTTTAATGAATAACGTCTTATTTTGCATAGTGAAATATTCTTGATATTCTTTTGATGATAACAAAATAAATTTAAACTGAAAGCAAATAAAGTTAACATTTTCTTGGTGAGAATTCAATGCTTCAAGGAAAAATTCCTTTATCAGTTTACATAATCGATTAGAAGTTACCTAATCTACTAAGAAAAATAATACTAATTAAGAGAATTATTTCTACTTAACATGCAGATTTTCTTAGTGTATTTACACGTATTTTAATTCTTTCATGAATCATTTCAATAATTTCATTCATTAAAAAGAGTACTCAGGTGGAATACAATCATCAAACTATCCTTCTTTTTCCTTTTAAAAGTATTGACTGAAAGATACTTTTCATTTTTTTATGAAATGCGATACAAACAGTTTAGAAAGAATAATCTCATCAATTGAAAGAACAAATCACACCGCATTTCTCTGCATATTTTTCCTGAACCATCAAGAGGTTTTAAAAAGGAATAAAATATATATTCAGAATATCCTCTGTAAGAAATGCAAATATCACTCATGCAAAACTTATTTGACCACGAAAGTAAGAATCTCGATACTCAACCATGCATATTTGAGGTTTCTTCACAAGCGGATTGTCACAAGCATTTCCTATGTTATCGGTTGTCTGCCTCGAACATTCAACACAAATTGGATGGAAAGCAAAAGGAAATCGTTGGAATATGTGCACGAGAAGACCCTTAAATCCTTTACTTCGGATCCAACTGCATGCACAATGCTCGGCAGAATCCCATGGAGCGATAACAGGTGATACGGATTTAAAAGGAATTGAAATCTAAACATTTTCGTCTAGTTATTGTTACTAAAATGTATTTTCCATGTTTGTTTAAAATGGACAGAGAATGCCAAATTGTTTATTGATCATATGATTATGAGCCAGAATTATTCATAGAGAAAATACTGATAATTATACGTTTTAAAGAAGAATTTTTTTAAAGATAAACGAAAGAAAAATACTGTGTGTACTCGATAAATTAACATTATGTTCTTTATAACAAAAACAAACTATTTTAGATTTTAATGAACAGTTACAAGTAATGAGTCGCATAATCATCACAAAATTACAATTATAAATATATTTTTTGGATATAAGTTGCAATTTATGACTATTCAATGTCACTTTTTCGTAGAAAGTTTACTTATGTATTTTTCGAAACATATTGAATAGTTTTCCGTCTACATTTCTAACTATAATACTGAAATGAATTAGTTGGCATATGAATGCTTAAATATTCTTAATACTACAATAATATAATAAACTCCTTCATAAATTTTGACATCTCTCTCAAAAACATATATTATTTATCTCCAACGAAAAGTCCTGCCAGAAAATGAAGTCTCATTTGGTAGAATCGACTATTCTTGTTGGAATATTATTGGAAAAGCATCAGTAATGAGCATAATGTAGATAAATGTAATTGCTTTTACTCTACGCGTTTGTTTATTAAATCCATCCTCATATGAGAAGAAAGACCAGCAACACATCTACTTCAAAATATGTGCGAGCGACATTTTACATTATTTTTCAGATCCAAAGATGGTATAGAATATAATTATACAAAATTCAGGCCTTAATACAAGTAACTTCTCTTTCTCCAGAATTATTCGTTCTATGTAGATACAAAAAAGGTATAATATCTATACATTTATTTCTTATAGTTTTAGATATTTTATATTCCATTTTTTAAGAGATTCTAGGATTCTTAGCTGTAGTTAGATTTCTACAGTTTTCGATAAACATAATTTCCAGTATAACCTTTTGACATATATATATAAAGACAGCGTGGACTTCATACTTTTGAAATTGCAGCATATGATTGACCTTGGGAAATATAATAATAGTGACAACATAAAGAGGTTGTTCTTTAGCTTTATGAATCGTTATTCCGAGCTACAAATGGGAGGTGGTTAGAATTAAACGTTTTATCAGTGGCAATAAGAAGCAAGAGATAATAAAACCTTTTTTTCTTTATTATTACCTGTAAGAATTATTTAAATAACATTGGCCATACGCTTTACGATGTAAAGTCATGACAATTGTGGAAGCCCATGAAGGAATCTATAGAAATCATTTTTGTATTTAAAAGAATCATAATGAATGAATAATTTCTAGGTTAAATAAATATATAGGATGATATTCCAAGAAGGTTAAAAGGATTAAAAAATTATTCATTATACTAAGCATGTTAATATCCATTCAACTAAATGGCCATATTTTTATATATGTTATAGAATTTATAAATTTTTAAGAATATTCTTTCTAATTGTATTAAAGTTACATTTTAAAACTGACCTCATTTTTCAAGAACACATTATGAATCTTATAGTTATTTAAAAAAGTTTATTGATTTGTTTCACATCAGGGTACCGATGCACAAATTTAGAGGCCGCAATAACTAATATGATGCAGTTCTTGTGAAAACCTTGCATGGAAGATTTGAATCTCAATAATTCAAGCTAATTATCTTTTTTGTGAAATTTTGAGAAATGATATCACCAAAGATTCCTATTTCCATGTTTTGCATTAAAAATGTATTTTAATGTACAAACAAAAGATTTTGAAGCATTACTCGGACATTAATTTGATCTACAGGCATAGATCTCAACATGACAAATGTAGGTACATAAAAATAGAAAGACACTTTTTCCTATAATTTTGTCTTTATTTTGTGGATTATACATGGGCCAATCATAATTATTTTTTCTTTGCTTGACATGGTAATTTTGTTCTCTACAATAAGTTTTCAAATTTTTTTTTTTTAAATAAATCCCCTATCTAACTTATATCGTTTACAAGATTCAGATTTTAACATACGGTTTTAACGTTAGACGAAAATGTCGATTGCTGATATTAGATACCAACCGCACCAACTTGTACTTGAATGTGAGCCATTAAATTTAGTTTCTTATCTATGTTATTCCTAGCTATTTAAATGTTGATGCATTTTTATTGGTTAGGTGTTTCATCTAATTATAGGTCCCCTGGTTATTTTACTTATAAGCAAATATTAACTTTTTTTTTCAACGGAAATACGAAATTTTCTCTATGAATCCAAATTTTAAAAATTCCAATATAATACTATTTTTCTAAATTCTCTGATTGATTTTGTATCTCATTTCACATCATCCTTCTTATTATGAAAGTTTATTGATTTACGAGGAGTTATAATTTCTTTATATATATACCAGCTATTTAATCTTAATATAGAGGTGCTACAGATGCTAAAACACGTTTTTTCACTTTAAGAGAATACACTTCTGTACCGCAAAATGGTATATTTTTTCATAAAGACCCAGTTTTAATTCTGAACGAAAAATACTTTCCAGATTACACAGTAACATTTGATAAGAACAACCAAAAAAATTAATAATGTATTCCTTTAATTTCATATCGAGGATTTTGGAATTTTGAAAAATATTTATAATTTTTAACATCGTTTATATGAGATTACTAAGAACACAATGTAATTTGAGAACCGAATTTTGAATATTTCTTAAACAATACTTGAAAAATTTAATCAGTAATTTTTCCATTAAAAAAAATTCGATGAGTAAAGTTAATCTTCTTATAAAGATTTCTTTTCTTAATAGAAATCAGACAATAAGAATTTCAAAATAGAGGTAAAAACGTATTTCGTTTGAAAATAATCCTGTGAATCCCTGTCTTAAAAAATGTGCATTTTTTTATACATACAATCTGATAACAATATATATATATATATTTGAAAAACAGTTACGTAAATTTTAGTTCTTGATAAAATCCTTATTTAATGAATTCCCCAGTGATTTTTACTTGAAAACGGCTAGATAAATTAGAAAAAAAATATTAAATTCTTGCCATTCTTTTCCTTGTATTAGAGGGAATTTCATTTTAAACATAAAACCTTTTTTGTGGCTTGTCAGCTAGAATTCCTTTATCACTTTATAGAATCGTGATAAAATACAATTTATCTAAAATTTATTAAATTCAGTTGATTATCGAAACAGAACAAATATCTGTTCAATAATACAATCTTAATTATATAAGTTGGATAAAAAATCCATTAAAATTATGATTTTGGGCCAGTGAGACGTATTTTAATTAAAAATTTATATTAACCCTTAACTGCGGAGGTTAAATTTTAGGACTTAAGTGGGAAGGTGCAGTCTACGAGATCGCATTTCATTTAAACTCACATTAAATTTTCTAATGAATGTATTAGTATGAAAAACTGCCAATATATTTTGCAGAAATTTTTCTTGATATATAGATATGTTTTAGAAATTTTTCAAAATATATTATCATTGAAAAAAGTAAATGCGTCGGGACATACATTTTCTTCTCAAATTACATGTTACAATAAATAATATTCTTGAAAAAACATATTACTTTTTTAATAATATTTATTTTTACAGTATATGAAAGTATATAGAAGGCAATAGAATGTAAAATTCAACAATTATATGAAAAATAAAAAAATTACTATGGGTATCGAAAAACTCCTCTGTACAATTATCCTTATCACTAAAATCACTTTCTGCTTCATTTAAGTGTCTGGAGCACTGCTTCATAATAGGATCAGTAAATTGAATGATATTTCGGCGCCCAAGTTTTAGCGCCATCTGCTAAGCCTTGTTTATCACCGGGACACTGACAGAGAGGTATGGTATGACAGCGCTCAAAGAAATAACTTAATTATTTTAAAAAGCATCTGCTGAAATCGGTTGAAAAAATGCACGTGTAGTGAATGTCACAAAACAGGAAGCAACAGGGTCAATCCATCCAATTCAGCTAAAAATTGAATAGGGGTGGCCTAAAATATATCGCTAGTGGTCTCACAGACCTCACGTCCCCATTTAAGGGTTAACACTAACAGACGAAACACTGGGTATATGAATGGAAAATGGATTGTGTAAAGAGAAAACTTTGGTAATAATTCCCTATCATGCCACAAGATTATAACACAATTTAGATGACATGAAAAAAACTCAACAGTGATCTAACTTTAAACCTTGTTATTAAAATTTTTTTTTATTTCAC
Source organism: Argiope bruennichi (assembly GCF_947563725.1). Taxonomy (NCBI): domain Eukaryota; kingdom Metazoa; phylum Arthropoda; class Arachnida; order Araneae; family Araneidae; genus Argiope; species Argiope bruennichi. Next base: position 42,119,282 of record NC_079154.1, on the reverse strand, counting down.
TGAATATGATGATTTTTATCAGAAGTCTCCTGCTTATCAAAAACCAGAATGATCTGTAATATTATTTTGGAAACAATGAAGGCCATCCATTACCACATACCATATATTTAAGTTTTTTTTTTATCTTACAGTGTAGCGTTTTTGTTTTATTCCGCAAAAAGTTTTATAATAGTATGTGGAATAAAACATTTTACATCACTCTAATTTTATATTACGCAGTTCTTGGCGAAAATATGCAAGTAAAACATTCCGGAAACATATAATCTCTTTGAATGTTTGATCTATGAATTGGAATTTCCCCCTTATGAAACATGAATGTGAATTATATATTCAAATTAATAAATATGTCAATACAATGTATTGTATAAAATTATATGTTTGATAACTTTAAGTTTGAGAACTGCAAGAAAGATTCATCACAAGTACTATAACTTTTATCTCTGTATATTTCTATAGCACTTTTCAACAAGTATTAATGAATAAACAAGCAGAAGCCACTCACTCATAGCGTCTAACAATGTTAATTACTTAATGGAAATTCATAATTCTCCTCAATACTTTGTTACCCAGAACAATTAATCAGAAGGAATATAAAAGTGCTTTTCTTTTTACAAATTCATATAGCTCTTCTCAGGAAATAGCAATGTATAAGCGCGCTGAAACCATCCATTAAAGGGATTAACTCTCAAACATGTTAAATACTTGTTTCCTGAGAGGTTCTTTTAATGAGAACAGAAATGCCCTATAAAGATAGAGGTTTTGAGTATTAGGATAGTATTGAGGAGCAATAAGAACATCCATAAAGTATTTAACATGTTTAAGAGTTAATCACTTATGTTAAATACTTTATGGTTGTTCTTATTGCTCCTCAATACAATACTAATACTCAAAACCTCTATCTTTATGGGGAATTCCTGCGCTCATTGATAGAGCGTCTATCTTCATTTATAATAATTGTTCCCAATTATTTAAAAAAAAAATAATTCATCGTTACATTCAGAAGAAAATTATTCATTTCAAAAATTATTATTAAATGATTTTTAAATGTTTGAACGAAAGTAAGGGTGAACGAATGTTTGAACTATTGCAAGCGAAAGCAAGCTTTGCTGATAAAGTAATAAATTCACACTTAAAATCCAATTTTGTGTTCGACGCTCTACAATGCTGCTTTAGGGCTACCAATACTTCTAAATCGTTACATTCTACAAGCGTAGGAAGCCAGAACATCTATTTTGTTGCAAGAATATCAAAAAAACTTTCCTTCCCGAAAAGAAAAGAAACAGGTTTAAATAATAGTTCGGATAGCAGCGCTCTTGAATTCACATATTTCTTTCAAATCTCCACACCTGTGACGATAACGGTATCCTATAAGCCCCAGATACGTTGTTAGGATGCGAAAAAAAACGCAATTTCTTTGAAATTGGGCAATTCTGCTTCTTTAGAGGCAGTATTTCAGATAAGGAGTAGGTAGATACATCAGGAAGAATAAAATACATGACGCATCTGGGAAATAAGAGTCACACAACTTCTTCGTATGAAATACAAGTTGCAGTCAGAATTTAGTTTACTTTCTGGAGTAAACAAGCTTATGTAAAAGGGCTGCTGAGAATTCAGTTCTATAAATGCAAAGGCAAATGTTCTACATAAAAGACATTGTATATTAAGTTTGTGATTTTTTATTAAATTTATACGAATAATCATTAAATTAAATCATATTTTATAATTATATTTGATCTTTAATAATCTAAAATATTTTCTATTCCATCTCCATGTAAGTTTCTCAACTCAAAATATGAAAATTTTTTAAGTCACGATTTTAAGTTTTTATGGAAGAAAAAAAATAATAGAATATCTAGGAAAAATTAAAGGCATACAAAAGAAAATTTGGTTGATAATATACGATTTCCAACAACTGTTTCAAATGATAAATATATTAGGTTGCTTTTGTCACAATGCCAAAATATATGGAAGAATTACTAGCTCTCTATACTTTCGGGACTTCTGTGTCCAGTAGTAAAAAAAAAATCATAGAATTCATAACACAGTGTATTTGGAGAGAATTTTAAAGTTTTTGAAATAGTGATGGAAATGCAATGAGTGGAATATTAGAAACAGTTTTATTAATCATGAAATTTTTATAAATTTAAATAAGTTTATGTTTTACGTTTGTAAAAGATCATAAACGGAAAGATTTGAACTCATTTGCAAAATGTTAATTATTATCTTATCATTTTAAGTGAAACTAAACTCCTTAATAAGGTAGAATTATGTGCATTTGTTTGAAATAGGTCAAATGATTTTTTACCTTGATTGCTGTTGTATCTTGTAGATCTTTTTAATTTTCACAGAAAATACTAACGAAATAAAATATCTTGTGGTATTTACTTTTGGAACAATTAAGAAATTCAAATCAATAATATTGCTAGAAATTTAAAAGAAGGGCAAATTTGTAAATGTTGCTGCTTCTTGTTCTTAGCTATCTGCAATACCTTTTTTTTATTGTTACGGATTTGTAATATTGCTTCCCAAAGCAGGAGGTTCTAATATTAAGGAAGTTAGTATTGCTTATAGCCCTAATAGATTTTGAACGGTTATTATATCAATGACTACCGGGTTTTGCAATAAACGTGGTGGCCATTTCGCAATTATTTTGATGAAAAACTCAAATATTCCAGAACTTACAAGTATACTAGCTATAGATCCATTATGATGCGAGTTATGCTTTCTAGAACATTCTTGACCTTATACTGAAATAATAAAAAACCGTAAGAAAGAGCTGAGCAGTATTGTGTCGAACACTGAATCAGTCATGAGATGATAGTCAAGTTTAGTTCAAGCGAGAAATCAGTGGAGAGAAGCAGACTTCCGAGAGGCGTAAATAGTCGAAAAAAATCTCTTTTCCCACAGAGTTTACTCTGAACTCTTTGTGTTGCTGCACTTGTTTACTATCGACCAGCTGTATGTGTGCTGCTGATTATAACAGGTATTATCTGTGTGTACGATTAGGCTGAGTTTTACTTGTTTGTATGTTCGTACAGAAAAAAGAACCTACTGGACTATTTCCCCACATAGGCACTGCACCAGATTCAATGATTTTTAAATTACGGATTAAAATTTCTGTAAGAATATTTACTTATTTAAAGTTCGACCTTCTTTTCATTGAAAAAAAATTTTCATTACTAATATACATACAAAACCAAGTAACATTGTAAAACATAAGAAACATTATTAATGCATAAAACTTTGTCAGGGAAATGCTGAATACATGCAGAGTAAGAAGTAATTAGTTTCAAATAGGTTTGTCTATTTCTTTCTAAAATTTAATGGACGGAAATCCTTTTTTACCGATTAACTTTGATGAATATTTTTGAACTCGCATTTGTTTCAAATTTTTTTAAATAAGGGCCTTCCACTTTTGAGTTTTCACATTTTAATTACGCTAAAAACATGTAATATATAATATACAACAACATGATAGTTCCATAAAAGTTTTTTATCAAGTAACTAGTATTAATGCATGTCATTTTCATAGATTCTTTAAAGCCAAACATTTCTATTTACTTTCATTTTGGTTTACAAGAATTTAAAATTTAAAACATTCAAGGTGTTGGGACGCACATTCTAAAATCATTTTTATTATTCGCGATTTATTTATTTATTTTTATTTGTTTTTGCTTTTTCCTTTTGAGACATATACTCGCATCTATACAGATCGTGTATTCATAATTTTAAAAGGCATTAAAAATATCTAATAGGTGTTAAAAGGAAATATAGCTAAGTTAGCAAAGTTAATTACTAGAGGCTTAGGAAATCATATGAAGAAATAGAAATTATAATGTTCATTACATAGGGAAACAGTAAAATATGACACCAAAAATTCTCTAAGTATATTTTAACTATAAGAATCATAAGAATATCAAAAAAAATCCAACTATAAGCAGGAAATATTATTTCTGATTTAATTATTGCTTTACCTTGCGAGTATCATATCTCGTAATCATGCTTAGATTATAAGAGAAGGTACGGAAAGAATTTATTTGATGATTAAAGAAAATACCGTTCCGCTGTGCTTCTGGAATCTTGGGGATGTCACATGATTACAAAATCGAACAAACAAAAATTGTAATACTAATCGTGTATGGAAAAAGTGGAAAAGGAAATCAAAAATTTTCTAACTGCAACGAACTCCCAATTATCCGTGATTAAATTATTGTTTTGCCTTATGACTAATAAATCTATGGGTCATACATAGATAATAGAAGACATTAAATATGTGTAATGAGTGATTATACAAGACAAGAATTCCATTATAGAAGACAAGTGGATTCCATTGAATTTAATAAATTCCAAGTGAATTTAGCTAATTAGTAGCAATAAATAAGTAAGGAATTACACGAAGAGATAAAAAAAAAATATCATTCGTATATGGGGACAGTAAAAAAGGATATTAAGAATATCCTAAAAAATATTATAGCAGTAAAAAGTTGCAGAAACAGCTCCAAGTTCCCATTCATACATTCGGTCCTATGGCATTTCGCCAGTCAAATTCTGAGACCATTGTTTACCCTCTTTTTATTTTTATCATTTTTTTTTATCTTTAGGGAGCCTCGATTGCGCTTTTCTTCCCATCATCTAGGTGATAATGTTCGCGGGCTGCTTTAAAACGTTCTGGCTTCTATGTCAAAAGATAAAAACGTAAAAAGGGAAAACTGAGGGGAAAAATCATCACAACAACTGAAAAATAAAAAAATAAAAAAATGGCTGAAAGTTTTCAACTCTCTGGTCGTACTACAATACACTGCGCGTTCTTTAAGCGTTCAAATTTGTTATGTAGTTTTGGAAGAAGAAGGACTTTCTTTTATTTTTAAAATCCTTTCTTCCTATGTTTTTCTCTTTTTTTGCTATTTCCTTTTTCTCTTTTTTTTGTGATTTTCAACTGACTCCCATTTTCTTCTTTATGATATTTTCACTTAGCTTCCTTATTTGTCAGGAAGGAATGAAGTTGGCACATTCATTGTACAAACCCGACTCTTAATGATAAATGTTTCTTAAAAGAAAATTTGTGTCGAGTTCAGAGGGAATTATTCACTGGTCTCCTTTTATTTCACTCAACTGCATGGAAAAATGTAAAATCACGAAATTTGGAATTGTCATTTTTCTTTTGTCCCGCTAGTGAGAACGTATTTAATAATTATGAGTTCCTTTTTTGAAACATTTTACGAAAGAAGAATGTACTAAATGCTTTTACGCTTCGTAAAATTGAATTTTGTTACTTTTCTTGAAGAAAAGATCGTATTATTATTGAAAACTTCTTTTGGAGATTTACCTACTAAAAAGTGTTTTCTGAAAAGGGACGAACACAAAGGAAATAATTGCATTTTCTGTCGATGCTTATTATTTTGATTTCATTTTTTTTTCTTTCAAATTTCTTTTAACATAAAGTGCGCTTTTATTTAATACCTAGATATAAAGCACCATTTATATTTTCATATCATAAAAGCAAAAAAAAAAAAAACAACTGAATTTTTTTTATAATTATTGCTTTGTTCTTTTTTAATGGACTTTTAAAGAATTTCAGTAGTTTCTAAAAGCAGATTTATGTCACTAACTTAAAAGTAATTCTTAATTTCTTTAAATGATAAACTATATTTTAGACATTAAATGTGTAAAGTTTTTTTTTCAGAAATTTCCAATTTTTCTCTCATCTGTTATTTTACGAGTGAGCTTGTGGTTTTTAAAATATTGCAGTCCATAAGCATTATTAGATTATTTAAAAAAGTGCATTTACGATATTTATTTATTCTCCAATTTTTAGTTATCTCTTATTTCTTTGCTTAAAAAATCTTATTATTTCTCATTATGTAAAATATAGTCGATGATGCTAATTTTCCCTTTCCTGTTTTGTTGCTTTGTCCTGAATATTCTCTCCAAATTCTGGGTCTTTTTGCGCTGATTTAAATGAAATTTTTATCACTTTGTTGTAGATACGAATAAGGTTAAACTTCAGAATTCAGAGGTTGTTAAGTTTTAATGAGCATTCATTATTAAATATTTCTGATCCTTTCCGCTATATAATTGTAAATATAAAGATATGCTGCACATATACTCCCGAGAACATGAACATAATTATGCAAGGGTTTCTAAAATAATGTGAATTATATGCTTATCCAGAATTGAAGTTAAAAACTCTTTCTTGAGGAAGCGACTGGGACTAAGTTAGATAAAATATATAATTTTTAGTTGAACTAATACTGATTAATTAACTATTTGCTAAAAGTGGATTTTTAAAAATTTAAGTAGACTAAAGAAGTTGAAAAAAAAAACACAATCACTTCATTTGCCTTAAATTTTAAATACTGATTTTTTTCCTTAAAATTTCTTAGCTTAGTTTTTTTTCTTATTTGGTTATGAAAATAAATATATCATTAACATTCAAGAAGAATTGCACACGAATAATATTAAGGCTACAAAAAATGAAATCTTTATATTTAAAATTTTTTATATTTTGTTCTTTATCTTTTAAATTTTTATATTTTGTTCTTTATCTTTTAAATTTTTATATTTTGTTAAACATTTTATATTTACTTTTGCATAAATAAATGAATATTGCATAAAAATATTTATTTCCTATTAATATTTTTATATATTTTTTCCTAACAAGACGAAATAAAATTAAGATATTTATTCTATTCTAGTTAGGAGTTTTCTTACAGCATTCCATTAAAAATTAACATGGTGAAATTAAAGTTTAAGAAAAAACAAATTGAGATTTTATTAGTTCTTTTTAAAAATAAAATATTTTTATTTATTAATAATTAAGCGCATGTGAAAGTCTTTTGCTTTGAAAAGAGGTTTAATAAAAAGAAGTAAGAAATCGTTTGAAGCTATTCAATATATAATTAATTTCCGCATAAAAGCCAAATAAATGAAAATTAATTTTTGAAAAAGGGCATTGAAAAAATTTTTGTGGTTAAATCAATCTTTTTGCGATAATGCAAATTCGACGTTGAATCAGAAAAAAATCTATTTTTGATTTAAAAGAGGAGATTCAGATTTCTGTTACCAAAGAAAACATATGGTTTTGAGTGCTATTAGAAAGTATTTTATACACGTATTAATTAACATATATATATATATATTTTTAATTTGGGTTTCTTTTGTTTTATAATTTTTTCTTTCTTTTGTTAATTTTCCAATTTATATCTTTAATTACTTATTTTGAATATATTTCCATTAGCAATGGGATACAAAGAAGCAAAAATCAATAAAATTGAATCTTAGTGCATTAAAAATGAGATATAGTTTCATTTATTTTAGAACCTTAATTTTATCGAAACAGTAAACACGGAATTCGAACAATTTTTTTATACATATAAAATTACCTACCGATGTTTCTGGAAATAATATTCTCTCATATAATATTTTTTCCACTGTAAACTCATTGAAAATGAAATATAATAATGTTTTTTTTTTTTTCATTTTCATAAATAATTGAATTAATCTTTAAAGAATTGATCTTATGTAGAGTTTAAAAATCATTTGCATATTTTTATACAAATTTCAAAATCTTATTTATGAAAAAAAATTATTATTTTCTAAGGTAATAAAACTTAAAGGTAATATACAATTTATCTACGGAATGAATCAGTGTAACACCAACAACACATAGATAGAAAAAAGTTTACTAAATTTTATTACTAATTTCATCTTACTTTGAATAAACTTACTTATATATTTCATGAATTTCGGAAACGGTTTTAACGATTTCTATAAAATTTTATATTTAGATAAGGTTTTGCTTTTTAAATTTATCTATATAAACTTTCCTTACAAAACGCAATTTTGCACACAATTTTTTTTTTATATATAATTGACTTTTAGAGTAAATATATATAATTTCCACTTCAAAATGTGGACAGTGCAAAACAGTGATCAGAACAACATGAATGACGAGTGTGTGTTGCGGGTCCTCGATTCGAGTAGCGACTTTTTTGCATTATTTCTTTCCTTATGAATTTATATTTAATAGTTTTGCTTTCTAAATTTTTCTATATAGATTTCTTTTCTAAAGAAATGCTATTTTTAAGAACTAACTATTAAAATAAGTATATTCAAGTCTTGCTTCGAAGTCTGGGCAGTGCAGTATAGTAGTTAAAAAAATATGAAGTGTGTGTTGCGGGTCCTCGATTCGAGTAGCGACTTTTTTGCATTATTTCTTTCCTTATGAATTTATATTTAATATTTTTGCTTTCTAAATTTTTCTATATAGATTTCTTTTCTAAAGAAATGCTATTTTTAAGAACTAACTATTAAAATAAGTATATTCAAGTCTTGCTTCGAAGTCTGGGCAGTGCAGTATAGTGGTTAAAAAAATATGAAGCGGGTGTTGCGGGTCCTCGATTCGAGTTGCGCTTTTTGTTTTTTTTTACTTATGAATTTAAATTTAATATCTTTTCTTTCCTTTTTATATTTATGTCTATAGATGTATTTTCTAAAGAAACGCGATTTTACACAATATATAACTATCAGAGACTTTTTATGTCTGCTCTCACAGTAATAATGTCACATAGTGCCATCCCGGACCCGATTTCACCATGATAAAAGTTCAAAAATATAAGTAGTGACAAACTATAAAATTATTACTGTAATATATCAGATTCTTCAAAATAATATGTTAAACTAAGTGCATTCATTACTTTTATATTTAATAGATTTTTAATTGACATATAGATAAGAATGAAAACTATTCATCTGTAATCAGCATGAGATTCGTATCTAAATATGTTAGATACGATTTTGTTAATTTTACAAAAAAATTCTGACAATCTAGGTCTTCCAGGTACTTTATTAATGAAACTAGTTATAAAATTACGCGTTTTAAGTTAACAAGTTAAACCATCAGTTTCATTACTGATAAAATTTAATTTAATATATTACTTCACTTTTTAAATTGATTTGCGAAGAAAATATTTGATATAATCACATTAAAAATAATTAAAATTGCATAGTTAAGTGCTGCTGCCAAATAAAAGAGCCATTTTTAAAATAAGTATATTGCAATTTGGTTATAGAACTAATTCAAAGACTTCATTAATCAATCACATTTCATCTCATTAAATAGAATTTCGCAGCTGAATGTATTTAATCATCACGCAAGTGTAACTATTTGCAGCTCATGCGAGGTATCGTGAAGTAGTAATAAACTTAGAATGCGAGAGGAGAAATTTGCAAATGGATATCGAGTAACATCATCAAGGCTGAACTAAATTAGTAAAACTATGCTAATTAGTTTAATTTCGAATAAGATGGCTTGGGAGTAGCAGATAATGGATGAAACATACACTTTCATATTATTACTAAATACGAATTTTGAGTAAGGCATTTGATCGTGAATTACTATTGATTTAAGTTAGCAAACAACTGCATCTCATTCCTATTCATTTAATTATTCGATGATAAAATTTCAAAAACATTTTTGGCTTTCAGATTATATAATTTCGTTTCAAAAATTTTTCTACATTAATTATACAAAAATATCAGCATGTTTTTATATTTTTCTGAAAATTCATCCACATATAGTAGAATCTCTTAAAAACATTATTTTAATGGCAAAATTCAACCTTAATTCAATTCTACAGAACAATATAAGAATATAAAGTGTCCTTCGCTTATTAATTATTTTAATAAATGGGAATTATATACAAATTATAGAGTTTGTAGTTGATCCTATACAACGGTAATATATGCTATTTTGAAAATCATACAAAAAAATTAAAAAGTCAAAATTGACTATAACTATATACAATAATTACATTGATTTAATAAAAAAGTATTTGTTTGAATTTTCGCATGTTAAACTTAATTTTCTGTGTAAAAATAAAACCACAAATGTGCAATAATATTTACTAAAGTTATCGTGGATAAATATGAAAATCTTCCCTAAATTTTAATTATTTAAAAATACGATCTCAAAATACAGGTTCAATGTGCACATCCCCATACTTAAAAGAAAATTCGAGTATGCAATATATGCAAGAGAGAATGGGGAATATTAAATTTGGAAGCTCTATATCTTCCATGTAAAAGGCCTTAAAACATGCATTTCCCTTAATTATTGTTAGAAATTAGGGTTTTATTTTATTTCTCATCCTTGAATAGTTTACTATGAAGAAATTTTGTTTTACCTATTGTGTGATCAGATTCTTGAGGTCGTAGTAGTATATTTATAATTGTAGCCCTTGTTTTTCTAACAATTTAATGTTAGATGTTTTATATCTAATTTTATATTAGTTAAATTCTTTTCTTCTACTTGATCACTGTCAGTCCTTAAAAGGAAGATCGAGAAAAAAATATTAGATAATCAAAATTAATACTGTCCGAATTTCAAGGAATAAAAACTTGCTCAAACAAACCTCATAATTATACTTACACTCTTAATTTTTTATAAACATTATCTTTCACATTTACTAGCAACATATATCTCAAATAGAGAATTACTTAAATTATTCATCTGACATTCATGACATATTTATAAGTAACAATTACTCGGAAAATAATAAATTGCATGACGTAAGAGTAATAGTCATTTTAATGAAAAAAATATTAAGTACCATTGTAAAAAAACTCTTAAACATGAAATTTTAATTTTTTTCTTGCATAGTATAATATTAAAATAGGCAAATATAGCCTTTCTAACAAAAATTGATACATCGTACATTATTATATAAAATGACTTAATAATGTTCGAAACAGAAACTATATTTTGTTTCTGAAAGTTCTCCGTAATTGCTTTTTAAATTTTGAAATAATCTTGCACATGCCATTATTTTGCGTTTCTGTTAACTCAAAAACAAAGCTAATGGCTCTACAGAGAATTTAATTTTAGTATTTTTCGTTGACTGAATAAGAGTAAAAATATTAAAAATTTGTTACATACGGATAATTTATTTAGATAAAGGAAGCAGAGAGAAAACATGTTTTGTTTTAAATTTTTACTGCAAATAAGAAGCTAAAACAAAATAACCTTTTATTACTTTTTTCAAAAAATACATTTCTTTTCCAACTTCTAGTTCTAATTAGATTTGAACTACTTATTTGGTATTATTCAAAATACTTTTTATTTCGCCAAATTATGGTGAAAGAAAATATTGCAGAAATTTATTCATTGTCTTAATGAAACTCGTGAATAAAAAAACATGTATTAATTTAAAAACCAGTTCAAATTAAAAGTTCACCTTAAAAACCAAAAAGTTTTCTTTGTTCTTACGATACAATAATTCTTCACAACAGCAAATGAATAAATAAAAAAGATAGTAAGTTAAGTCCTTAGATGCAGAGAGTAAAAATTTTTGTATCTGTTATTTATTGTTACTGCGTTGGGGAAAGTTCCTAACGAACTAATTCCACCCTAAATGGCTAAAAAACAAGTAAAAATATAAATATTTATGCTAAGGACTTTCACCAGCGGGGAAAAAAGTGGGCAGATAAATGCATTAAAAGTAAGAATAAAAAGTATTCTTTTTCAACCACAAATTCTTCGAAAATAACAGGGGAAAAAAAGGGATTCTTTGTTAAATGAACAACCTGGATGATTATTTCGATAATTATCTTAGTAAAAGGGAAATGTGGAACTCTTCAAGGATGTATTCTCCGCTTTGTTCATTGTAAGAAATGTCTCAACAGACTAAAGACATCGTTTCTCTTTCCACAAGTAATTGTTAACACGTCCATACAATTAAAAAAATCCAATTAAAATTCTCGTTAGAGATGGAACTAATACCTGTTTTCTCTAAATGTTTTTTTCTGATAAAAATAAAAATGAATATTTAAAAAGATGTATACAAGAATAAGCAAACTATTTACGTAATTCTTCTGAAACTTCTTATTTTATAATTGGAAAAATTTAAAAAAAAAAGAATTTCTAATTTCAACTAATAAATCCGAAACAATGATAATCTTGTTATATATTAACTTAAATACGTTGATTAAACTTTCTTTTAACATTAAGGATTAGTTTATATTAAAAGGATTAAACAAAATTAGCGATTCAACTTTCGAAAAAATATAAGAAGAGTTCTCTTGGTGGTAAGGGACTTTTTTTTTTAACTTTTATTTTGAAAACGAATATGAAACGATAAGAGATTATCATAATAATATTATACAAAAAAACAATATATTACTTTCTGGTCTTATTTGTTAGTATTCCCGTTGGCCCAAATTTTCACTTTTGTATTTACAAAGAGAAAAGTTTTCTATATATTAACAGTGTGATTTTATTCCATTGTTCCTTCTAGTTAAGTTGTGCTACCACTTCGTCATATTTCAGTTCCTGGATATAAGTCATTTCTAATCAATTTGAGATAGATTTTAGAGGTAATGGAGAAGTTTACAGTGACTATTTTTGAATTTCTTTAAAAATTTATACACGGAAATGTATGGGAAAGAAATATTGAAAATTTCCTTAAAAAATCAAAGAGAAAGAATTGTTTTTAAAATATGCTAATTCATATTTTGGTCTGAAGCGGTTATAAAAAATGTGTCTAGAATAAAAATTCACCCAATAGATTGAATAAAAAATCTATACAAACGTCAACGAGCAATATTTCGTAATATTTGCTTCTTAATTCCATGCACGGTTTCATGGCTTTACTACATGCTCACAATGTTATGCCGGGCAAGGGAATAGGATATTAATTAGAGAGTATCATCATATCTTAAGCGACTACAAGAATGGGGGTCGTGTGTTTTTCAGTGATGAGTCGAGATTTACCACACAGAGTGACACTCGTCGAATCTTCATCTGGAGAGAGAGAGAGGAGCTGGCTATCATCCCTCCTACGTAAAAGAAATCGACAGATTTTGTGGCAGAGGAATCCTTGTCTGGGGTGACATAATGTTGGACAGTCATACACCACTGTACTTCTTCGATGCGAGTACTATCAATGCACATCGCTATAGGGATGAGATCCTTGAAGCCTATGTGAGGTTGTTCCAGGGTGCTTTTGGCCCAGACTTCATGTTTATGGATGAAAACGCGCATCCACACAGAGCCCAGATCGTTGATGATCTTGAGGAAGAGGATATTCGACGCATGGATTAGCCTTCGAGGTCTCCGGATCCCAATCCTATTGAACATGTTTGGGATGGTCTCGGAAGAGCCATTGCAAAGCCTAAACACCCTTCTAATACCCTCCAAGAGTTAAAAGCCGAGCCTGTGGAGGAATTGGCTTTTTTGCCCCAAGCATTTATTGAAGCCCTCATAAATAGTATGAAAGCTCGTTGTGAAGCCTGTACAGCAGTACACGGTGGTCACACTTCATATTAGACAGGCTTTCCCCGAGATAAATGCTTTATTTCTGATTCATAATGTCACATTTTATGATATACGCTGTTTCTTAATTCCCAATGAAAATCTTTTCATTTTGTTATGTATCTATGTTCTTTCTTCCATTGTAGTGTACCTGTGAGCCAAATTTCGTGGCAACACAGTGAATGTTTTTCATTTTTCGCAGATTTTATGTTTGTGACCTTAATTTTAAACATGAGTGTATTATTGAATCCGAAAGACCATTACCGGTCTCAGTACAACCGCTCCCATGGGAGATACGCCCAATATTGGCACGGAGTAGCAGAGAGAAATTATTAATTGAAGAGTATTCGAGAGAGTTTCGGGAAGACCATTTTTGCTTGTTATCATAGTCAAATATTTTATTATCCCTCAAATTGGAAACTTCGCCTAAAGTTTCATTTTAAACATTATATATATATATATATATATATATATATATATATATATATATATATATATATATATATATATAATCATTTGTAGATATGAAACACTGAATGAATTATTTAATGAACAGAATAGCTCCTTTTATTTAATACAAACTAAAACTTCATTTGAAGCAAAGTATTTCAAACGTATGCAAAATAAATAGGAATTTAGTCATTTTCACATCAAGTGCATAATTTCTAAATCTTAATAATACGGACGATTAGAAAGTAATTATTCATTTTCTACTCAAATGCTTATCTGTTTTTGAATATTTTAAATCTCTCTAGGTTTTACCTTGTCATCCTATTTAAATCATCAACAATCATCAGTACTACATGAGAAAGTCTATAACAGCAAAAGGTGAAATTCTTCTAGATTCCGCAGCACACTCCTCCCCCCCTCCTATTAAGGAAGATTCTAATTAAGCTCCCTTTTACAATCTGGCTTGTCTGGGAGTTCTCCAATTAGCCACCCCCCACCATAGTGGTTGTATCTTTTGTGCAGCCCCCTGGCTACGTTTCATCCAAAAAGGCAATTTCCTTAAACAGGATAGCAATTAAGTCAGTTCTCATTCGTTCAAGTTAAGCAGCCAGCCAATATTCTTCTTCGTGACAGTGGGATTTAAAAAAGGGGCTCCGATAATGAAATATTCTTATTAACTACTACATAACACTGTTGTTATACTTTCGACTCTCCCGTACATTTTACGTCCCAAAATGAGGAAGTTGGAGAAACGATTTGCTCTAGGACGTAATTCGTTAAGTTTTCAATGATGCAATTTGTTCTGAGGATTACGTTTCATTGAACAGTGCTCTCCTGCTTTTGTATCACTAATTCAGTTACAGGTAATGAGAAGTTTTCCATGTTCCAGAAAATCTGTTAATATACATGTGCAGTATGGACTCCTGGGAAAAGTCAAATAATCAATGCATATTAATTTATATTAAAAATACATAGTGGTAATTTCTGAATAACACGCCTGTTGGATTTCAAAAGTGACACCAGTACACATAACACTACAAACTACATAAAGACTATGAAAGGGTATTAAGGGATAAAAGTATTATATTCAATTCCTTAACAAAGGTTTCATTCCAAAGAAAATTTCCACAACTTTATGATTTAGTAGTATCCATTAAATTATTTTTTGTCAGAATATATTTATACTTTGAATTTATTTTAGTATTTCCCTTCCTCCTATTCTGTATTATTTTAATAAAATTCGCAAAGTTAGATTGATTGCGTTTAGTTGAGAAAATATAAAATATTACAAATTCTATCCTACCGAGATAAGTACTTGAGAAGTTACCTTTAAATAGTTTAATAATAAAACGGTATTCGTCTTCTTGAAATGGTAAGTATACCTGCCTTTGTTGGTCTGATCCGTGATTCTATCCTTAAGCACTGAATTTTCATCAGTCAAGTTTCTTCTTTTTCCGTTGGAGACACAGTTGGGAATATAGATCCTGCATATCTACTAAGTCTGAATTATTTACTTTATATTGATTGAATGTTAACACTCCTCACTACAAATGAGAATTTTTTTCATTAAGGTAATTCATTAATTTCTCACTTCGGTACAAGATATTTCGGCAATTCTAAAAATAATCAGCGTGAAAATATGCTCACGGATATTGTATTGCATGAACAATATCACCAGTTTTTGCGAAGTTTCAAAGAAATATTAAGAAAGTTATAACGTAGCCCCCCCCCCCTTGAGCTTGATGGGCCATTAATAATCTCATCCGAGATTTTTACATTTCTAACAACATATTCCATGCCAGTTAAAACCCAAGTAAAACTACTCTAGTAATCCTGTTCACAAAATAACATGGGCAAAGAATCATATGCATATTATATTACATATATAATTTTTGAACGAAAGGCGGGTTTTGGTTCTAGGGGCCATGATCAGTAAAGAACTTCAGAAATTTTCCCTAAGTCTTAGCATAAGAACCATTACAATAAGTGGTCTTCTTACACGAATCTACCTAAAAATCAGTTAGTTATAAAGTAGTTACTAATATACCATACAATCCACTTTGACGACAAGCACAGAATAATGTCAATGTATAATTTTTATTTAGTCTCTTATACATCAATTATCCACGATTCCTATAATAAAATAGATTAAATCCTTTAATTCTGAACGAGTTAATGTTGCGCTTTTTTAATCGTATTGCAACAATTAAATTTATTGTTCAAGAAATCAATTTATTGACAATAAGTTTCACGATAGAGTAATGCTGTGAATTGCCATGATAATGTATCTAATGATTGCACTTTGTCTTCCTATCTACTCCAACTTCGCATTCTTACTCCTCATACAGATTATATAAACAAAAAAATTTTCTTCTGCAACTATCAACAATAGAAGCATATTATTTGATGATATATTTCATAAAAAATGAAAACGGTTTGAATTTTATTGTAACAATGAATATTATGAAAAATATTTTTAAGAAACCTTTTGCACCACAGTTAAATTGGTACAATTTGAAGTATAATTTTTTTATCATCATGGAAAAATTTCAAAATTATGATTAATTTAAAATTGCTACCAAAAATTGTGCAAGATGTCTATTTCTGCACTCTAAATTACATTCATATTAAATTTAGAAGCTGTATGCCAAACGGTCTCATCTGTCTACTCGCGCGCACACACACACACACACACACACACACACACACACACACACACACACACACACACACACCTATATTATTAACAGAGCCTTTATGGTTGGCTGATTGATTTGGATTCCATTTTCGGCCTCCAAGAATGCGGTAAATAAGTGAATAAATTTTAGATAAACGTCGGATAATGGCTTGATATGCTATGTTATTATATTATATACTAGCCGCCTTTGGCGACCAGCCGGTTCGCCAATCTTAATGTTCGTTAAAATTTTAATAATTAAATATTTTATGCAATTTCTACTTTAATAGCTTCTTCATCAAAATATTTTAAAACTTCAAATTTTGATTATCATATAATTCATTCATAATATTATAAAGGCCTTCAGTCATAACCTAATATGTATCTCTCTCATTTTCTGTTAGCACCCGTCGAATTTATGCTTTAAATTAAAGTGGAAAGAATTTATCTTCAATTAATATAATAATATTTTTTACTGAAACAAAGCATTTAGTTTTATAATCTGATTACTGAAAATAGAGTCACTCAGCGTTTAAACTTTATGGGCACTAAAGAATATCCTTTTAAATTTATGTAATATCTCAAGAGTTGGTCAACAAAATTTTCTTAGATTCATTATGAGCAGATCGATTAATTAACAATGTTTAAATTTAAATGCATCAAACACTAAGAAAATAAAACGAATCGTTTAAAATAAACGGTTGAAAACGGTAGAATTTTGCTTTAAATTAAAGTGGAAAGAATTTATCTTCAATTAATATAATAATATTTTTTACTGAAACAAAGCATTTTTTTATAATCTGATTACTGAAAATAGAGTCACTCAGCGTTTAAACTTTATGGGCACTAAAGAATAACTTTTTTAATTTATGTAATATCTCAAGAGTTGGTCAACAAAATTTTCTTAGATTCATTATGAGCAGATCGATTCATTAACAATGTTTAAATTTAAATGCATCAAACACTAAGAAAATAAAACGAATCGTTTAAAATAAACGGTTGAAAACAGGTTTTAAAAAAACTACTTAAAAAAGGATGTACTTAAAACTATAAGCATATACAAAAAATATATAACTAACATAAATACAATTTACTTACAAAAGCATGCAACTAACCCAAAAATAATTTAAATCATCCATTGATAACGTTGTCATAGCAACAATCAGAACAGAATGCGCATGCGTGAATTTTCTTCGCCGGTTACGTAACGCAAATACGTGATTTTTTCTACGCGAGTTGGGGTAACGCTATGCGGATTAGAAATTTTTAATTTCCTTTATTCTGTTTTATTTTAATTCAAAAGTACTTCAGAATGAATCTGAAAGATTGATTCATTAACAATGTTTAATTTTAAATGCATCAAACATTAAGAAAATAAACAGAACCGATTGAAATAATCCGCCGAAAAATTTTAACCCTAGCCTCATTACTGTTGGGAGAAAAAAAAACGGAAGCCTTTCTCGTTTGGCGCTGGGGATAATTTAAGATTTTTTTGGCGGAAAAGTTGGCGGTGGGGAAAATGGAAGATTTTTTTGGCGGGAAAGTAAGTTTTTAATTAATAATTAAAATTCTAATTAAAAATTCGAAAAAAGAAACCCCAGGTGCACATTCCCAACCTCCAAGGTATACATGTACCAAATTTGGTAGCTGTATGTCAAACGGTCTGGCCTGTAGAGCGCCAACACACACACACACACACACACACACACACACATTGAGCTTTATTATAAGTATATAGATATATAGTAGACTGCCGATTATCCGCAGAGACGATTATCTGCGCCTGCCGCACTAAGCTTTTTTTTTTTTTTCGCTTCCAAGCAAAGAGAAAATGCTTCCAAAGCAAGAATCAAACACTAATGCCTGATTTCTTCAAAAAGGTGTAGTTTTACATTCATGCTTTTGTAATTACATAATACATTACAGTATTAAAACAGTACATATGTATTAATTTTTCTGTGTATCCTTGACGCCTTTAGTAAGTACAAAGCACTTTTCTGTTTTCATTAACAAAATGCATTTTAGGCTAGTTTTGAGTGATATACTAAAATATTAAGCGTTAGTTAAACATTTCCTGCTGTTTATTTTACGTTTTATTGTATATAAAACAATTTTTCAAAGTTGGAATGACTGTTTTCTCTTTTGCTATACCCGTTTTTAGCTTTTTCCGGATTATCCGCGATTTTTGTTATCCGCTGCGGCCGCGCCACCCAATTCCGCGGATAATCGGGAGTGTACTGTGCATATATATATATTACAAAATAAAACTTACTCTTTCGAATAAGGAAGAAATAGTTTTACAAACGAAGTAATAGAAACATAAACGTATCTAGGACGACTGGTATTTGCGGAACTTCCTCGTATAATCTCTAAAAAAAAAGAAGAGCTATTCCCTTCTCCTAACTCAAAATTGTGAATCTTAAGGTATGTCCAGAGAGCCAAGAGGGCTCAGAGATTTATTTTCAGAGTATCGCTCATGAGAACTTTTGCTTCGTTGCTCAGTACAGAAAACTGTGTGCGTCTTTTAGTAGCATTTTCTTTGGAGGCACTTTCAATATCTTTAGAGACAAGATGACAAATTAAATTTCATTTATTTAAAAAAACTGCATTTTCCAGTTAAACGTTTATGTGCATTCAAAATTAGATGAACTGATAGTCAATTCTTAAAATTGAGAATCAACACTTTTCATCTAAAACAATTTCACGAATTTCAAATATTTCAGTGGTTGCGCATTTGAGTTATAGTCTTCATTTGCATGCAAAATTTTAGACCAACAGATGGGTAAGTCTGAAATAAGTTTAATTCCAAATTTCATAAGAATCTATACTTTGGATGATAAATGTACGATCCAAACTTTATTCATTTAATTCTTTATGATATGTAGTTATGAATTTTCATTCAGTTGAACAGGCTTAATTTTATTAATTTTGTTCAAATGCTAATAGAAATCTAATAATTTACCCAAATTTTTGTCCTCTCGCTTAAAACGTCTTTGAGCTCATATTTAAACAAACAGCATGGTAGACAAATAAATATAATTCGCAAAAATTAGGCTTTTTCATATTCAGAAAGATATAAAACATTGATATTCACAAAATCCCGAGTCCGAGTTTTTTCCCCATTTACTTTCTTCTTATACGACAAAGTAAAAAAGCTAGGCATTTCGATTTATTTTTACAAGCACGCGCGATGCATTTATAGTATTTAAAGTCCTTAAGATTGAAAAAACATGCATTAAGAGAAATGTATTCTCGTGCATTAAGATAAAACCTTTTCCCTTAAAATTTGGAAACTATCTTTTATTAATTATTCATAATCTTTTTTCATTCTAAATGTTCTTAAGCTTTGTTTTTCAAAGAAAAATAATATTTACAAAATTTTAATTTACCCGCTAATAATTGTTAATTTTAATAGATAATTTTTTCTAGCATGAAGATTGAATAAAACTTTCAACTCCTTAAAATTAATCCAGATAAAAAGAGATTATAGATTTCCATTTCTTTGCAAAGGTATTTCATCTCGTTAATTTTTGTTTCACCATATAAAAATTGTAAAATCTATGAAGAGTGCATAAAAAATCGAAAGTTTTTAGTCCCTTTCTTAATCAGAATCTGGCATTAATTTGATTTAATTTTATTTCGAAAATCAAATATCCTTTCACTTCCACCCTGGCTTCATTGCTGTATCGTAACCTATTATCATAAAATACCCTACATATACCTACAAAATATTCTATTATATACCATCCATCAACTCCCACCAGAGGGCATAAACGGGGATAAGAACTTCCGGTATAGTGGTTGGTTCTCGCCATCCTGATGATGATGTCATTAATCAAATTGAAAGTGGAAATATCTTGTAATGCAGTAGGTGTAACAGGCGATCAGTGCATTAAATGTTCATTAGGGGATGAAATTAAACAAATGTTTTCATATGTTGTATGCCATTTTCTTCTTTTCTCTGGTTTACATTCTGCTTTTACTTTTCATTTTATTTTTATACAAACGTAATTCAAAAATTTTATAATTACAATATTTTTTTCCAATCATTGCATGAAAACTAAAATTTTAGTCATTTCATAAAATGAAATCACATCAAATCAAAATAACTGTTTCCTATTTTCTTAAATTATTTAATTAATCCTTATATTTAAATTTACGGACTCTTTGAACTTATAACTAATATTGATGGATTTTTGGTAACTTTGTTAATAACGAAATACTCAATTTCATTTAATTCAATTGATTGTTGCTTGCCAATAAGTATAAAATCTTTATTAAAGTATTTAGTATCTTAATCCTCAATATCTCTTATCAGTAGAATTAGACTAGTTCGTATGCGCCATTTACATTAATTCTACACGGCAGGGTTGAAAGTTTTCTGCAATATGATGTCTTATTTCTGTAAAACTTTAACTTATTCCAAAATGAAGGAATAAATCGACTTCTTCAAAAATATTAAAAATTATTATATTTATAGTTTATATAAAAAATATTAAGTTATAAAGCCTTGAGAAATATTATAAAGTAATCAGAGAAAATTATAACTAAAGCTCAATTTCATTGACATTGTTGTTAAGTGTTGTTTGGAAAATTATTATTATTCAGTCAATCAAAAATGAATTTCCTATTTCCTTCCTAATTACAATTTGTAGACCTTAAATGAAATCCAATTTCTTATTGCAATTTATTTATTCATTTTCCAATTTCTCATTTCAATCTATATAGAAGCATTTTCAAACATACGCAGTCAATGTTTTTCTTTTTAGATTAAAGAAGAAGTTATTATGATTAATTATTTCTTGAATATCTTGATTTTCTCCCCTTTCCGCTATTATAATTCCGCTAATTTATTGGCAAATTTATCATTTTTTTTTTCCGGCTGGTTATTTTCCATGTTGTAAATCTCTTTAAAATGTATTTGTCTTATGTTTTTCTGTCTAAAGAGATTACCATTATATGGAGAATTTATAAAAAATCGATATATATTATTCATCTTTTCAACCATTTGACTATTAAGATTTCCATAATATACATTAATATAAAATTTATTTAGTTGCTAACTCACTTGAATGGTTATTAAATTTTATATAATATTTAAGAGACTCATGATGTTTATTGTGTAGTAATATGATAATTGAGACATACTTGATGCTCGAAAAACTGCTTTATAAGTTTAAAGAAATAATTTTTAACATTATTACTAAAAGGAAATTTGAGTTTATGTTAGGCATTACATCAGTGTTTTTATTATTCACTAAATATTAACAAAAGGTTCACAAGATCATTAACAGCTCATTCGATGAATAATGATGTGATGAATAACAAAATAAAACCATTTAAAAAGTAACTTTAATTAATAAACATAAATTAAAATTAACCTTAAATAGTATTGTTAACATACAATATTATTTATGCAAGATTTATTTTATACTTAAATTATTATAAAGATATTTAAAATTTATAATGGTTAAAAAAATGAAAGATCTATTACACTATGTTATACATATGATATCAAACGTGAATGGAATTCTTGTAAAATTATTTTTTTGTTTCATTTTAAGAAATAAACGTACAGGGATATTACGAAACTTCCATTTTTTGCAGTCATTGGACCATATTAGTTATATTTAATAAACTATTTTTTTAGCACTAATAGCTATGAAGCTTAGCTCGATTCTTGAATCTTTATATCACTATTTTTAATTAATTTAGATTATTTCAGGGCTATCTAAAAACATTGAAGCAAAGAATTGTATTATAATTCAATAGTAAGAATGGTTAAAGAAATATCAATAATGATCATGCAATAACGTCAAAATTTGTTGTTAAATTATTTATAATAATGGAATTCAAAGTTTCATAACTCAGTTTGATCGCAGAAGAGTATAATTATATTGGGTAAAATGATAATGTGTCTAAAGGATTTTACGGAGTATGACTAATAGGATTGTGGGGATATAGGATATATAAGATTTTTGACATGTTATTTTTTTCAATATTATATATATTAATTGCGAACAAAACAAACTTCTGTATATCATTTAAATAAATTAATATTTGGGGAAAACATGTCTATGTAGAACGGTTTATATTTTAGATTTTGAATCAATATTAGATTGGGCACAATGTACACTCGGGAGTCTAAGATTTTTGTCTTTATCCTTCAAACATATATTTCTAAATTACTTTAAAGGATATGACACATTTTATTTCAATGAACATGGGAATAACATGAAGATAATAGTAACTTTTTAAAACATTTTATAATCAATAATAAAATATACAAACACACAATGAATTAGATTATGAAAAAAAATATATATTAAATGGATTAGACAGTGTTTGGAGAATTCTAAGCTTTATTTTAAATCATGAGTTTAAATTCACTCATCAAAAACATTGCCTGTTATTCCAGTTTCTTAAGATACATATTATTCAGTATTTCCATGAAATATGACAAAACCAATTGCAATTACTATTTTTTGGAAACTTAACAATAACTAAAATGTCATTAAAAGAATATAAATGATATTAATTAGTAAGTAAAAGTCTTTAGTAAGAACACATTTAAATAATCCAGTGCACTAATATTGAATTTTAACATGTGTTTGGATATTCAGAGCTATTTTTAAAGGTATTTCTTTTTTTTTTTTAGTGAATAATTGCGTCACTTACTAATAAAAGAATCTTAATATATAATTGCTTTTAATCATTCGAAATTTTTATAAAAAAATAATCAGATATGATAATTTGTAGGGCCTATTCCATATCTTTTTAAAATAAATAACTTATTCCGTTTCAAAGTTGACTGCTATTCTTAGACTACCATTCTCTACAGAAGCAGGAGGTTTCATTTATTTTTTTCAATACAAACTTGAAGGAAAACGAAAACTACTTGATTTTAATGAGCCTTCTGCTCAAAAACGCATCGATTTCAATATTTTTCAATTTTTTCCAATTTTTTTTTATTTGAGAAGCAAAATTTTTTTTCCCGGAATTGTTTTCATTGTTAACACTATTGAATCTCTGCATTCAATTTACTTCTTTCTTGTAGAATACAATACCATTTCGTTACTAGATTTTTCAAATATCTGATTTTTGGATTTCCCTTTGGATTTCTTGGCAGATCATGAATGCTTTTTCTTCAAGAATCAATAATTTTAATTAAATATATATTTTTTTATTTGTAGAATTTTTTTATCACCAATCGCAGCTTAATTTATTTAAAATATCAAACATGAGAAGAAAAATAGTTGCTCGGTGTTTAATAATTCTACAGACGAGAATACCAAAAATAATGAACTTTCAATGTTGTCTTGCTTTTGAGCATTTTAGAAAAAAAAATACTCAAACTATTTTAGAAAATAAAACTTACTTCCCAGTTGAAAGTTTTAAAGAAAGAAAATTTTAGATTTAGCATAATATTCACTTATATTATCTTCATCTTTAACCACCTTTTTCTTTTCACAAAATCTTTTCTTTTTCGATCATGAATTTTCACTTTGTAAATTCTATTTTGCTGTAATCATTTGGCTATTTTCTAAAATAATAAATTTTCATCTGCTGATTTAAATAACTATTTGATTGAAACATAAATTATTTGATATCATATATAAAGTAAAGAAGTTGATCAGTATAAATATATTAAAGATATTTCGAGAATTTTTTAAAAGGGATTTTCGAGTTTTTATTCTTAAAAAAAACAAGATAATAATAAATGCGGAAGACATTTTTAAATATAAATTTTTGATATGATAAGTACACATTACATAGTGTTTATGTATTAAATGTAAGCGATTAATTAGAATTTTAAAACACCTCTAAACTCTTTATAACTAAGGATCAATATTAACAGGCTTATTATTATTTTAAATATACTCGTTTAATGTAGTGCTTACATTAAGATATTTTTATTAAATACTTAAACTGAATAAGAGTTAAATTAAGTATCATCACTTGTTCAGAAATTGAGTGGGCGCTTCAGATAAAACTTTTGCAGATGATTAATTACTAACATTCCAGAATACCAACATTATTGTGGAACGTTAAAACATTATTTTATATCTTCTATTATTATCAAATATTAATCTTTTACTATTTTATTTTCTTTGCTTTCTATTGAAATGGTATATTTTCTCTTGAAATATATCGTCATATTTATCCAAATAAGAGTCTCTGGAATGTTTGAGTTGTTTATGGAGTATATGTAATTTATGTATCGAATTATAATGTATGTTAATGACTTCATTTTAGCATATTACTTGAAAAAGTTTGTTACTTGATACACAAACACGAGGAAGAATACTACTAAATTTTCAAAGTACAAACTTAATTAAATATTCACATCATTCATTAGAAATTAACAAAATTTTGTATGATTGTTTAAAATGAAAAAAGGGAATTTTTTTTAATTTCTCATTTATTTTAGTGCAGCTATTAGCAATGCTGCACTAAAATAATCTTAAAGTAGTGGTTCGATTATGCTTTAAACTACATATAAGTCATCATTTAAAAAAAAAAGCTAAACTTTCTTATATTTCAGATTTGTAAGCAATATGTAAAGCATTAGTACAATAAATATTGATAATTTATGGAGAAAATTAGCTATTGGTAAATCGCCTAGTTCTATTGATATCCTGATTTTTATTAAAAGAAGGCGATAAATATTTTAGATTATAATAGGACTTAGTATATTTTAATAATATCTTATACATAATTTATTTTACGTTAAAGATATATATGAAAAGATTTTAAACCCTAGAAACAACGGGTTTATGAACTAGTTATTATTAAAACCCTTAGACAAATTCCTACAAATGTGGACTTCATTCTCTGAAATACAATTTAGTGGGGCTCAAATTTATTATTATTTTTAAAAGCATATTTTTAATGAATAATCTAAATAATTACAATAATTATGATGCTTGTAGTTATAAAATTTCAAAAGATACTTTTAAAACTAAATTGATAAAAGATCCAGCTAAAGGAAACGCATTATCAATTCAGTGTTATATAGTAAAAGACTGTAAATTGCGATAGGTATCAAATAAAATTTCAAACGCACAAGAGCTAAATGTAAATTCATAAAACACCCTCTTCACAAGAGAAATAAAATGTCACTAATAAAGCTTTAAAAAGAAAAGAAAAAAATATTTTTTTTTCATTAAAAAAATGAAGTAAAAAATAAGAATAAAGGAGAGAGTTCTTAGGTGATTACAATTTTGTTACGATAGCTGAAAATGATAAAGACAGGAATAATAATGAGATAGCGTGAGGCCTGGGATTCAAGGGGCGAAATAAAATCAAATGACTGAAACCGAAGGGAGGAAAAAAGGGGCATTAAAAAATAAAAAAGGCCAGCTACTTTCCACTCTGATGCTTCTAAGTTAAGTGGGACTGTAATTATATATATGGAAAAGCTAAGGGAGAATTTGAAGCTAAGGCTGCTGTGTCGATCATTAATTCAAACGCAATGCGAGAAATTTCCGTTGTAACAATCGTTTTCTTTTTTTTTTCAATTTTATTTATTTATTATTATTATTATTATATTTTTTGTCTTTCCTGCTTACTTTATTATTTAGTTGTTGTTTTTTTTTTATCTTCTGAGAGAATTTAGCATGTCATAATACACTTTTGCTCGTTTTTACTTTTGCTCTGTAAACGAGCTGAGATATTTTAGATTAACATACGTTTTCACTCCTGAGTAGTTATTTATTTATGAATATCTTTTTTTTATGCAGTAAACTCAAGGCATATTAAAAAATTTACTGAAAAAAAAAATTGTTGTGGAAGAGAGTCGAAGGGGGAAAATGATAAAAGTAAAGAATTTGTGTGAGCTCATTTTACACAATTGGAGCATTATTAGTTGACTCATTATCGTAAAAGTGCATTTAAGCGTGTTTTGATGGCTTAAATTTTATATTTTTGATGATAATAACTACTGAAATTACCCTTTATTGTGGCAAACATAGTTAAATATTAAAAAAAGGGAAATCTATTATTTACAGATTAAAAAATCATTATTTTTAAATGATTACCAAAAAAATTGCTTGTTATTTAAACAATTGGAGTATCTTTTTAATAAAGAGATATTATTAAACTCATGATAGTAATATATTCTTAAATATTTTATCCGGTTTACTTACGTTTGTCAAAAAAAAAAAATATGCATATGGATTTTATTCAAACTTGAAGAAAAACATTTTATTCTTTTATGTAAAAGGCTGATTTATATCCTTAAACTTATGGATTTATTATTAATGTTTCATTTCATTGATTGATCTATAGTGATAACTTTATTTAATAATCTGTAACTAAATTGCTTTCATTGATTAGTTGACTTACAGCTCCATTATAATGTATTTTATTAATTGATTTGCTGCGTTTAATTCGATTGATTTAGTTAGTGTTTTATTTGATTGTTTAAGGTAATTCAATTTGCTATTATTTTATAACATATTACGCAACATTTCTATTAAAGTAAGACTGCATTTTTTGGGGGGAAATAATAATATTTCAATGAATGTATCTTATAAAGGGCTTATATAAACCCCATATAAGTTGCATCCTTCTGAAAGGCATTAATATTTCTTTATTTAACTATATTGAAAAGCAATTTTTTAATAAAATACTGTTTATTAATATATTGTATTTCTTATAATTATTATATAAATATAGGGAAGTAAAAACAATTTTATTATTAAAAGTCTGATTATAACGTAGAATAAAATTCCAGTTTCGATTATTCGTTGTTTGGCTTTATATTACTAGAAATCATTTCAAATCATGAAATCTAACTTAATAATGCGAATTAGTATTACATAAAATATGTATTTCGTGAATGGACCAATTATTTTTAATATTTCTTAATATATTCTATAACCTTACTATTTTTATATAAATTCATAGTATTATGTTTCTTTTTCTTAAAAAAAATATTTTCTTTTTAATAAATGCTAAAAAATGATTAAAAAAAAATATGGTGAAAGCTGTCTGAACTAATTTATTTTATATTTACCTCTTTAAAAGCATTAAAAATAAATAAACTATAATAAATTGAAAAATTAATAATAATTAACTGAAAAATAGTTTTAATTTTATTTATTGAAATAAATTAACGTAAAATAAATAAGTGGAATAAAATAGTTATTATAAATAAAAAATAAATTAATAAATCAATAATTGCATAAATCAATAATGCATTAAGGAACATATAAAATGTAAAATATGAATAAATTTAACTGAAAATTCAAGTGATATTATTACGCGGAATATAAAATATGAAAAAAGATATCTCTCAAAAATATATTATTATATTGAATAATATCTTTTTGCAATTACTGCATAAATTAGCAAAAAATATATATATTTTTTTCGTTTGTAATATCAATGTAAAATATTTTTAACCGTAGTAAATCCGTTTTCTGGTTAGATGCCTAACATCATATCAAACATATTTTATTTCTCATCAAACAGCATCAATCAACATCATTTCATTCACATTAATATCTTATTGATATTTACTGATCACAATTTTCATTCATATATTTTATGTCAAAATGTCGTAATTATTTTACAATTATTTGTTTCAGGATAATTTTCAAATTGAATTTATATATATATATATATATATATATATATATATATATATATATATATATATATATATATATATATATATATATATATATATATATATATATATATATATATATACACGCATGAAAATAGAATAAATATGAAAGCCTGTGCTATTCATTTTGATTAAAAAATATGAATGAAGAATTTTCAGTCCACTTATTAAAATGTAACTTTACATATGTCTGTTGTTAATGATATTTTTTGTTTATAAGAAAAACTTTCACATTTCCAGACATGAAATATTTTTATAATTATTTATTCTTCTTTCTTAGACATACCATGTTTCATCAGGAAGAAATGTAATTATTTTTTCTTCCTTATTTAACTATATTTATATAGGAATTCCTAATAAAAGAGTAATTTCTTATTAGATGTGAATTTATATGCAATATATAACTATTACATATATAAACATTTAAATGTGAACTGTGAAAATGAAGAATAATTTAAGTGATTTTAGTCATTTCTACATTTTAATAAAAGCAAAATTAAATTCTCTTATTTCTACAATATGTGAATGTAAGGAAATCATTCGTCGAATTTATCATTTTAATAGAAAACGATATGCTTAGAAGAAATTTTAAAAAAAAAAGTTATTTAGAATATTCTCAAATTTTTCTAAACAGAAAAGAGAATTTTAAATAAGTAACATTTCCTTAAATTGATCATAGATACTTGATATTTATCACTTACGACAACTAAGAATTAAATTAGTATTTTTAATTATACAGAACATCAATATATCACACTCTTAACCGAAATCGACTTGAAAGGATGGAGTTCGGAAAAAAAATGAAACATCAACTCGCTCAATTTTTATATTAGAAGCACAGCTTTCATATCAAGAGTGTTGAAAACTTCTATCATTTACTAACACAGTCCAAGATTAATGACAAGAAAAACTTCTCTCTTACAATTCGCAAAAGTGAATGTGATGCGAATGATCAAATGAGAAGAAAAATGCATTAGTCGATCCAAAAAGGATTCACCTGCTTCTCAGTTCGTTCACGAATCCAATTAATTTCGAGCCTCGCACCCCCCTTTTTTTATTTCTTTTCATTTACTTCAATCCCTTTGCGCGGAATGAACATATATAGCGAAGGGAATAAAAAGAAGGAAAGTACGAGACACAGTCCTTATAACTTTCTTTGGAGAGAATTTATAGTGCGAAACACGTGGCGACGATAACAATTTTTTTTTCTTCATCGAGAACAATCCTGATCCTTTTCTATCCGGAGATCAGAGACCACGAACCGGAACCATTTGGGCAACTTCGACCATTGGAAAAGATGAGGAGCGAGGCAAACCGGTGCAAGTCGTCTTCTAACATGAAACCTCCAGTAAAAATAGACGGCTAACTGTGGAATTATACGCTAACTTAAAAGTTTATTCCATAAATGTTGTTTATGTGTCTACACTAAATCTTAATAGTTTCCCTTAGGGAGATACGGATGCTGTACCAACCGATTCTTTTTCTTTAACTAAACGCCTGATAAAACTGTCTTAACAGTGACTCTGTGGATTTTAGTCTCGGTATATATTACTTTTGATACACTATAATAACTAAGTGCACTTTTTTTTCTCCTGTGTATTGTATAGCAAGTTTATTGTTTCTCTTGTATAATATTGTATAGCAAGACCTAACAAATGAATCGTTCTAAAACCTAAATATTTTTTTTAAAACCTTTAATCATGAAATAATGATAATTTACAAACTACGGAATTATGTTACAAAAATTATTATTTTAGGCTTCACATCTTTATATTATGTAAAAGTGTACCAGCTTGCACATAAAATAAAGAGGTGATGGCTGTGTAGTACTAATTTGGTAACCATCAACTTGCTCTTGCAATTATATTTGCAATTCTCCAGCAACTTAAAGGAATTCATCACTTCGTTGATTTATTTTATGTTATATTATAATTATATTATGTAGTTTAGTTTAGTTTAGTTTAGTTATATTAACGTCCCATTTTAAAGCAATGCTAGGGCTATTTTAGGACTGACATGGTAATTTTGAGACGCGATCAGATGAGGTGGACGACACCTGAGCTGTTACCCCCTCTTGAAACTTCTGTACCACACCAGCGGGAGGACGTTTGGCTCCAACAGATTTAACATACACTAGACTCGCTTACACGATGTTTCTTCGGTGGAATCTGGCCCCGAGACTGAAATCCTCCGGTTCTAAAACTAAGACCTTAGAAAAGTCACCATGACTCAATTATCTTTTGAACTATCTCGATTAATGACTTGCTGTGTTACGTCATGACTATATGAAAGAGCAAGGATTTAAAAAAAATGATTTATATTTGTGTTTCTAACTAGCATTTTTTCAAAATTGTAGACTGATGGTATATTAGTAAAGGTCAGACTGATTCAGGTTTAGTGCGAATTCTCAATACGATCATACCAATCTGTTGATGATTTTTCTCTCTAAGTGAAGTATAAATTCCTCTTAGTTCTCTTGAAGGCCTCCTGGGAGTCAATTTATATCTATTTATTGGAGGAAAGTCTGACCATAGGACAATGTAGATGCTCCAAGATTAAACAGGGCCAACTAAACATCAGACTAGATGTTCAGACACTTCCGCTCACTTTGAGTCTTGTTAGAAAAGGATTTGGGTAGATATGTTAGAACTAAAAGATTTGGAATCAACAGAATTGTATTTACACCAACTAAATCGAATTTTCCTTAATGGATATTTATCTTTCCCACATTCTAATTAAACTCTATTTCCCATTTGCAACCATATGTGTGACTGCCAGATTGGTTGGTAATGAGAAACTATAACAAATATCTAGTGTAGGAAATGCACATCTCTTATTAAATGAAGAAATATTTTTAGTTCCTTATTTAAGAAAGACTTGATTCTTGTTTTTGTTTTTTTTACCTTTGACCTTTATATCAATGTATTGTGAAATGTAGAATCTTTCCATTAAATGAGCATATTTGATAGTGTAAAATATAACATTTTGCTTTGCGCCAATCCTCAGATTTAATCTTTTTTTACTCCAAAAACGTATATAAATAGACATTACAAATGCAATGGTAAATGTGAATGAAATAAAGATCAGAATCTGGTATTGAAGAAGGATCAAAAATTGAAAGCTAAAACATTTCAATAATACAATTAAAAAGGCAATCGTAGACTTTCGTAAGACCGTAAGTATCATAACTTAGTTTATGTGTTTTGAATTTAGAATTAGGAGATGAAAGCACAGAATAATTACAATTTAATTGATGTGTTGTATTTTTATCATCAGGTTAGATATGAATTTAGCATTTTTATGTGATTCCAACTATTCAAAATAATTATGATTCCTCAAAGATATATCACCTATTTTTTTTATTAATATATTTTATATTAGATAAATTTTGATATTTTGAATTTTGTGTTTTTTCAATTATACAACTGTGTAAAATAAAAATATACAAAGTAATCCAAATTAATTTAGAATTTGAAATTTAATTTAATTTATAAATGTTAAAGAATTTATGTGGCAAAAAAACTTTAAATTAATTAAGAACTTAAATTTATTTAATTAAAGAAGAGATTAATTATCATTAGAGAAATAATATTCACAATAAAATTATCCCAAATATGTTGAATACTATGATTATATTTAATTCTATTGACAAAGATAAATGCATTTATTAAATAAAAATTAACCATTCATATTCAATTACTGTTTCGAAATTTTTTTTACAAAGTAATTACCTAGCAATAAGCTGAAAGAAGAGCTCATATTATACCACTACTTGCCGTCGGCGAATAATTGGTTAGCCTAAATTATTAAAATTATCAATTAAATAATTTTATAGTTTAGCCATAATAGTTTATTGGATAAAATATTTTTAAACTTCAAATTTCTTATACCATTTTAAAATCCATACACCATTCTATTCATACTGATGTACATTTCCCTATTTTTTCTGTTGATATTCTTATGTACGCAACTACAATCAGGGAAGAGCAGTGCTTAAAAATGGGCAACAATTACTAAAAGTAATTGGGGCGTTCACAGATTTTGAATTTAAACCTTAAATGCAAAGGCAAAATTTAAAAAAAAATGAAAATCATGCCTTATATAGATTGTTTCTTAGCATTATAAAAAAGACCGGAATGAAATATCAGTAGCAACAAAAAAATATAACGCTATATAAAACGATTATAATGTTATTAATAAAAAGTAAATAAAATTGAAAATAAATTTCTGAACAAAGATGTAACAGTCTTTGAAAATATACTGAATGAAGAAAATATATGTATGCTTTAATATTCATAGAAATTTATTTTTAATTAATTAAAATTAAAATTTCAAAACAAAGTCGATGTGCGATACACATTACCATTTTCCAAAATGGATATATTCCATGCTTAGTTGTATCTTCACTGTCATCTTATAAAAAATAGCTACACGAAATAAGCTCAAGAAAATATTGTTTTAGCATCCCTTTTATTTCCAGTTAGTGATTCCATAAATTCATGCTAAATTATATACGAACAA
This sequence comes from Argiope bruennichi, assembly GCF_947563725.1. Taxonomy (NCBI): domain Eukaryota; kingdom Metazoa; phylum Arthropoda; class Arachnida; order Araneae; family Araneidae; genus Argiope; species Argiope bruennichi. The sequence continues at coordinate 42,086,690 of NC_079154.1, read as the reverse complement.
CCTCAATTTGGAAGAATTAAAAAGTCAAAATCCATTTTTAAAAAATCCGAAAAATTCAAATAATTTGCTAATGATTTATATATATTGCATGCTATTTTGGATTAAAATTGATTAGCAAAAGTAAAAATTGCTAAATAATACAATATTAAATTTACGTTAAACTTTATTATATTTACGTTTAATTAAAAAGTTTAAAAATCAGATATAAAAAATTGTTCGCGTATAATGGCAAGAATAATTAAAGTAACAAGTATATAAAACTGTTTAGCTAAAAAAAAATATGATGGTCTAATAAAATATCGCATATTATTTAACATAGAATAATACTTGACTAAAATAATTATTTATAGTTCTTCTATTTTAGAGCTATGGAATCAGAATAAATTTGGAATAATCCATTTCAAATTATATAAATGGAAGAAAGATGAAAATAATTAAAATTGAGTTAGCGTAAGTGCGAGAGGAGACACTAAAATTATCACTCTCAAACTGCAATTAAGTTTCAATCACAAAGTCATTTTCATTTAAAATAATTATTTTGAACTTCCGTTTAAACAAAATAGAATTCTTAAAAATAAAATTGAAAATATTTTTAATTTTTGTCGTTCTTATTATTCATTTGAATGAGAGGATTAAAATAACTGAAAGAAGTATTACATATGAATTATCAAAAAAAATAAAATACTTAATATTAATGCATAGTTTTAATGTCGTTTTTACTTGCTTCGTAAAAATATAACAGATGCATTAATTTGAATTAAACTATTATATATAAAAATTTAATAAATATTTATAAGAATTTAATTAGTGCGTAGCCCATTATATTCATTCTCAAGAAAGCTGAAAGTTTTGAACAACTCATTTAATCTGCATTTATTGCTATAACTGTCATATAAAAAGAAATATGCATACATGTTTTTAAGAGAAACTTTCGTATACTTTTGAATAACTTTGCACACTTTTAAATAAAAAAATATAGCCTTTTTTTAAAAAAAAGTGAAATAATAATTTTCACGAATAACATGAAGCCTTTGATTAGACTTAATTATACCTTTACAGAAAATGAATAAGAAGAATTGATAAAACACGATTCCATCATAATAACATTTCGTAATTAACATAACTTTTCATCGAAAAATTTTAAAAATATATATATTTTCGAAGCGCCGTTGATAAACTACTAGAATATTTATAGAAATACATCCTTGTAAATTCAATCGTTTGACAAATCACTTGTTAACAATCGACTATATCAACTGTTTCCAAATCCAAAAGAATACACAATTTTAGTATCGCACAAAAGAGTGATAATAATTAAAGTGATAATAGTTAAAGGGAAGTAAAAATAATTTTTATAAACACATTAATCTATCATAGATTGGAACCGGATGATAGGTATTGTCGCATGCTGATGAAAAAGGGAACAGACAAACATAAAAGTCGATAATATCTTGTTTATAATAGATCGTTTTCACAAGCAAGTATTAATAAATAATAAATTCTTAGGCTTTCAAGGAGATGACTTCTTTTTATACGAAAAGTAGACAAGTTGAATTAAAAGCTGAATGTAGTTGCATGAACACTTCGTCGAAAAGAAAGCAAAAAATAAGAATGAAATAAAAGGAGAAAATTCTAAGTACTAAGAAAATGCTGAATCAAAATTATTTTGTTAGGTTTAGGTTCTTTCCATAGGGATATAACATTTCTCAAGAACTGAGATTACAGTTTCAACAATAAATTTTCTAAACCCGAATCTGTAGGAATATTTCGTCAAAATACAATCATTTTTATAGTAGTATGTCTGTTATACTAAACATATTTTAAAAATTTGCAGAATAACTTCCTATTTTGAAATACTTCACGTGTTTCATTGAAAAAGATTATACTTAAAACACAAGTAATAAATTAATTTTAAGAAAATTGGTGAATATTCCCTTCAATACGCAATAACAGTACTTTAAAATGTTATAAAAATAGATACAAAAATTTATCTTGCAAAATAAATGTACAATAATTTACAAAACTTCTTAACTACAATTATATAAAAGTAAGTTTGCATAAGTATAGATGTTAAATATTAGGATTCAAGTTAAAGTATTAAATCGCATTCTTTCAAAACGGAATTTTAAACTCATTTTTAATTACATAATTTAGCAAATTAATTTCTTAAAAATTATTTTATCCTCTGAAAAATATTAAGAGATATATATATATAAAATCGTTTTCATTTTACAGTCTTTAAATTCAACTGCTTATTTTTCAATTCCTACTATTAGTTCACACTCTCAAAATATATTTGTATATCTTGTTCAAATTTTCAATCGTTAATAAAATACATTTTATTCATACACTCAAGTTCAAATACATTATTTTTAAACTTGTAGTGGATGACTCTCAATGTTAATACAATTTTTTGAAATATTAATTCATTAATTATTAAATTCAATTAATTTTTAATTCTTTAAATAGAGTTTTAGCAGTTTGTGATGAAGACTGTAATCAACAGGCAGTACCTCAATCGGTAAATTTCATGGATTTCAGTATTTTTCACGTGAAGGTGAAGAATGCGAGTTCAATTCTTGCGAAAGTAGGAATTGACTTCAAATTTTTCAATAATCGTTGCAAACAGAAAGTATTTTAAACAAATTCCAATTATAGAGCTGCATTCCTAAAATGATCAGCAACAAGAACAGTAGACGTGAAAACTTAATTTAAAAAAAAATTGGAAGACTTATTATCAGTTTAAAATCTGTAAACAAGTAAATCTTAGAATATAAAAAAAAGAAAAAAAAAATAAGTTGATCACATAATCTGAAATGTACTAAAATAACATATTAAAAGTATTTTTTACATGTTAAAAGAACGTATAGCACCTCATTTAAATAAAAGTTATGAGTAATTAATTTTCAAGAATACATTTTCAAATAAACGATTATTTTCAACAGTTATTCTCAATAAGCGTTTGTTACTTTAGAAAAAATAAAGTAGTACGTTAACGCAATGAATAGGATGATCCACGACTTTATTGAAAACACCCTCGTTGAAATTCCAAACTATGAATATAAAATTATTATGTAGATAAATTGAAGATATATATCCTGAGTGCAAAGAGTACCTTTATAAAATAAGCAAAGTCTGACTTTAATTTGCACATGCTACAAAAATTTCCTTTTTAATCTAGATAGTTTTTAGAAGAAAAAACTGGATTACTTTGAATTTTAATATGAAGGGTATTCGCACAAAACCAAAAATTGCTTAGTGCTTAAGAAAGTAATTTTTCTATGTTGGCATAATTTTTTTCCCCATCCGCGATGATTAGTTTTTGAGTATTCGAGTTTTTTCGTGGTCTGTATCGTACAAAATGAAACAAACTCAAATTTCTCTCATATATTTAAAATATAAGAATACTAACACTAATATGCTGCGACGAATTTAAACTTTGAAAATGAAAAATAGAAGCCAATTCACTATTGTTGAGTTTTTCTTTCATAAAGAATATTTCATATTTTATTATTATTTATTCAACTTTTCAGGGGCACATTGAGATTATTCATCATTTCAATCAAGAATAAAATAACTAAAAAACAGAATTTTTCTAAATCTAAGGAAAAAGTATCAAGAAAAAATACTTTAATCCGCTCTTTTCTTATATTTTAGTCATATACTTGTTGCATCTATTGTTTCATATATCTGCCACAAATGTTTTTATAATTCATTAGCTAACAATTACGTCAGAAACTTTTAGGATGAAAATAAATTAGGCTGCATATTAATTAGGAACAAATTTTCAGTTCTGGGTTATTTTCAAATAATTAATTATATTTATGCCAAAAGAAATCGCCGCATTTCATTTTCGTCTGTGATTTTGCTTTTATTTCCAACTTTTGAGGGAAAAAAATTCGGAAGTTAATTGAAACATAAAAGATGCATTCATCATGTTAATTTAAAAATAATTGCGACAATAATTGGTGGAAAAGAATTTTCTAAAATTAAAAATGCACTCATATTTAAATAATGAATTAAAAATAATATTGTTTCCTGAGCCGATTCCGATTTTTTTTTTTTTAATATTTGTTTATAGAATGACTTTGAAATTCAGAAAATAGAAATATGTTGCCGCTTATAATTTTTATTTCTTCTAAAAATTGTTTTTTTTTTCTTCAGAAATTTGGAAAATTTATCCAAACGATTCATTGTATAAAATGTTCAGATTAAAAATTTTGCAGCTCGATGAATTTCAAATAAAAGGTTTTGAATTGTTAAAAAATGAATTTGTTAAAAGTAGCATTGTTTTAGAAATCTATTTTTACTTTAAATATTCATTATTAGTGAATTGTATAGTTAAATTTCATTTATGCAGTTTCTAACGATATCTTATAATTGCGATAAAGAAAGTGATCATTGTCCACGACTATACTCAAAAAGACTTAAATAATGAAGAAAAAATAATACACTTATTGGAGTATAGGAGCATTTTATATATAATAAAATAATTTTACAAAATTTTATGGAAATAAATTGATATGTGATTGTTAATTTTAATATTTTATTAATACCAAAGGTAAAGGTATCAGCATGTACAGACACGTATTTTCTTATATAATTTAAACTAGAATACATTTACCACGGCGTTCGAAAATTCATGAAATTTAAAATTAGGAATTATTATTAGTGAAATAAAGAAAAACAAACTCTACGATCAGATCATGTTTACTTCCCTCCCAAGTATTAATTTGGATATTAAATAATATATTGATCCTGATACTAATGAATTCAAATGTTAAGGGAATTTCCTATAGATTTCATATGCTAATAAGTGCTAAAAGTTTTCTTCTCTTTATAATTAGATATCAAACAGTATTAAGAAGAAATACTATAAACTATAGGAGTTTTTAATAATTAATATTATAACTTAATAAGTTGCTAAAATATAAAATGCTTTTTTAAAATATTACATAATTTATAATCCTTTCTTCTTTAAATAAATTTCATCATTTTCAGAAGAAATATTTTGCATGCAAATTCTGCTTCTAAATAATAAAATCTGCTGAACTTGTTAGAATGTGTTTACAAATTATAATTCTATTTCACTTTGAAATTTTACAATTGCTTTGATGAACAGGAATTCAGTTGTAAACAATTCTATCAAATAAACAGGTGCTTAGAAGGTGATGTGTTGTACTTTACATTTATAGGTGGCATTCTCCGAAATCTATTCCGTCTCAAGAATTCGGTCACCACTTCAACTAAAATATATCGTGTATAATGCATTAATATCCCTTAAATTTCATTGAATGCAAAATGTTATTTTCTTAAGATAGAAGTTAATTTCTGAAAAGAGGAACTTGGATTACATCCGATTTTAATTGTTTATTTAATACATGCAACATAACAATTTCAGATAAATCTATTTTTCGTCTCATGTTACCTCTTTTGCTCGTTTCAATCCTTTCAATAATTTATTACATAAAAATTTTGCTTGAAAAGAATATTTCAAGAATTCTAAGGATTTCAAAGCTTCAAGAATAAACATTTATAGATTTTTTATCAATAAATATTACAAAAAAAATATTTGGCATAAATCCTATTGAAAGGAATTAAAATTATAATGATAAAAAATGTGAGAAATCACCAATTTATCATAAAATATTGCTGTAATGGGGAAACCTGATATGGATAGAAAATGCTGTTGGTAATTACTCATCACTTGAAGGTTATTAAAGATGCCAAAATATTTCAAAATATTTTGGTATCTTGATCAAATATTCCAAAATCTATTAAAGAAACAGATTTTTATAAGAAATTGAAGGAAAGAAATATGATTTGATAGACATATAATTTTATTCTGAAGTTGATATTGGATAAATTTTAAAGATATTTGCTTTGTTGTGAAGACTATTTTATATTATGTATTATAAAAGGAGTTACTTTTAATCATAAGATTAGTTTTAAATTTCATAGGAAAAATATTTTATACCTGTTGAAATTTAATCCAAATAATAATAATATAACATTAGAAATTATATTGAAGTTGACATATAATATTAGAAATTAAAATAAAACGTAGTATATTTTTTTTTCGGAAAACATTTAAAATATGAATAAACCATTGTTTGTCTGTAACAGCAGAAATCAAAATATTTATTAAAAATGTGTAACTTACCTCTTAAAAATTATTTCCATTTGAAGTCCTCGATATTTATTTCTAATAACAAGAGATACATCATGTTCTTATACTATCTTGGTCCAATTATTAATTTCCATATAATTCCAACAGAAAAAGTGCTGCAAATGACAAATTTTGTATTTTATATTGTTTGAATCAATAAATATGCTGCTATACAATACAAAAAGTTAGGATTTTATGCAATCATCTGCTATAAGAATATAATAAAATGTTCTTGTACACTAGATTTTATGGTACAGAACTGTAGGTCAATAAACTGCCGCCTTTTTTAAGCTCCGTACTGCTTAATTACATTCATTTGTCAGTCTTTCTAAAGATGACTATTGCAATAATCTAAAATAATCACACATGTATAGTTTCACAACCAATAAATTTTAGCCAGATAAATGTCAAACTTAATGAGTAAAAAGTTAATGATGAAATTTTAATAAATATGGTTAATAAAATTGGGTAACTCGCTAAAAAATATAGCTATTGTAATTTTGTTTTAGAATATATATTTATTTAATTTGCTTAGTTTTGTGTTTCCTTTGCTGATATTTATTGACTGAGTTAATATAATTATAATTCTTTAAATCATTAAACATTTGAAGTGTTTTTTCAATTAAAAATCTGTTTCTATTTAAAATAATTTAGAAAATAACCGTGTGGTTTTGATTAGAGCGGGCATCCTACATAAAAGGAATATTATTATGACGTTTCTATAGCTATATAAGTCATTATAATTACTAAATTTCAAATTTATATATTTATCTTATTGTAACTTTAAAGACTTTCTAGAACCGGAGATATCCATTTTTCAGAATTATTTTATTTAACTGAACAACAAAATCGGAAATCATGAAAATCATGCTTATTTTATGATTTCATTGTATCTCCTATATAACTTTCTGATAATAAATAAGTGAAATAATGGTCATTTCTGTTAAGATGGATTTTCGCTTGTTGGCGTTTAGAAATAGTTTTATAAATTTCAAGATTCTTATTGACTTGCGACTTCAAGATCGAAATACAATCTACGTTTTTAAAGATTTTTCGTATAATTTTTATTTTTAGAAACAAATCAAATATCTTGTAGAGTGACTTATTTAACTTATTTAACTAGTTTCGGTAGTACGCAGAAGGTTAAAAGAATTATTAAAGTGCGTTAATGTGTTCTTGTTCTTTCAAATGCCGTTTCTGTTCATGCATTTCAATACAGTATTTGTAAACAATCTACTATCACTCAAGGAGTCAAAAGTTTCATTTTTATATCTGAATTGCTTTTAATTTTGAAGCCTTCATAAATTGCATTTACAATGTTTACAGCAATATATAATTAAAAAGTTTTTTTTGGCATTTTTTGACGATATAAACAGCCACGAGCTATTAGATTTGAAAGAAAAAAATAGTGCACAAACTTTCCCTTTTGAGCTCCAATATGCTGCGCATAATTTATTCGCTACTTCTATTTAAAAGATGGCATTTTTAAACCATAGATATTAACTCATTTTCTTTTGACTTACTAATAACTGTATATAGACAACATCATTAATTTTTCAAGAATGTTTTATTTCTACCGAATGACGTCGAGCCAGAACATCTGAAACCTTAATCATTTCTTCTGAAATTTAATATCAAATAAAATTTTAGAGCAAAGAAACACATTTGTAAAATAATAAACAGCAATGCTTTATTTTATAATTGTATATTTATGCGATGTGCTATCAGAAAAGGCATGAAAAAAAAACTATTGCACTCCATTTGAGCTCAAATTTTGACGCTAGTATTGCAGTATGTTCTGTAGCATGAGCAGCTTCGGATATGCATGGATGAAAACAAGCAGTCTCATAAAAAAAGCATCAACCAGCATTCGATTAGTGTTTCCTTATCCCTCTGGTTGCTTTACTTTTTAAAATAGTTTTCAAGTCTTTAAGCCAGCAAAATATTTTGAATTGCAAAAGATGAATGCATGAAATTGAGAGTGATAATATTAATGTCACCAAACACAAATGCCAGCTTCTTTTCCATTACATCCGTTTTATATTTCAAAATATTTCAGTAGAAATTAATTCATTTGTTAGCATACATTAATTTTCTGCCAAGTTTATCATGATTAATCACATTTTTTTTTTAAATATGATTTGAAACGACTTAGAATAAATCACATTCTTTTACATTGCAATATTTGATTGTATCAAAAAGATAATAAGAATGGTAAGACTTTTAAAGCCATAAATTAATAGTGATAACATTAATGACATCAAGCGCAAACGTCAACCTACTTTTCAATTACATTCGTTTTATATTTTAACATAGCTTAACAGTAATAAATTCATTTCTCAGAAAACATCAAATAATCATCAGCCGGATTTATCATTATCCCTTACTTTTTTAATATAATCCAATTCATCTTAGTGTAAATCACATTCTTTTACATTACAATATTTAATTACACAAAATAGATAGTAATAAAGGTATTGAAAAAAAGACGGCATCTATTTTTCAATCAGGTTTATTTTATATTTCAATTTTTCGTGGTAGAAATATATTTATTTATTAAAGCAGATATATTTATTCAGTATTTAATGATGATATTTAATATTTAATGAATATTGATAGATAAATTGAACTCCTTACTGAATAGCTCATAGCGAATTTAATGTAATGTATTTTATAAATTAATAACTGTAGCTTACAAATTTTCTTATAAAACTTGAAACTTCAGTTCTTCCGTTGGAGAGAGCTGTTTATCTTTTTAGGAAGCCGAAACTCATTCATAAGGGTCTACCAGAAAACAACATTCTCCGAATTCCACTTCCCCTAACACAACAGGTTTCTCACTCCCGCAAAAAGTCTATTCATCTCCCGATTGGCGAAGAAGAACGGTGCTTAACCCGGGGGAACAATTTCCAAAAGTGTGATGGTTTCGATAAAGAAACGAATTGTTTCAGAGATCTCTTAATTTGGGGCGGATTTCAGGATGTGAACTTTTTAACTGCACTTCTTCGCCAGCATTGAAGAGTTTTGTGTCAAACTCGTTATTTCTTTTGTTCTACGATCGCAGGTGACTTTTAGAGTTCGTGGAGGAAAGGGTCGAACATTAACTCAAAGAAAAGCTGTAACGTGTGAAGAAAATTTGTTTGATTGGAAGAGAATAAAGGTTTCCTTGGAATAAATTCTAGGAAAACATAAAGGAACCTATTCTAAAAAGTGATGATGGTTTTCACTTCATTTGATTCACAATGTCAGTGTAGATCAAATATATATGTAAATTAATTCAAATAAACTTATTATTAGTTTATAAAATGCTTCAAGCGATTTGATAATATTAAATAAATATATTTATTAATAATTAGAAAAGTCTTAAATAAATCTATACAGATACAAATATTGCTCTTATTTCTGTTACTTTAATAAATATACTTAAAATTATAATTTGATTTATGCTTTTAATTTGTATGCAATTTTTGATGGTCACTTCATTGATAACGTAGTAATTTAATAATATTGTACAATTTGAAGAATTATGAAAGTAGAGTTTATGGCTAGTTTTCTTCAACTACATTTCTTTGGCGATATTGTTTAAATCTCTAATATGAAAAAGAAAAAGCAGAAAAACATACGAATTTATCTATATGCTTTATAAGAAATGGATGATTTATGGGGTACTTTCATATGGCGATGCATAGACTATGTGTTCTGAAAAACATCGTAAGAGACGGCATAAATGGAAAGTTTCGTTATTAAGTAGAAAAACTATTGTAATATTATAAAAAGCATTAATAGAAAAATCTCTACTAAGTTTAATAATTTTTAGATAATAAAAATGGATAATAAAAGAAGCAACAACAAAATAGAATACCATTTAGTAAGATTGAAAATTTAATCATAACATTAGAAGGACCTCAAAAGAGAAATATTTCAGATGATAAATCTTTCACCACAATTTTTCTTCAAATTATCATTCTTCGATAAGCCCTCGTTGCTTCCACAAAAACTGTGAAATAAAATAAGGCATTCTAAAGTATATTTTAAATATAACTATTAATGATAAAAGATTCTGCTCTAAAAGATATTAAAACTTATTACTTCAATTATAATAAAATATTTTTTGATTACAGAAGGATAAAATAATTTTATACTTGAAATAAAAATAGTAATTGTAAAGCATTAAAGCTCAAAATTAATGAACAAATGTGTGTATCATTTATTACTGATATAAAATGATTACTTATGCCATGAATATGCACAGAAATCTATTCCCATAAAGATTTTAATGTTGTCTTAACTCGAATTATTTAACTCTTAGAGTCTTACCCTTACTACTTCGACCTCTTTTTAAGCAATTATATATTTTGGTTGAAAAGGAAACCTCTATCATCCATGCATTAACAGCATTATTTCATTTGTAAAATACAATTTTAATTAAATACGCATAAATATAAAATTTTGCATCCACATTTATCTTCGTTAATATATGGATATATTCACATCCTAAAAATATTAAAAAGTGAAACTTGTCGTTTTTATCACAAAAACACACGACATAAAATGCCTTTAATTCTGGAAGCTACTTTATGGCAGCCAGTTTTATCTGCTGCTGCTGCCTACGATAAACATTCCAGAAGAGGATACATGCCATAAAAAGAAAACAATCCTTAAAACTGCTATCCTTAATGTTACCAGGAAGCCGTCAACTAAATTCTTCTTGCGGCGACATTTACGCTGTCCTGGTCTCCACTCTTAGATCGAAGGCGTCTCGCCTGAGACAACCGCCCTCGAAAAATGTTACAATGGCGGTAAATGACTAAAAGATTGCCAAGACGCCAGTTGTGTATGTATTCTCTCCTCCACCTCCACCCGCCAAACCGTCCTTCTTCCACTACTGATCCTGCTTCAGAACTTTCTCCTTGTTCTCCTTCGGCGTCCGACAGCGATTTATCTGATGCAGATGTTTCGAGTTTTCCCTGTGTCTTCTTTGGTGTTAGGTGGAATTTTAAACTAACATCAGAACAGAGCTGTTGCCGTGTTTTGTTTGACCTGAATTGTTTGCGGTAGCGGGTCATTACGTTTTTAACACTCTTTTCAACTAGCAAACGAAATGTCGTTTTCTGAGTCGCAGCAAATGAGGCCCGTCCTGGAGTTGTTTGCTGTTACGAACGGTGCTGAAAGAATAAAAGTTTCGAGAGAGTATTTATTTAGTATTCGCGAAGGATAACAAAAATAAATAGTGTCGTCTAAGCATGTTTATTTTCTAAATTGGAAATTCTTTTTTTGAGGGAAGAGGGGGGAGGGGCATGATTGCTTCGCACTTTGAACAAGTTCGCATTAAGAAAAGGAATGAATAATATTAAAAAAATAATACAAGAACTTGGTATATATTTTTGTTCAGCTTCTAACGAACATTTCCAATCATCTAAATGAAATACAAGTGATGATTTTCCATATGATATATATCTCATTTGGTTTATTGGTTATACAGTAAGAATAATAAATAAAAACTAAAATAATAAATTTGTTCAACTTCTAGCAAACAATTTCAATTATCTAAGTGTAATACGTGAGATGATTTCTCTTATTATATGTATCTGATTTGGTTTATTGGTTAAACTGTGATAAATATTTTGAAACTCGTATCAGAAAATTATGAAATTGCATAGAAAGACAAATTAAGACGGAAAGATGAGCCCAAATACATTTCATGAAAATGTTATAATAAATTACTTTAAATGGTTGAAAAGCTGCAAATTTATTTGTAATGAAAATCATTGATATTTTTTTTCATTTTAACATAGAATAATTAAAGTTAAAAATTTTATCACTCTTTATACTTCTCCAGAAGTGCTTAATTATACTATTCTCATCTCTTTTTCAAAAATTTTGACATGTTTAGATTTTTACGAAAGTCAATTGTATCTTTGTTCAGAAGAGTTATCTTTCTTAATTGTTTTGTCTCTATATTTTATTTAATTAAAAACTGTTTTGAGTTTTAAAATAAATGAGATTAACACATACAATTTTTTAATGTATTAAAAATGTGTTTTAATTCAGTAAGAAACTGCTTGACGCAATTTTTAATTCATTATAAACTGAGCGAGATAGATGTTTTAAAGTTAGAGAAAACTGTATTGATTTGAATAAAGAATACTTGTAGAATAACAACATGAATATATATTGGGCATTTTTATAAAATATTTACATAAATCGAAAAATTATACCTTAACACTAATACAATTTTTGAATTTAGAGATAACTTCAAAACGAATTATTGCTTTTGTAACAGAATATTCTGATGCTTTATGATTTCATTATTTTTATTTTTTGAACTTTCCTTACAAAGTTTTCTATTTTTAAACTTGTTTCATTTGTTAACATTGTTCATTTATAATTTTTCTTCTCTAAATTTTATTTAAGATTTCGTTTTTGTGTTATTTGTGCATTAACTAAATATCTCACCTCTGCATTTATAAACAATTTTTTTGTGTTTGCTTTTATGCATATTTAGAAATTCGTTATGCTTCATTATTATAATTAGCATTATATTCCTTATTTATATTATTTATACTCATTTTATTCTTCTTCTATATTTTTCTTACCAAAATACGTGTAGTATATATATCATGTGAAATTTTCCCCCTGCCAGTTCGAGTCAATTTTTACATTCTTTGGGAAAGCTCTATCTGCTCTGATGATAAAAATTGACTTATAACAACATTCAGATATTGAGCTTTTAATATTAATGAAATCATAAAACACGATCATAAATTACTTAACGGAATAATGCTAAGCACTCAGAAAAATGCTTATTTCTAAATAGTAGGAAAATAATAGATAATTCCAAAAATAACTAATATGGACAATAATTCATAAGTCATATTAAGTTATGAAAAAAATAGAATTTAAAACTATTAATACTTTAAGAGTATTTTTAAAACAACATATAACATAAAAATAATATCAGTGCAGCTCAATAGTTCGAATTATTCTCTTTTAAGATAAAGTAATTTCATACTTCACTCATTTAAAATATAAATATTTTAATCCTTTAAAAATTTACTCAGAATTACATCAAATGAGTAAGAAAATTATGCTTATCATAAAGGTAATAGTGAGAGAAAAATTATGAGCTTCAATTAACGGTTTATTTGCTTCCTTGATATACTTATCCGCATGATACTGCTTTGATTCCTTTTGAGCTCATCTTGACAATTTACTTAAAATGATATGCAAATAGATGGAAACTAGAATTCAAGAGAGTCGAGTTGTTGGAAATCTTCTCAGCCCATGCGAGGGATTTCATAATTGCGAATTCCTGCTCAAGGGTCTGGTAATTATTAGAGAGCGGTTGTATTCCCCGAATTATGCAATCCTCGAAAACACTTTGGAGTCTTGTAAATGGACTTGTTCCTTCTACTCCTTCTCTTCACTGCTCATTTAATGCGAGGGAAGATTTTCGCGGTGATTATAAGAAAAATGTGAAAAGGAAAGCTTTTCCCTGATCAGCGGATTGACAAATTTAAGTGTAAATACATTTTGCAATGCTTAAGACAAATTAAGAATATTCTGTCTCATTAATGCTGTCATTTAAAGTTATTCACGGGATATTTTATGACAGCTGCTTTATTCATGGTTTAAGTCGAGACTTTCAGCCAGCATCTTCCCTGTGAGTTGCCATTCGAAGTAGTTTTAATATAAGAGTTCGAAATTTTGCTTTTCTAATTTTTACACGTAGTCACTGTAAGTATACTTGTGATAAAAATTCAAAAAAATCCAAAGCTTAAATGGCCACAACGATTAAGCTTGTAAAAGGCTATTACAAAACCCAAGAAATAAAATTTTTGATAAAATACTCGAGCTTCACCCGAGTCAATCAGAGGTTGAGAACTTCCGAGTATGAAATTTTTATAATAATTATCAAAATAAATGCTACCTATTTTTAATGTTTACACATTATACAGTAAAAATTGGCTTGAAAAATGTCTATATACAAATCTGCAGATTTTACTAGTTAGGATTTCATAAGTAGAAATGAAAATACCTCCGTTCATTCTGTTTTGCTTCAGACAAATATGGGAGATTATATAATATTTAATTGAATGTATTCTGTAATGTATTTAGGCAATATAGGTTAACTATTATTAAAATTTTAATTTTTTTAATAACCTGCCAGCATTTCAAGGAATATCACGGTTTCGAATCTGCAAATCAAATGATTTGAATGATTCGAAAAGAAATGTTTAGAAGAAATAAGTCATTATGTAAATATCCTCTTTTTTTATCATAGAATTAATTAATATTTATAGCGTAGAATTTATAACTTTTCACGTGATTAATACAGGTATTGTATATTTTTTAATTAAATATGGATTAATAGAAAAAGCAGCATTAGAATTAAGCTGTTCGAAAAAGTAATAAGTGAAAAATTCTAGCGATACATTTGAGATATTCTGTACTTTACTTATTGTAAGCCAACAATATGAGGAAACTATTTTACTAGCGTTAAGATAGAAAATGGGGGAAAAATTATTGCACATAAGTTTTGTTCTAATGAATTTAAAAGAAACTTTCTATTAGTTAATCTTAGCAATATTATTTATAATGTACACCTTTTATTTTTATCAAACCGCAAGAAAAAGATCATTCTTTAAAGAAAGAGAAAAAAAAATCATGTGGAAACATTTGTTCCATCTGTATATATTCGATAATGCCAAAGAAACGTTAGAATATAACGTAATTGATTCAATACAGTTACCTTACAAAAGACATGCGTTTGTATAAATTTGCTACTAAAGTGGAAAATCAGATATCAGGTAATGTGAGGATTACCTACGCAATGTGCAAATTAATACAAATTATCTGTAGAAACGTGGATAAAATATTTCACCCTTCACTCTATCCAACTCTTATTCAAATTACTTTGTTAATTTGTACATTACTCTCTATATACATTTTAAAATGAAATTAAAAAAATTGATCAAGCATTTTTATATGTTAACATCTTACTCATAATAATAAATTAGTGTGGGTGACCTAAAATTAAAAGCAAACTACATTCCATAAAATTATGAATAATTTTATATAATGTTTAACAGTCTCTAAGAAAAAATATCGATGCCGTTGTAGAATAATTTTTATTTAAATATTTAAACAATCCAGTTTATCGAATCAATAAGGATCAATACACAATGTTAAGAATCATCTAAAGGATTTAAAAGCATTATATAACAGGTGGGAGAAATTGAAGACAGAAAAGATGAGGGACACAAACTTTCCCCATTTTAAAGAATTTAAATATGCACATTCTTTAAGAAAATTAGTCTTGAAAACTTGCTTCTTAAAGGACTTTATATTTTATAACGAAATAAAGTAAACCGAGATTCAATAATTAATATTTATTTTAATGGCCTTCGAAGTTTAACGATAGCAGGGATATAATGAAATAATAACCTACTGATGTGTGCGTATAAAATTATGAAAGTGAGATTTTATTTAAATTTAGATATTTTATATATGGAAATTATTTCAAATCACATTTTTTTAATCCCAATCCTTGTTCATTTATATTATACTTTGGCCAGTCTAGTTCATTATCTTTCTATAAGATGATGAAAAGCGAAATATCTTTTCAAATAATATTTAAAAATACAGAAATAAGAATGTGTCTCACTTGATGAAAGATAATAGTGGAAAGATTCATAGCAGAAATTATTTTTCTGAATTCTGAGTTTAATAGTAATCTTTCGACTGGTTTATAATAATACATTAAAAATCTATTTAAATCGAATTGATTCAATTATAGTATTATCCAGCCTTTATCCTTATCATTGAAGGAGTTGAAGAACAGTAAAATAATTCAGAACATTAAATATCCAGAATATATGACACGTGATATACTCATTCCTAGATAAGGACAGCAAACTTCTTTATTAGAAACTTATTTTTATTTTTTAATTAGTTTTAATTATAATTTTTTGATGTCCTTTAATTAGGAAACTACTCGAGTGCGCATTGTTTGATTTGTATTAGAAGCCAGTTTCGTTCTTTTTCACTGACCAAAATGATGAAAAAGGAAACATCTATCAAGTAACACTTAAAAGTCCTGGAGTAAGAATGTACCACTCTCGAGATACTCGTTGAGAGACAAAGGCAGAAAAATCTCTTTATTAGAAACGATTCCCCAACTTTCTGTGGAAAGTGTTCAAGACCTTGCTTGTTTCGGTGATGGATGGAGTTTAAGAGGCAGGGTGGAAGCGAGGCCGGGGTACCCGAAGATCTCTTGTCTTGAGATGAACGTTCGAATCTCCAAGGTGAAAAGAAAGTCATCGCGACATGATGATGAAAGAAACAAGACATCCGGAACACTGCGGTGGCGGAAGCGGACAAAGTAAAATTGATTGGAGGAGGATAAAAGCGACAGCAGAAAAGAACGGGAAGAGTCAATGGAAGTGGTGAAGATGAGCAACAGGAAATGCTTCAATATTTTTCTTTCCAAAAAACATAGGAAGGCGTGAAATCAATCTGGATACAAAGGCTCAATTTTTTCTAAAAACGAATGGAAAGGTGTGGAATAAAAGAAACTCACGTAGCTTGGGAAGGACGATATTCGTTTACTGATTTTCATATTATAGGATTTAATTAACTTTTAGACACAACAATTAATTTTTAAATATAGGATGAATAAATAGTAATATAAAAGTCCCAAACTTGTTTTTTTTGATGAATTGCTCACATCACGTTCACTCAATTGTTTTGAAAGTATTAGAAGAAAATTATCGAAGCCTTCTAAAGAATTTATTTGCAAACAACCGAGCATGAAGATTTGTAATTACACTGCATATCATGTCAAGTTGAATTAATTTTTCAGTAAATTACTTTCAGTCATTTTCTGAGGTTTTGGAAATGTTTTATAAGCGAGAACAAACATATGAGGGCTAGAAATTAAATTGAAATTCCACATTTTTTATTGGACAGAAAAAAATATGAATAAAAGGAATTATATCCAGTGAAAAATGTAACAAAATTTGTTAACTACTTTTCAATAACAATGTTAAAGCATGTTTCCAGTCAAAATTCTGGAAGTTTTCTTATACAAATTGAAATTATTCTTTTAATTTTCAAAAAAGTATTTTTAAAATGCACTTAATTTTTTTATTCTTTTGCATATGATAATATTTTCCCCTCTTTTCGCTAACGGATGTTAAACTTTCAAAATTACTTTTTCAAAAGGGTAATTTTAGCAACACAAATGTTCTCTGCATTTTCAGATCATCGGAACAGTACAGTGAAGTCCAGTGCAACAATATTAGTTTATTTTAACAATAAATATATTTAATACTTATGGATATAGAATGGATGGACTATAATATCTCCTCTTGAATTTACTCTTTACAAATTCGTTCATCTTATATTATAAGATAATTAAAGCAAAAAAAAAAATCAAAAAGTTGATTAAAAAAATAAGCTAATTAGCCTAGAGAGAAAAATCGAATTCTAATAGAATCCATTGGAATTGTTCCAGTACTTAAGTAGAGAAAAAAAAAATGTAGAAAATGTGAAAATCTGCAGCAGCATTTCTGTTGGAGTAAAAAAAGATAAAGTCAGATGATGTGAACTTTTTGTGGTAGAAAATATTCTAAATAAATTCAAATTCACTGATAAGATTTCACGTAATTTTATACTGACATCTTTATAATCACACCGCACTAAGTTCCTTTAAGTTTATAAAGTTCATTATGTCTATAAAATTAGCCAGTAAGTTTGGAGTGAAAGAAATATATTGAGCCAAAGTTATAGTTTCCATTTATCGATTTTCAGATATACGACAAAAAGGGAGAGGGAATAGTAATTTATATTATTGCAATATTTTCAATTAAAAATCCTAGAAAAATATAAAAGCAATATATATTTATAATTTTAAGATACATTTAACATAATATGCAAAATACAGCATAAAAACACATTTAATGCGAATTTTTAGTTAATGATGAGTGATAAATATTATTTTATAATAGAGGGAAACGGAAATTCTGCACATTTCTTCCTCATATTGTGGCATCAGAAATAAAACAAAAATTAGATTGACAGGGAAAGTTGCTGCTTCAATATATAACATGAAATAAATTCTGACTGAAATTAAGATGGAAAGTATTTCTCGGAATTAAAACAATTTGAACAATCTTTCCGTAGTCAAGCAATTACCTATGATTATTATCTTATTTTAGGAGCTGATTTCCATCATACATTGAATAAAATTATCATAATTTTGATAACATTAGCTTTTAAAATATTAAATTCCTTTCATTTCGATGATAATTTCTGTTTCAATTAAGCTCATATTATTCAGGATTTTAAGGCTTCATTTATCGAAATGAATATTTGAAAATAGAGATGCACAGCTGGTATAATTATTTGGAACACAAATAAAGGCAAAATGGACAATGAAATGTCAGTTTGCTATTACAATAGATTACTTTTCTGAGAAAGTAATCATTTAAATTGATAAATGGAATAATTAATAAAGTATAAATTAGAAATATTGCTTAATAACTTACTATTAATTTATAATATACAAATTAAACCAATTGAATTAATGATTTATTGTCTTAAAAATTTGACTTTTAACATAAGCTTGAGAGACAGAATTTGTGATTATAATTGCGATAGTAACGATTTAAAATCTACGACTTTATCTAATCAATTCGGAAAGGGTTATATTTCTTCAGACATTATAAATGGTTTATCAAAAAAAAAAAAAAAAAAAAACAATATTTTTTGTTTTGACTTGTTTCTTGATTTTCTATTTTGCTTCATATCAAACTGTTTGAACACCATGTTTTTTTTAATTTTTACAAAATCATATTAATAGCATTAAATAATGAAATTAAAATAAATGTATCGTGAAGCATTACATTTTTGACTGTAATCTTGGGAAATAATATCTTATAATATGTGTCAGTTAGTTGGAAAGAAGATTTTATATCTTACTTTGATATGCCAGTAAGAATTGTTTTAATAAAGTTTTTCAATTCTAAGATCATTCGAGATCAGGTAACTCAGAATACAAGTACGGCCGAGTATCTCTTTCAAAATGAAGAAAATTCCCGAATTACTCCCACATCAAATCCGCGAGAACAGGCAGCGATTTTAATGAAGTTATATAATCAGGTGTTTCGGGTGCCTGTCGTATATTCGTTAAACAGACATTTGGGGCCTTCCAAGATTAATGAAACTAAACTGTCATAACAATTTTAATTTACCAGTATTGGTTTAATAGCATGATTACGAAAGGAATTTCATAATTTATAACGCAGAACAAAATAATACATGAATTTTTTTATTTATATTATATGTCTTTTTGAATTCTCAAACCAAATTTTATATACTATCATAAAGCCTTCTTTAAAAATGTAATGACATTTATTTGATAATTTAATAACAATCACATGAATAAAAACTTTAAAAATTTCCAGGCATATTTCTAATTATAGTTTTTTTAAGTAATTACAAACAGTATGATATATAATGCGTTGGAATTTTCTAATAAATATATATCTTTCTTTAAAATATATTTATGACACAAACTGAGATACTTACAGTTTTTACACTAATTAATAAAATAATTTTGAAATATAATTTATTTTTATTCAGGATAATCATGTTGCATCTCGTATGATTTCATATGTTTTCTAGAAGCTCATCATTTAAGTTTTCACTTGGTTATAATATGACTAATAAAAGCATTTATATTATTTGTAGCATCCCTATTTCTAAAGATTCGATTCAATATTCACCTTAGTTCGCTGCAATATAAAATTTATTCAGGACTATTTACAATAATGATACATCAGGAATATTTTTCATGCATTATTTATTTGGAAGACTAAATTTTGTCTCTAAAAGGACATTCATTTTTGTATTATTAGTGAAAAAAACTGAAATGTTACGAAAATACTGTACAATTTGGAAAATGTGATTGCAGTAACAGTGTACAAAGAATATTTTGTTTCTATAATGTGCATCTTAAAGCTAAACTATATTTCATCAGAAGAATTTTTGCATTAGGGGCATTAGACTCTTTTATTCGTTAATAGAAAATATACAAAATTCTTTTACAAATCTAATGGATGAACAGAAGTCATCAAAACTAATTGCGCACACGTGAAAAAGCAAAAGTAAATCTACATTAAGGAGGGTGTCACATATCGTTACAGAGTGTAAAAATACGAATTTGTGATAAATAAAAAGGCAATATATTCACGAAAGTTTTTTTTATCACTTTAAAGTGAGAAAATTGTGATATCTTTCGCTTAAATGTCGTAAAATACAACGAAGATCGAATGTATTTATTATTATTTCGCATATAACTGTTTAAATATCTTTATCGACGTATTGGCTGTTAAGTAATAAATTCATTAGAATAATAAATCTTTAATTATAAATGGTGCATAACAGCCATTCTCCTATTCCTCCCAACGTTAATGAGTAAATTTATTTCAACTTGATTTTTTTATTTTCTAATTATCACCATTAAGTAATTACTCCCGATAATGCAAATAGAATAATATGTAAAATTAAATATATATTTCCAAAGTTTAAATACTTAAATATTTTACTTTAGGAATTTCGTTTATTTCTATTTTTCTACTATTTTTTTTAAAATACATAAAACAATTAAAAAAATTTTCTTCTTTTCCAATAGTCTTTTACGGATACAAAGTTTTATGAAAATATCAAACTTCATTTTATTAACTTATTTCATTATTCTTGCACTTCTAATTATTTTTTAAACCTTCAAAATTATAAATTCAATATTTAAGAAGTCATTTAAAATTTTATTAACATACATAGCAATGCATACTTAAATAAGAATTTTAAAATGCCTTTCGTCCATTTTGGCTTTTTACACCAACCACCAAAAGTGTTAAAAGTTTTCCTGTCGAAGTTTAAGTTTCCAATTAATTTTTTTTTCTTTCTGATCATTATGCATATGACTTTACTGTGCATGCAATAAGCATTCATTTGTTCAATTTTATTATATAAACAAGAAATAAAATGAAAAAGCTCTGAATTATTTCAATATTTACTATACATATTGCTTTTAATATTGTATGGGTTTTCAAACAGACGGATGTTTTTGCTTATTAGAAATAACTGAAAAACATCAGGAAATTAAAAAAAATGAAATATTTAAATAAATTTTAATTTAAAAGGCAGATTAAATTTAGTTATTTTTGTTTCGAATTATTTTAATTTGGATGTTAAATTAAAATACTATAAAATAATTTCAAAAATATTTTTTAAAAATTAGGATTGTAATGCGCTTCTTAGCATTTTAAATATTTTCGAAATCCATTTTATTTAATTTAATAAATTATTATACTTAAAACTTCTAAACAGTGGTGCTATCCCTTAAACTCAATTGATAAAAAATTAATAAATCAAAACGGCGAATTCTTTATGTGGGATTAATCAGTACCGAATGCATAATTTTTAAAGAGCACCATTAATAAAAACGTTAATTAGAAAAATTACCCTTAATTTTTTTTAATTTTTTTTTTGACATGAGGCGAGTTAAAAACCGGAAAATTATGCAAATATTCTAGGAAAACATATCACTTTCAGGTTATATTTGGAACTTAAAAAATAAACTGTTTGCGTAGCTTGAAAAAGATATGCTAATAACGATGCGAAAACTATTTAAAAAAAGACAACGAAGCCGAAACAATTAAGCTTCGTATTTCAGAGAACTCCAGTTGGGAAATTAAAGGAAAATTTTTTTGACATTTTTCCACCTCTTGCAGAAAAACAACTCCCTAAGCAAAATTAAATGGTACACTGCGCTGTGAAAATTTGAAAGCTGTTATCTTTTAAAATCTCTTTCAGTGAATGAGTTAAAAAACATTGCTTTTATTTAGACTCTTAAAAAAGATTTGCATTTTTAAATGAAAAAAAAAGTACTGCTCTGAAAACTTTCATGAGTTTATATTTTAATTCTGAAAGTAGATTACTTTGGCTTTAACACTAAATGAAGTTGCGCAGTTTTTAATTTATAAAATTTTATTTACTGCAAATTTGTTGTTGCGTTTACATTTTTGGGACGTTTTTTATCCGTGATTGTTCCTCAAAAATAGTTTCTATTTTTAATATTACATTAATTTGTTAAAATTTAAGATTTTTTTACGTTTTCCTCATTGAAAAATTTTATCTTTATAAATCAACTAATCTAGTTTTCCTAACTAAATTTTATACAAAAAGGAATTTATAATTCCATCAAAATTATGTCTGGATTACAAATGAGATTTCGCCATACATATGTTTATTATTATTATTATTATTATATGCTTAAATCTTCAAAATACAGTGATTTCGTTTTGCTGCACATGTGAAAAATAGATCATAATAAATTAGATTAAGAAACTGCTTTAAATATTTACTTTCTTAGAAATGTTTTTTTGATATTTCAATTTATAGATCTAATATAAACTATTTATTAAAATAAATTCTTTCAATTAAGTTTTATTTTAATAGATAACAAAATAATTATGTTCTCTAACAAATACTATGGTATATTTTTATAATTATCATTATAAGATTCAGATCATACATAGATTTGTATTCACAGATTTTAACCTGGCATTTGATAGCATATAAATTTTATTTGAATTTTAATAACAAATTTAATATTAATTTATTATGAAAAACTCACGACCGAAAGTGATTTTGATTTTTAGATCATGAATTAAAAAAGACATGTTATATTGTTTTCATTCTTTGAGCTCTGATAATGTAGGCGAAATATTTGAAAAGTTTGGTGGAAATATCTATTTTCTTTTATTTCTAGAAAATGTAAATGATTTTCCGATTTTATTAAGATAGTAAAAAAAAAATTAATGGACATCGAAAGGACATAATTTAAGTAAAATTTTAGATTTACACTGAATAAATCTTATACAAATCGAGGCAACATAAGGAGCAATAAATATGAAATCATATTAAGAAACTCATTGTTTTAAGATTCAACGACTTTATCATTGATACAATTTTATTCTAAGTAATAAATACAATATATTTTAACAATTTAAATTAATACTTATAAGAGTATAAATTTAAGAAAAATGATTTCCTCTTAGAGCAATAATATTGCCAATTCGCAAAATTTCCAAAAAATATGTGTCCTCACATTAAGTATTTTGAGTAGTTTCAGCCAAGTTTCTACAGATTCAGGAGGGCAAATAGTAAAAGAGGTGTTTCACAATTCTAACTAAAATGTAAATCAAACTATCGCTGAATGTATATAGCTTATCTAACATTAATTGTTCAATTGATTCTGGAAGTGTTGGTGGTTTAGGTGCAATTTTTCATCATCACGTACATGCTGTTAATTTTGGGGTTTCAACAATAGCAATTACGGGTGATGTGCATGTTTCGGAATTCTTCGTTAGGCCTCGAATATTATTTCTTTAATCTCACCCTATTTTGGAGAAATAAACACATCCTGAAAAGTGCGCAAAAGCGCTGAGGAGTTCCGTATCTGAGAATAGACAATATTTGTCATTCCGAAGATGTATTCGACTATAAAGATGTATCATTTTAAAAGTATTCAAAAGCATTTTCAATAGAATGCTAAGAAATATCACAATAATAATGAATGCATACGTTTTCCTTTATATTTTTCACTATTGTTTGTCAAGAGATTTTTCTTTTTTGCAGCATTCATTAGAGTATTTCAGAATTAAATATTAATTTTACAGAACAAGTAAGGATACAAAAATTGTAGTCTTAATTCAAATTATTAGTTATTTGATACAAAACCTGAATAAAGAGATAAGATATTTTTCAAAAAAGTATATATTAGTATGACTAAAAATCACCAAATTTCATGTTAATGTGAAAACAATACATTTCATTCAATACCATCATTCTTTTATAACGATATAGACATTCTGTCATAATCTATATATATTTACATAGATTTCAAAACAGCAATACTAACTCAAACCTAAAAATAAGTGTACTAAAATATTATTAGCCCGTTTTATAATGCATGGATTGCACAATCCATTTAGGAACTCTTACTGGAAAATGTATCTTACACGATATTTCATGACAGCATTTAGAAATCTGAATACTACAGAAACATCTGATTGAACAGAGATATTTAGAAATAATTTCAAATTATTCTATTTAGCCAAAGTAAAAAGATAACTAATATATTTAAAAGATTTAAATAGAATTATTCATTTTTTAGGAATTATAATAAACAATTAAGCATATCAATGCACATTTATTTTCTAAAGTTTTGTTCCATTCTGACTCTTAATGGAAACTTTTCAATATGAAAAATAGTTTAGGAATGTGACAGATACAAGATATTTCTTTTCTAACTAATAGGTGGGACGTTTTTAGCCTTTGGTTGCGAACTGAGTATCAGAGTTGAAATTTAAATTTAGAGGAAACATTTCAGGATTCATATTTACCTTTAAAGGAAATTTTAAATATTTTTATGGATCTTTTATGTAAGAAAAAATGTCAATATAGGATATATAAATATCGAAATATGATGCATAAATATATTAAATATGATTTATAAATATCGATATATAAATGCTTGCTTGGAACAATGATATAATTAACAGAAAATGCATGTTTGCTTTTGTATCCTTCAAAATGAATAGGTTTCGATATGCGAAACAGATTTTTGTTTCATAAAAACAATTGGAGATTCAAAATAAAAAAATGAAATAAAAATTTTGCAAGAGAGTGATAAATAATTTGCTTTTTCCAAATTAGTGTTATAAAATTATCAATAAAATCATAATATATTTCAAGTATAATCACGGTAGCTACTACACCGATCATAGCATTCTTCGAAGCATTTCTGCCGTAGCCAATGTGTTTTCAACTATTTCGAGTGTTTTGATCATTTACACTCTCTTCCAAGTATAAAGCTTTAAAACTGCCCATATTTTGCCGGAGAAAAATATTGGTATTTAGTACTTTCCACATTTTTATTTTTTAATTAAAAAAGAAAGATTTAGTGCTAACTTATATGATGATATTTCATTAAACTCCATAAGTAATAATCAAACACTTTCTCCATACAAGATTTTCAATTCTCTATAACTTTAAATCCATTCTTGGACGTTGTAAATAAAAACTTCTTGAGCTAATAAATTAATAAAAATCCAAATAAAAATATATTTCAGACTTTAAGACCAGCACACAGACATTTAAGGTAAATTATCGCACAGAATAGAAGCTAAAATCTTATAAAATATCGCATTTTATTTTGGTTTTAGTCACAAAGGTTGTTTTTACAACATTGCGGCAAAACAGCCATAAAAATCTCGTAAAGAAACAAGTAAACGTACGTAAGAAATAAAAACGACGAAAGTACTGAAATGCGGTAATCCTTTTTCTTGAGAGCGACAAAAAAAATTATGCGATAAGCTAAAAGAAGAAAAATTGAGCGCGATAAAACCTACAAACAAAACACTAATTTCCGGTAAAATTATTTAAAGATTTTCTAGTTTGTTTCGAGTGTTTTGTGTTCTTTAAACTAAATACAAGACAATAAAAGCAAACGAAATAAATCAGTACTCAAAAAATCCGAATATGATTTTCGGAAGATTCGGCTCTGAAATCATATTTAAAATTAGAAAATAACTTTAAACGGATACATATTTAAGTCTTGGTAATTTTTTAAAGTTACATTGGAATATGATATTGTTTGATGAAATTGTTATTAGCCCCCACAGTCCCAAGCAAGAATTGCGAGGGTTAACAATGATATAATTAATGGGGGTTGATTCATTGAGAGTTCAGTTCAAATCTGTTAGAGAATGGAAACCAAAGGTTCTTCTTGTAATTGATTATAAGCAGAAACCCGTACCTCCCTAAAAACTATAAAGACATCCTATGTTCTTAAGCAGTTGTTATACAAAAGAGTACCCCTCTTATTGATGGTTCTTATGTAAATGTAGGTTCCTATATCTTCCAGAAATTCTCAGAAAACATTCCTTGCAGTCAAATCCATTTTGGTTAGGATATCTATCAAACAAAGAATGTACTTGGGTTATTCAATCAATCACACTTCAAAAATGGAAGAGGAATTTCGAAGAAGAAATCCAGTTGTCTCGGGCTCACGTTGTAGTTTCATTAAATAGGCGTGTGGGACCTTTCAGCAATGATAGAGTTAAAAAACTTATCTTTAGGAATCTTGTTACATTTTAATATTGTAAGATAATTTTTTTCGAATTATCTATAACAATCAAATATATATTTATAAACAGGAATTCGGACTAATTTAGAATATAGTAATTATAGATTGAAAATAACAGCTTGATAATTCTAGAACGTTTTTAAGTTTCATTGAGAGATATGTAAAATAATAATTTAAAAAATTAGGATTCAGAAGGGTACCTAGAAAAAAAGTAAAAAGAAGTTATTTGAACATATTAAAAATGGTACAAATAGTTCTATATGTTGTCATCTTTAACATTACTTCTCAAATCTCTATTTCATGTGGATATTTCTAAGACTCAGATATAATGGCTTGTTTCGCGCACCACTGAACGAATTATTAACTAAGCATAAATATAATTATCGCGAAGAATGTTTTATACCGTAATGAAATGGAATACCATTTGAATACCACCCATGGGTTGATGGGTGGTATTCAAATGGGTGGTTTAATTACATAATCCATTTCTTTCAAGTACAATTAAAACTTTAAGCCTTTGTCTGAATATTATTCAATTTCAAAACTAAGTTGAAACTTGTTTACCAAGAATTTAAAGCAATTTTTAATCCATCGAATCTTCTGAACTTTTCAGTATAGTTGGCTGACACTATCAACGTGATATTTATGTTCACAAAACAGATTCAGACTAAGAATATCAAATATTTTGTATACGTTTTTGACTCGATTGATTTGCTTCTAGACTTCATTCATTTTCAATCGGATGATACTATAGCAAGTATCATGCCCATATAACCTCATACGCCTTCTTTTATTTAATTATATATTTTTCATTCTCAGGAGCGCAAACTTTCTGAAGAATTTTCATCTATTTTTACACAAATTATAATAAAAAAGGTCATTTTTTTCCCTCTTCTCATCCTCACGTCAATCACTATCAAAAAACAAGAGTGTCGGCACATTTCCATCAATACCACTTTCGAAGAAGCGAATCCAGATTTGGCATCCTGTCCTTAACGATATCTTCTAACTGTATCGACGCAAGTGCTAACGGTTAGCTGGTGCTGATCATCCAAGCTGAATCATGACCATTTGATATTGATATTCGATATCAACAGAGTACATAGTTTTATTCTGATGCGAAAAAATTCCGGTGCCCAGCTGTATCAGGTACAATCGAGTATCTGTATCAATCTGTATCTGTTACTGCAAACCCAATTAAGTATCAACCTATCCCTACTATCCAGGAATTCCCATGTAAACCAAGATATAAGCTTAACTATGAGAAAGGCGAAGCGATAGACTACGCAGATTCTTGAATTTTTTTTTCTCGAAATATTCTTGTCAGTTAATGCGAGAAAGTAAGATTATCAGTTATCTATCAAGTAAAACATTAAATGTTTATTTTTGTTTACTGATAATCTATTAAATTTATTTAACTGCTCATTTTCATTTCTACCTAAGAGTTTTTAAAATATTTCATATCAACACCAAGTGACATGAGCACCTTGATTTGGTATTTGTATAATAGGCAAATATATCTAATATTCACATATTCATTGCAAATATTCTTTGGAATTAATATGCAATTCCTTAGTGATGATAAATATGAAAATATATTAGATCTAAGAAAAATACAAAATCTTATTCTGTTTAATGCAATTTTTAAGTTGTAATAAAAAACATTCTTTCTTCTAAACAAGACTATAATTAAAACGAATAAATAAAATTCAGAATTTACTAAAAAAGGGAAGTATTTAAAAATTTATGAAAGAACAGCTTAAGATCCTTCATATAAAAGAGAATAATAAGCTATTATCTCATTCAAACACAATTATTAAGGATCTCATTTAGTAAAACAATGTATTAAATTAATTCCTTTCAAAGAATTTTCACTGGAAATTCATAAATAAAAATAATTGTCCATAAAAGTATCTATTCATTGAACTATAAATAAAGCTTTTAAGAGAGGCAATGATGATTAACATTACTGGTTAAATACATAAAGAAAGATATAATTATCATAATTAGCAGTTTTCATTCCAATCGAGATGCAGAACAAAAGTAATTTAGCAGAAAATATTTGCAGTTGAATCATTCTCTTTTCTCAGAGTATTATCAATAAATGGAGGAAAAAAGGAGAATTTAATTTTCTTTATTAACTGGAAAATGTTTGCTACTTGATAAAATCTGATCTATAGATGAAACATTTAGAAGAGAACTGGCTTGTAATTTTGGGACTATTTGTACAAGAATTTTACATAGACATATTATTTTGAAAATATTCATTCACATGATAAATTCTTTTATAAAGATGAAGTGAACGATATTATATTGTTATGCATGGTTTCTTTTAAGACGTTTAATACCGGTATTTTTGGTTTTTGGAACAATCATGCGAGGCATAAGACAAAAATTAGACAATTTTAAAAGGGATATATCATTTGGAGATTGTATGTACTTCTAAGGTATGCCTTGATGAAAGTGAGACTGTGGCTCTAATGTATTGTTGCTTCCGTTTTTTTCACCCATTCACTGGAACAGTTTTATACTATATTAATCTTGATACATTAGATCATCCATCAAAGAAGTACGAGTAATAATGCCAATAGAATATTATCCCACTTATATTAAAATTATCAGTAACCAGCCACCTTAATGTTTGATTTGAGAGCTACGACCTCAAATCATTTCTAACAATGAACCGCAATTCATACGAAGCTGATGCAGATTAAATTATGATGGATGATGTTATATAAAACAAAGTAATTGTGTGTGTTTGTGTGTGTTCTATATCTCTTAAATGACTGAGTCAATTTCAAATAAAATGCACGCACTTAGTCATTGAGACAAAAGAAAAATAAAAAATTACCCGAAATTTGACTATTTGTTTTTTCTTTAATAATTTCGGAATAAATAATTTTATAAGAAATATTGCAATATTAGTAACATCTTAAAAGTCAAATTTTACCATATGAGGAATACCTATTCCATTTTTTACAATATTTATTTCAATTTTTATTAATTAAAAAAATAAGCGTGGCCTGGATGATGATGCTTTAAATTTTACTAAAGCAGTAATAGTAAACTTCAATTGTTCTACTTCTATTTATTTAATTTCTGTTTTATTTTAGTGAGTATCTTTTTCCCAGGTTTCCTTTTGCTTCAATATAGTGTCTTATCAAAGCCTGAAAGTAAACATATATCAATCGTTGGGTCAGAGGAAATAAATGTAAAGACTTTGGAGCAAGTGAAACAGCAGTAAGCCGATAACAGCTGCTTTAAGCTGCGATAAATTAATCGGTATTCTGACTTTCTTCCTCAGAAATTTAAAAGGAAATTGATCCAAATTAATTAACTCCATCAGAAAATTAAAACTTTTATCTTTTAAGATAGCAATTTAATTTTTGTGCAATTATTTCCTTTTATTTTCATTAGTTCCTTAGAAAATTTAATGCAGACGATTTTGAACGAAAGATTTTTTTTAAAAAAATAGTTATCCTTTGCTGGTCAACGTTAAGACTTTGAACTAACGATTTCTATAATTTTTATCACAGCTTTATAAAATGTATCTTTTATTTTAATGCATAATCTTAAAAAGTTGATTTGATATACTAATATTTTATATAAAAAAAAGTTTCTATATTGGAAGCATTTTAAATAAAAGTATTGTAATCCCAAGCAACGTCGGGTATAACAGCAAGAGTAATTTATAACAGGGTAGCTGTGAAATATAAATAGAGCCTTTATTGATATCATGTAGTGGGAAAAAGATGTATTA
Organism: Argiope bruennichi; assembly: GCF_947563725.1. Classification (NCBI taxonomy): domain Eukaryota; kingdom Metazoa; phylum Arthropoda; class Arachnida; order Araneae; family Araneidae; genus Argiope; species Argiope bruennichi. The sequence continues at coordinate 42,056,540 of NC_079154.1, read as the reverse complement.
TGTTCCTTGTTAGGTTAGCTTGGATTCCGTCGATTCATTCAGATTCACATGCAATTTTACAATCAACAACGATTCATAGAAGGTCGATAACGAAATTGTCTGATAAGGAAAGAAGCACCCGCAAGTCAGTTTTGACTCGGAAAATGCAGTGTGGAAAGAAATATCTTAAGTGCAGAAAAACAATGATTAAATCTTTTAATAGTTTCTTTTAAAAGTGGATAAACAGTTTTTTGGTGTATCTTATTTGAAAATCTAATATATAAATTTTAAAATACCTAATAACAATTCATAAAATATTATTTTGGTGGTTTTCAGTGTGGATAATATTTATATTTCTAACAACCCAACTCAACAAATAAATTTAAATTTTCACCGAATTGAAATATTTTTAGACAATATATTTCTGTCGCATATTTCTTTCTTTTTTCTTTTTATTTTTAGTAGAGATCTTTCCATTCTGCCCGCTTTTCGATGCGCATAAATCAACACCAATACAACTCTTTTTTATTGACTTCTATTCAGCTAAATTCTATTACTGCATTTTTGGAAAAGCTAATTAATAATTAAGAAAATGTACAAAAACAAACTACATTTCCATTAAACCACGAGGCTCGTAGAACAATTGAAATACCAAGCAATACATAAATTTCATTCAACCACCGTATTTTAATTTTTCGAAGAATGCGCGCGTTCATTTTAAAGACAGTAAAACAAACCATTTGGGCTTCATCTTTTTTTAAGTAACCCATTTTCGAAATGATCTTGAGTTTTTTTTATTATTTATTTACTTACATAATATAGGAGAAAACATAAATTGAATATTTCCCTCGGCATTTCCGTTAAGTCGAAAAATTAAATGTCTCGTTCCGAAAATGGGAAAGGGTGTCGATCAATGATTCTACGGAGAATGCGCATTGCATTTCTTCATTTTTTTTGTTCTTTTTCCTTTCCAGTGGCAGCACTTAAGAATCGATTCTAAGCATCTTGATTATCGAAATTTAAAGAATATCTTGGCAAACAGACAAAAAGGTGACATTTTTCTAAATATTTTTTAGATTTATTTTTAGATTATAAGATAAAATTTCACAGTGACAAAGCAAAGAGTTTTTCATCAATATAAATGATCAACTAATCATTGTAACAGCAACATTTTTACGAATTGGTTTGCACTAATGGAAAAATTTTAGTTTGCAAACTTTAATGCTAATTGTTAGATATAATATAGAGGAAACATTCAATTATTTATATATTAAGTATTCAGCGTGCCTGTTTTTAAAGTTTATTTTATTACTTTCAATAGTTGTAAAACAGTTATTACATACTTTATGAATTACAAAGAACATATTGCTTATTTTATGATGGCATCTGCATGAAAAAAACATATCGTGATTTAATGATGCATGTTATATGTCAGGGAACAAGGCATATATCAATTATCAAAATAGAAGGATTTCAGCTAATATATTAATTATATAGATGAAATGTTTTGAATTCAGATTACACCTAATTATTATTGAACTGTAATTATTATTATATTCCTTTTTCCTAATTATTAATAATTATTATTGAAAGCTACGAATTTCTAGCGACACAATTTTATGTCCCAAAAAGTTATGAAGGAATCCTCTTTTCAAATCTGGATCAACAATTTGCAAAGTAATATTGTAGAGAAATGCGCATAAAACCAAAAAAAAAAAAAATGATACATAAATATGCTAAATATGCAAGCGATTTCTAATGTAACGCTATAGAACAAGAAAAAGAACTTTTTTTCATTTGTATACTAATCATACTTCAATAGAATCATACATAATTAGTTTTATACTCGATATTTTCTGGAACATGGTTGATCCTCAATGACTTGAAGACAGAAAAATAATCCAATACCATAGAATAATCTCCCCTAATTGGATTTATAGTACAAGTTCTAATTATTTTTAGGACATTCACCCAAATCATAATGGATACTTGCACCAATTTATCGTATTCAAGATAATAAGGAATGCTGGAATGTTAAACATATAACTATTCCATTTATATTTACTGATACCATTACTATTCCAATCCTTTCATCAAACCTCGTAATCACAATTCTGGGATATAATATTTTTCACATAAAAGCTTCATATTTATTGCATTAATGGTACTTATGCCAACAATCTATTAGAGCTCCGTTCCCACAGAAGAATGGAATTTTCTGACATTTGTTTGCCTCGTAGCCCATTTCTAACTGCATTCCTCCTGCAGTATTTGATGACTACATTTTCAGCTAATAATGAAACATTAGAAATAATAATGCCTCGTGAGGCTTATTCAAAAGCATAATATCCAATCCGCAATCTAAAAATAAGTAAACTGTTTACTAAATGCTGTATTCATTTCTTAGTAGAAAATAAAGATCCCTCTGAATGATTGCTGTTAATATATTAAAAAGATATCATATAACTAATAAGTAGCTGCAGGCATTAGATAAAAGTTATCAACAACCCATTAGGCTTCACTATGATTTGGATTCTCCTGCATGCCAAACCGTTGAAAAATGCTTAACTGAATATAATTTATTTGTTGGTGAAAATTTTATTTGTTGTTATGGATATTATATTTGATAACCTCGCATATACTTGCAGGAATTCGAAACAGATATTCAGCTTCATTCTTACCAAAAACCAAAAAGAAAAAAAAATGCAGTCCTGCTAAGTGACATACATGTTAGGGAGGCAGTAAAAAATAAATAAATAAAACGTGCTATCAAACAGCAAACCGGGGTCGGGTGGATGCCTCACTTTAACCAAGATTCGTTGCAGTTCCAAACAGTAGAACCACAACTAATATCACTCACTTCGTCTCATTCATTAGAGAAAATATAAGCTGTAAGGAAATAGCTAAAGTTATCATAGTCTATAATAAAATAGCGTATGCAGGTATTGAAGCATAATATACAATTTATTTTATTAATTGGAGTTGAAACAAATGTAAATATGCATTTTGCAATAGGTATTATATTTGGAAGACTTAGCTTCGCTGGGCAGTTTATATGGGGGTGGGGAATCGTGATTTTTCGGGAAAACCATTTAAATATAAATCCCGTACTGATTACATATGAACACTTTTAAATCTTACTTACATATAAATTAGTCATTAAAATGAAAAAAAAAATCACGAATGCACTTAGTTTAACATGTTATTTCAAACAATCTGCTATATTTCAGTATTCATTTTACAGTTTATCTATCATTACGCTCATATATTTAAGCTTGCACTCAGTTTTAACATGGGGAAATCGAGTCCGAGATGGCGCCATATGACATCCTCATTATAAAAAAAGTTCTAATTGTTAGTTAAAATTGCTTTTTTCAAAAAGAAAAAAAATACAATAAAAAAACTCAGAAAGCAAAAGTATTCAATATTATATATATATATATAGCAAAAAGCGCGACACGAACCGAGGACCCGCTACAGAAGTTGAATAAATTTATTCTAATAGCTAGTTATTACAAAACGATTTTTTATGTGTAAAATTGCGTTTTTCAAGGAAAAAACATGTACAGATAAACTTAAAAATAAAAACCTTGTCTATATCTTGTCTTGTTATATAAAATTTCATCCAAATAGTTAGAACAATTTCCGACATTTACATTTACATACACACACACACACACACACACACGCATAATATATATATATATATGGGAAAAGGCAACGACCAGCATTAATATGTGAAATATATTTATTAAGATTAAAGTACAAAGGACAAAACATTACTACATAGAACATAAAAGATACATGAGCGTGAGCTGCACGTCTTGCAGTCTCACTGCCCAACTCTCGTCTGCCAATAATGGCGGGAAAGCATCACGTGATTAATGACGTGACGCAACATGGCCAGCATGGCGCCATACAGGATACGAGATCTGTCAGCGCTTCCCACATATTATATATATATGAGAGAGAGAGAGAGAGAGAGAGAGAGAGAGAGAGAGAGAGAGAGAGAGAGAGAGAAGAATTCCTCGTTTAAATTTATAAGATATCGGTTTTCCCTTAAAGCCCATTTAGGAATAAATCGCAATGAAATCTATTGCATTGCATGCAAGTCTTGAATACAGATAAAAATAATAGAATTGAAATAAATATTTAATATTTTTTTCCCAATACTTAAACTTCAACTAAAACAGGACGAGTCTACAAAAAATGAATCAATATAAGTAATTTTGAAGTATATATCTGTTTTAGTAATTATACAACCAACCAAAGAATAGCTTAATAACAATAGAGTGATCATGCAAGTGTATTTTTTGCATCATATTTTAAGTCTCGCAATTTTTTTCTCTTTATTATCGTAGAATTTAAATTTTTTCACTTCAGTTAACATATTTGCTTTGAAGAATTAAAGCAAAAATCATCAGAATATTTTTATAATAAAACTGGTTTTAATTATCGACGTTAAATATGAAGGCCAAGAATCCAAGGAATTGAAAAGAATTTCTAAAGATAAAACATGACAAATTACTATGAAACAACAACAAAAAAAATCAAAAGAAAAATGAAAGAGAATAGAGACAAATACAATCAAGATTATTAATCGGAGTTATGGATAATATTTTGTAACTATTGAAACAATTTCTTTCGAAATACGGTTTTATACGGATAAGAGCAACAACATTGCTTTGGGCAAATTGGAATGCCATGAAAAAAAGGCAAATAAGAAACTTGAGTCAGAAAAATAGTATAAATATATGTTTTTATTTTTATCCTAACGAAAGCTTTTGCTTTCAGAAAAAGATTTTCTAAGACTCTTATATTTAAGTATAGAAAGCTCTCAACAACCCTTTCTGCGGAATAAAATTTGTATTCTTTAAATTTTTTTGCATGGAACTTAATTTATTTCAAACAATCACTTAAATTATCGAATAAAACTTGAGAAATATAAATGTGTTAAAAAAAATCATTTTTCATGTGAATAATTCGCAGTACTCATTTATTTTGTTCATTTTATATTTTATGTAATATTAAAATATAACCTTATAATAATTCTGATCGATTGTAAAAATAATAATTTTCAATCAAAAAATTAAAATCTTTTATTCTGGTTCAGAAATTTTGTTTTCGCATTTCAAATGTTTATTCATAATTTATTTCGAGAAATCTTAACTATCTCAAAGTGTAATTACTTATACTGTAAGAAAACATTGTCTTTAAATGAATGTAGCATACTCATTAATGATGTTTTTTTACATGCTAAGTAAATAAAACAATTATTAGTTATTCGCAACCTTACTCATGAGATAATTCGTTTGCAGTATCAAAAAAAACTCTAATTTTACCATTAATTTGCTTGATGCTTGGACTAAACTAAGGCTTAATACTATTAATTAAACTCCTTTGCTTCTACCAGGGATTAAAGGGGCAGAGGGGAGTGATAAAATATATTTAAAAATGCAAAGCCTTATCAGGGGATACGGGAAATAAGGGCTTCCAACAGCAGATATCATTAATCTGTGAAAACCGCTATCACTTTAAATTTATCATTCCTGAAATCATTCGAGCTCAGGTCCTCAGAAGGCTGGAACGTTCGCTTTAATCCTACAAAGTTTAGAAAAATACCCTACCTCCTTAATCCACGCAATGACAGGCGCGTTCTGTATTTTATATTATATATGAAACAAAAGTTTCCGTTTATCTGATAGCTATCAAGTAAATGTTGCTCTAACATTCGTTGAGAGTTCTCAAAAAACATTTATGTCTTTCCAAACCCCATTGGGCTAGCGTATGTTATGAACAAAGCACGCAACAAATGTATACAATCAATCGCACTTAAAGGAAAGGGAAGATATTTCTTAGTGATATCCAGGAATCTTATGCGCCAACTGTAATGTCGATGAACGATTATTTGGAGCCTTTCAGTAATACTAGCGTTAACGATTCTCATATTTGCAATGAAATAATTGCGATTTTTATGTGTTTTTAAGTATTAATCCTGCTTTACACGTTTAAATATGAAGAAAAACATATTATAATAAATAAATATCAAGAGAAAATAAATATTAAGAGAAAAACAAGCTTTGATTTTAAAAAAATAAAACGTATAATCGCTAAAATGAAATATTTGTAATTACAAAATTCAATTGAAATAATAAATAAAAATGAAGCATATGGATTAGTTTTTGTAGTTTTTCGGAAATAAGGAATTCATTTTCAAATTATTAAATTACATACTAAAATAACTGTTTACTTACTAAAATATACTCTGCATCTGAGTAATATATTTCTGACGAATGTAGCAAAAAAGAGTTCGAAATAGTTCAAAACAGAAGAGATGAACAATCTTCTAATTTAAACATTATTACCCGATATTCCATTATTTTTTATTTCTAATATTACTGATTACCTTAAAAATATCTAAAAAAATGCATATTACATTTTAAAAGAATGTATAAGATATTCAATTCTGTACGCCTTATTAAAATACATACTTAATATCATAAATAAAAATATTCACAAAATTAAGAAGAGTACAAAAACGATGAAATATTACTGCTTGCTTTGTAATGAAAAATTGAATGAACAGATTACTGTAGTTCTTATAGAAATGAGTTTTCATATGCTAAATGTTGTTTTTCTTTCATTCTTCTGCCTTTCAGATTGAAATATTTCCTCCCGAGTTTAGGCGATTGGTTGTTTATTTTACGTTGCCCTGAGCGTCGCTATATCATATCCAAGAATGAACAACCCAAGTAAATCAATCCGAAAAAGTTCTTAACGACTCCGCAGTTTGAACGATGTTCTTCTTTTCAGTGTGCAGTGATGCGGGGAACAACGTTTCACAGTGTGATAAACACAGCTCTAGAAGAAACACTTAATTACCGCATTAGGAACGCTAAGTTTGTCAGATATCTTTTAATCGAGTTCGGTGTTTCCAGAGTTCTATTTTTTTTTTTTTTTTTTTATTGTTCTGTCATTATTTTGAGATTGGCTGTCGTTTCTGAAAGTTCTGGATAGGTTCTTTAGAAGTACTTTTAAAATTTTTCAAACAAATTAAAGGACTTTAGGTAAACAGAAACAAACTCAATCAAACTTAGAATAAGAATGTATTGATTAAAACTATATTATTAGACACAGAAATAAACTTTGAGATTCTTAAATTCCACTTTTTAACTTTTGTTATACGTATCATTTCATTAGTATTCAGTTTTTTAATGTAGTGATTTTTTGTTTTGTTATATGATTTAATTTTCAGCATAAATAAATAGTACTCCTTATAATCTAGGAATTATTTTTCTTTTATTTTATAAAAATAATTCTATTTATGACAAGTTGCTTAATCTTTATTTTATAATCTTAAGAAATACAAATTAAATTCTTATATGGCGAAATCTTGTATTTAAGTTTCTGATATGTAATTTATTATAAAAATATCAATTAGATGTCAGATGAATTAAAATTTATTTTAACGAAAAGTTGTGACGGAATACTCAAAGAAAAAAAATTCAAACTAAATTTAATAAAAATAAACTGTATTTTATTTTTTAAAACTTTTTTAATCTCTAATTTATAATTCAATCTGATGGCGTTTCTAAATCTTGAGATCAATTTCACACTTTTTTTCTCGCGTACGTAATCATGATTTAATGAAATTGAACATTTTCTTGGTAATTAAATTTAGAAAATATTAATAAAATGAAAAATAGTAAAAAATGTATACATACAAAAATTTCAAAAAAAAAAATTACCTTCCAGAAAGTGAGTAAAAATTTATTATGAATTCATCTTTACAAATCTGAAACATATAAGTTCATGCAAGAATTTATAATAAATGGTAGATTTATTCATCTTGCATATTTAAATAGCATAAAGGAGATACATATGGAATAGTGTGTATTTAAATAAATTTTATTGATTCTTAGAATAATTTCTTAAGATAAAATGAATATGATTTGAAAATTTGAAAACACTTATCACTATTTAATATCGGTAATTTTCAAAATTGTATGATTTAGAGAAATTATCATGAGTAAATATACTCCCAATATGTGATCTCTTTTTGAACGCCAATTATGACTAAATAATAAGGGTCATAAAATGCTTACTTGAATGAAACCTTAAATAATTAACATTTATAAATTTCATCAAAATACAGGCTGATCAATAAATAAGAGGAGATGTTCGGAGTCTTGTATCGTGTTATGTACAAGACGAAATAAAACTAAATTTGGCCACCATACACATTAAAGTATGCGGTTTTGAATATCAAAAAATCAAAAATAGTACCAAAAAACGCCGACAGGAAAAATTCTCTGAAAACGCATAATATGTGGAAAAAGAATACATAACTGACAATGAAAACAGTAAATAACAACACACCAAATACCAATAATAAACGTTTATTATAGCAACTAGCAAATTTGGCTCAAGGTGGCCACCTATTTGATCTTCCAAAAATTGCATGCGGTCACCTCGTTACACAACGCCTTTCAAGTGAACCAGAACTGACTTACAACCAGAAATTGCCAAGATTCAGATCAGTGTCATCAGTTAATGGGTGTTATGTTATAAGAATAAAATTTCAGGATCTTAAGAAATATTTTCTGCATCCTCGAGAACGGGGTATCTGTTTTTCATGATATTGAACGTGCACTGCTGATAACCTGCTTATTAGCTATTGTTTGATCCATAACGGCAGTTGCAACTTCTTCAACTGGTTTCTGATTGATAACGTTACGTCCTCAGATTGGTTGTACACCAAGAATTCTTGTTATTTCAAATATTTTAACCATTCTTCGTATATTAGTTGTGTTCACAGGTCCTATACCTACTGTTTTAACCGTTGATATTCACGAAGAGCAGGACTGGCATTTTCATTCCGCTTATAAAGCATCTCGACTAATAAGGCGCGTTCACGTAGTGACAATGCAATCGACGGGAGAATTCTTGCAAAACGACATAAATTCCCCCAACCCTTCCATTTATCTTCGATGCCTTGTCACAAAATACCCGTATAAGCAAATTACATAATAAAGTTTTCAATCGCAGCGCTATGATTTCCCGTATCGGCGTTTTTGGTACTAATTTTTTTTTCTTGATAAATCGAAACCGCATACTTTAATGTGTATGTTGGCCAAATATTTCTTCCAGTGCTCCAAACAGCTCCTGTTATTTCTTGATCACCCTGCATTTAACTAATTTATTTATTAAAATAAAGAATAAATTCAGCAAAAGATAATTTTGTTATCTAATTCGATGTCTTGAATTTTGCTGACAAAAATTGTACATTTTATTACTTATTGCATAAAAATTAGTCGTTTCGAGATTCATTTGCATTTTTTTTTCGAACCACAAATCTTTTCCTGCTGATTTAGGATTGAAAAAGGATAAAAAACGAAACTATACGAAAGGATCCACCCTTTTCGTATAGTTAGGATAAAAATTCGCGATGTTCATTCCCAAATACTGATAGTATACTTCAAAACTGATAATAATTTGAAATGAATGTCATTTACTACAGAAGTTTTATTTTTGATGGTATTCTTCATTTTTATTCTGAGAAATTTTTACTTAGTATCTTTAGTAGAGTTTCAGTGGTGTAGTTGTTAGTATATTTTTAGAATTCCTTAAAATTATTGTGCCCTTACTGAATAGATGCTATTGTTTTCCATTTATAATATTTAGAAATATTTAAATTTTTGCCATAAAGAAATTAATTAAAAATAATCTATTTTTTATATAAAGCATTCAATATATGATAGGAAAATGAGAATTACTTCATTATGTAACGCAATAGCATTATGCTTAGGGGTACTATATATAATGTACTAGAATTATGATATCGAAATTATAACTATTAAATGAAATAATATATCAGAAATGTGAAATAATTTCAAATTTATTCATTCAAATTTTGATTATATATCTTTCTATTTATATATATTCTTTTAATATTGAACCCTTAAAAATTGGTCCTGGAAACTTCACTGAAATAATATTTATTTAGCATGTATATTCTAATTTAATTTGATTTGATTTAAAAGTTACAGTACGCATGCATCTGTTTCACTATTTATTTTTAAAAAATAAATGTGAAGGCCACATTCCTTTCCAGAAATAAAGATATAAGAACCCCTCTGTTAGGCAGTGGATCATAAAAAAACAGGATTAAATAAACATATTTTTATAATAATTAATGAAATTTTAAAAAGAGAATAAAGCAACATTAATCCTTGATAAATAGCTTTGATTTTTATCTACTTACATAAAGTTCGAGTAGGAGTTAAAATCTTTAACTTTGAAAGACATGCAATCTCTTCCTTGCAATCGATCCCTACAGGCTTAAGGTTGAGCCAAGAAAAAGAGCAATATAAACCAAAAAAGGGAAGAAACGAATAGGGGAAAGGCGGTAGTAGGGAAAAAAATTATCCTCGTATAACCTCGTTACTTCAAAAACAACTCCAGAAGACGCGGAGAAAATTAAATTTAGGACCCGTTCTCCTTTACTGTACTTTTTTCTTTTTTTTATCTAGGATTAACCTAATATTTTCCTGACCTGACTAGCCTCCACGGCCTTACCTCTTACACTGATTATAGGCTATTTTATTTTATTATTTTCCTTGAACTTCCAAATGTGTATGTCGTTTCTAACTAGAAATTAAAGGGAATTAATTCAACTGCCATAGTTAGTGGCGTAGAAAGAATTTTATTTCGGAGATTTTGGAAAACTAGATTTTGTAACAAAAAAAAAATACAGTAATACGGTTTCGTTCGTACGCAAACAACAGCATTTAAAGAAATGAACAGAACTGATTTCCTTTTTTCCATGGAGGAAAGCTCTTTGCTTTTCATTGCTCTTTTTATTATTCTCTTTTCAAAATGGCATTTCTTTTTCGAAATGAGAGCTCTTAAAGTGGAATGTAAATAAGATGGATGATAAATTGCCTAACAGGGAAAGATAATTAGAGTTAGATTTCATTCTTGTACTGGGATTTACATCTCGGCAAATAAATAGAGAACTGTATATATTTAAAATCTAAGATCTCGCCATTTGATCTGCAAATATACACAAAATAAGAAACATTCTAGATATTAAGTTTTACTTTGAAGGAAATAAAGTATAAATAAACCAAATAAAATTGGATAAGAGCATAATTTGATCGGATATTAGAATATATTAATTAAAAAAAATATTTTTGTGAAATACCAAAACGTATTACACATCTGATTTCAAATAATTAACATCATGATGTTAAACAAAGAAGGGGGAAAGTTATTAAAAAAAAAGAAAGATGCGAAGTGTGACAATAATGTACATTCAAGTTCAGTACTTGATGATGCAAAAATGCATTTCGAATTCATCTGATCCGTGTTAATAAATAGTAAAGTAGTAAAATCTGATTTTATTTCAGCCCTTGGAGAAAAGGAATCTTATAAAAATAGAATACAAAGATATAAACGTTTGATTTGAGCAATGCATTTGTATATGGTTTCAAAAATAAATCTTAAAATCTATTTCAAAATATCAAATTAATTTTTTTGATAATTCTATAAAATAAATCTTAATCTAAAATTTTCAATCTGAACTACTATCATTTTAAGTAAATATAAAAATTGTACCTTAACCTTCTATTAAAAGTTTCAGATTCATAACTAAAACCAGTGTGACAATTTACAAAATTATGATATATTTATGCCATGTTGAATTAGGTGAAATTCTTAAATTTAAACCTTTCAAATCCGTATGTCATTAAATTCAAATAAATAGTGTAAATGCATATAGTAATATGCAATGTTAGTAAGTTAATCTTAAAATTTGATAAATATCTAGTATTTCTGTAATTACTATTTCTACCATCTTAATCACTGACTACATATTTTGCGATGCTCTTATACCAATGATTAAAATGAAATCTGAAACGGACAATTTTGTTTTAGTTTTAGGAAGCTCTGAAACAAGGAGATATATCAAAATAAAGTAGACTTAAGTAGACTAAAGTAGACTTAAAGTATACTTTTTTATTACTACCATACTTTCTTTTTGCAATCTTCAATCAAAAGAGTTAAATAAAAGAATTGCGAACGCTAATTACTTTAAATAATAATATTCCATCTAAAATAGTAAAACAATTTTCAAAACTTTTTTATTGTAATTAACTGAAATATACCTTAGATTTGTTAAATTTATACATGAAGCATGATGCATTTATGATGCATCATGATTGGCATCATCCATATATGGATACAAAGCTTTCTCAAATACTACACATCATTTACATTAACATTATTTCAGTTTCTCTTTTATTATCAAAATACTATTATTTTCACTTCGAGAAAGACAAAAAAAATGAGGTATTGCAATACACTAAAGTGCATTTTAAGCGTTTCACTAAATTCCATTTATGAAGCCAAAACTTTCTCAAATGTTAGAAATCTTTAAAAATGCTTTATGAATTCATTTAATACATTAAAGTTTAGGCGTTTTAGCTCAATTATAGTTCCGTAAACCAATTTTGTCGTATTTTCATAGATTATAGGTAGATTTCCTAGCATGAATAATGACGAATTTGTAACAAGCAACTCAATCAACGGCGAAAATTGACACATAGATGTCTGCTGGGCTGATCCAATCAGTTTATACCTAATTGCCTAGAATCTGTTCTGGACATCAGGAATGCAATCACATTATGCAACGTATACCGACTCAAATTATAGGAACACTTGATACTGCACGCTATTCGAATTCTCTGAGGGGATCAGAAGTTACTCTTCGTATCCTAATCATTATATAACTATGAGTGGGTTCTAGGACATCATAAACTGCAAATTTCCATGCTGATTTCATCAATATAGATATGAAAAACAAACAAGAAAATAGTTGCTATGGAACAATAGCATTTGCTTATTTTCATGTCATATTCAAAGACAAGATATATTAATTACATAAGGGTACCAAAATTATTATTCATTTCCTAATAAATCCATAACTCTAGATGAATTTATGACAACTAGAGCTGTGATTACAAATGTCGATGTTGATTTTTTTAAAATTACGAAAGAAACTATGTGAAAGCTTAAGTAGTTATTCAACTACTTATACTTTGGTATTTTTCTTGCACAATTTTATTCGAAGATATCAAACATTGAAATCCATGGTCAGCGATTTGAAAGAAATAGCTGTTATTTTAGAGCAGTTATTTATTTCATATTTGATTTCAAATTTCATTGTTAATACTTTCACTAAAATATATGCGTGCGTGCTTGCGTGTATATGTGTGTGTGCATTCGAGTATGCATTTTGTGTGTGTGTGTGCGTATATGCGTATTGTATGTGTATACGTGTTGAATGTGTTTGTGTGCGTGCGTGCGTGTGTGTGTGTGTGTGTGCGTGTGTGTGTGTATGCGTGTGTGTGTGTATGCGTGTGTGTGTGTGTGTGTGTGTGTGTGTGTGTGTGTGTGTGTGTGTGTGTGTGTGCGTGCGTGTGTGTATGCATTTGCGTGTGCGAATGCTCAATAATGTTCCTAAAAAACATTGCTTCTATATATTTCCATTACAAGATATTTTCAACTTTTAAAAAGGGGTATAAGTAGTTAATATAATTAAAATATACAGCAGTTTATTATTGCATTTGATATGACTAGTATCTGAGAATACTTTCAAAGTTGATGAAACGTATTTTTATTGTTATATATTTAAACAAGCTGACCCGGCAAACGTTGTTCTGCCATATAAATTATTTCTAGTGAATATTTTGGTTGATAATTAAAAAAAATAACGAATGTATTCTAAATGTGCAGGGATGGGAGCTATGACAGAAGAGGAATGGTGCGCTTTAGCCGATGATTTCCAATAAAAACAAAAACAAAAACACTAACCATTCATTTTCTCAATACAGTGTATTTCATTAACGTAACGAAAGTATACATTACGTTTAACTTTTAACAGATCAAACAAAGTGAAAAAAGCAATATATTTTTTTTTATCCTAAAGTATAAAAATGAAATAAAGAAAATCAATATTCATTTCGAAGAGCAATCGAGTGTACGATATTTTTTGTTAGTCCGTCTTTAGCCAACACAAATAAGCTCGATGGTTTGCCCACGCGAGAACATGCCACTTATAAGTGTCAGTGTGAAAAACACGGTGGGCCCAAATAGAAGCCGCAAACAGACATCGGTTGGCCTTGCTACTGATTGATTGTCATTGCGAATGCCAATCTAATAGGAAATTGAACGCGTTTGAATTCAGTTGGCACGTCTGTGAGAATCATTGGAATTCGTGGCAGCAAAACATTTTCGGCTCGGAATTTGCCCTTCAAAATGGAGGTTTCGATAACGGTTTTTTTAATGACGAATCACGTGCCAATGTACAGCTGTGGTGGATTCAAATTCCGTAATAAAACAACCGGAGATCCAAATTTCAGTCGTAGAAGTTGTGGTGACATGCCTGGCAAATCCAGTGAGTACAAGAACTCTGTTGGGTAATTCACAGCTTCGTTAGCAACGCAAATTGTGTCGATCGATTTGTATGATACCAAGTCGCCTAGCAACTACTGATGTATCTTGAAGTTTAAATCGTCGACGTCCACATTTTTTGCGGCCAAAATGGCTCTTTCTGCCAGTAACGTATGGTTTATGTATTGTGTGCATACATCGGGAAATATGCGGTCTATGAAAGTATTTTGCGAATCAACGATAGTGCAGAAATTAGTGGGCAATTATATGCATCTAGTATTTTATTAGACATCAACTTTTCCATCGCCGATATCTAACAATTCGTACGAGAATGTGTCAGCAGATGGATCTTGTAACATTTGGAAGCGCGTCTTTATTTTTAGCTGGACTTTTTCAACATTACGCCACAGTTTCGATTTTCAATCAAGCGTTGATCTCATTAGCATACGTTGACCGTGGAATGACGGGAAGTGTTTCTCTGAAATCAACTGAAAGGAGTAACAGAATGCCGCCGAATAGTTTGTTATTGTTTTTTATATCTTTGAGTGTTCTGTTCAGCGCCTCGAGAGAATGTTTGAGTGCCATTCCAGATGATAATGCATTCATCCATTAGTGCATTCATCCCAGATGATAGTTTTGCATTTTTTTCAGTACCGTGGTCATGGACAGTTTTTTTTTTCTTTTTTTTTATGTTGCACAATGCATCTGGATTATTTCGAATATTCAGTGGCAGCTTAAATGCTGTGAGCTGATCTGCCTCTATCCAATAAAGTTGCTGCAATGCCAGATGATACAACGGCCAATGCGATGCCATTATTAGATCATATTTCAGTGAGAATTAGCGAAATGAGAAATGTTTTGCAAGTTCCCCCTGGTGCATTAAAAAAAGAATCCACCTTGTCCTGCTGAAACTGCCAGCATAATGCGGTCGTAAATGATTTTTTGTTCATGCGTCAGTAGTGGGACACTGCGAATAACAATCGCTGCCATTTTTGTAGTATCGTACTGCAGTTCACGATTCATTTCAGTGTCCATTAAATCAGATGCACTTCGATTTGGCGAAGTCATACCGAAATGACTGAGTGGTAAATTCAATGAGAACGCAAAGATCCTCGATAGCAATCAATGCTTTATTGTACATAGCATCGGTGATTGTAATCGTAAGATCGTTGCACCGTATACGAATTCGATGCAATATATCGTCAGTCATTGAATCTTTGTGCTTATGCCACAACATGTCTGCTCGGGCAGGGAAACATGCAGTCAAAACAATAAAGAATGGTAAACGAATTTGTGTTGCTGTACAGCCCAATGCTGCTTCAGCAAGCATACCATCCCAGTGATTATCGTCTTCGAGCAAGCCGAGTGCAAGGCATGCAACTATATATGTTGTCCATTCACTTTGCGTATATCTTGAAATGAGAGTGAGCTGGTGACATTAACCAACAACAGTCGCACACTCTAATTACCTAGCGTTATGAAATATACGACTTATTTTCATACCTACCAAATACACATAAAAAAATTTCATAAAAATCGGTCGAGCCGTTTCGGAGGAGTACGAACACAAACACAGTGACACGAGATTTTTATATATTACATAAACTTTAAATAACTATTTTAAATTATTTTGAAATACGATAACAAATTTTGCAAAAACGTAACCAAGTTTTCTACAATTATAACTTTCCTAATGAAAAATTAAAAACATAATTATTCACAATTATATTAAAGAATTTACTATATATCCAATATTTGGGAGCGAGTGTGGAAATGCTATGTTTTCCAAGTAACAAAATTCCAGCAAGAAAGAATGGCTGCAGAGAAATAAGATAATTATCTTTACCTTGCAAACTCTCCGATTATCTTTGCTGTTGTGTATTTCTATTTGTAGTTACTGCCCCATTCAGCAGCTGTTTGGCAAAAATCTTTGGAAAAATTTCCCTTTCCTGTCTCTATTTAAACCAAGCTGCCAGCTGGTTTGGTCTTGACAATAGTTCTTTTGAAACTTTGAAAAACATTATTTCCTCAAGTAGCCATTTAAAAAGAATTTATGAAGTTATAAAATAAGTACTGAAGGAGAAATTCAATTCTTTTAAGGATTCTCGAAAGTTTGAAATTGTAGTTTCTTGAAATAAATTTTGGTTCAGAAAATTTCAAATATTTCAACAATAAAGTGGAATAGAAGTGGATTTACCGTGTGCATTATGCTACTGCAACTAAACAATGTACATGCACATATATATTTAGAAAATGCCAAAAAAATCTGCTTTAAAAAACCCTTTTATTAGTGTGCTGAAAAGTAGATTTTTAAGATTGCGTTTCACTTTTTTATCTTCAATATATAATTGTTTATTATATATATTATGGAATCTTAAAATAAATCTTCGTACTGATTATTAAATGACACCTTATGAAGAATAATTATTTAAAGAGATTAATGAGTAAACATAAATGTTAAAAAAAAATTTTAACAACTCATTGTTGTGGAAAGTTTAAGAGATTTTACTTTAACACAAAGAAACTACTTCAAAATTATATTTTTACAAGTATGCAAAAAATTCGACTTAAATAAAATAAAAAAATCTGTAACAATGATAAATATTACAAAAAAATTATCTTTGTTATTTTTCTATGATTTTCTTACATATAAGAATATTAAATAATTTTAAAAGTTTTAATGAAAATATTAAAAAGCTAGTGTCAATACTTTATATAAAATTAAAAACTGTTTTTATCAAAATTGATGCTAAGAAATATTGGGTTACATTGATTTTTTCGTTTGATTGTTTGTTTGTAATGTTTAATGGTACAAGTGCCATATTTGGCCACATTGAATTTTTTGAGACACCAAGTATATGACATCTGACGTATTTAATTTGCTTGGCATATTTAATAAGAGCTTCGACATATATATTCGGAAGATTGTAGAATAAGGTCTATGAAACCTTTAATAGATTACATGCTCTCATAAAAAATTCTCTGCCTCGTTTCTAACTGACAACAGAATCTAAATTATACATATTGTAATGGCTTATAAAGCTTGTTGAATGATTTGTTATAGACTTATAAAGAAAAGGTCAAAGCCATATTGAAAATTGCGGATGCGGCTATCTTTATATATGCAATACTGGTGATAATATCTCCTTCATCCCAATTATTATACTCGCTATAGTTTTACAGATAAAAGAAAGCAAAATCCTGTTTTATGAGTTAATATAATTCCGTGGAATTGTTATGATAACTCCGTTTCACATTAACAATATTATACAGTCTAGATTTGGGAAAATGATATCAAATCATGTTCTATCAAACTTAATGAAATATAATGCTGCCATTTAACATGCTTAAATGAATTCTTCGAATGGAATACTGGATAAAATATGCAATTGTTTGCAGAGAAACAAAAACAAAAAAATCTAATAACTCTTTGTCTGTAGATATAAATAATTCTTAGGAATGAAGATATAGTTTTAATTTAATATAAGAATAACAAATTTGCAAATAAAATATGAAAAATGAAAATTAAGAAAGAATATTTTTAATTAATAATGATTATTTTTATATACATGGAAATTTATATTTGGCTACAATTTGCCAGCACACGAATAGAAATTTTGTTTCGAATTATGTATATGAAAGACAGCTGAAGAACAGAAGAAAACAGATGACACAATTTTCTTTGGTTTAAATTCTCTTTATTTATAGGAATATAATCGACTTTATAATTAAAATATGTATTTTCATTCATGGAAATTAATATAAACTTTAAGAATATTTATTCTTATTATTAATCTCTTTGCATATAATAACATTATGCTATGTAATAATTCTAAATACAAACTTATGCAGATGTTTATAAAGATTTAGCTTTATATATTTGTTCCAGAAAGTATTGTTGAATTTAAAAAAAAGTTTATAGCAATTATGAAAAATAAGTTATAACGTCTTTGAATATCCATATAAGAGAACAGTAAAAACTATGGCAGTTATGTTCAATTGATGCTGAGGTAATTGATAAGTTGTAATTATTTTCTGTTAGATAACCAATTGCTTTCATGTTTTAATGACTTCAATTCATCTAGCAAAAATTAACATAACTACAATGTGATTTTTAAAATTATATATTATATTAAAATTCCTGACAGTGGGTAAATTAATTTGTTGAATTAACTAATTATGACAGTGAAATATTCATTAAATTAATTAAAAAAAATTCTAGAATAAAAGAAAGAAAATAAAATTTATTATGCCCAGAGTTATTTATTTAAAATATGTATATACTAACCATTTTCCTACTTTTATGAAATACTTTCTGACTGAAACTCTTTTACGAGACACTTTTATACTTTTTATGAAAATTTTATATAAACAATTGCCAATATTCAATTCCCGATTTCGTGTTATCGTTTAAAAATTAATTTGTTTTAAATGAATTAAAAATTTAGAAAAAAATTAAATCAAAGAATATATATTAAAGTTGTTTTGACAATGCACTGTCAAGTTAAAAAAGTTTGAAATAACACAAGAAGTATTTAAAATATCTTTCGATAAATATCAAAGCTATTTTAAATAGACATGTAGAAAAATCCTTAGAAAAATCTTTTTTAAAGACATGTAAAAAATCCTTAGTAGATGAATCATGCCCTTGTTGACAATCCATTTCTTTAATGATCAAAGAATAAGAATATTATCAACATTATCAGAGTATTGGTGATGAGTGACTTCAGTTTAAAAAACGACCTGATCTTAATTGTGTTGAAAAACACCGAGATTGCTTTTATCACAACAACGTGTCTACGTGAAGTTCTCATATTATTTGAGACCCATTCATTCGCAATCATTTTTTCTATTATTGTGAATTTATATCATTAATGCTGACGAAAATTCAACGAATAAAGTTTCACAAGCTCCGTATTCACCAGATGTGGCACCAAACTATTTTTTTTCTGTAGGAGAAATTTTCATTCCATGGTTACAATTTTGTGTCATCTGATGCAATAAAAGAAAGTTCACTAATTGAATTTATTTTAAGAAAACAACTTTAAAACATAGTTTGAATATTAAAAAAAAAATATTAGCAGAAGAGCACACCAATTGGAAGAGAGTGCCTTAAAGGATAAATAATAAATATTGACCAAAAAAGAAATTTTTCATGATACATTAACAATACATTTTGATAATATTAGAATTTAGTTAATGAAAGAAGTATATTGTATGTAAATGTATAAATTCTTACGAAATATTTACAATCACTTGAATTTTAATTCATTTGCTAATTAGATATATGGATTACTTATTTTTCACTCGCTTCTATTCTTTGAAAGCTCTTATTTATATGAGAGGAGAAACTTTTTAATATCTTCTATAAAGTTTGATGAATTCCCATCAATATTCCAGCGTTAGGCAATATTTTCCCTTTAAAATGAATGACAGAGAAAATAACGGCTCAATCAATAGATCGTAGCTGTTTAAAGAAGAGCTCTTCAGAATAAATCCATTCAGATTGCTCATTATGGGTCGATGAAAATAATCATCATGGCGGAATAAACGAGTCTGCCTTACAATTTTCGAACCCTCCAATACTCTTGATACGAAGAGAACGGCACCATTATTAGAAACCTCTCGCTGCTTAATGATTATTTTCAATGCACTCGTTGAGAAGTTTGTCGCAGCAGACACTACAAATAACATCTCTCAAGAAATTCATAGTGAATGCATCATATAATATTGATCCTTTTCAACATTTTGTTGAATGGTGCTCAAAGACTTTTGAAGAGCAATGCATTCAAGTTCACTTCAGCAATGCATTATAGAAGGGAGTATATAAATATTTCAAATATGAAATTTGGAAATAGAGTAAATATGATTCTTCTGAAAAATACATTTGGAATTTTTCCTAGAAATAGGGGAAACATTGTTTATATCAGTGATTTGTTTTGAAATTAATCTCAACGATAAAATATAATAGTAATGGGACATTTCTTATAGAAAACTTATTAATATAAATATTTTCTTCATTTATGTATCGCTTTTAATTTAATAGTATTTACATATTTATTATTTTTATTTTATGTGTATATAAAATAGATAATTTGAATTTTGGAACAGATATACACTGTTTGAAAACAGATCATCAAAATTAGTCACAACTCGCTGTTCATGCTTATAACAATTTTCATATACTAAATGAAAAAAAGATTAAGACAATAAACATTGTTTAAAATTTCAATGAATTAGAAAATAAGGTGTATGAAAACGGGTAATAATCTTTTTATTAAATACACTACGTTATTTTACTTTTATATTAAATATTTCTATTTAATTTTGCCTTTAGACAAAGTAATTTTAAGCGATGGACTATCCTTAACTTAAAAGAAAGGATATTTTTTTCTGATTGTTTTTGTTAAGAAAACGAGAATGATATTATGCAAATGTAAATGATGCTATATTCATTTTCTATTGTAAAATTATATTTCAAAGAGGAATAGATTGCGCAGATCTTGTAATCATAAGACAGAAATTTCAAGAACTAGCCGGCTTTAGCTAACAATTCGTCCATTAGAATTGGTAATTTTTAAAAAATTAATATAAAAATTTTATGGAACTATTTATTATGGCATTCTGAAAATACTGTTTAAATTTTACATTTTGGGAGGCATATATATTGCATTATTTTAGTAACATTACGCAATTTTGTTTAATTTGCTATGATTTTTCCTTATATTTCTTTTTATATCTTTATAGGTTCAGTTATTATATTATCTCTATGCATTCAATTATCATTATCCATCTAGATAATTGCACTATTTAAAAATTGGTTAATATTGAAAATTCTTCGCTATTACTTGATTGTAAAGATACACCTAAATTGTAAAGACAATAAAGTCATAAAAAACCTTTTATTAACTGTTAAAATCATAAATTATATTGATATCAATTTAATATGTAAAAAATAAGTCTAATATTCATACCCTGATCATCAATAATGGAAATAAATATCAAGACGTATTATTAATGTCGACAATGAAAACGATCTCAAGTTCAACTTAACTGTCAAATTTAAGCTTTGTAAAATGTTTAAAAAATTGGTTAAAAATAGAAAAATGTAAATGTTAAATAATTTTTATAATTATCTAAAATCAATTTTGTATTACAAAGTGTTGAGAAGTTATCAAGTTTGCATTGAAAGTGAGAAGTTATAAAATTTTTAAAAATAATCCATCATTTTTAGTTAAAATTTAAAATTTTTTAAAAAGTTTTTAAAATATGCATATTTTTCTTTCCGTATTATATATGTATCACGTTGGTTAGCTCTAAGTCCAGCAATCTAGCCTGTACTTCTACAAAATTCATACTTAAAGACATTCACTTTTTATTATTTGAGATATTATTTTGATTAAGTAATATGAACATAAAATAACAAGCATTAAAAAAGCAAAACAAAAGTATTGAAATTAATTAAAATTTGCGAAATTCTGTGACGCTTTAAATGTATCACACATTTAATAGCAGAGTAAAAATTTATAGCTTAACAAAAAATAGCGAATGTGGAAACCGAATTTATATTATTATCAATTAATACGATATTAAATAGAATATCTTAAGTATAAATTATTTTATCTTTTTAATATTTCATAACAGTTAGAAAATAAAATGATACAATAAATCAAATGATACAAAATATTCAAAACCGTCAAAACTACTGTGATGAGAATAATGCTTTAACTGATTAATGCAAATTAATTGGCATTCATTCATTAAAAAGGATTTTACTTTTAGCTCGTATTATGTTTCATCAGCTCATTTTTACTAAAACGAGTTATTAAAATTAAATTAAAGGAATTTGCGTTTTTTATGCGTCTCAAAGCAAAATATGCCACTAATTATTTGCATTAGCTCATATAAAGCATAATTTATAATCAGTTTGCTTCAAGTATTAATTGAATTCAATTACTTGCATTTGCTGCAATATTTTTCAAGAAAATTCCAAACAGCTCTATATTATTCTTTTGAGACAAATTGATGCTTTATTTAATTAATATTCAAACTAAAATATAAGATGGAGAACTAATGAAATCTTCAACTAATCTAAGAATATTTAAGAACATGCTTCAGAAAAAATAAAACTAATTAACTGATTTGATTACCATAGAAAATCGTCTTTCCATAAGTTTTTTTTTCCCTTCACAGCTGTTATGTTTTGTTTTTTATTAATTTGATGAACTTTTTTACATTCTTCAACGCCTAGTGTGAAGAGGAATTTGGGGGAATATCTTTTGAAAAAGAAAAACTATCTCATATTTATTCAACATTCCACTACTCCTGCCACAATTTAAATAAAAAAAATAATAATACTTTGAGGTAAAATAACAGATATGGATTTCGAAAGATTCCACAGTAAAAACGGAGATATGAAATTAATTTTTCTTTTAAGTATGCTTCTAGTAATTAATTTTTTAGAGAATTATCAAAAGAATTTCACTTTAAAGATATGAAAAAATAAACCAAACGTTTTTAACCAAAACTCTTTTTAAATATTTTTAATGTCGGAAAGTATTTTTGATTATAATAAAGCGAGTGGAAAAAAACCACATTTGAGAAACAGCTAATTAGTAGGGTGAAAATTAGTTTTTTTTTCATTTAACATTCAAATATTATTTTGAGCTACATTTATTCTCTTTTTATCATTTAAAATTACATTTGCATTAATTATGAATGTCAATTCCTTCGCTTATTTTATTCAAATATTGAATTATCATATTTTCGTAAAATACTTTCGCCTTTTAACTTTTATGTATGATGTACCTACTTCCTTTGATAAGGTATTTAAATTGAAAAAAAAAAAAACTAAGCATCTTATTGAAAAAAGAATATTTTTTATAATAATTAGAATTGTTATGAATGATTAGGTTTTTAAAAACTTGCGGGATCGGTAAATACCTACATCATTTTTGTGCTAAACATATTAATGATAAGAAAAATAAACTAATTGTCATAGTGAATGCATCAAAAATTCATTTTCATTTTTTTTAAATACATATTGATAAAACATGTATCAAATTGCAAGCAAAATAATTTCTATTATATATCTTTTTTCAAAATATTCCTTTTTGCAAATTCATTTTAATAAGCATCACACCTTTTTAGTTTAATTGAAATTTCTGGAACTACAAACTATTATTAGAATATATTTCATAATTCTGTAATCTTTATTTAGCTTGTAGCTAATTCTAAGGCGATGTTGCCACTCACAAGATTCTTTTTACATCAGTGAGAATAACAGTTTTATGATTTAGATATGAAAATTTGCTAATTTAACTAATCGTTCCGGTGCAAAATCTATAAACTGGAGACAGCAAAATTCCAATACAAAACATTCCAAACAAATGTTGATTTTTCTTCATCGATTTAATTCTTTATTTCAGAAGATCTTTCACAGTACCATCAGAAATATTTTATGATTTTTAAAAAATTAAATTACCATACCCCAGCATGGTTTCATGAAGTATATTTGATTTATGGATCCCTTCCTTGAATTTAATTTGACAGATGAAATTGAATTTCAAACTCGTGGTTTACTGTTGACAGATCCATGTATTTTCAAATGGGACGTGGTTAAATTCAAAGGCAATAATTCATTTGCAAAAGTCGTATCAAATTACTTGTCGCTGTCATCTGTGGTATATTTCCATGCTGCATTAATCAACTAAAGCAAAATGTTTGAAATACATTTCAAAACTCATTGAAAAATAGTGTCTCGTTTTTCCTTTCCTGATATTTATATATCACTGATCAAATTAATAGAAAATCGTATCAGGTAATATTCAAAAGATGTGAATGAGTGAAAAATAAGATTCTTTCCTCATTTTATAATTCAATTTATTAACTCTGAAAACTATTCAAACTACCAATATACAAAACGAAATAACACACTTATTTCGCCTGCAGTATTTATCAGAAAATTAAAAATACAGAAAAAAAATATTATGAATCTGTAGTTTGAGTCTATATGAATGGCATTATGTTAAAACATGCAAAAATCGTAATAGTCTTTCTTTGAATCACAAGAAGATTACTCATCAATAAAATGCACCATTTATTAAAAATCTTGATTAGTATCCACAAAGTTACGCAGCACCTGCTTATAAAAGAATTAAATATTTTCAATCTAAATTATAAATCTTCAACATCCGAAAAACTGAGTACTAATTGGACATAATTTTGCCTAGAGAACGTTAAATAAATATTTAGATACAAAGGAAATCAGAAAGTGACGAAAAATTTGTTTTCGCACAATAAAGGCAATCCCAAAGAACTATTCCTCCCCACCTCGAAGTATTTCAAGAGACAGAATTGATTGTATCTATGGTTGAGTCCTTATGTCCATCACAGACCACGGTACAACCTTTTCCGTGAGAGGTGCATCCTTTCATAAGTAACGGATAGCCAGTTCCACACAATTTCTGAATCCATACCAAATCGGCGAGAAGTAATCACCATACCAGAAGTTCTTCAGCCTCATTTTTGAGGTGTCCTCCTGGAGAGCTCAGTGAAGGTAACAATAAAGATATG
Organism: Argiope bruennichi; assembly: GCF_947563725.1. Classification (NCBI taxonomy): domain Eukaryota; kingdom Metazoa; phylum Arthropoda; class Arachnida; order Araneae; family Araneidae; genus Argiope; species Argiope bruennichi. The sequence continues at coordinate 42,031,532 of NC_079154.1, read as the reverse complement.
AACTATTGTGTATAGAAATGATGTTTCTTTACTATTTTACTTGTATTCACCTGTTTATGGTGAACATTTGCCAATCATCAATGTGGTACCATATTACGCTGACGTACAATGATGAATATATTAAGATTGCCTTGAATGGAAAGATTCAAAATGCCCGTATATAGAAAAGCTGCAACTTACCAGATTAAGTAAAGAATTGTTGTTGAGGTTCTCTTAAAATCAATGGTCTTTCACTATGATTTTCGAATTTGAATCCACATTATTTTAGAACATCATCATTCGTTTTAGATAATTATCAGTGCGTGACATGAATAAAGAGATCAGAAGCACGCATTAAGATTATCAAATTCACAATGCTAAATCATAGTTTAAATTTCCACTCAAGGCAGCTCAGAAAAATGGTCGCCCGAATTGGGCAATGATGCTGAAATCTTCAAAGAATGGATCTAACATTGTCGAATTTCTTACATTTTAGATGACTGAAGCTTTATCTGGGAGGGAAATAATTTTTAGAAATTGATAAATTCTATTCGTGCGAGAAAAAGTATTAAATAATGAAATTAATAGATAACTTTTTTACGAATCTGTAATACTTCTTCCTTTGCAATTAATTCCACCTTAAAGATGAGAATTATATATATTTTTAATGGATTCTAAAAGGTTACCTGGAATAAATGAGAACTCAGAGATAAACGATTATATTAGGCACCGAGGGCCGGAATTATTTTTAACAATTCAGGATATTAAAATGATGAGGGAGGAATAAAAGAGCTAAAATGAGATAATTTAGTTAATTATTTTTAGAGGGATATATTTTACTAAAGATTTGGATATTTTACTAAGAGCCATAGTCCGGTTCTTTATATATTTAATAATTTATTCTTTGTCTGTGATGACGACTTTTGCAAATTATCTCTTATGTACCTTTAGATTGTGACATAAGATTTTTTTTGTCACAATCTAAAGCTTTTGTTTCGAGATTTCTTGTGGAAAATAAGAATCGCTATCCGGTATTAAGCTTTTTGGACTCCTCGCCATACATTCACCGGACGGACTTTCCGCACAATAAGTTGAAAGACATTTACTAAGAACCGAAAGACTGTAAAACTTCATTTCCTTAACATTCTATCAATTTACTCATTACCGATTTATAATAGATTATGCTTTGCTTTTCTACCAATATCTGTAAAAATGTTTTCACAAAGTAAAACGAAAAAAAAAAATTACTTCGAATTTTTTCTGAATTAATTTATGAAATATAGAGGTACAATTTTGTAACGGAATGGAACTGTTTCAAATTTACATTGTCAATTCTATCTTATATAGCCTAGTGCAGTTTACAGTAGCAGAATTGCTAAAATTGAAATTGTTTCTATTTTGCATAACGTCATTCAATTATCCTATTATGTGGAATACATATTTAGTAAAATTTAATTTTGAATTAAGAGAATTATTAAAAGTTTTCGAAAAATAACTGTCTTTCAATTTCACTCAACTCAAGCATAAAATGAAGACTTGGAAGTTTTAGAAATAAGAACGGTATCGAAGAATTAAATAACAAGTCAGTAGTCAGCTACAATTCCCTTAAGGGACGAGAAAAGACTAATTTTTCAAGTACCACTGAGTTTCAATTTATCGTAATGTAAGATTCCACTGATTAACAAATTGATCTTAAAGACACTTTTAGAATTACTAATAGGAAATTCCTTACTTAAGAATCAACAGATTTCCGGAGTATTCGATGCATGTCGATTAGCAGTTTAGAAGTATTTGAAGCCCTGCTTTCTTTTAAGTTAAATGAATTAATCTGGTTAAAATAACAAACGGGGATAGATGAATGTAATTGAGAAGAAGAAATTAGAGATACATGAAAGGAAGTTAATCCTAATTCGGGCACTCTTTTTTTATTTTTTTAAATGATATCGCATAATTAACATCCGAACTTTTTAATTGGATATGCAAATATACGTTCAGTTATCATGTAACTCTCGTATAATTAAAAACTTTCGGTATATTTTATACAATATACTGAGTCTGTACGCTAATTTTAACAACTTTTAATCTTTCAATCAAATTTTTTTTCAAAATTTGTTTAGGTTGAGCATTATGTTTCAACATGCTTGTAACTTATGTTCAATTTTAAAATCAGTATTCCATTTTTGCATTAATAAAGCAGAAGTTTTCAGTTTTATTGCTGAATAACTATTAGGTTGTTCAAAAAGTACTTTTTTATGAAAATGAAAGGCAATTTTTTTTAATTCTGAATAAAAATTTTATTGAATTATATATCGTACATTCATTTCCAATATATTTTGTTATCTTTCTAATAATAACATGATTCTCCGCTCAGAAAATTTATCCTTTGCTGGCAAAAAAACTGCTCCAGGTAATTTTTGTCTTCCTCATTTGAAGTATCGTGATAGATATTAAAAGTCGGTATAAATTATTTTTATGATAATCATATTAAATATGATCTTTTTTAGTTACATTCGTATAATATGCTCCAATTTGATTCCAATAATACCAGATAATCTATTATTTTACTTTTATGAAAACGTACATTATAAAATATGAAAGGAAACACTATTTTGAAACTTTAAATTGAGATTAATTAAATATATTTTTATCAGAATTTAAAAATTAGTTAAAAATAAGTATTTCATTTTTCAGTAGAAAATTATGTATTGAACCTCAGTTATAGCAGTAAATTTAACCTTCAGATGCAGCTAAAAAATTCGATTTCTTTGATAGAAATATCTAAAATAAAGACAATAAAAGAAAAAGAATAGCGAATATTTCATTTTTGAATTATAACCATTTGCATTAAACATGGCATAAACGCTCTCCTTTATAGTTTACAGTTTTTAAAAGCAGTAAAATAACACGCAATTCAATTTGATTTTTTAAGTTCAATAAGATAAGTATAAGAGTGTTATGTGGAATAAAATGTCAGAATACTAAAATGATATGGTGAGATTGTGCTCTTTCTAATGCATCAAAGGACAGAAACAACTAGACGAGCAAAATATTTGTTTAATCTAATCCATTATTCACAGTGAAGGTATGGGAGTCAACTTGATCAACATTTTGACAATTATACTCGAATCCCCCTTTTAAAATGCGCGTGGCTTCTCTTTTGATAATTAGCTCTGAAAACCATGAGGGAATTTAAAAGTGATGGCAGTTGCGTCTTTGACAAAGTATAGCTTGGAGTTGTTTACAGAATGGAAAATCTCTTTGAGCTTCATAATATCCTCAAAGAGTCCAAGGCACAGTAAATCGAATTAAAAGCTGAAATCAAAGCGCCTCGTCTCACCACCAATATAATATCCTCTAGCGCTTTCATGGTGGACGACAAGCTGACAACACTGCCGTGAAGGAAGGATAAATTATCTGAAATATTTAGATTATATGAAACACTGGGAAAAATTATAACTATGCAAATATTTTATCTCGCAAGGAATGAAATTTTATATTAATGTTTGCTTAGGATGGAATGAAATGGATTATCCATGCAGTTATATATTGTGTGGTTATAAAATATTTCAATGTACTATAAATTCAGATACTTTATCATAATAAATTAGTAATTTTTATATTCAACAAAAATTTGTGTATTGCGGTAATATAGTGTTTGTTCTCGTGATTTCCTTTCTACAATTACCGAATATTATGTAGCATTCAAAAGCTTAAATCTTTAAAAATAAACTTATACCTTTTTTACTGATTAGAAAAAAAGAGCTAGTTTATCAATGGCCATTTTTAATGATAATTTTATTTACTTTTGGACCACAAAATATAAAATTATCAATCTTTAATTCACTTTCCAATTTATTTGAATATGTTAGTATAACTAAAAATATGCTTTAGCCCTATCAACATTTGTTTTTCTTCTGTAAGTATGAAAATAATTGCAAATTCATTTATTAATAAAAGTATTCACTAATGGAACTAATTTATTGCACATCATCATATAACTACTATAGCTCCTGAAATGGAAAATCGTAATCTCATTAATAAAGGGTCAGTTTGAAATCGAAATTAATAGAAGAAATTTTGTCTCCTTTCCAATCCATCCATTCCCTTCCCTTCCTTCTTTATGTGGATTGAAAAATAATCCCAGACACTAGAATCATCATGAAAAATGATTAACTCCTTTCATTAGAAAAAATATTTAAATTTCATCAATATATCTGTTTTTATTTCCAACTTTTCCCTTTCCAAAGATGTTATATAATTATTTTTAACTTTCCTACAGATATTCATCTTTCTTTATGTTGACAAAAAAAATCGTCTTCTCTTGTATCCTATTTAGTACGAATTTTTGAAGAATATATAAATGATTATAATTGAGATGTGCAGAAAAAAACATTTAATGAATTAATAATTCATCATGGCACTAAATAATGTCCAAATAATAACGAACTAATTTTGTATATTTTTTTTCTTTTGTTAAGACATATGTTAGAAATTGCGAACTCACTTTTCCGTTCCTAAAAAGAGTATTGAAATATAGGTTTCAATTTTATTTCTGGTATTTCAGTTAAGGCATAGGAAGTCCGCATAAATTTATTCCAATTCAAAAGGATTCTGTCTTCCAGTAAGCTGGTAATCATTTTATTTATTTCTAAATTATTGCTTTTTTTAACATCGAAAAATATTTTAAATACAATGCCTAGTAGTACAAATTTTCCCCACTAATTAAAATCTCCCTAAATTTTTAACTTAAAAGTAATCCATTATATGTCAGTGACACTGGTATAAATATAATCAAAAATATTCTTTGCAAATTTAAAGAATGAAACTTCAAAAAGAAAATAATATATATATTAAAATAAAGTAATTAAATTATTCAAAATGCATTTTCAATTTAAAAAAAATCAATTTAATCAGAACTTGTGGATCCGAATAAATGCAAATTCTTTCCTGCCAAAAAAAAAAATTCAATCTTATTAATAATAAAAACATAATTCGTAATAAAAGATTGAAATTTGAATTTAAAGTAAAATAATGAAATACATCAACAGCAATATAAAATATTTTTGTTTAATTCAGCGCTAATAGAAATATTTAAAATTTTATGGATTGAATCTCCTTTATAGTTTAGCTCCATTTATCATATTTGCTGTTTTTCGTTATTAATTATAACTGATGGCAGAGATTTCGGATTAAATTTGAACAATAAATAACGTTTCAAAAATAGCAAATTATTCTCAACATGCTGCCATGATTTTATCAGATTAGTGAATCTTAAAGTTTGAAAAATTTCCAATTTAATATATTTGCAATAACAATTGTTTCCAAAATATCAAATTGTTTTCAAGAAAATTGGATTTCATAAATTATTACATTTTAAAGATAAAGAATAATACTTTTCTCAAAATAAATAAATGGAATTTAATTTTTGCTTTCGGCTCTTTCGCATGTTTCCTTTGAATGATGTTACTCTGATGAATGGGAAGGTAAATACGTTCTTATCCTTGATAAAAATTTTGTATACTCCAAGGAAAAGACAAATCATGCTTGAAAATTTCAACTTCCTTAAAAAGTGTATCATGAAATAATATTGGTAAAAATATGCATATCTTTCAATACCGAATTTGCTTAAAGAATTCAGTTTCTGTGTTTTCCATTTTTAAGTTTTCAGATAAATCAAATTAAGGAATATTTCTCTTGCGCTAATAAATGAGTGAAAAGTAAAGTAATTTTCAATACCTTTATATGTTTATTCTGTTTTAACTAAGCAATGATATTAATATTTCGCTAATTCAGTATATTCGAAGGATTTATTAAATTTGCTTTGTTCAAGCACGCAAAGAAATAGTTAAATATTTTTTGAAATTAGAAATGTGTTTAAATATATTCCATTATTTCTCTCTTGCAATTCTTAAACACAAATTTCTAATTCTCAATAGATTTTTTCTGGAATTATTATAAAAGCCTTGAATCAAAATATATATTTGATTGTGATATTTATAAATAATTTATTTTAATCAAAATGTTTTGTGAACCAAGTTCCAACTAATTAATTAATAAAATATAGTTAGTAAATATATTCAAAATATATTTTCCGGAAGAGTTTATTTATCCTCATACATTCCAATCTATTTTTTTTTATTTTATACTGAAAATAATTTCTTGGGAAATTAATTTATATAGAAATGATAAAGGACGATGAATTTGCGGTATAATATTTCATTATATTACTATTATTTCAAAAATATTCTTTTTACATTGTTGTTTTAATTGAAACAAAATTATTGAAGAATTACTTAATTAAATATACCTATTTATATATTTGAAAAAAATCACACTACAGATTTATTCCATTTACAAATTTCATTAATCTATACTTATAATGAAGCTCAATGTGTGTGTGTGTGTGTGTGTGTTGGCGCTCTACAGGCCAAGTCATTTGACATAAAGCTATCAAATTTGGTCCATGTATACCTTAGAGGTCGGGAATGTGCACCCGGGGCCCCTTTTTTGAAATTTTAATTATTAATTAAAAACTAACTTTCCCGCCAAAAAATCTTCCATTTTTCCCACCGCCAAATGAGTAAGGATTCAGTTTTTTACCCCGAACAGTAATGAGGATAGGCTTAAGATTTTTCGACTGATTATTTCAAACGATTCTGTTTATTTTCTTAATGTTTTATGCATTTAAAATTAAACCTTGTTAATTAATCGATCTTTCAGATTTATTCTGAAGTACTTTTGAATTAAAATAACACAGAATAAAGGAAATTAAAAATTTCTAATCTGCATAGCGTTACCCCAACTGGGGTAGAAAAATTCAGGCATTTGCGTTACGGTAACTGGCGTTGAAAATTCAAGCATGCGCATTGTGTTCTGATTATTGACAATATTATCAACGGATGATTCTTGATTAAAATTATTTTTAGGTTAGTTGCATGTTTTTGTAAGTAAATTGTATTTATGTTAGTTATATATTTTTTGTATATGCTTATAGTTTTAAGTACATCGTTTTTTAATTAGTTTTTTTTAACCTGTTTTCAATGATTTAAATTATTTTTAGGCTAATTGCATGCTTTTGTAATTAAATTGTATTTGTTAGTTATATATATATATGTATATATTGTATATGCTTATAGTTTTAAGTACATCGTTTTTTAAGTAGTTTTTTTAAACCTGTTTTCGACCGATTATTTTAAACGATTCATTTTATTTTCTTAGTGTTTGATGCATTTAAAATTAAACATTGTTAATTAATGGATCTGTTCATGATGAATCTGAGAAAATTTTGTTGACAAATTCTTGAGATATTACATAAATTAAGAAAGATATTCTTTAGTGCCCATAAAGTTTAAACGCTCAGTGACTATTATCAGTAATCATATTATTAAAAAAAATGCTTTGTTTCAGTAAAAAATATTATATTAATTGCAGATTAATCATTTACACTTTAATTTAAAGCATAATTTCTACGAAGGGTAACAGAAAATTAGAGAGATACATATCACGCTATGACTGAAGACCTTTATAATATTATGAGTGATTTATATGACTATCAAAATATTTTGCTGAAGAATCTATTAAAGTTGGAATTGCGTAAAATATTTAATGGTACGACCGGAGTCTAACCCCCTGCTTCGCACAATTTTTAAAAATCGCCAACAACGGCCTTGCGAAATGTTTAAAAGCAAAGGAGCAGATGTTCAATTATAGTGCATAATAAAGATTGCCAGCTTTGGCGCGTTATCACAACTTGGCGAAGATGGGGGTTAAACTCCGGTTGAACCTATTTAATTATTAAAATTTAAACGAACATTAAGATTGGCGAACCGGCTGGTCGCCAAAGGCGGCTAGTTAAAAATAAACAAGAAACGCAAGTCACAAAGCAAATAAACACAAAAGAAGGAAAAAAGAATGAAGACTTATAGAATTCTAAACCATATAAAAATGGAACAGCTTGGAAAGGTCAAAAAGTAAAACGCACATAAACATTATACCAATAGATGGATGAGTGTACATAAATATCTGAAAAATATTCAAAATTAATGTGTAATCGACTATCAAAAATAAATATGGAAGTAAAAAAGAATAAGGTCAAGTAGATAAAAGTTAAAAACAAGTCATTTAAAAAGGCTAAGACTCATATGGTGAATGTCAAATTCCTCAAACATAATGTTAAAAATCTTATAATATTTTGGCAAAGTGAATTTAATTAAATTTAGAATGAAAATTTAGAAAAGTACTATGATTCCTTAAAAATCTTACAGACATAGCGGAGTTTATAGAACTGAGGATATCAGTGCGACATGTCAAACATCAAACATAAACAAAGTAAATTTACAAATATTATGTAAACAAGAAGATATATCTTGAGAGTAAAAATCAATTTTTCCTGTAAACAAGAAGATATATCTTGAGAGTAAAAATCAATTTTTCCTGTAAAAGAAATAACGGAAGAAAATGGTTTGAATAGGCTCAATTTGAGTTCTGTTACTGCAATTTGGATCCCATTTATTTGCTAAAATATTCAAGAGAAAGTCTAATGTGTCTATAATATAAAAACTACATGGTAATTTCTCTCGAAAATTCCCTAGATTCCCGTTTGAAAATTCTAAACATATTATTGGCTCTAAAACCCACGCAATAAATTTAAATTTTTGTTTTAACAATTAAAGATTTTTTATTTTGTCTTACTTTTAATTACAATTTAGATAAGGATTATTTCATTTATGTTACTTATACATGCGGTATTCAATAGCACTAATACACTTCTTAAATTTAAAATTGATGAAATTCTCCAGTTTTGCATAATTTAAGACCTCATGAATTCAAAATGTTTACTTTTTTAAACAATAAATATTTAACATCTTACGGTATTCAGAATGATTAATGATAAAAACATTTACTAACATTCGTCTAAGCATTTAGACCAGTTTTTGCGTTAGTACATCTACATGAAGATGTAGTATTTATTTTTTTTTATTTATATAAACCAAAGATAATGTTCCCTGCTTCCTCAAACATTTACATGGCATATTTTTGGCATAATTTTGTCTTAAATAAAAAGAATGGAGTATACGTTTTGTCTTACTTCCGGTTGACTGGTGGTCTGAAATTTTGATACCACAATTACATACCATTTTCATTTATTTAACTGTCTGCATAGCGTTTACAAAGAGAAGTGTAAATAAATCTCTATCAGACGAGCTTCCATTGGAGGCAAGACTTTGTAAAGCTATATATTATTTCCATATTAACATAATAATGTTATATTATTTCTATATAACATATTTCCTCCCCAAAGAAAGATGATTTTGTCAGAAGGAAAAATGTCCGATTAAATTTATATTATATATATACTAGCCGCCTTTGGCGACCAGCCGGTTCGAAAATCTTAATGTTCGTTTAAATTTTAATAATTAAATAGGTTGAACCGGAGTTTAACCCCCTTCTTTGACAAGTTGCGATAACGCGCCAAAGATGGCAATCTTTATTATGCACTATAATTCAACATCTGCTCCTTTGCTTTTGAACATTTCGCAAGACCGTTGTTGGCGATTTTTAAAAATTGCACCAAGCAAGTGGTTAAACTCCGGTCGTACCATTAAATATTTTACGCAATTCCAACTTTAATAGATTCTTCATCAAAATATTTTAAAACTTCAAATTTTGAGAGTCCTATAATTCACTCATAATATTATAAAGGCCTTCAGTCATAACGTAATATGTATCTCTCTAATTTTCTGTTACCTCCCGTAGAATTTATGCTTTAAATTAAAGTGTAAATGATTAATCTGCAATTAATATAGTAATATTTTTTACTGAAACAAAGCATTTTTTTAATAATATGATTACTGATAACAGAGTCACTGAGCGTTTAAACTTTATGAGCACTAAAGAATATCTTTCTTAATTTATGTAATATCTCAAGAATTTGTCAACAAAATTTTCTCAGATACATCATGAGCAGATCGATTCCTTAACAATTAAATTAACAGTTAATTTTTACAGTTAAATTTTAAATGCATCAAACACTAAGAAAATAAAATGAATCGTTTAAAATAATCGGTCGGAAACAGGTTTAAAAAAATTACTTAAAAAACGATGTACTTAAAACTATAAGCATATACAAAAAATATATAACTAACATAAATACAATTTACTTACAAAAGCATGCAACTAACCTAAAAATAATTTAAATCATCCGTTGATAATTGTTGTCATGGCAACAATCAGAACATAATGCGCATGCGTGACTTTTCTTCGTCAGTTACGATAACGCAAATGCATGAATTTTTCTACGCCAGTTGGAGTAACGCTATGCAGATTAGACATTTTTAATTTCCTTTATTCTGTGTTATTTTAATTCAAAAGTACTTCAGAATGAATCTGAAACATGGATTAATTAACAATGTTTAATTTTAAATGCATCAAACATTAAGAAAATAAACAGAATCGTTTGAAATAATCGGCCGAAAAATGTTAACCCTAGCCTCATTACTGTTGGGAGAAAAAAAAAACTGAAGCCTTACTCATTTGGCGGTGGTGAAAATGGAAGATTTTTTTGGTGGGAAAGTTAATTTTTAATTAATAATTAAAATTCTAAATAAAAATTCAAAAAAAAGGACCACAGGTGCACATTCCCGACCTCTAAGGTATACATGTACCAAATTTGGTAGCTGTATGTCAAATGACCTGGCCTGTAGAGCGCCAACACACACACACACACACACACACACACACATTGAACTTTATTATAAGTATAGATATATCGTAAGTTTTCATTTCCCTTGCAAAATCACTTGTTAAACATCTATCATGACCAATAAATCGGCTGTCGTGATAAAAGCAAGTGTTTAAAATTCTTAAGAACTGCTAATAATATTCTGCTTTTAATGAAGACATTAAGCTTGCTAATATCTTAAGGAGCATAACATTTTGTTGCAAATTTCTACAAAATGTAATGAATGCATTAGTGTAAGTGATAAAGATGGTAGTCTAGAGATAATTTGAAAATCTCCTCAAGCAGTGTTATCAGCATTTGACATCTTATGAAGGGATGAAATATAGAAGAAAATATTGCAGATTACGGATTTCAGTTTTAACAAAAGTGCAAAAATTTAATGAAAAAAATATCTTCATAATATATATTAATTAGGATTATAGGATTTTTTTTCACAGGTTAGCACATGTTAAAGTGGATTATAATTATTTTTGTATTTAGTTTATGAGGTTCTTTCTAAAGCATTTTCTTTATAGCGAAAAAAAATCATTAAATGGATTCTGAACTGCATTTATTTTATGTAAAATAAAAATAATTATCATTCTATTAAATTTCTCTGAATCATTTATCGTAAACACGCAGTTGCATTCCATTGAAGTTGGAGACGCAAGCTGTTTTCTAACTTGTAATGTTAGAACTAATACAACAAAGATTCGAATGTTAATTAGCTATCTTCCTGTCACTAATGGAACTTATTCGGAATGAGGAATTGATCTCCTTCCCTCTTATACTCCTCTGAATTATTTCCCTGCACCATCTCTTCAACACACGCGACTGTTTGCTTAAGACAATTTTATTGACTTAGGAGACTCGTTTTCTGGATCAAAGCGGTTTCCGATAGAGGTCGCGTCTCTCTTCAAGACACGTTTTCCTACGCTAAGACCTTCACATCAAGATAGCTGTGGCTAAGTCTCCGAATTTGATTTGCTCTGTGCATCAAAGATATAGGGTCGGGGCGCAGAGATAGTATTTAACTAGAGAGGTGTGTAAATTGCAGCGGGTTCAGATGGGGAATAGGCAAAGTGCGCTATATAAACAGCACTCAATCCATTTCTTTGCTGTAAGTAAATTACGTGAGTAATTTATTTGCTCACTTAATGTTATTTATTATTCTCTGGTTACTGCATTAGCCGATGTGATCAAGGTACCGGATAGATTACAAGGGTAGTTAAGTTCCGTTAAAATTTCAGTAAAACTAACGGAGTTAAGAATCAAGGTCTGTGGTACAAACTATCTGCAGAGAAAAAAAAATATGGAATTTTTATGTATGATGTTTTAAGTTGAATGATAATTATAATGTTTGTAACTTTTGTGAATAAATAATTTTTGGAAATGTGACTACTATGGGGATATTTTTTAATTTTATTTTACAACATTTGAACAATCAAATATTTGCTTATCTTAATGTATAAGGACAATATGAAAAATAATATATTTGGAAAAGTCAAGGAATGAAATTATTTATGTAAATATGACAAACGAACATAATGAGAAAAAAATCTACAAGATGTTTTTCTTAAATATATATTTAAGATTTGAATTTTGCATGTACTACATAAATTAGGAAAAATTAATTTTAGAAATACAAAACTTTAAAATGCTTTTTTGGGCATACAAAATGTAAGAAAAATTATTTTCTTATTTTATTGTGAGAATTATGCAATTAATAACTAAAAATATTTTCTTTGAATTTTGCATAATTTGAATTTCATTTAGGTCACACATAATATATTTTGTTTTTAATTATCTAAAAAATACATATATAATTTAAAAAAGCATTGCATATATGCATCTATAAACTTTATAATTATAACCGTTTAACATTTTCTGATTATTTATGCCAATTTTTGTATGGCATCTAAAGTTTATCACATGGTTCTATGTATACATTAAATTTCTCTGGAATATTTTATTAGAATAATCATTAAAACCTTTTTTGAAAACCATACCCACTTTTGTTTAGATTTATTATTTCGCATATTTTTACTCAGTAGCAGTAGTGAAAGGAAATAATTTATATGAAGGAAAGGAGACAATTATTACCACAGAATTATTGAAGGACACTGTTAGATAACCAGCATATGTTTCATTTCAAATGTTATGCCTCTTCTGGAAGATGGATGGGGAGATATCTTTTCTTTCATCAATTTCTCCTCCAACTTTGTGACATTTCGAATATTTTGAACAATTTTTATATTAAAATGCGAATTATGAAAAACATGTAAATCACAGGATTAAGAATTATGAAATGGTAAAAATAAAAGTTGATCCAATAAATTCCAATGCGAAACAATGAAACGTGATAAGAATTTAAGCGTCATTCGTATGTTTTTATAATACATTTTAAAATGTATTCTTAATTACAGCAATAGGGATGTACAAATAAAAAAATTATTTAAAACTGACACAAACGATCATGAATACATTTTCAATAAAATGGAATAATTAAAAGTATTTTTAAAAAGATACATAACAGTATATAAAAAATGTATTTAAATCAGAAGGAAAATTATGTGAAAATAAGAATCAATGAGAGGCTTAGGTTTATAAATTTTACAATAGTTTTAAATAGATTTTATACTATGATATATTCTGAAATTGTTCAGAAAAAAACGCTGAAGTATGCATTAATCTGTAGTGAAAAATCCATTTAATATTTTAAAAATTCCTTTCCTGGTGAATTTTTTGTACACAGTTTAATAGACTGTCCTAAAAATTGTTTTCCACTATTTTTTAAACATTTCACAATTTTACCAATAGTATGTCAGTCTATAAGCATTGTTATATCAAAAGAGATTAATTATACATCGATATATGTGATTAAATGCTTTACTAATTTTACATATTTAAAAAAACTGATAAAATTATTATGTGACATAGGAAAAAAATAAATAACACCTCTTTTCAAATCCATTTACATGTTAGAAAATAAGAGAAATCACACTTCCCACAAAGCGTTGCATGTGACAAACAAATCTAAACATGTATTAATGAGTCAAGTAATTCATTAGAATTAATGACAGATAAAATCCCACAGCATCACCCTCTTGCAACGCTACAATGCCAATAGTCTAGAACAGAAGATAGATGTCTTCATGCGGTTTGATAGATGCCACAAGTTCTAGATCTCATCAGTCATATCATCGATTAGCACCCGCTGATGGAAGCGACCGAGGGGAAAAAAATCCTCCCCCGTTCTGGAACATTGCACGTCAACCACTACGTGAAAGGGTCGTAAATTCAACCTCAAGTTTAAGAAAATGTAATCTAAACGGAATTCAATGAGTTGTAAAATGATTTATGTTCATTTATCTGAACTTTTTTTATTACCTGTGAAGAAGTTTTCCATGGCTCGATGGGTAAATATTGAGATCTTGGATAAATACATCATTTTGCTTGATGACACGATTAACACTGACGTTTTCTGAGTCATTTGTTCTGAGTGAGTCGTCAATATTAAAGCAGGTTTTAAGAAGGATGAAGTTGGGTGAAATATTGTAATATTTGGCGCCAACAGTATGCTCTAGATATATTGGCCACTGGATGATTTTAAAGATACCTTACAATTTATTATTATAATTCTTTTTTTTCATTTTAATGCTTTTTTTAATAATTCATTATATTTTCTTCAAGTTCTGTCTTTGAATTATGAATGGATTATTATTTCATTTTACATAAAAGCATTTATGAGTATTTTGTATTAATGTATCAAACGATTGAAAAACATTTGCAGCTAGATGTAACAATATAATATATCAGCAATTTTAATAGTTTTAGTTTAAAATAAATTTAATCATAAAGCTTTAAATATGTAAGCTTTGATATTTTATAAATTAACCCATTGCACTCGGAATAGTAATTCGATGCATAATTATTCACCTAATGCAAAGACTTATTTATTGCTCCGAAAAATAAATATATATAATTATTTTAAATTGAATTCTTTTGTTTAATTAATTTGTATCTTCTCACTACTCTGCAGGTATTTTTAACAATCAAAATTAAATAAATATATAAAGCGTAAAAATGATGCACCATCTTGAATGGTAAGTCCGAGTGCAAAACATTAAAAGTAAATAGATAAGTGTATTTGTTTAGTTGATATATATTTCTTAGAAGTTATTATAAATATGTCATGACTAAAAGGTAAAATAGAAAAAAATATTTAAAAAAACGACTTCTTTCAAACATATTTGATCTTGGAAAGAATGGAAATATTATACAATTCTACAATAAAGCAAGATAATAAGTTTCATCAAAAAATATCATCATGCATGTTATCTTTATAAAAAAATACTTAGAGTTCATACGCATTATAAAAAAAATAATAATTGCTTTGAAAAAGATGATTATGAAAAAGAAAAAGAAAAAAGAAAAGTCAATTTCTAAAAAGAAAAGTCAATTTTTTCAAGCACTGAACATCATCAGCAATTAATGGTTGCAAAAACCAAATGAATTTTCAGTCTTTCTTGAAAAAGGAAGTGTTTTGAAAACATGTCATTATGAAATATTTTTAATTTATTTTGCATAAGAAATTAAAAAAAACATTAAATTATTTTTAGTCATACAGAATAATTGTTCGTATTTGAAAACAGGCAGTAATTGTGAGGAGTTACTGCAGTATGCATAGGTGAAGATTTAACGAGATGTGAACTACATGGTTTCTTAACGTCCTTTAAAACAAACACATCTTCATCTTTATTTTTTCAGTAAAATTTTCTAACATTTACTTACCTCAGTTGCAATCGTATTCGAAAAAAGTAAAATCAAAACTTTTCTAAAGATCATTTGTGATTCTCTACATCTGTTATTTGCAAAGTGAGATTATATATATATATATATATATATATATATATATATATATATATATATATATATATATATATATATATATATATATATATATATATATATATATAATCTTGGGTTTAGGGGATATAATGTTAAAGATAAATATTATTGTTCATTTTTCGATTTTCTAAACATTTCTTCAGCACATTCTTCTTAATTATCCCTGATAATTTTCATCACAAGGTAATTTGGAACATGCTTTTAATGTAATAAAAAATAGCATTTTTAATGAATATGGGACATTTTAATACATGATATGAAGTAATATTCTAGGAACAGATCAGTCTTCTTTTTTGCACGCAATGTTTATTATTTTCTGCCAAATTAACAACTGATGTTTTTAAAGAACTCGCCATATTATTTACTAACAATTTTAACGCTTGAAAACTTTTTATTAATAATGATTTGATGCCAATACACGTCAAATATAGATTGATTTTAGAAAACTGATGTCAAGGTAGAAAGGAAAAAAAAACGTGATGATGAAGGAAGAATCTTATGATGTAGATTTTGAATCACTTCACAAACCTTTGTTTCATACTGAATACCAAGATTCAATAAGAAACAGAGATTGTGTCGATGAAGCGTTTGTCTGAAATGAGCTTTTGTCGATTTTTTAACAAATATTTATATATTTTCTCGATTATGTCATTATTAATCCGTCTGAAGATTTGATGGAATAACACCAAAGAGCATCCATTTTATTAAATCACATTTTTTTGTTCGTTAATGATAGTTTGTGTGCCGAAATTAGATACAACTAATATTTCCAGATTTTATCGCTAAGTAAATTTTTTCAAGCGGAATGAATGTGAGAGAAAAATTTATTGAATTGGAGACAGAAGATTGTAATTGAAATATAAAAATTAATTTCTACTTGTGAAGTGAATCTGTAATCTTTAATCATTTTAAATAAGTTTCCAAATCTTACATATTTCTCCTTTTCATTTTACATAATGGTCAGTCATTTATGTTTACAGAAATGTTCATTTCCACACTTTAAGTTCAAATGTTCAAGATTTTTTTCTGAGAGAATTGTGCAAAGAATGATTATAAATTACTCTAAGTTGGAGATATTAAATAGTTTTGACAATTCATATGCAAAATTCCGTGAAATAGAATGTACATTTCTTGAAGTCCAGTAAAAAGCGGTTATTTGGATGGTTCGGGAGTCGGTTATAAAAGAAATGCTGAGACAATAAGCAATAACTTGTTATCACCACAAATACACTATCTTTAAATCAATCCATTTCGGTGATCAGAAACCAAAATTCTAAATTACTCTGTTTTCTGGGAAAATTGAGAACATATCGAAGTAATTATGATCGTTGCAGTAACTATGATTATTTAATAAATTAAATCGAAGAAAATAAATACTTAATAAGCCCACCAGAACATAATTAAGACATTTTCCCTCCCTTAAAAAATTTAAAAAAAGACAAATTCTACAAAATTCCTTCTTAATTATCCTACCTTATCCTATGATTTCTAAATTTCTTAAAAACGAGAAAAGAATTTAAAAATATCAATTATTTTTTATTAAAAAATTATTTCATTGCATTTTTTCTAGCTTTTATTTTATGTCCATCGCACTATATATTATATTAATTGTCTTTATGCTTTGAGTAAAGAATGCAATTTAAAAAAATAAATGTTAGGAACATTTGATGAAGAATCAAATTTTTCATCCAGAAATAAAAATTCTGTTTCTATTACCAATTAACATCATTTCATTTCTCTTTGTATATTTAACCTTTCATCTGATCTCAAATTCGTTGCCGTAATTGGCCACATTAAAAAAAATGATTGCAATCTACAGTTGCTGGAAGAGAGTAAAACCACCCAAAGCTGCAACTAACTGAATACATGGACATTATGCGATCCATAATTAGTTTTGCAATCGTAGATAATTGCTTTCAGGGTTCGTTACCGGCGTATTTATAGGGTTTAGATCGTGTCTGTCAAACTCCGCAGCTTCTCCTCCGAGCGGATATAATTTAGGTATTAAAATGGGTCAGTAATTGAGATTACGGAATGCCACAAATTCAGAAACAGTAGGTTATAATTCTAGCCTTTCCTAAGTGGTTATTGGAATCCATAGAATATATCCAAGTTCTTACAGTATTATGAGACAGAGAAACCTGACATCAGTTAGCAAATATTGTTTATATAATGCACTAAAGAGTTCAGAATAGGCTTTCTCCTTAATATAAATACCTAAGGTTGCGCTTAAGTAAAGCCTAAATTCATTGATTTCTCTTTTTTTTTTCACTGCTCTAAAGAAGGGGTTTCTGTAAAATTTCTTTTTTAATGGACCTGAACAATTTTGATATATCCTATTTATTCAACAACTGTAATTATCATACATATTATATGTTATTATGTTAAATGTTATGCTATAAAAGGAGGTGTACTTAATGATTGAAACATATACTATAGTCATGCCAAATGCTAATGATTAATCATGCCTAATCTGTATTTCAACAAAGCAACGAATTGAATTTCTATTGATTTACAAAGGGCTATCCTATACTTTATCATGTGAGAACATGGCATCGATTTGGTTTGGGGTTTTTGAAGCTTCAAAATACGCGGGCAGAAAATATAGGACATTAATCGTAAGAATAAAATTTTTTTTACACTTCGATTTTCAATTTTTATAGTTGGCAAAAAACGTTTTGGAACTTGAAGGATTTCAATATGGAAAAAAACGTCGCTTTTCTAAAAATTAATGATTGCACATTACAATAGTCAAGTGATCATTCCGAAGCAGTTTAAACATTTTCAGAAAAAAAATCTGATCTCGCGAAAAATTTTGGCAACTTGGCCGATATTGAGATGATATAAAAACCATCGTTTTTCTTTATATCGAAAAATGCGTAATTGTTTCAAACCGGTTTAAAACATATTTAAAAAATAATAATTTCACATGATAACTTGAATTGTGATAGCATATTTCAACCTTATATTTTTATATATCGTATTTCTTTTGCTGACGAAAGTCTACCCTGTGTATTAATAAGAAATATCGAAATTCAGTTATTTGAATCTACTGATTTAATCTGTATTTAAAATTTATCAGGTATTTTTTTTTCTTTTTCAATGATATTTATATAATGAAGATTAGTTTCTAATCATAATTTCTTAGGGACAGCTAAGGTTCTATGACTATTAATAAACGTGAGCTCGATGATAAAGTGGCAGCTTCTTCTGATCAAAGCCACCTGAGGAGCATCTTAGTGCCTTAGTATAGTGGATACTAACTTCAGCATCAGGATAAGGGTGCAGGCTATTTGGCTATTCTTTCTCTGGAAACTGCCTAATTTTAGTTTTTGGAATGGATCTTATTTAGTTCTTGGAAATTTGTATGCCACCAAACCATTCTTTACGAAACTATGCCACGCATATGGTCAAATATTGAAATTAATGACATCAATGTTTAAGAGTCAAAGGAATTGTTAAAGGAAGTAAATAATAAAGCTGAATTTGGCATACTTGCAAACAAGCAAACTGGATGGGCATACAAGCAAACTGGAATGAAAGACCAAAGGTAAATTAGAAATATAAAATATGGAGTAAAAAATGATAAACTTTAAAGATATTTTTAAAGGATTGCATTTGGTCTTCTAAGAATTAAGTCGAAGGCAGTCAGATATTCAATTTGGAATCAAATTTTACAACATGCGTCAGACTATTTACAAGTTTCAATAAAAATGTGTTTGAGGTCTCAGGATCCAACCTGAGACTTAAATGGATTCAAGTACTCATCAGTGTCTTTTTTAACCTTATAAGCCTCAAAGGGGTATACAAGCTTGTAAACTATTCATTTTCAAAATATTACATACGAAACTTGTTGCTAAAAATCCACCAATTTAAGAAATTTAAATAATTAAAATCAATGACGTCGGAGACGTAACTGAATTTATGTCTCCTTTGAAAGAATTTCAACTAATTTTAAAGCAATTGAAATACTTCGATTGACGATTATCATTTTTTGAAACATAAAATGTCCAAAAAATATTCAATGATAAAAAAAAAAAAAAAAAAAAAAAAAAAAAAAAAAAAAAAAAAATTCAATCATTGTTCCTTAACTGGTACTATTTAAATAATTTGTTTCCATAACTATCATGTAATGACAAAAAGAAAATTAACACAAAAATATTACATTAAAATAAACAAAATCTTCATACATATTTTAAAAGGATATTTTTTTCAAATTTTTTATAATAAATTGGTTCAGGTTCATAGAAAATTCGATCCTATTAATTATGTCTCATATAAAAGGCAATTACGAAATTTTTTAAGAGTCCAGACTCGTAAAAAGAGTGAATTAATTAAAAATATCTTCCGAAATTAGTTAAAACGCACTTATAGAAAAAAGTTGCATATTTCAGAAGTTTAATTAATTTTCATTCAATCTACGTTGACTGATTTTACTTCTTAGAAGGCATAATATTCTTTTATGATAGTTCATATCGATTGGGTTTTATGCTGTTGCCAAAAAGAGAAATTAAATCCTAAGAGCGCATATGCCCACTTTTAAAATGAAGCAATTTAAATTCGCACATGTCAAAGAAAATAACGAGAGGAATAATTTTATTCAAACTGCTTCATTTTTTTTTTCGTTAAAGGCATTTTATCTCTTTCTTTGATGTCGAAAAGTCGAAAAACCATTCGATTATCTATCTGCCGTTCTGTTAATACAAGGCATATTGAAGTGATAATGAACTGCAGCATTATGCATGCTCTCCGAAATGCTTTACAAATTTTAATTTATTTCTTTAAAGCTTCTTCCTTCAATCATTTCTGCTTAGTTCAAATTTCTTTCATCGACATTATTTAAACGAAGATTGAAATTTGAAAATCTCCAGCAGGTGTGTGTCATTGTAAAATAATTCCAGTCATGTTTTTGTGAAAAAAATATGAAGATTTTGAATTAAATTCCTGTCTGAAACATGAAGACTAAGTAACGAAAGATAATTTATTTTTATTTTATTTGGTAGTAAAATAAATATGGTAAATTAATTTCAAAATCCACGAAAATTGATTCGCGAATACCACGGCCATCATATTCTTGATACGTTTGAAATTAGAAAATGGTATTTAGTTGTAATTGATTATGTATTTGAGATTGATGTGATTTAAAATGTGTACTGTAGAAAGAAGTGACTCTTTATAATTTCTTTATGAGGGAGAAATAAATAATAGACGATTTTCAGGAAAAGTTATTTAATTATTTTCTAAATTCCACATTTCACAAGACAAAACAAACACTAACACGAAAGTACATGACACTCACTCATGATATTTTAAAGCATTTAAATATTTTTACGAAATATAACCGGATTGGAATATTTGCTACTGATTTTACTGATGTTGGAAATTAAAACTTTATTTAAGGTTTTCTCAAATAATTTATATCTATTAAACGCTAACTTACAGAAATCTCTCTTATTACTTATTACGAAATGGCAGCAATGAAATACAACATATTTATGTACGAAGGTTTCAGCAGACTGCTTTATTCAGCGTTTTTACAGTTGCACTTAATTCAACGCTTCGTTAATTAAATAAAATTACTATTTTATAAATGCTGCTCTCCATGTCAAACCATTCAGTCAGAAGATGTGAAAGAAATAAACCTTAATTGGAAACTTTAATACTCGAGAATGAAAATAGGAATACAAATTATTATGGTTATTCGCTATGACTTACCTACCGGGAATAGATGACTTTCAAAACTATTAATTTCCCAAAAAGGTTTTCGCATCATCTTTAGACTCAAACAATTATCCCTTTAACTATAGCGAATACATTTTCTACAGTGTTTTTATTTACTTTTAATAAATTCTTGAACGTAATTTACAATGTTACGGTGGTTTAATATTAGGTTAGGTTTGGTGTGAAAAAAGTATTTCAAGATTAATGCTCACTTCAGTTGCTTTTTTTAATGGTATGGAATTCAAACTCATCCATAAAAATATTCAATCACCAGCTTTTGACTTAAGACTTAAAAAATTGCTTTTTTAGCTTTAATTCCAAAATAGGATTTTCACTATTTCATAATATATTCACTTTTAATTTGTGTTCACAATTTGTTGCAAAATGATTGAATTAAATTTCTATGTTTAAAACGTAACAAATAAACTGAAGTTTTAAAAAATGCATTCGATATTAATCGTTTAATAACGTACAAAATCGGCAATTTTGGCAAACAAAGTGGTTACCGAAGGCGGCTAGTTATAATGAAAATTAACCCTTCTCTGCCAGTTTATAGAAAGAAAGAAATTTTGAAAATTAGGAAATAGTTGGATAACGGATGAAGAAGTTTTTATAAGAAAATATATATTTTTTTTTCTATATTAATTAATAATCAGATGATTCTACTATTACTGATAGTTTTTTTTGACATTGCAGGGTGTTTCAGAAATAGAAATACCTAACAACTTAAATATATAAATTATTATTAGTTCCAAAAAAGAAATTCAGTGGAAAAATTCCTTAAGTTTGAATACGAAATTAAATTTACAAGAAGATAGAAAAAATTTATTTTAATAATCGTAACTTAATGATTCATCCATTCGATTTCTTTTCTATACTTCTTTCCATATTAGTAAATGAAGAAACACAACGCTTGCTAACGAAAGAGAAAAATATAAATATGAATACATATATCTGAAAGCTTATTTTAATAGGATGCTTCGATTTTAACTGAAAAAAAAAGAAAATATGATTAATTTCTCTTCATTAGTAAACCAACTTATTTCTATTAATAATTCTACCTAATGCAAAGAAGCTATTTCTAACTTCGATGTTATATTTAGCCTGAGCTGGCATGCTGTTATCTCTAATTTGCCTACATATAATTTTTTACGCAAAGTAAAACCAGTAAAGTAAAAGTTAATTAAAGGAGGTTGTTTTTGTTAGCTGATAACTGCAAAAACCTCTTTATTAATTTCAGCCCAGAAAATGTTTCCAAATATTATACTGTTTATAAAAAAGTTATTTTTGCTAATAATAATATGTCATTCAAGCAAAGTTTTTTTTTCGCTTTTTTGGAAATCAATATCCAGTATTTCTTCAGCTACTAAAGAAATAAGTATGTGAGATTTTTTTTTAATCACAAGTTTTAAGGAATAGCTAGAGACAAGATCATTTACTCACCAAAATATTTTTTATTTTTCATTCTCATGCATGTTTTACTTTCGCATATTTTGCACTTTTTTAACCATATTGAATTAATTCTAAAACCTATATAATTATTTTTAATACAGTTTTCTTGCTTCAGTTATAAAATATAGAAATATAATATATAATTATAGAATATCCAGAGTTTGTTATGGAAATTGCATTAGGTATTTTTTTTTATATTCAACTTATTATTTTCCATACATATATTCTGTAGACCCTCATTTAAAACACCAAGATATCTTCAACTAATTTATATTAAAAATAAAAAGAAATATTGAATTTCGACAGTTATACCTAATATTTATTTACCCATTTTAATATTTATTTACCCATGTCAAGAATCAGACTGAATCTACTTACAAAAGGTTTTCATATTAAAATCATTTGTATTAGATTATGAGTTATTTTATACATTAAATTTCAAATTATGAAAGAAAATCACACACACACACACACACACACACACACACACACACACACACACACACACACACACACACACACACACACACACACACACACACACACACACACACACACACACACACACACACACACACACACACACACACACACACACACACACACACACACACACACACACACACACACACACACACACACACACACACACACACACACACACACACACACACACACACACACACACACACACACACACACACACACACACACACACACACACACACACACACACACACACACACACACACACACACACACACACACACACACACACACACACACACACACACACACACACACACACACACACACACACACACACACACACACACACACACACACACACACACACACACACACACACACACACACACACACACACACACACACACACACACACACACACACACACACACACACACACACACACACACACACACACACACACACACACACACACACACACACACACACACACACACACACACACACACACACACACACACACACACACACACACACACACACACACACACACACACACACACACACACAAAGTCATTTTATAAAGATGAAGCGTGTATTGCATTATTTTTATTTAAGTACATCCACAAATCACACATCATAAGAAAAGATAAAACTCTTTGTATGAATATAAAAGATTCGAATATTTTTTATTCTAATTTCAAATAAGAAGTATTAAATGTTTCTACAAATTGCCATTAAAACAAAATTTTGTTGTGCAAAAGAGATACATAATTGCCATCCGAGTTGCTGATTTAGACTTCTTTATAATAATCCATTTAATTGGCTTTTTTCTATTTAAATACCAACCAGAAAATTCTGAAACTTTATTTTGCTTTCGTTGTTTTAATGCCAAGCATCTTTTTAGAAAATGTATTTTGGAATAATTTGCATGCATTTATTTTTAAATGAGCAGATAGCTCCAAATCGAGAAATATGTTTAGCTTAGAGCTTATTTTAATCTGTAAAGAAATCTAATTTTTAAAATTAAAACCTTACAAAATAATTATATATTTTTAATCAAAGGACTGTTATTTGAATATAAATGACCCCAGAAACGAGAGAACGGAGTAACTAACAATTTTAATAAAGCATTTAAACAACAATTTACTTTTTGAGGTTGGCTACAAGAGCCAACTGAATTTAAATATCTCAATTTTATTTTGTAGTGAATTCAAAAAAGAAAATAAAACATACAAAACACCATGCAACCTACATTTAAATGGCCTAAATCTATATTACTTGAGAAAGTAGTAAATTGAATACGGAATGTATGATTACTTTGATTCTTCAGATAGTTTTACAATGTTTTACAGAGACTTTTATGCTTATGCAATGCTAAATACACAATTAGTATATAAAATATCAAAATTCATTTCAGTAGTGCATTTTTAACAAATATTTAAATTTTAAATTTCAATTCAGTACTCTATTCGTTACGTATACTAATTTACAATAGATATCTTTTCAAATAGAAAGAAATTTAAAAATAAATGCCAAGAAATGTTCTGTGACAACAATGGATAATACTTCCCATGCAATTATCTCTTAAATTATACGTAATTATATGTCTTAAATTATATGAAGCTAACATTACAGATTTTTTGTGAAAACCAATTAAAATGAAGGTTTTTAGTTAATAGAAATAATATTTCGTGAGTCAAAGCATTGCATTTATACTTCAGTATCGCATCTAAAAATGATTATTGTCTTTTATGGAAATTAAAGATGATTTATTTGTGTTTTAAAAGCAATTTACATTTTTTCATTGATATTTGAAAACAAATCAAAAACAATCAAAAGGAAATATTTATTTCATAAATTATTTTATGGAAAATTTTACGTATTCAATATATAAAAGCAAATTGAATGTCATGTTTACATCGTTTATGCATTATCATTCTTTATTAATCAAATTTATTAAAATGAGAGATTGGAGATACATTAATTTATTGAAAATATGTAAAAATATCTGCATTTTCAATGTAAAAAAGGAAAAAAGCGAAGGAAAGACTTCATCAAATCATCTTCTTTTGCCTTTCATGGGAATATAAACATGTTTTCAATAACATGTTGATGTCAAAAGAAAAAGCAATTATTGCAAAAATCCTAGACGAGAAAAAATATTTGTTTTTTTAATTTGCTTTTTAATTCTTTGAAGTTGCTTGCGTTTATTATTTTTTTATTCATTTTAAGCTTTTGCAAGTGAAAAAAGTAGAAATCAAATTATTTACAATGAATAATTGCGATATGAAAAATATCCACCGAATTAAATTTATGAAACGTGTTTTCAAAATACTAAAATTATAAAAAAGATGCAATTGTTAATTATTCTTTAGTCATTAAATATATATTATCATTTTTAAAAAATAGATATACTCTAATAAAAGATTCTGATTTTTTGTAATAAAAAATGATCTTACATTGTTAGAATTCCTAACAATAAAAATATATAATATTAAAGCAATAATAGGAATCGAAAAAATTGGATTTTAATTCTTTTTTCTAAATGCTTTTGCTAAAAATAAGTGTAGTTTTTCAAAAGAAAAAAAATATCTGCATCTTATTTTAAAATTCAGAATCTAAATTTTTAACTTGCATATTACCTTTGAAGAAATAAGATTACGACAAATCTTTTAAACTTCTTTCATTAATTCAACGAAGTATTCCATTCCAATTTGTAAACATGTCACAACGTTTCACGATTCACTTTAATCAATGAAAAATGAGCGTCTTAAACATAGCAAGGAAAAGAGAGAGAAGCTAATGCATTTTTATAATTTAAACTTACTTCTAAGCAAAAACTCCCTTCCTCAAAACAAATGGGTCCAATTTTTAATTTTAGACATAATCGCAAGGAAAATGTAACTTCCCCTTCATGTAATTTTTTCCCTAAAAATGAAACTAGACATGTCCTTCCATTCATTTTTTTTCATTGACTTTTATTTTTTAACGAAATAAAGTCACCGCAATTTGGAAAATCTTGGAACCCTCATTCTCCTTGTAGACTGCACAGAAGAATACCATTTGAAACAACCTTTACTCCCCCAAATGATTACTCACTTCGCGTTTCCCCCTTTGCATCGTAATTAGCAAGCATTCGGTCCTTTCCCGTGTTTCAATAAATTCTCAGCTCCCGCATCGGATTTATTTTAATTATTAGCGCGTCGGTGACCGAAGCTTCTCCCTGTACTTCTAATTAGAGGTTAATATTTGTCACGTTGGTGGCATATGTTGTGCACAAAAGCCAAATTGTAACACCCTAGTCAGTCCGCTCTGACGGAGGAAATGTCGACCTGGATTAGCAGTGATATATTGGTATGTTGTCCAAGCTGACCTGGAGTGTTAAATTACAATCCAGCAGGAAATTAAGTAGATTTAAAACAATTTTCTAAATAGCACTGCTGTGGTTTTGATTTTAGAGACAGGGTCAGGAGATTTTAATATCAAACTAGACACAGAAAATTTCTTAATTATGAATAAAAACTAATAGCCACTTTTCAACTAAAATTTTAAAGATTTTTTTAATGAAATTCTATATAACACTAACGTACGTGACATGAAAATTTTACTATTAATTTTCGTAAAATTGCAGGGGTCAAATATAAGCAAATCGGTGTGCGAAATTCATTGATCATTTATGCAACGTCACTTAATTCATCAGTTTTTATAGCTAATTAATGAAGCTGCAACATATTACAAATGCTCGGTGGAGGACTCATTGTATTATCAAATACTCTATTCAGTTAAAGGAATAATAAAGCAAAAAAAATATACAAGTTAGATATAGGCGTCAAACATATATTTAAAACAGAATATAATTCGAAACTGATATGTAAACAAATTTGACCATCGCCTAGTTGAAAATTGTAACAGCATGTCAATGGAAATTTATGTTCATATCTCCCAAACCTATTTGTCTCATAAAAAATGTTTGTGATTTAAGTTTAAACTTCACATAAATATCTTTTCAATGACAGTTTTATTAACGTGCAATTTTTTCTTTATTTTTTTAATTTTTTTTGTTTAATTTCACACATAATTTATTATAATGTTTTTAATGTCATGATTAAATTTAAATACATTCATCAAAATATACAATCGCGAAGTTTTGTCATTGTTGCAATTAAAATTTTAGAACAATATTTTCAAAAAACATTAACTCCGAAATAAGATTTTCAATTCCTCTTTTCATTACATAGTGTGATTTTTTTTAAGTTAGCACATTCAGCTGTTTCTAATAGTCTGATTCAATTAAATTCATGTGTTTCAGTCGTATCAAAAGACAAAGTGAAAACAAAATTGTATTCTATTATAGTCGTTTAACAGATTAAAATTTCAATAGTCGTACAAAGACAGCTAGTTCTATATAACAATAGAAAAATCAATTCAACAAGTTGAAAACTTGCAGTAAATAAGCATAATAAATTACAATACTAAATATAAATATTTATATAAAATTGAAAGATAAATATCAAATTAATATAATGGAGAAACAGAATTCAAAGTAATGTATCACATTCATTAAACCATTCATGATTATTTACATACTAGGCGTTTATCAATTATTTTTTTATAAATACAAATTAAAACTGACGTTTTATAATTGTATGTAAATGCACACAGAAATTCGTAGGTGAGATTAATAAATTCTTAGCTTCAATAAAATCTTGACTTATACATTCTTCTCATTGTAAACTTTTAGTGTCTTGCTTATTAATTTCATTCTCTTCTTCTCAGATTAGACTAATAATTATTTTATATGCACATTCTATTCATAAAAGCCAGAGTGTTAAGCAAGCCATACAAGTATGCCCACGCAATATTGACTTGAATAAGCAGTTACATAGTGGAAGGCCATTATTACATGAATAAAATTGATTTGAAATTCAATTGACTATAAAATTCAATCAACAAACTTAACTTCATGTAATAAAATGCATGCAATTTACTTATAAATATGAGATGCTTATAATTTAATTACAAAAACGTTTTGTTTTGTAAGTTATATGTAAAATGAGAAAATTTCAGTTGCTTTGTTTATATTTTTTGCTGGTATTATTTTCATTTATTTTCTCTTATAGCCTAGCCGATTGTCAAAATGTTACGTTTAGACCATCCCATTCGTTTTGAGTTTGTGATGCCCCTATGTGGGAGATAAATAAACGGAAACAAAGAAAAAAAAAGATGATTTAAACAATGGGGAATTAAATAAAATTTACATTTTTAAGTACTTTTTAACAAGTGCATAGAATTTTGATTCAATAATTGAGGTTTTTATGGATTCATTGAAAAGGCGAGAGAATCTTTTTAAATTTTAGATCCTTAATTGATCCACCAGGAAGAAAGCACTATAGCAAGAATAAGACCCACCTAAGTGAAGGAATCGAAAAATTATAATAAAGTTTGCAGTACTGTAGGGAAAATAAAAATTTGATAAAAACTAAGGAAACAAAATTGTGAAATAGTAAAAATTTAGCACAGTTATTATGTTTAGTATAACACAATTTACAAAGCACGAAATATATAATAATGCAGCATTGAACCGATTTTCCCAAACAGCAATAAATAAGCAATAAAAAAGTACTAAGTAAATGAATTTTTATTTTTTTAGTAGTTTAACCAATCTATTAAAATTAATTTATTCTGCAGTAAATAAAGTAATTTCTCAAGCATTTAGACAGCGTGATAATGAATACAATAAAAAGAAACTAAAATTTTAATTAATGGGAAAATAATGATCCAAAGACCAAACAATCTATTTAAACGTCAAACATTAAGTGAAATAAAAACATAAAGCATAAAATTCAGCAAACAAGTATTACGTAACAAGAAAAAAAATAAAGAGGGAAAACAAAAATTAAACATAGTATATAGGTTATATAAATAAGTATACAAATTATATAAATATTATAGTAAATAGGTTTTATAAATAAGTCTCATGTTGAAAATTTTTTAAACATTTTCAAATATATTAATAATTATATTAAATAAATAATGATAAATAATTGATAAAAGCTTTTAAGAGTTATTCGAAATTTTATTTTTTACAATGAAAATGTAGAAACCAATGTAATTATTAAACATTTTTCTAAATTTTAATGTACGCATAAATTAAAATATGCATTTATGCGTACATTACAAATATGAATTATTATAAATATAAATTTCGGACTAATTAACTGAATGAAAAAGGAAAATATTTTTCAACAATTTTTCTGCAGATTTATTCAGCAATTTATATTAATGAACCACTCAATCAGAGAATTATTTTAAATTAATTTATGAGATATTCTCAAAGTTTAAACTCTGACTCTTTAAAAATAACAATTCTATAATTCAAAGAACAACAAAACATCGGAAAGGTCAATGATACTGAAGTCAGCATTTTTTCCCATTTACTATTATTCTCAATTAGAGACAGAAAACTTACCACAAATAAGCATGTGTAAAATAAAAAAATGCAAAAAAATGAGAAAAATTAATATTTTATTGTGAATAATATATTATTAAAATTAATATTTATTTTTAATTATTTTTTCAGACTATCTGTTGCTTTGCTAATTGAATTGTTGATTAATATTGAAGAAACTGAGAAGCATTCAAATGTGGCCCAACTGGGACTCAAAGTCTGCGTTCACATCATATATTTAAACAACAGCAATCCTTTAATTGCGATTCATCACTCACAAAACATTCGCCATAGAAGGCAAGCATGCTCATAGATTTTTTTGGCAATAAAATGTTACTCTGTTCGTCATTGGCTGTACCAAATTCAAATGTAATATATTTTTGTAAAGTGTAAACACTATTTTATCAATTAAATGATATAAAAGGAAAGAAAAATGTGGGTCAACGTAGATTAAATTATGAACATTAACATCTTCTGTATTTAAACTTTTGAAGAATTACACGCTTCATGGTTTGCATTCAGTCGTAAATAATTGGGCGCTCTTCGTTCGATACAGCCAATAGCTAATAAACCTCTTCCATCATCTCCCGTTGTCATGGCAACAAATTAAACATGCAAGATACAAACGCACAGATACGCTCTAGCAAGATAGTACGCGCATTTTACTGCATGTTTATGAAAATCCTTTTACCGATTAATTTGCTTCTTAAACATTGAAGTGACTGTTCAATATAGGAGAAAATGTCATAAACAGTAAAGGTTTATATTAAACATTACAATGAAGCTGATTATTTAAAACGGTAGTTACTGCTTTGTGTGATTCAATACCGTTTGTGTGAGAAATTTTTATGATTAATTTAGAGATTCAAAAAGGAACTTTGTTTGAATAGCAATGTTGAAGATGAATTTGAAAAGTTTTAGATAAATTAACAACACTTTACTGAACCTTTATTTTGGGATTTAAAGATTAGATATAGAAATAAATTTTGATATCACTGATAAAAAGGTATATTTGCGGATCTATTTTAGATCAATTCACTAACACTTTATTGTTTAATTATTTTAATACTTTAGTTAATGCCATTTTGACAGCGTACCATTTTTCACTAAGGAAAATGACCCTTTTTTTAGGTAATAAGATATACTAAAGATAAGCCTAATAATTACTTGTGACCAAGTGTCATAGACAAAAGAAATATAACACATGTTAGATTTGAAGCATAAATTCTGTATAATCCAGTAATAAATACTGATACAGATACTGATATCACTGATACTGAAAATACTGATTATTAAATACTGATACAGATACTGATATTACTGATCTGAAAATACTGATTATTAAATACTGATACAGATACTGATATTACTCATACTGAAAATACTGATTATTAAATACTGATACAGATACTGATATTACTCATACTGAAAATACTGATTATTAAATACTGATACAGATACTGATATTACTCATACTGAAAATACTGATTATTAAATACTGATACAGATACTGATATTACTCATACTGAAAATACTGATTATTAAATACTGATACAGATACTGATATTACTCATACTGAAAATACTGATTATTAAATACTGATACATATACTGATATTACTCATACTGAAAATACTGATTATTAAATACTGATACAGATACTGATATTACTCATACTGAAAATACTGATTATTAAATACTGATTATGACAAAAATGATTTATAAGCATTAACTTACGATTAATCTGTTTAATAAGATTAATAATTAACAATTATTAGACACTTAAAGAAACTTCTACATCAGAGCACTTTAAACATTGTATTTATTAATAAATTGCTATGTAATTATATTACCAAAAAAGTTAATTATATTTAATCAAATCTTTAAATTGATTAGTTTCAAGTAAATCTATCCATAATAATGATATTATATAATGTTATATAAATTTTTCATACAGGAATTTTAAATTGTTAATCTTCTTAATATATTAAAGTCCCTTTTTATATGGAGCAACGTTTGCCTAATGATGATATATCAGTATTAGGAATGGAAGGAATCAAGTTCAAGACTCAATACCACCAAAATATCC
This sequence comes from Argiope bruennichi, assembly GCF_947563725.1. Lineage (NCBI taxonomy): Eukaryota > Metazoa > Arthropoda > Arachnida > Araneae > Araneidae > Argiope > Argiope bruennichi. The sequence goes on along the minus strand of NC_079154.1, from coordinate 41,999,721 downwards.
TTTGTATATGAGGAATTGATATTTTAAATCTCGAGTCAAGAATCAAGAACCATCGCGTTGGTGTAATGCAAAAATTTGAAGTGTTGATGTAGCTTAGTTATCATTCTCGTCTCTAACTACGGAAGAGTAAATAGTAAAAACAAATTCTACGCATAGTAAAAATATTACATCTAAATGAAGTTTTGATTTAACAGGATAACATAAAAATTCTACCGTTTTAGATTTTATAACTCAAAAAACTGTTTGATATTTAATTATTATGCTAGCCCTTAATTTTTATTCCAGACGTTGTTATATTGTAGTGGCTGCATAACTTTACTACCTTCTCTTTTCATATAACAGATGGCGTTACATTAATGAATATTTTCCGTGAACCTTGTTGGGGGTCATTATTAGATTGTATTCCAGTGAGTATGGTCGGCAGAGCACGAGACTCTTAATCTCGGGGTCGTGGGTCACGTCCGACGTTGGACGCAGCTGTAGAGGGACGGAACTGTACAACTTCATTATGAAATAGATTAAAATAATATATGAGTTTTCAAGAACACGTATTTAATTATTTTCTAAGTTCCCCATTTCAAAAGACATAACAAACACAATATACACGACACTCACTAAAATACAATCTAATAATGACCAACCCCCCCAAGAAGGATCATGGGAAATATACCTTGATGTTAATGCAGTGACGCCATCTGTTGTATCAAAAAAGGTAATAGAGTTATATAACCGCTACAAAATATATATTATACATACATACACTATTTACAAAAGTAATTCATAGACGCTATAAATAGAAAACTATTTTTTAACTTTACAAAGGAAAATAAATATTCAAAGTTGAACAAATGTTCTCAAAGAAATGGAATCAATTCTAATGTCTGAGTGGAGTTAGTATTTCAAAGAAAATACATTTATTCAATCATGAACCAAACAAACATAGAGCATTGCTCTTAAAATGTGAACCACCCTTCCTTCGGTTGTTTTTTCTAAACTTGAATGGATAGACAATATCCAATGATCATACCACAGAACATCAAAGTAACTTTCCTAAAAGCTGCTTTCTATTTTCGCAGAACTGTGAATGGAATAATATTTTCGAAAGGTCAAGTGCGCTTTCTCATCTTTTTTTGTTCTTCTTTCTGAAAGACAAACGTAATAAAATAAGGAGAAAAAGGGCAAGTAAACAGATGTATTCCGCTTTATGCTATTGGAAATTTGACTCCAAAATGGCAAAAGACAGAACGTGGGAAGTTTATTCCTTAAAAAGGATTTTTCTTTGTGGTCCAAGGGCAGATGATAACCAGAACGCAAAAATAAATTACATTCGCTTTCGATTCTAGATAGTATATTCCTTTTTTATTATTATTTTTTTATTCTTTTGCGTATCATTTCTGTTTTCTTCAGAAGAATCCAATTTCGATATCAATCTTGGATGACGTAAGTGATACTTAGCGCCATCAGTTTGTCTTGTAATGGCATTGATCAAGACAATTTTTCTTTAACAGGAATTGTTTGTTCTTGAGAAATTTTCGCTTTATATCACAAGAGAAATAAAATGAATACTTGCATCCGTTTCATACGTTCGGTGACATCCTTGAAGGAAGTGTTTGCTTTCACAGCATTTTTGCTCTGGTAATTTTATTTCTTTTGACAAGAAAAAAAGATGAATCTTATGATTCTCTTCATTGTAATCGGTTGAATATTAGATTATATATTTACTTTTCAAACAATCTATGTTCTGCTAAAAGATTTTATTTTCTCTTCTTACAATTACTTCAATTGTAATGGTACACAAGAACAGAAATTGAAGAATGAATTTTTATTTCAAATGTCAAGATTATAAGAATAAAATGCAAAATCATTCATTTAAGCAGATTAAATAAAAAGATCCGTCGTTGTTACCATTTTATAAGGAATTTGAGTCCTTTGGCTATAGATTTCTGATTTTTAAGTCTTGCATTTTAAATATTAATTTGTGTAATCTTCGGAAACAATGTCCATTGTGCTTGTGTGGTAATTTCCGTAGTCGCCGTAGATTTTTTTTTTTTAATAGATGTTGCTAATCTGGTAACGCGGTTGACAACATATCATGTTTTCCATATTTTAGTAGATATATTTCCAATAAAATTAAGTTGAACTTTGGTAATGTTAAATGATATTTAACCCGGCAATCGCTTTAGTTATATGCCTGATTGTAGTAAATAAAGGGAGAATCAATAGTATTCTTTTAGATTACTAGTATAGAAAAAGTGTATTCAATGGGTTTCATACCATCGATAAAAATGGTATGATGACCGGAAAATAATTCGAAAATAAATTCACTATTGATAACAAATAAGTAAACTATACTCTGCAAATTAATTCGAAAATAATTCACTATTGATAGCAAATAAGTAAGCTATAATCTGCAAATTAATTCGAAAACAATTCACTATTGATAGCAAATAAATAAACTATACTTTGCAGGTGTTAACTTTAATATATATATATATATATATATATATATATATATATATATATATATATATATATATAATTTTACTTCTAAAAATTCTATTTGATACCGATGATATCTGAATGATAAGCTTAAGACTTACAAAAAGTCATACAATAAAAATGAGTATATTAATATTGAGTACAACAAGAATAGAAATGGTGATATATTAGATCACCTTTAAGTTTCGATGATAAAGTTTGAGTTTTTGGGGCTCTTTTTCATTGACAGAATTTTCAGATTTGACGTCTACTCTACATTTTTTTTCTTTCTCTGGAAGAAGAACCATACACTGGAAATTTTATCTTGGATAGTGAACCTCAACACATATTTCAGTACTCTAAAAGTGATGAATTTCGGTTGAAAAATCTTAAGACTATACTTGAAGTAAAGTAACCTAATCTCTTTTCAAACCCTGTGCATCTTTTTTCAAACTTTGCTTCTGGTCTTAAGCCACCCCCCATCTCCTTCATCTTTGAAGCCAAAGAAGAGTGTATTTTTTTATTTCTGTTTTCCACTCTTTATTTTAAGAAGTTTTTTTTTTCTTTATTTTACTCCAGCCATTTCTTATAAGTGGAAAGAGTCGAAAGTTTCGACCCCATTGTCGCTGGATGTAGGGAAAGATAAAGATGTTAAAGGGAGCAGAAGAATCGAAAATCACTCTGAAAGTCAGTAGAGGTAGGGGTTAGGCCTGGCATTTATCCAGATATACCATTTGTGCACACGAGATGCCGTTTCATTTCGTCGCTTCCGTGCGCGATTGGGCTCGAGACAAATGAAAATAACACGTTTTAGTTTTTATCGCTGGAATTGCATTAGGAAAAGTCATTGATGTCATCAAAATACCTGAAAATAGATGATGGGAAATTAGAGAGTAAAGGAATGGTGATTGGATGATTTTGATTTCGAATACTTGGCTCTTTCCTTCTGAGTTGTATAGAACTTATATAAAAAAAGTAGTTCAACCTCTTCAGATTTACTTGTTTAAATGAAAAAGCAGTGATTCGCTTTCAAAGGTCGACTCCTTTTCAATACTATAATTTGGCTTATATTATATTTATGTAAGTTCTCTGCAGCAATTGGTTGCATCTTAACAATTCTGAAGTAGCGTTGTCAAATAACCAGACGTACATTTTTACTATGAGACTAAGAACAGTGATGATCTACGTTACCTGATTTTCAATACCTACATTGCAATTCTCGATGGTCCGATTATTAACAATATATCATAGCATTAGAACTGAACCAGCAACTCCAACTATGGGGTGCCATCTCATTGTCACAAGAGAAACCATCGCATAGGCGAGTAGGTACTATAGTATTCACAGCAATCGTGTGGTGTTGATTTTTCTTCTATCGGATAAAGGAATGTACATCCCTCGGCAAGTATAAGACTAGTGAATTGATGGCTGTTAAAACTCCTCTCTCGAGTTTTGCGCATTATTATGAAAATGATAATCTAATTAAATCTTGGATGTCTACGTTCAGCACAGTGCTACTAAATGTTTCATTGATTTTAAATTTAATATTTATTGAGTTTATAAGAATTTTATTGCTACTTACTTGATTTATTGCATCATGACATTCATGATGTTAAGGTTTGCAGCTTGTAAGGGTTAAATAAGAATTGCTAATACTAAAATGGATTAGTAAATGTTAGGAAAGTAATTTCAAGATAATTTTTTTATCTGAAAAGAAGATCTTCGATATTGCTAAGGTGAAAATCATCGTCACTCTTAGATAACATAATCTTGTGACTATATATAGAAAAATAAAAGTAAATAATATATATTTTTTATATTAACTGTAAATTTATATAAGACTTTGGAAGAATTGCATTAAGACTCATTTCTAAGACAATTCTTCCGAGACAGTAGAATTATATTCTACTAAATGACCATTTTTCTAATACAATGGAAGATATGAATTAAGACTGAAATTCTAAGACCATTTTTCTGAGACTGTGGAATGATGTAAAATAAGAGCTTAAAACATTGAAAAAATTGAAATGGAAAAAAAAGAGTCTAAAATATGGGAATAATGAAATTAAGCGTTTAAACAAACTAATTTTTAATAATGAAATGCAATAAAATATCATCTCTATGAAAAACAAAACTTCAAACTGAAACCATCTTTCATGATTTACAGAAATAATGATTTCTATTAAACTTTTTTTTGAATCTTTTAAATCTATAAAACCCTGAATGCGTATATATTGGAACATAACTATGCAAATTATTTATAGAAGACAATTTTTAAGTGAATTATTTAAAAAAAAACATTCAAATTTTTAAAAAAAAAATATTTAGCTTTATATGCACCAATTTGCGATTAACAGTTTTTACCAATAAAATTTGGAGCATTATTTTATAAGTCAACATTATTTTGTAATTTTATATCATTTTTTTTGGAAATATTTTTATGAATACGTATAAAAATAAAAAAAAAAAAAAACGTAAAAAATAAAAACGTAATAAATTATAAAATACGTATGCAATATGTGTTTTAATGAGTGAAAACCGATTTAACTATCAAAAATAAATCAAAATATTAGAGTAGAGTATTATAAATGTAATGAAATCTCATCAAAAATTTAAATACATGGAATATTTTATATATATTTTAATGTGAAAAGACATTTGAAGAAAACTCAATGAAATGTTCTTGCATCGGTAAGTTTTATATATTATCTTAAATCAATAAAATATGTTTTAAAGCTATCTAATAAGCTGTATATAAAATATTAGAACATAAGCTTATTTATTCATTCTTGATAACTTATTTCATAATTCAACCAGTTTCTTTTAATATTTAGATTTTTTTATTAAATGGAAGCGAAATTAATTAAAAGTATTCTAAGAATGAATATTTATCGTTTGTTATAAATTATTTCAAGAGCTCATTGATAGATTAACCAAGAATACATATAAAAATTTGCAAAGAATTTTGGGGAAGCATCATCTTAATTAAGGAAAAATAGGTGAAATAATTAGATGAGAAATCAGACTACTATATGAGTGATTTAATATCCAACAAATGAAATAATGTTTTAATTTCTTAGTATAAAAGAATAATTCAATTATGTCATCATAAACTAAGGAAATTAATAATTTTTGAAAAATGTCTAAGTTTGTAAAATGTTTACTATCTTCAATTTCATCATATATTATATGCTTATAACTATTACGAAGAACATTCAAGAAAAAGTGTAACATAAAAAACATCTAATAATATATTCCTAAGATTATTTAATTATGTTTAATTTATTATTTAGTGCAAATAATGGTACAATTTAGTAGTAGATTATGTAGTACAAAAATCTCATTTTTATTTATATCTGTATACTATGCACGAACGGATTTTCAAAATATAAGCTGTTACTTTTTTTCGGAGCATTTTGATTTAAGTATTTTCATTATTTTATAAGTAAAGCCTGTATTATATATTACGTAAATATGTATCATTAAAAAATAAAATCATAGAATAAGTGGCTTTCATTTTCTTAGGCATATGAAAAGGATACGCAGAACATCTCAATATATGCACGTTCAGTGAATTATTGAATATTAATAATGAAATTTAGTATGGATACAAAATTTAAAGATGTATTCTCATGCGAATTATTTACTTATGTATTTTTATTATCTTGATTTTATACATATTTATCTGTAGAGAAATAAAATAAATATAAAATTTCAAAACAATGTAATATATACAAAAGTTGGAACTTTTATAGAATTAAAAAAAATTCAAACTAATTCATAGAACCAAAGTTAAATACAGTGTAAATGTAAAAATGTATTTAAACTTGGAATAATAAATTTAAAAGATTAAAATTATTTTTTATAGTTTAAGACTTTTTCTTATGAAAACATATAATAAATTGTCTTGAATCATACTGTCGTACATCAAAGTGTTAATTTATATTTTTCGCAAAGGAGTTTTAATTCATAAAGGATTAAATTTTTATATAAAAGGATGTATTTGATATATTCGGTTGATATTCTCGAGCTTTATTTTTCAACTAAATTTAAGTAGTCATTCGTATTAACAATTTAGAAAAATCATTTTTGAAGTATTTTTAAATCAATGAATATTTTTCCCGCTACTAAAATCATTTCCTCTAACAAATAATATTTTTTTTAAAAAAATTGAGAAATAAAGTGTTTAGCAAGTGAACATAAAGTGATCAGTACCATTATTTCGGCAGAAAAAAACAGTAAGAAGCAATAAAATGTTTTTGAAAAATTTTAAATACCTTTTGCTATTTTTTTTTCGAATTATTCATCCGACTTAGGGAGTTGACAGACATGATCCAAGTCGGATTCTTTGTATCCTTCTCTTAGAAAAATAACTCAGTGGGTAACTCATTTTCATTTCTGAATGTTTTCTCGTCTTTCATTTTTTCTTTGTACATATTCCACGACGCTTCTTTTATCAAAGAATTATGCTTAGAAAAAGTTTATTTTTTCTCTTTTCTTACAATTGGAAAAATAGATGCTTGACAAAAACGAAAAAAAAATTATGAAACCGGAAGGTCTCACGCTTTATACTTTCTGGAGTAATATAGCAGTTGTAAATACAAAAAACAAAGGAAATACTTGAAATGTGACAAAACTAACGCAGGAAAAAAAATCGACCGTTTTTTCATTTCTTATCGAGAAGACCTTTCCCGAATCACAAAGAATCTTTCTTTTAGAATAAAATGATTTATTTTTTGATAAATTTTTAAAGGAAAAAATGACAGTTTTTATTCGTTAGAGGTAATCTTTATCAGCGAGTGAACAGATACCTTGAATAAAAATCTGAAAGAAAATCGTCTGTTCAATTAAACAGTTTAAAAAATCAAATTTTGACCATTTTTAAAATTTAAAAATGAAAATTCAAAAATTACTAAAAATACATCGTTTTGATTTTAATAACAATTATTTGTATGACGTAAAGTGCAGAAGAAAAATAACTGGAATGTCAAAAAAAAAGAAAAAAAAAGAACTGAAGTTAATTGATTTTTATGTTACATAACACTAAATGCGAAGACGCATGTTTAATTTAATTTTGTAGTTAAATAATCCAAAATTTGGATAATTTAATAATAATTTATAATTCAAATTATTTTTAGTTTTATTATAAAATTATCCAAAATTTAAAAAGCATTAAATAATTCTAATATACAAATTTTATAATTAAATTATGCAACTTATCCAGTTAATGAAGCATTGAATAATTTACTATTGTAAATTATTGCCTATGCTTATGCGAATGCCAATTTAAACCTATTTAAAGAGCTAAAAATAAGTTGTCATCGCACATTATAATCATTAATATTATAATCATTGATTTAAATTTATTAGGCAACATATATCAGCATTTTATTCATGTGGATATTATGTTTAGTGACTTGTTATCAGTTATTTATAGCGTTACAATGTTATCAATCTTTATAAATATTATGATTAACGAAAGTAAAATATAATTGCTAAAAAATAATTTAAAACTTCTTGAAAGTTGATGATGAAAATTATCATTGTGCCTATTAATATCAATTCTTTTATTTCATTCCTTAATTTAATACTTTATAATAGTAATTCTATTCTAGAGTTATGAAGGTTCAATTTTCTCTTGAAAAAAAATATGGACTGGTGCCTAACGTGAAATCTCAACTTATGAACTAAATAATTTAAAAAAAATACTACTTCTGGCTTGTTCTTCATTATTATCAGATTTAGTTCGGCACAATGATTATCATTTAACAAAATTAATGGGGAAAAAATAATATGAAGGAATCGGAAGTGAAGTAATGGTCATCTGCTTTCTGCCTAGAAATAATTTATCACATACAGAAAGGTAAATCATACAGAATTTTTTTCTTCATTTTTAAATATTTTATTATTTGTGGAAAAGGCCTCAAGATTAAAACAATTTTGGAAAGTCTGACACTTTTCTAGTAGACAGTGATTCTAAATGCGTTACCATATCCTATATATCATAACGACAGTTGTTTACTTATTATCAAATCCCTGACACTGTAAAGTTTTCTAAATTTTTAGAATAAATAAGGTTCCTGTGTTCTATGCTACTTTAACTTCTTTATTCAGTGGTCGCAGCTGTAGCTTTATGGGAGCCTCTAAGTTATCAAATTAATACCCATTTTAGCACATATCGTTCAATCAAATTATCTCAATAAACATCTATAAAGAAGACATTTATATTGAATTTCAATAAAATGTCTGCAATATTTAGAGAAAGAAATATTAATGATGAATAATTAATAAAGCAATTCCGCAATCATAAAATAAGTATTACGAAATATATATGTTGTACATCCTTCTCAAAAATCGAAATTTATGAATTAAATACAAACGCTTATTGTTCTAATATTTCATAATAAGCAAAAATACTTCAATTAAAACACACTTTTGGATCCTCTTAATCATAATGAGATCCAATCTACTTTAGGACAACGGGCAATTTTCGATAATTTTGTTTTACAAGCCATAAGGCAGTAAAATCATTCTTATTATTTTGAGAAACACGACTATCTTTGATGTTCCAGATATAATTTATCACAACAGAACGAATTGCCTTTTTTATTTTTTTTAATAATCATTAGGAAAAGAGTCCGAAATGTATGTGTGTGTGCATTAGTATATTTCCATCTGTTTATCAAACACATAATAGATACATCGAGGTAACATCCACTGACGATGACAGCCCGTTCATCAGTGTTGCCAAAGATGTGCACCAAATCGATTATGAATAGTTATCATAATTATCCACACCGTTTTCGATCCGCTTGCTCATCAAGAACGCAGACTCTTCACCTTCCTTTCCACGACTGTGTCGGCTGTCATTAAATATTTTGCTTTCTTCGAAAGATAATGTCTTCCGCCATCGGTTATCGGATAATCGAAGGGCCTCAGCAGAGGAAGATATTCTTCCTCTTCTTCTTCTCTCTAGAAAGACGGCGACGGCAGATGCGAGGGACGTTTCGGTCACGTGACATCCAAAGTCGTTCGAGAGGGATGGAAGGTAACAGATGGTGGGGATATTCAGATTGTACAGTCTTAATTTCCAGATGGTCTAAAGATGGAAGGGAGGAAAGATTCATCCACTGAGAAGAAGAGTAGCCAAGTGCGATTCATTAGGCTTAAAAGCCCGGCTTTCAATTACTATCTACAAACGCACGATCTTCCGATGAGTTCCAAAGTTACTGAAGAGTAATCTGCGATTCAGAAGATTCCGCGCGCCGAAGTTAATGGATGTTTGTAATAAGAATCTTGGTTAAATATTGTAATTTTAAAGTAGGCAAATAAGATTTTTCTTTTCTTTCCGTTTTCAATGAGCCATTAAAGTTATTTTATCGCTTATGTTCAAGACTTTGTCAAATTGTTTACTACTCATAAAATTTTTATTTAAGCAAATGAAAAGTAGCAGAATTGCTTACGAAAAGACTAATGAAACAGAATGTAGTAAGGTAATAAGAAAGCATTTAAAGTTTTGATTAATCTGAAAATATTGTAAACTAGAAAATATTATTTAACTATTTTATTGGCAAATTAAGGAATATATTTCGAAAGAAAATTACTTTCTTGAAAAATAACTAGAATTTTTTTTAAATACGTAAAACTGCAAAAAACGCAAAATTTAGAAAACATATTGACCATATGTTCTTCTGAAACTGTCATTTATGTAAACGTAAAAACAATGGAATCTAATATTTAATCCAGTTATTATTGCTTCTAAAACAGGATATGGCAAAAAGAAATTTAAATATATAAATAATCCATTAACTCGAGAAGCGTAAAAAGAGTAAATTCTTTGGTAATGACTTTAAGAGGACCATAAGATATATATTTTGAAATAATGTCGCTTACTTTTAATAAAACTATGCTAGAAAAATTAAGTAAAACTGAAGAAATGTAAATGTACCGCTAAATACTATTTTGACCAAGAGTTACCAAAATTTTGAAATAACTATTTTTGTTATATTAAATTCTCGATAGAATTATTAAATTTAAAATTAGTTAAATAAATTAATGAATATTTTCATGTTTTTCTCAAATAATTTCGGAGCAGTTTATTGCATAAATACTATTTTGAGGCATCTTTAAAGTAAGGAAATAAAAATTTTCAGTTTTCGCAATTTACTCTTCTTACAAATTCGTCTGTAATTATAGATAAATTTTAAATATATTTTAAGTATAAATTAGACTGCAATTCCATTTATTATTTTATGTACTGGATTTAATGTTGTGAAGATATTAAATATGTATTTTGTAGGAATGGAGAAAGTAATGACAGACGAATCAGGCTATAATCAAATAAAGAATGTTTCATAACCTAATATATGAATAACTTAACTTTTCATTAGCGAAAAAACTTAATATTTCAATAAGCGTTTATCTTTTATGCTCATTTAAAAATGTATTTTCTGTCAGTCTAAGCACATTAAAATTTTTCAAAATGTAACTAAGGAAGTTGCAATTTTTATACATATAAATTCCAAAATTATGCAATAAATAAATTTCTTTTTTAGAAAATTCAAATAATTTTAAATTTATAAATTTATTTCGAAACCATTATGCTAAAGGCATGCTTCATAAAATTCATTCCATAAAATTCTATAGTTCAAAACCATTACGATGTGAAATTAATATATTTTAATCTGACGTAAATGTTTGCCTTTTTTCATCGGAATCTAGGCCAGCCTAATTAATTGCAAGAACTATGTTCTGAATAAATTATTTTATTTATCCAAATTATTAATGAAAGATATCTTTAAAAAAGAAGTTAATTTCATGCTGCCAAATATTTTATTTACCACCAGCTGTTTATGTCATATTTTTGAAATATCATTGTTAATGAGATTACCATTTTCATCAGATAAAAAAAAATCTTATTGATCATTAGCTGATGGTAACGTGTTACATTATTTCTTTAAAAATAATTAGAAGGTAAATGGTAATTTTCTAAGAAATTTCTGTCACCGATCACGGAATTTAATGAATATATATGTTTTTAATCACACAAATTACATTTTTATAGATCTAAAAATTAATTCTATATTTTTTTTGTACTCTATTCGAGATTAAATTCTGATTAGAAGCAAAAGAGAATGAAAATGTAGATCAAGATCATATAATCTTAGTAAGAATCTTTAAAAAAATTGTTTTCTTCAGAATAAATTCTACTTAATTTTCTCGACTCGTCATGTTTTTCGTTCTTGTTTGTGATTCTCCTTATTTTGGTTCTCATATCGAACTTTTTGCTAATTAATTATTTTTGCTACAACAAAGATAATTTCCAAATAGATGCTTAGCTTCATTTCTTAGGAAAAATATAAAATTGCAAATTGTAAACGTTATATAAACGTAAGGGGAAAAGTGTAAACATAGTCGGACTCAAATTACCAAATTACCCTATCTATTTTTATGACTCCCAATGATCTATTACTTTCCATAACGTTAATCTTTCCTAGAATTCCAACGAACTTTGTAATTGAAAGAATTATTTCTTGTTTGAAACATCCAAAATTTTTAATAACTATGATGTAAAATGTTTCGAGCCCAATTAGATAAGAATCCCAAATATAACTTTATATATGGTTGAATTCTAAAAATAAAATTCTATATTTTATTATAAATTATTTTTATTGCATTCATTAGCGATTTTGCATTATTAATTTTGATTTGAGTGCACAAACCATAGCAAAATGATTCAAATAAATTATTTATGAAGAGTAATAAAAAAAAAAGTTGATAGTTGGAAAGTTACCAGTTATCTTGAAAAGCAAAAAGGATTACTGAGAACCTTTTTTTTTCAGTTTTTAAATGAAAAAATACAATCCTCATGATGTTAAACCTTCATTACATGATAAACATGATTTAAGAAATTATATATGCTTTCGACAAAAAACATGCATGAAAGAAGACTTTTGACTTCCATCTATTACGGTTACAAACCAAACGGAAAAAAAAGTTATTTTCGAACTGTAACTGATTATTTCAAATCAAATTTTAAATATTTATTATTTTCAACTGCAATACAACAGAACCATGAAAGTTATTAACCACAACGGCATTGGGCAATATGTTACCGTATTGTTCCACACGAATAAATATATATTATATAATGTTATGAAAGTATTGTGCATTGTCGTATGATATAGTGTTTTATTTAGTTATTTCGTGAAATAATAAAATTATATCTAAAAATACAATTCCCCAATGTACCTCGAGATAATCTAAGTAACAAACAAAACTTTAACAAATCAGACAGACAAACAAAATAACATAGCAAATTTAAAATTAGAATTTTTATATCCGTATGTGATGAAAAATAAAAAAAAAATATGAAAACTCACTGGTTACAGAGATTCTTCGGTCATATAGAGTGGTTATATAAATAAAAGTCTAACAACCAGATATACGTTTGATTTATTTTAGAAGATATATAAGCTGATGCATAGATAAGTATTTCAAATAATTCAATATAAATGTAAAAAAACAGTAAAATTTTTCAGTGTAAAACGGATAAAATTCCTGTAACAGAAATTTGGAAATAATGCTAATATTTAATTATATAAACTCTTAATGTGTAAATATATATAAGATGTAAATAAAACTTGAATAAATAAATGGAACTTCGTTAAAGGTTTTCTTAAAGAAAAAGTAACTTGAATAAATTCTATTCAAATTGGGAATATCATCTAATCAAACTGGGAAGCATATTGGAAGCATAATTATAAACATAAACATATTTTAATTTTTTTAAATTAAACTTCGAAGAAATTGCCATTTTAAACACAGCACTTTTGAGGTGGAGATTAAATTATCTAATTAATTCAATTCATAAAAAAATGCTAAAACTTATAAAAATATTTTCAATTTGCAAAACATTAGAATTGCATTTTCTAAAGTCAATAGATATGGTTAATCATAACATTTCATAATGGATACAAATTTTTAATAAAGTTTAGAGAAAGATTTGTCTCACTGATTCGGAATGCAGATATACTGCATTTCCATTTGTCTAGTTAATTTTCATATTTCATGAATGTACGTAAGTTCTTTCACTGTTTTTATATTTTCAGTATGTCTCATAGATTCCTAATTCTTTATTACTTAGTTCTGAGAATGTTAATTTTCTCCAATAATTAATATATTTGATTAATTTATAAAATTTCTTCAAAGATAAGTGACACGAGAGATAAAAACTAAATTTCTTTAGATTTAAGAATTTAATATATTAAATTTGAACAAACATTCAAAAAACTTTTTTTTCTGCATAGTTTCGAATGATTTTAAACAAATATTATAAAAATACTCTTTCAATTATCTGAATTATTTTAGAAGTTTTTTTTAATTAATTGATTATACTGAATTTGAATTGTCATACTTGATGCATAAGATATTCTCATGTATAATTAATTCTTAGTTTTATTTTAAGAATATTTAAATCACACATTAAATATAAAAAACTATATACATTTTACAGCCGGATTCTAAATAAATTATAAAATTAAAAGTAATTCATGGGAATTTAATAAAATGAAAATATAAAATTGAAATTTATAATTCTTTTTACTACATACAAAAATGTAAATAATGAACTCTTATTATTAGAAAAACATTTTCAATTAAGAATTATTGCTAGTGATAAAAAAAAAGAATTTACTATTTAGAAAATATATCTCAAACATTAAAATTTATTCTTGTTATTAAAAATATAGAAATTGCATTAATATATTTGAGTGATTTTAAAACTTATTTTTAAAATGAAACTCAAAGATTATATTTTAAAATCTTATTATGAAAAATAATCTGAGGAAAGGGATGAAAGCCTTCAAGGAATTAACTTCCATTCAAAAATATTGTTGTTTCATGTTCAACAATAGGAAGCCAATAATAAGATAAATCGCAATTATCTTTTTCTGAAAAGATTGTTTAATTTCCATAAAATAAAATGCAATATGAATTGAACTTATTTCAACAACAAAGGAATATTTGGAGAAAATGTTTATGTTTACAAACTCTTCATTTAAATTCTGAATTTTAAATATTTGTCAAGAGGCAACGATTCGCTTATTAATTAACTTTTTTGCATAATTTAAGACGGTTATTTTTGATTTGCAAAATTAAATGTTTTTCATTATATTAAACTAAATTGTAATAATACATATAATGACGATAAAAAATGATTCACATTCTAAACAAAAGTACGTGTTTTTTTCTGAAAGGAAAAAAAATAATATCAGAAATTTTAATATTAATATTATCAAGAAATTTTAATAATATCAGATAATTTATATTCAAATGAAGAAATATTTGGTTTTAAAATATTTGTGTTTCTTAGTATCTCTTAATTAGAATATTTTATACCATACTCTAACTGAAACAATGCAATTTATACATATTGAATTATCATTCTTTTAAGATGATAGAATGAAAATTGAATCAATTTAATCTTAATTACCGAGTAGTTATTTCATAAATTTTGTAATTATTCAAAGTTAAAAGTTTTATTCATCCTTTATTAGACAAAATAAAAATAATCCATAAAATAATATATTAAATAATATATACTTCACTTTTTAAAAGTATAATCGTTTTCATAATGATCAAATGAAGTCAATAATCAAACTTCCAATTTTGTTCAATCCAATTTATTTCACAAAACACGCATTAAAAATAAATTCCAACAAGCAGAAACAGATTAAGTTTTTCTGTTTCTTATAAATCTAACCATCAAGTGAAAGAGAAATCCAATTGGTTTGACAGGACAATAATTAGGAAAACGATGTGAAGTTATTGATTAAATAAATGATTCTGACAAATAATCAAATGAATTTTTGCTCTTCTAAAAATGACTGTATGTTGACACTTGTATCAAAATTTTATAATGCTTTATTTATTCTTATAAAAATTATAAATTTATTTAAAAGTTTCAAAAATTAAAAAAGATACTAGTAAATTCTAATTTAGAATTTTATAGATTAAATGCATTGAAACATTTTTTTTTTTAAAGAATTACTGCATGTTGATGATTAAACGTTAAAGCTAATTTCAAGATAAATAAAAAATAGAAAATAGAGATTTTGACCAAAGAAGAAAATAAGAATAATATAAATAAGGAATGATGAAAAATTATTATATATAAAATACAGCTTCGAAACTTTCTTTAATGATGTTCAACTTTCAAGCAACAATGATTCAAAGTGTTGTTATTCTAAAAAAAAAATCGTCACCCTTCTAGTTATAATTTTTTTAAATTAAATTTATAAATTTAAAAATCAGTAAGAAATTCCAGTTAGATGAAAAGTCCGCGCACAGCCCAAAGTTTCATATTTATTAAAGTTTATTATTAAAAGTTTAATAATCTAAATATTTAAGTTATAATAGGCGTAATATATAACATATATTATCTACATATTAATTTATTCTTGCCATGATACAGTTTTACTTAACTAACAAACGTTAAATTAAATAATTAAAACTAAATAATAACAAAAAGGAAAATAATATATAATTATTAAAAGAGAAATGTTGATAAATTGCCAGTCAAAATATATATCCATCAGATCTCCAAACAACTATTTATTTACATATTGTAATTTCAAAAAATAAAAATTTTAAATATCATATTTTTTTTAAAAATAATGAATTTAATTCATGGAAATACATGAATTTAATTATAAATTCAATTAAAATGTATTTTGTTTAATGACATAAATTTAAAAATAATATTGATGAAATAATTTTTTCTTACTAATTACCTGAGAGATTAATGATAACATTGACATCTCAAATCACGAAAAGATAATGTTTACTAATAAAGGGGCATAGATAAAACACTGGAAATTTTTAAAACAGATTTTTTTTTATGTGTCACCAATTTAAAAGGAATTGAATTTTCCTAAGACAAAACATTTCTGATAAAAAGTGTTTTTCTAATAAAGTTTAAGCCATAATCCGATTAATTACTAATGGGTTTTGATTAAAAACTGTATAAATACTTTTGAAGTGAAGTGCAATTTTCTTAGAACAACCTAGGAGTATAATGAGGTGAAAATTGAAGCTAATAAGTATAAATGGATAAAGATTAGAGAATAGAATTCTTCCCCCACCAGATCAAAAACATTCTATCCCGATCTTCCTCCTAATGACAAATCTTATTTGCTCGACTTTCCCGAGCATGTCCCCTTAACTGCTCGGGTTTTTAACATTCTCTTTTTGCCCTACACAACATTATCATCAGGAAAAAAAAACAGATAAAGGAGAGAAAGGTCCAGGAGGAGAAGAAGAAATATACTCGAGTCGCACTCCCTAAACGGCAAAAGATTTCTTTTATTTTCTTCTTTCTCGTCTTTTTTTTTTTTTTTTTTACCTCTCTTTTTCCTCAGTCGTCGTCGTCGTTTCTCTCTTGAATATGTTCCTTACTATTAGAGATGGAAAAAAAATCAAACTTTTTTTCATACATCCTCCGTTGAGAGCACTTACCCCAGTGTAGCTCATTCATAATGTTTTTAAAGAAGATTTTCTGGAAACTGATTCGTCGCTGTCTCCAAGGACTGGCCAGAAACAGGATTTAACAGAAACACAAAATCTCATCACATTTAGCATGCTCGTTTATCTGTTTTATGGGAGTATTTCCTTACAAATGGCGTGTGTGTGATTTTACGACAGCAGCCGAGGTAAATGACTTAAATTTGAAAAGAGGACCGCATTAGTTATAGGAAAAAAAAGTTCCCGAATTTTCTTTTCCGAAGTTTTTTGCTTAGGAAGATTAAATTAAATATGCGCATATTTTTGGAATATTCAAAGCAAGTTTATATTTTCTGAAATCATGGGATACTTTCTTCTTCCCGTAATTGCTTTTATTCTTCTGCAAAACTTTTTTTTTTATAACAAGCTTGTTGTTTTACCCTAACTTGTGGATTTATATATCTCTCTCCCAAACTTACTTTAGGGTGTATGGATTTATTTAAGGAAATTTCAGTTTCAAGCATGCATAATGAATATTATTTTGTCGAATGCAACAGATTAGTGTTTCTTTTGGGAATTTACTGCATCAACTTATAATAAGAATGTTCTTTTATTTTCAAATATTTTTTTTAAGAATATTGCAACAAAATATAAATATGAATGCCTTTTACTAAAGTTAATACCATATTACATTTTCTTCATCTTTATAAAGGGAAACTTAAAATTTAAAAGTATTAAATGTACTTACAATGACATTAAAATAAATTGTATAATAAGGTTATTAAGTGCCTTAAATATTCTCTAGTAATTTGTTTATTATTTATTTAACACGTTTCTAATCGCCAATATTTAATATGAATACTGCTTCTTCGGATGTAACAGAATAATAATGGTGTTTTTGAAATTTATTGTCTCAAAAAATTTACATTTATTACGACAAAATAGTTTATTTCAAAAAGATATACAAATGCATGCAAAATTAGTTCATACAACTTTTTTCTTTCAATGTAATTGCTTTAATTGCTTAATAAGTATTGCTTGGCAATTAATTGCTTTAAAAACTATATTATATTTTGTTTATAATATATGGATTTAATTAACAAGATTCTGGTCCCGAGTATGCAACAATAAAGGCTATTTTGGTCGCAACTGAATAGGCAGGTAGATGACAGCTTCGGAAAATTTATTACTTCAAGAGATTAACTTGAATGAAAATAAGTTGATCTCTTCTAAAGATGTTTCAAAACTTTGTTAAAAGATAAAATATTTTCTTTAAATCGAATTACTGTGTTTTTCCAATCATTTTAAACGAAAAACATTGAAAAATTTGTCATGGGCATATTTGAAATACATTTGTTAACGTGCAAAATTCTTTTTTCGTAATAAAAATGGTTATATAACAGTAATATAATAATATTAATGCAATATTTTTCTATGCGAATATATACGAACTTTCAGTATTTGATATGTAATACATATAATATGATTGTACTATTAGTGCTATCCCAAGAAATAAACTCCGCGTTAGATAACAGTGCATTAGTGAATTTTTTGTTAAGTATAACGAATTACAAAAACTACTATGTCTTTGATGATTTTATTCTTTTAGGAAAAGGAGTTAAATGACTGATAATAATAATATAATATTACATTATGATATATATTTGAGCCTTTGCTTTTATTTTAATATAATGCGCCTCCAATGCTATTTGCTCGACTAATAGCATGATAATCAATCCTGTTAAATTAGTCATGTACATATAATGATATCGTATGATCATAAACTTTTCAAATAACCGACATTTATTTTTGTGAACTATTCTAGCTAAAGAAAGTATTCTTGTGCTATTTTATTTTATACTATTAGAAACTAATTTTGCTAAAAGCCATAGGAGTCTTTTGAAATATAAATTTCCAGTTGGTATAATCAGTAAACTGATTTCAGAATTATTTAGCATTAACGTACTTGGTTGTTTACAATTAAAATTGAAAGGTCTTTTAAGAACTTTTGTTAGTGTTGTTTCCATTTACTCTGGAAATGTTCAATTATCCACTTAATGAACATTTAACACTTTGTCGAATGATGGTTTTAACTGTTGCATAAAACATTTTAGGAAAAATTCAATAGTATCTTACTTAGCGAAACTCATGGAAACCAAATGAACTAATGTGTTTAAGTATACAGAATTTAAGTAAGATTTTAATTTTACATGTTACGGCATTACATTTATCTATATCTATACTTATAATAAAACTCAGTGTGTGTGTTAGCGCTCTACAGACCAGAATATTCTACCTACAGCTATCAAATTTGGCACGAGCTATCAAATTTGGAGGCCGGGAATGTGCATCTCGGAGCCCTTTTTTGAATTTTGAATTAAAATTTTAATTAACAATTAAACGAAATTTCGGCATTTTCCCACTATAACTTCCGAAAATATTACAACACAAAATTGATTTTTGAATCAAGTTAAAGCTCAAAAATTTATCTTTTTAATGATATCAATATTTTAACCTATAAATTAAGTTTCGAATTTAACGATTTTTTTTTAATTTCATCACATTATTCAACAACATATTTCGCACAAAATAAAAATAAAGTTTAATCCGCACGAGCTCATCAATGGGAAAGAAATATCTTTTATCAAAGTGTTGCCATCACATTAAAAGAAGTTCAAATTAAAAAATAAATCAATTATTATTGCAAAATAAATATATAAAAGTTTAATTTTCAGCACGTGTCTACATGAAGAGAAAAAAGTTTGAAACAGGATGTTTTCTAAAAAGTAAATGGAGGAACAAGTTCAATACTGAATGACTCTGTTTTCAATTTTCATATTTAAAAAAAAGCATGGTTGGGTTCAGTAAAAAATTTTATCATATTAATTACAGTATAAAATTTCCACTCCAATTTAAGGTTGAAATTTTATGGGCGCTGAGAGAAAAAATTAAAGAGATATATAAGTAGTACAATGAACAGAACTGTTTAAAGCCTAGATAATACTATGACTGTATTATATAATTATCATAATCTGTAGCTTAAAAATATTTTTGTAGAATACGCTATTAAGAGACCAATTTACATAAAATATTTAATTGAAAATTTTAGAGACCATTAATACTGGCGAACCAGCTGATCGCTAAAGGCGGTTAGTATAAAATAAAAAATAGTTTTGATGAGAACGACAGAGCGTATGCTAAAAATAAATCACGCATTACTATTGAATCCTTTTGAAATATTGTTTTGTACCACATTTTTAAATGTTAATTTTAAAAAAGTCTTTGTTTTATTAACAGATGTAAAAAAGAAAACGCAGTTGAATATTTGAAACATGGATTTCAACTATTTGAATTCTTCCTTCGCATATTTTGCACAATTTGATACAATTTATCAATCAAAATTTTTTCGAATTATGGAATTTTCATAAATTTATGACTGAAGTAAAATTAAAAATGCTTACAGTTGTTACAAATAAATTTTATCTCTTCTTCATGATCACAGCAGTTCCTTGCAGACCTTGGCTGACTGAACCATGCGCACTTTTCAGTGCTTTCTATCCCCCGCAACTCCCTTCCAGTTCTTTATCCTCAGAACACTTAGGTCTCTTTCCAGATCATTCAGCCTTCTGGTTAGAGGTATTCTTCTGACTCGGGATCCCACAGGATTTTTAAAAGTGGATATTTTGAGGGCGCTGTTTTCAGGGCTTCTCCAAATATGGACGAGCCATCTTAACCTATTGCTCGGGGTAACCAGTGTTATCTGTGGTTGCCTATAGAGTTTGCAAAATTGTATCTAGTTCAGCAACATCCTCTCTCTAGGATCTTTCTCTCGAACATGTTCAGATAACGCTGAGTGTCCAAGTTAAGAGTCCAAGTTTCACTTTCATAGAACAAAACAGCATAATAAGAGTCTCATAAATCTTAGTTTAATTTTTCGACTGATTAAGTTGGATCTTCGTTGTTTATTTAGTCCAAAGAAACATTTATAAACCATTTTTATTCTGTGGTCAATTTTTGCTCTGAGTTTATTTTTGTCATTAATCACTGTGACAAAGTATTTCAAATGACCGACTTTTTCGAAGGTATGGACGTTAGTACACAGAGGAACACTGATTTATAATTGAGATCTGGAATTCCATAGATGTGGTTTCATCTTCGTTGATGGTAAGAGCCATATTTGTGGCAGAAGTTTCCAAAGCTTGAAAGGCCTCTCTTTCTGCCCTTTCTGACCTTCCAATAATAATTATAAAACTTAATCTCACAGCATTAAAATTAATATTTTACATTTTTATCTGTATAATTAACATATTAAATAAAATGTGTGCTGACGAAATATAAAGTATCCGTCATTTCAGTAAATTTAGCATTCACTTTAACGGAAGGCAGTTTCGTTTCAAATAAAAAATTTTAAAAAGAAATTGGAAAACTTCAATGTAAAAAGGAGATAATGGTAAAATATATAAATTTAAATAATAAGGATAAGAAAACCAAAACTTTTCCTTTAGACAGTTTATTTATATTCTGAATGCTTATTGAATTGAAGGTACAAGAAGGTTTATAAACCAATTATTAATAAATGTATTAATTTGAATCAATCCCCCCCCCACAAACAAATCTAGAATGATTCAAGTTCATAAGAAATATACTAAAATAATTAAACGTTAAAAAAATCTAAAATTGTCTCAAACATTAAAAAGAACGAATTACATTCGGAATTAAAATTTCAGTTCTTAGGTTATTACCTAATTTAATAGCCTTTTAACCTAAACACAGTGACAGGTGGCATATGGCATTGTCAATCAATTAATTGTAGTATTTTATAATCATGCATTAAAGTTTAAATTATGTTTACTGTTTATAATCATCAGCATTATCTTAAAATTATTTGTACAAAATATTTAAGATTAACGAATAATGATAGAATGACGAATAATATACAGCGTTGCATGATTATTATATATTTTGATACTGCAATTAAATTAAATCTAATCCTATTTCTGAGGATATATGCTAGAACTAATTAAGTAAAATATCAAATAATGGAAGGGAGTCCATTTAATTTCCTTCTCCGGATGAATTTCTCTGAGATAGACACATTAATTAATTGTGGGCACAGTTTCAGTCTTCAACAGATCTTAAGCAAGTGGATAGATTTGTTTGGGAATCAAATGCAAGTTCCAATTTCATAAATGCATATCCACCACAAGATGTGAATTCTGCTACCAGTTTAAGAGAAAATATACGAAACAAATGTATTTAATAAATTTATAAAATTGATATAAGTTTGTAGATTTAAGAAATGTGATGGAGCAATTATATATTAGTCAAATATTATATATTACATTAAATGTAGACAATCAAGATATTGGCAAAAATGCATCAAATAAACTCTCAATTAAATTATTTAAAATCGTAACTTTTTAATCAAAAAGTGTTTGAATATTGGATTTATAATACTTTATAATAAACATATGATTTATGATTTTCCATTGAAAAATAAAAGATGTAGCCATTTAAGAATAGTAAAAGAAATGTGTTTCTAATTCGATAACTTGAAGTACGAAGCTTCAATATGACATCTCTCATTATATAAATTTTTAATTTAATATGTTTTAAAAATACTCTTACCATTTCATTACAAAAAAAATTAAAACCAGATCAGGAATATTAATTTTTATATTTTTCATTAGCGAATATAATTTTTTTTATTTTTGAAATATTTTTTTAACAATAACTTCCGATTATTCATTAATTAAAAATCTTATGAAACTAAAAATATTTTTTTTAAATTTATATGATACAATTTAAAAACTAAATAACGAGAAATAATTAAAACACGTTCGATGATCTACTTATACAACTTTTTGAACGATTTTTACATCATGCATCGGCTCGCACGCTCATATATCACATGCTAGAATTTACAAATTTACAAAAGTAATCCAGCCTATTGAAACCATCACATTTTTAGCTTTTACAAAATGTGTATATCCAAAGCGAGAACCATTAGATAACTTGCATAAAAAAAATTTTGGGAATACTAATACTAATTTAATCGAAAGCATTTTATTAACGGATTTAAAGGATTCCAAAAAATATTAATGAAATTCTGGAGATATCGGCCAACGAAAATACAATTCAATAATTTAAGCAAAATATTATTAAAAGTAAGCTGAACATACAATAATAGGCCCACAACAATAAGTATTAATGCATAGTGTCTCGTCTTTTAATTCCTAAAATCCCTAACTCCTAGAAATTAAATGTCCTGCAGGCCAAACAAGTTATATCTGTACAATTTCAAATACCAAGAAGTGTTTTTAAAAGCACATTCAAAAATCATGTCTTCAGCGAGGATAAGAAGAATTGAACAACTACTCAATCTGAAGAAATATTCGCTAAATCATAGTTAAAACCTTCCATAAGGCAGCATCATGGAATAGGCAAGACATACTTTTCAACCCGCCACAGCCCAAATCCCTCATGCTTCAAGCGTTTCCACATCCGATTCTGACCGTTGTGGCATTTGGTAATGGGTGATCCACTTTATAACGCCAGTAATTGCCATATCTTTTCACCTTAGCAAACCCAACCCTGATCTCAAACCAATCTGGTGGAACAGAGTGATGAAAAACAAAACGTCCAAGTTCAAAACAAGAAATCTAATGCAATTTCCCGAGGATAACAGAGACTTGCATTTACCAGGTCCAAAACAAGAATAATTTGTTGCATCATCACTTACAATCAAGCCACTTTACACGCAAATTAAACTTTACATACAATTCTATGAAATCATTCTCCTCAACAAACAATATTATGTGGTTGTTTAAGTATATCTTTTGTATTTATTGTTGTAGGTTGTGTATTGAATATAACCTTGAACAAGTTTTTTTTTTTTTTATTTCTTTTAATATATTTTTTTACGTGTACATGCATTCAACTTACATAGAATCTTAAAGATTCCGAGTTCAGAGTTATACTGTGGTATAAACAAAGCAAATAATTTTATTGTACTGTATAAAACATAATCCTTATATATTCAAGTGCTTTTAGGAATATTTTACCAATTTTTGAATATGTACGCAAATTTTAAAGTATATCAAAATTAATTTCGTTTTAGCTTTTATTTAATTTTACATTTCTTAAAATTTTAAAAGAAAAATAATCACATAACTTCTTCCGAAATTTAATTCCATTATTTTATAAAAGTTGGTTAATAAGATGCGATTATCTTAGATTTTTATTTTTAAACTACATCCTACAGCATCTATAGAAAACTATATTATCATATTTGCAAAAATTTTCGAATATTTATTTTTATATTTTCATTAAAATGAATTAAGGAATTCTGTGTGCCTCGATACTAAATATAACGGAAAAACAGCTAATAAAAATAATCTTTATAAATGATTAATTGAGTTATTCCTTTATTAGACTGTTTCATAACTAGATACATAACAACATTCTCTTAAAGAATTATGAATGCCAGCTAAAATTCTTTGTTTTATCTTTCAGTGGGGAGAGAACCAACGAAATTACCCGTGATGGTATATATCCACGGTGAATCATACGACTGGAATTCTGGCAACCCTTACGATGGAAGCGTTTTGGCAAGTTTTGGAGGTGTTGTAGTTGTGACAATTAATTACAGGCTAGGTGTTTTAGGTAAGAATATTGTTTTTAGTTTTATCATTTATTCACTCCTTTTGTTTTTCTCAATCTGAAAAGAATAAAGAAATATAATTCAAGCTCTTATCAAGAATAAAGAAATATATTTCATGGCATTTGATAACATCCTTCAATGCACAAAATGCTTTGAATTCTAAAAAAAATTAAATTTTAGGTCAATAACATAAAATAGGTGTAAAAGATTTTGCATTTTAAAAAAGAATTACTTCGATAAATATATAATTTATTTTAAAAATATATAGAGAGATCAAGATTTAGATGTATAATTTGTATTTATTACTCTTAAATGTTAATTAATGAAAATATTTGATAGCGTGATATTATGTTTTTTAAAGCGCTACACTGATAAAAATAGGAAACTTTGGAGAAAGAGCAAAGAAATGACAAACAACATTACTTTTCAAAATAGTTAAAACTTAAGCATCTACAAAAAGTTAGAATTTGAAGTAATGACTAGTAAATAATAATAAACTATTTTTATTTTTAAAAATTAATCAATATGAAAATAACCACTCAAATCATTTATTAAAAAGTGTAAATAATATTTAAGGACAGTTTTAGACGATCGAAAAATACTATCTTGCAGAAAGGCTAAGCAACGCCCACTAACTTTTTTTGCTTATTGAAAAAATTAAATCTATGCCAGGTATGATATTTCAATAACATCCTGACAAATATTATAAGAAAAAAAATATGCAAATTTTTATAATTTTTGGTGATTTGAACCTGTTTTTATCTCCGAATCATTCAAAAACAAGAAATAATTCCATAGAAAGGGTAAACCAATTATTTTTATAGAATGGATCATTGCGTAAACAATTTTTAATCTTTCAACCTTCATTAATTTTTTACTTGCATATTTCGTTGAAAACTGGTTGAAGCTCCCACACAAATACGGAAATCGATCTGTTTTTAAATAATCTCTTTCTGCAAAACATCAATTAAAATCTTGTGTATCATATTCCTTTTTCTATTAATGTACAAAACATGAATAATTATACTAAAAGTTTGTCCTAAAATTAAAATTCTTCAAAAATATGAATTATGCAGCAAAAATTAGACTTTTCAATCTTTTGATAAACATTAGTTATTTATTACATATTTTCAGAGCTATATTCATAAAAAAATTTATGCATTTATTTTAGTTGAAAGAAAAAATACTGTATGCCATTTGCATTCATAAAAGCTGATGCAAAACGGTTTGTAAGCATGTTTTTACCATATATTTCCCTGATGATGAAACCGAATTTAATTATATTGGTTTTCTAAGCGGCGTCTAAAAAAAGCGAGTATTTTAACTGATATTGCAGCCTGATGCTTGATGGATGGATATTTACATCATGTTTTTACTTATTCTAATCAATATGGGAATGATAAAAAAACAAAGTTTTCCTTAATATAATGGAATAAAAAGTGCATATTTTCATATTATCTTGCTGAAAAATAATAAGAAATATAATATGTAAATTAAAGAAAAAAAATGTATGTCAGAAATGAATTATGTAAATTAAAAGTTAAAAAAAGATTCGTTAAGGTGGGGAAAAAAATAAAAAAATTTAAATGATTAACAACTATAAATACATTTTATGCTTCAATTTAAATTCATTCTAGTATGAATACAAGACAAACTGTAAATTCAGACAAAATGCAATTGATAGTAGAGTATTTGGACATGTAGTAATGCATAATTATTTAATGTAGTAATTAGTTTATCGGCACATTTTTGTTTTAAAATTTTAAAAACGTCACTTATGAAAGCAAAAAGTACATATGAGACAGCGATCAAATTAAACAATTAACCTTACGACCTCTTCAGAAAACGAGTATCTAAAATAAATGTGAAAAAATTCTGTTTGGTCTTAGTAGAGTTGCTAGAAATAGTTTTGGTCTCAAATCGAATGTCTCATCCCTCATCTACAAACAGGGTATTGTACCATTTATTTGTTACGATTCTCGAGTCTGGGGTACTGCTCTAAAGAAAAAAATAAATTGTCGGCTCTTGAGGAAAATTCAAAGGAGAATACTGCTACGAGTTATTTCTGGGTATCGAACGATATCTTATGAAGCTGTATTTTCTATCTCCGGCTTTCCACCTATTGACATCTTTATAAACCATAGTAATGAATTCAAGAACGCAACGAAGAACCTGGCCCATAAGAGTCTAGATGATTTCCTTCAAATTTCTGAACTTCCCCATCCTGCTGAAAGATTTCCTCTTAATGTAATTAGTTATCATAATAATATTGAAGACAACTTTCCCGTTGTCTGTTTTACAGATGGTAGTAAAATTAACAATAAGGTTGGGCTTGCATTTGTTGTTTTCCAAGATTACATAGAAATTGAAACTCATCAATTCAGAATAAGAGATGAATGCAGTGTTTTTCAGGCTGAATTGCTTTGCATAGCCCAAGCAGTTTCTTGGATTTGTGACAATGAAAACCTTTCATCAAAGTTCTTAATTTTCAGCGACTCCCTTTCATCTTTACATGCATTAAATAATATCGATTCCCTAAACCAAATAATTGTTAAAACACAATCCAACCTGAGTTTTCTTCAAGGCAGAGGTGTGTAAGTTTCCTTTTCTTTTGTTAGAGGTCATACAGGAATCTATGGCAATGAACGCGCCGACTGGCTTGCCAAAGAAGCGACAAAACTTGTTCATTCCATTCCTATGAGCATTCCGAAATCTTATTTAAAGAATGTCTTTAAAGATAAAGTTATATCTGAATGGAATACTTTATATCAAGCATCGACTAATGCACAGCTCACTAAGGAATTTATTCCATCCATACAGAGACGCCTAAAAGCTCACTACTTTGAGTCAAATTTTAAACTTATCCAGTTTCTGACTGGGCATGGAAACTTTAAAGCATATTTAAAACGATTCAATTTATCGCCGACTGATAGGTGTTCGTGCTACAGTGGTGCAGTCCAGTATGTCAAGCATTTGATATTTGAATGCACCAAGTTTATTCCGGAAAGACGTAAACTGAGAAACTGCCTTCGAAAGAACAATATAGCTTGGCCTCCTCATTTATCTGCCTTTGTACAGTGTAAAGCATCCTTCATTTCCTTTTGTACATATATTAATAGTATTTTTCCCCGTATGATTTAAACTTTACTTCAGTGTGTTTGCCTACTTATATTTGCATATATACTTTTGTATTTGTATTTTGAATATTTTAATTGATCATGCTTCTTCAATTGTTTTATAGCATTTACTGTATGTTTCTATTACTATGTGAGCAATTTTGTTTCATTTTTGTTTTTGTATCTACTTGTTTTCCCCTATTTTTCTTTCTTCTTTTTTTGCATTTGTGCCTGCGACCTTATATTTGAAATTTATTTTACTCTCAATTGCGAATTGACTTACATCTGTAAGCCTTGTGGTATACTTGTTGGCACACAAGGAGTTTATTCATAGAGAACAAAAAAAATTATCATAATCATGTACATAATATATAATTATAATAAATAATCATAAATATAATAATTGTTCTCGTCATAATGCTAAATGTTATATTTTTTCCATGACGAATGTACTCGTCAAAAAAATTTAACTGGTTAAAAAATTCCTTATATTGAAGTTATTTCAATTTCTTTCAAAATAAATAATTATTAAAAAACAAGTACCTTAGTTTAGGAAATGGAAGCTGAGGCAATACACAATTAATAGTAAAAGAATGAAACATGTAAATTCTTTTTATATCGGTAAGTAGAATATAAAAATTTAACCTGCAAAAAAAGTTTGGGATCTACATTTCCATTTCTTTTTGATAATTTAAAAAAAAAAATAATAATATTTCTTAAACAGTTTGTTAAACATAAAATAGCTTTACTTAGTAAACGATAAATTTTGCGATCAGTGACGTTTCATAAGTGCTTTAAATTTCTAAAACCGAAACTTCATCTAGATTTGTAAGCAGCACAGGGACTCTGGAATTTATTAAAAAAATGTTGGATTATATTTTTACTTGTAAAGAACGGAAACTTTAATGTGACAAAGATGGCTTCGCCTCCCCTTAAAGAGATTTAAGACATATCTCGCCTTTCGCTACGCAACACTCATTTCTGGCAGCCAATTCTTCTCTGCGGTGTTAGATCTCTCTATTATGGAGTTTCGGCTGTTGTAGCAGTCGAATGCTGCACATGGAATGATTTCTAGCGTAACTGACGATGTAAAATCTTTAAAATATTTGAATGTGGAATTTCGGTTTCGCGATTTGTGTGGTATGATAAGTTTTTCAAGCAATATTTTACTCTTCGAGCTATTTCCTATGCAGCATTTTGTATTTACATCTTATTTTTCACAAATAACTAGTTTCCTTTCATTGGCAAAACAAAGACGGAAGATTCTGGTCTTATTTGTTCAAAACTTTCACCAGAATCTTCTCTGCACTGCGAAAAACATAAAGTAACTTCTTTTTAAACAATTTGAACTTTTGAAATATAAAAGGTATCTATTCCTTAGTTCACTATGCCGATACATTGTTCACTGTACATATTTCTACAATTTTAATGTTTCCATAATAAACCATAATATAAGCAGCAATTTAAAATTATTTTATCATTGTTTCAATAAGATTTAATATCTTTCAATTTCAAATTGAATTCCATGCATAGATAGATCATTGATCAATACATGTTTAGCTGATTATTTTTTCAGCATCTCATGGAATTAAAACCCACTTGTATATAAAGCAAATATCATTTGTCTCTTATACGCTATCAATATTTTCATAGCAAAATATCTGCATTGTTTCATGGTAATAAATTGCTTCTTCTAAAAAAGGAACAATGAATAGAAAATTTTAACTTTATATCTTTGTTTCTTTATATCAGGATTTATTTTTATTTATTAAATAAAGATAAGTTAAAAACAAGAAAAAAAAACGAATCGATTCATTCAAATTCATATTTTAAAAATGTACCAACTCTAAGAACTATTGCAAATCTAAGCTAGTCATGCAAGGATGAAATATTGGTTTTTCCAATACTTCCTTACCTATTCGCTATTCTTCGATTGCGAGATTTTGAGTGTGAAGACATTTATCATGTGTTCTTCTCTTGTTCATTAATCATTTTTTATTTATTTTTTTACTCCCTTTTTTTAAAAAAAAATAGCTGTTTCTGTTACTTATTCAACAATTTATCAAAAATTTTCAAATTTTATTGCTCTGATATTTTTGCTATCAATACAGAAATCCGTATAAAATTTTACTCGAATAGAAATATTTCATGAGTTGCGTGTTAGAAAAAATTAGTATAGACTTCCGATTTCTAAGTATGTGTTTGGGAGTATTAGATTTAAATGGATGGGGCATTGGAAATATTTTAAAAAATGACAAATGCTATGCTGAATACTGTTTTAGTATTAGATCTTTTTCTAATAATGGTTTAACTAACAAGATCTCAATCGTATTCTGAATATTTACTGCAAAGTTATTTTGCTCGAAATTATCGGGCATGTCGTACTCAAACTTAAAAAAAGTATCAAAATATGACAATTTGGGAGATCATTGTTGTAAAGCAAAAACCTTATCGTGGTCAATTCGGTACATCTATTACTATTCTTGCAATTTTTTCCCTACATCCTTAGGAATGTGACTACGGATACCTTAAGGAATGAGGGAAATTTTCCGAAAATTTCCTCTCAGTATTTTTTTTTTTTTTTTTTTTTTTTTTGTGAAAAAGATTCTAAAATAGATATATTTTTTGAATTTTTGGATAAAAAAGATTAAAAACATGCATGAAAAAATATACTAGTCAAGAGATAATTTTATTTAATCTAAAGAAATCTAAATCTTTTTGGGGGTAAAAAGAGGAAAAAAGCAAAGACCTTTTAGTTTAGAGGGTTCTCAAACGGTTTGCTTATTTAAAGCAGGCATTTGTATCCATTTTTTAATTATTGGGTTTCGAATAATAAATAACACAAAATTCTATTATTTTCACATTGTGAAAATCATTAAAACATCTGAATTTTTTTTTCTAAATGAATAGTTTACTTATTCTTTTATTCAGTAACTACAAAACATATTGAGAAATTATTATACTGTATTTAAAAAAAATGCGGATTACATTTTAATTTAAGAGGTCTTTTAATTATGACGTAAGAAAATTCAACCCCAAATTAGAATGAGAAAATATCATCTAACGTTATAAAATAGCATTAAAACGTATGCAAATGAAAATATATAATTGAATGTAACTTCAAACTTCCCAAAAATTAGAATTAGAAACAACATTCGAACGGTTTTATAATGAAACCTTATCAAGCATTAAGAATATTTAAAAAATAATTTATAATTTCCTAAATAAACGACTTTTTAATGCAGTCTCCTACCTTAAAAATAAATGAACATATAAAACATCTAATGATGTACGTGGTAAAACAAAACACTCCTTGTCAAATTCAGTCTTTCACCATCCTGTTTATGAATATCATACATACTGGGTTTTTTTCGTATATCTTATAGAGTAACGAAATGTGGCAAATCTATTGATCCTGGTTGCACAGCAAAATGGTCATCTTCAGCAGTTTGGATGCTTCATTCCTAAGAATCAAGGACATTTCCCTTCACACATTCCTTACAAAATAAGTTAAAATACAACACATTATGTAGCAACAAGTGATTTATGTAGCTAAGTAAAATACTCTCATTGACTAATTCAGTTTTGCCGTCCTGTTGCCGAATATAGTGCCGTCCTGTTCATGAATATAGTGTCAGGAGTTTTATTTTCACTGATATCTTAATATACTGCTGCAAATAACGGTTATAGCCGTCCTGTATATTTTAAAGCAACATCATTATTATGAAGTGTATTAATGCATTTATTTGTTAATTATTCTGTAATACATTGGAAAAATGATGCAACATTCCAGATAATATCAATT
Organism: Argiope bruennichi; assembly: GCF_947563725.1. Lineage (NCBI taxonomy): Eukaryota > Metazoa > Arthropoda > Arachnida > Araneae > Araneidae > Argiope > Argiope bruennichi. The sequence goes on along the minus strand of NC_079154.1, from coordinate 41,968,157 downwards.
GTTTTTTTTTGTAAGAAACTGATTTTTTTGTGTTAATATTAGATCCTTTTACACTATTTTATTCATAGGAACTACTTTTGAATTAGTAAAGCAAATGCGGTCTTGTCGTCACGATGGTGATAGCTGTCCTTTGTTCTGGGAAGAGAAAAAATGTCGTGATGAGCAAATAACGGTTATAGTCGGCGAATTTTCATGGAAAAACGGTGACGAAATGTGATAATTTTCACTTCCAAATATACGACTGACGCTCAGTTTCATATTCCAGTCATAAACAATTGAAACAATGTGTTTTGAGTACTATCGTCAAATTAAAAGTTTGCGGCGATGTGTTACAAAGAAATACAAATAGGGCAAATCTAATAATTGTGGGAAAAGAAAAAAAAAGTCCATCCTGATCCATTTCTCGTTTAAATGAATCTATGCCTTTACCTGGTCTAAACCTTATTTTACCTTTTTAAAAAAGGCATTTATGGAATCAAATTACATTGCAAATCTAGTATAGCTGCATATTCCAGCCTTTACACTTTGGAAAAATATTTTCATAGTCCCTTGAATATGCATTTCTGAAAATACTTTGAGCCGTATGCATATGTTGAAGAGGATTCAAGAGTTCAATAAGATGCATGTTGATTGCATTATCATTGAAACTGCACAATATTTGCTATATCATGAGTATTAAGTACTATTTAGAACTGCTAAATAATTTCTAAATATTTAAACTTTAGAAAGAAAAAAAAACCTTAATGAGGAAAAAAAATTGCCAATTCATATAAAACCGGTAGTAACTTACTAATTTTTATTACTTAACTTAGAATTTTCCTATAGTATCAAAAAATAGTCTACATTTTTCAGCCTATATATGAAGAGTAAAATGAAAATGCATGCAAAAAAATTAAGTGGATTGAAAAAGAAAAATACATCCTGCTGAATTCACGACAAGTAACGATTTTGTGGCAACGTTTCTTGCTTGCAACAAAGCTATTTACATTCTTACTCAAAAACTCTGAAAATAAATGCATCTTGAAAATCTTGTTGGAACGATGCCCAAGATTTTTATTCTTCAGCATTGAGGGCGTTGTTTCTTTAACCCCTCCCCCCATCTCCCGTTTATTTCATCTTTCCTATGTTTGCTTATTTATGGTTCGTATAACGCACTTTTAAACGCATCTGCAATTCTTAAAGTAGTAGCAGAAGTTTTCCCAACTTTCATCAGTGTCATGATAAATATATTTATTACCATTGATATGAGGCAGTAGTTTCTCCTTAAACTTCTATTTTCTTCTACAATTATTAGGAAAAAATTGTTTCAAGTTTTTAGTTACCTGTTTATTTTTTTTAAAGGTGATACAGGGTAGATATAAGTTATATAGACCTATCCCTTTCTTATGAAATAATTTTCTAAAACATAATTATAACTAATAAACACTGAATTCGTTTAAATTTTTTATAAAGTATATTATAACGTATTGTGCCTTACTTGAAAATTTAGCTTCGTTTCTAAATTTTGAAACTTGAAACATTCGTCTTGTAGAAAATTCAAGATGAGTAATGTTTTTATAAAATATTCTAAGAATTTTTCCGTTTCTGTCTGCAGCTATTCATGTAAAATGAATATAAGAAATTAATATATAACAATAATATACCTTGCTCAGATATCGATGTGTAGTGTTTGAAATCTGCATCAGCAACGGCAGTTAAAATATTAGACTCTCCGAATTAGAGCAAGTATGTAAAATATTAGAACTCCTTTCTCAAAAAAGGATGCATAAGTGTATAATTAATGTCAGTAAATGCATAAAATTCTGGACCATACTCTACATTTCCATTTGAGGAAATAAACCAGTAGTATGAACCAGTCGATCGAATGAATAAACCAGTCCTATTTTTAATATAGAATTCCTGAAGAATTAAAAAATTACGGAAGATTCATCAACACAATTTTATGAATAAAATATTTTCACTAGTATACGATAATTAACAAATTAATCATACTTGTTTTATGAATAAAATAATTTACCAACTATGTGATAAGAAAATCTCAAAAAATGAGTATTTATTATACTTCATTATAAGTAACCCATTTTGTATATGAGTAAATCGTACTGAACCGGTATCTAGCTGTTGTTCATCACGAAGGAAAATATGGAAATTCAAGGATGAATTTATCCGATTTTTTTTTGTTACTGGCATTTAAATTTGAAATTAATAATTCAAAAAAATTATGAACATTTTTACCCTGAAAATATAACAATATTTGCTTTCTATTTGTTGAATATCTTGGCAGAAAAACCCTTCTATTTTACAATTAGTAACCTATGTAATTAGAAATCCACCAGACTGATATGAATTGGCTAAGAGCAATATTTAAAAATAAAGACGCGTTTAATTACAGACGAAAAATAATTTCTGCGTGCTTGAATTTACCATTTGTTTTGTATTTTTTTTTCAATATAATTAAAAATCTTATTTTTTCACATAGAACAAGCAGATAGCACTAACATGAGTTTAAAATAGTCCATTGTGTTCCACAGGAACTCTTTGTAGAAAAAAAATATTATAAATTACTTATGTTTTGAAACTTTAATATTTATAAGCTTTTTCGAAATATGTTAGAAAAAAACTTATGAAACGAAACAGATCATTTAGAAAACGTTTTACAAATAAGAAGAAAGCCATATTTTTAGCTAAAAATATAAATAACAAATTTTAGATTCTAATTGAATGATTTGCTCATAATGAAACATGCAATTACAAAAAAATATAACTAGTTCCTGTAAAAGAAATAAGCTTCATGTCTATCCAATCTTCAAATCATCGATTTCGAAATAATATGGAGTACTGTGTTTTATTTTTATTTATGATATATTAAATCGTTGTAGGAAATTCATAACATATCACTTATTATATAGTTCAGGAACTACAGAACATATTGGGAATTTATTAAAACAAATTTGAACAAAAATATGAATTAGATTTTAATTTATGTTTTTTCACAAAAAGATATTACAAAATATAAAAAATTTGCATTTCAAAAGTAAAATAACATTAAAGTGTAATTTGCGCAAATATAACATCAATGTAACATTCCAATAACTGACCACATAAGAAATATTAATACTTACATTGAGCAAAATTCTGAGAAATTAAGAATTTTAAATAAAAATATTAAGTAATTTTCAATGCTGTCACTTACCTTAAAAAATTCTTTTTTTCAAACGATTTTAATTTTTAGTAGATGACTATTTTCCATCAGAAAATAATGTGTTACGTTGGTTAACACTTCAAAATGCCATATTGAATGCTTACTTGAATTCCGAAATTCAAGTTAGAGTCAGCACTGTAATTATTTTGATTTATTGATTGAGTAAATGAACTAAAAGATGATGAGTCGAATTTCGATCCTTCCCACTGCAAAAAATATCCCTAATGCTTCTAAATAGGCAGATGTATTTAAAAAAATTGTTTATAGAAATGATCACCATAACGAATATGAAATAATATAAAAAAATATATTGCATAATGTCTTTGGGTTATTCGATTTATTGATGTGGATCCGAAAGATATGTAGACGTGATTATGAAATTTACCGGATCTCTTATTTCTTTTTAAATTTTCAACAGAAATTTGAAAAATAATTTCTAAAGCATCCTATAAAAATCAATATAGTTCTTTTCTCAAATTCTGTTAAAAATCCCTTTAAGATCTAATAGCTGCATCTAGAAATGAACAAACCCTAAAAATGCATTTAAATGTTCTGGAATCTTTCTTGTCTTGTCATTAACTAGTATCTTAATTCACCTTGAATTCTAAACCATGAGGGAACATATTTAATAAACATCCAAGGGACATTGCGTTAGACATTTCAATAAGTCCTTTGACTGCATGAGATTTTTGATTGTAATTAATAAATTATTGTTCCCAAACAATTAAATTTTGGTAGTTAAAATTAGTTCCTGTACTTACTTAAAAAAAGTTACCAGATAAACACGAAGAGATTAATAAATGGTGATTAAAGGACTTAGAAGATATGACAGTTTGTGTTTTTATAAAAGATCTTTCTATGAAATTTGCATAAGAATGATTTTTTTAAACCACATCTTAAGTTAGAATACAAATTTCAATCGCTACGTTTATTCTAGCTCTGTTCAATTTTCAATGTAGTTCTATTGTATTAATAATTTCTGAAATTACATGGAAGCTCTATTAAACTGTGGTCAAGTAACGAAGATAAATGCAGAGCTAATACCATTTATTCAATATTCCGGTACCTATCCATTGAAAAGATATCCGACTGAATATAGATGTGGAATCTTGCTACTGTTCCCAGTAATAAATGAAATGAAAGCTATAAAAGTTAATCATCAGCATCTCAGAAAAACAGATTAAATAACGACAGAACACTGGGTTTTAATTCAGGCATGCACAATACGAATTTTATAGGTTCAAGAAAATATAGTAAAAGCCTTAAAATGGTTATGGCGATTCATACTTCATTTGAGCAAGCATATTACATAAAATTCAACTACCAGGTCTTATTTTAATTAACAAATACAGTACATTCTGTTGATTAAAGCAGATCTCTAGATAACAAGTGGAATCAAAATCTGAATAAGATCCAATTTATGGAGATTTTTAGCATGCTCAGATGATTTTTAAAGTCAAAGACAAATGCTTTTTTCTTTTTGGAAGAAGAGTCTATTTATGCATTCAAAATCATTGAAAAATAGCTGAACTCTCATTTTTTGACAATGATCGATGCTTCAGTTAGACATAATCTCTCAGCGATTGTAATATTTAGAAATGGCTCAACACAAGCAATATGAAAAACTTGTATAGAATTATTCAAATTAAAAAGGAAGTATTTAGGAACCTTATAAGTAAAAACTATTGACTCCTTCAGAATCAAATATTCAGCCGCTTTTGTGGCGTATGTTTCAGAAAAAAAAAATATTTCATAATTTGTCCGATATGATAAAACTGGTGCTGATATGCAAAAACGGTTTGTTGTTGCTGATTGTTCAATAATTTCATTTACAATTTCTAAAGCTCTCAGTCAGTACTTAAGTCAGATCTTCACTTTAAAATTGTTGTAAAAGTTCCGTCAAAGTCTCAGTACTTAAATTTCCCCGCCCACATTTTGTTGCAAAAGTGTCAGTCTATATAAAACGCAGAAACTTTCCCTGAAAATTTTCAAAGTAAAGGCTTTTTAACTTAACCTCTTTAAATGCAACGAAAGAAGAAACGATCCAGAAAAATTGCATCCTTGAATTTACAAAATGGCCAAGCACTTTTTAGAAAAATGCTGATTGAACATGTACAAAGCATAACGTTCTTTCACAGCTTTCCTTTTGTTCTTTATTCACTGCAACTCTTTATTGAGGAACAGCTTTTCGAATATATGTTTTGCTACTGATGACATAAACAGTTATCAGAAGAGAGTATCTCTCAATTAATCTTTCATTAAACAGTAGATCGATTAAATAATTCTATACATAAAAGTCAAAGTAGGACACTGTTATAAAAACAAAATAGCGTCAAAGCAAATTATAGTCGACATCATCTAGATTTAAATTATTAATTAAATGTCCAATTTTTAATATTACGAAATAATCAACTCGTTGCCATAATAAAATAGGTAACTATTAAATTATTAATTAAACGCTTTGTTCGGAGAGTTAAGTTTGTATGGAATCATCCGACTACTAGCAATATTAAAAAAAAAGACAATGATTTAAAAATTGTGATTCGGCAGTTAAAAATCAATCCATCCCTCTACTTGAAAATTGCACTGAAATAAGGTTAATGTTTCCTTCTGTAAAAATTTATATTTCACAAGTTTCCTTCCCTTAGGTAACATAACCTTATCACAGCTCTCCTTTACGATCAACCCGAGCTCCTGAAGTTTATACTGCAATTTCCTCTTCGTTGATTCACTCTCAGTGCCAAGGAACAAAGAGAAGTGCACGCGAAAACGGAGGTGTTAATGTGGAAAAACAACAACTGAAAGAAAAAGAGAAGCATAGAGTCATTTACGAAACAAGGGAGGACAGATAACAAACTGCGCCCTCTGTCGTTTGTTTTTGCAATTCCTCCCGTCCTTCCTCCCTCATTCATCCACGAAATTACCGTACAGGCGACAGTCACAAATGAAGAACATCATATCGCCCAAAACAGCATTACGACAAAAGATCGCAGGAATGCGAAAACATTGATTTTAGATTAACTTTGGTGAAATTCATACGTTCACTGCTGGAATGTGAAGAGGGAGAGAGAAAAAGAAGATACTACAGAACGAAAAAGAGAGTACTGCAGCAGTAAAAAAGATAAATAAATAAAAAAAAATCGTTTTTCTTTGCAGCAGATGTTCTGTTTTGTCTTTATGCGTGTTTTTCGAGCGATAAATAAGTACAATAAAAAAGTCTTCGTTGCAATGGAAGAAAAATTTGAAATTTTCACGCGAAATGATTGTTATTGATTGGAACGCCATGTAATTAACGAAGAGGGGGAAGAAGTTGAAATAAAAACAATACAGCGTGCAATGGAAAATATGGGAAGGGAAGTTAATTAAGTTATGGATGGAAAATTTAATCTTATGGAATTCGGTTCATCTGCATCAGAAACCAGTTAAGACAAATTATGAATTTCTGTAGCGGATTCTTCTGATTGGAAAATATGAGTCAAAATATAAATAATCTGTATTTTTATGTATTAATTCAAAAATTAACAAAATGAATAAATATTAAATATATGTATATATTTGAATAAAAATCACAATCATAATCAACTTTTACTGCACGGTAATCAATATTTTTTATACAAATGTATAACTTCTCGATTATAAATGTAATATATAATGTGCGTGTGAAAGAGAATGTATGTGAGAAAAAGTGAAAAGAATTTATACATTGCAATAAATAGTAATCGTTGTGATAAATATGCTTTTATTAATAATATCAAATTAATAAATGTTGCTTATTATTATTAAAAATTACTGATTAATCACATTAATGTAGCACGTACGTATATGAATTATTAATGATTATTTTAATTACGAATTTGCAGTCACGTTTTTATGAAAAATTATTATTTTCACTTCCTGTTTTTATCCTTATCCTCTTTCTATCTTACATCCCTTGTTTCCTATATCTTTATTTCTTAGTTTATTATTATATCTAGCATTTTTTTTACAGATTTTTATGGGAACAGGCGTAGTAACATGCGAAATATTTTTTTCAGTCTTTTTTTATAAGCATTTTTAATGACTTTATGCCCAAAGTAAAATCGTTAAAATATTTGCATTTTATATTGCATTTTTCCTCTTTTAATGATATGTACTTTTCTTTTAATTTCACCATTTTTATAACATTTTGACACCCACTTGCATAGGTCTGTTATAATTCTTGGAGTTGAAGCAGTATCTTTTTATTTTATTGTTCGATGCTTTCGTAAAAAAGCTTAATTTTTTATTATACATTGTAAAAGGTGGATTCCCGTGTATTCTATGAGCAAAAGTATTCTTTGACCTTTCATCGAAGCTCTCCAGAGAGGTCAGTTAGCTGCCCTTGAACTTAAATAATGTACAGTACATACATTGAATCAAAATTTGTTGTGAATATTTGGAAACAATGGCATTTAAGGGAAAATACTACAACTTCTGTCAACATTTTTTTCTTGTCTTGTGCTATATTTACATGCATTTTTATAGATTCAGTGTTTATAACTGAGGAAATGTAAAAGATTTTTTTTAAATCTATGAGTCCATATATAGTTTTCAACCAAATCATTCTAAACTTATAGCATATAAAATAATATGCTATTACTGCACTTTTCTAAAATTAAAAGGAAATGTTTTGAACTTTCTGGGAAATATTAAATTTATGTGGTAAATAATTTTAACTACACTTGAGGGAAATATATTATATTTTTGTATATATAGTTGCAAAGATAGATGGGTTGAATATATGATATAAAAATTCCAGTTGAATAATATTAAAATTCAGAATGATAACAATACTGTAGGGAGCTGAATTTCAATTTATCTTTATGAGAAGCCAAATCATTATGGATTTTCTCCTAATTGATATTTCTTTAATTTGAATCTTTGAATAGTTACACTGAATTGGTAAATGGTAAGAAACATACTATATACTCTAGCCTAAGAATGCAATATTCAGGCTAAACAATAAATATACTTATTCCTGGCACCTCAATTTATATGTTCCCAATGCCTTATTTGATAGTAAAGCACATTGCAGTCTTTACAAGATGAGCTTACAACGTGTCTCAGCTGAATATATAAGATAAAGATATGATGCATCTTTGCTACCCTATGTTTGTACAGTTTAAATTATATACTTCTACTGAGTAGGTAAAGTATCTACACATATTGTTAAAATAATGTTTTATTTGAGGGAAAATATTAATCTGTCTTGACATTCAATAAGCCATTTGTATAATATCAACATTTTATTTATTATTAAGTACTTGAATAACTGCTGCCTTAATTTCAAGTATTAGAAATAAATTCGCAATTACAGAAACTTGAAAATTTTTAATTTTTGTTTTATGAATTCATACGAGCAAAATATATAGATAATAGAAGATGATTCTATGTGCAAAGAAAAAAAAATAGCGAGAAGCTTATATTTAAATCTTGGGGAATATTTTAAGAGGAACTGTGAATAATTTGTGATATTTTCTTAGATATTCAATGAATTTTAAGAATTCTAAAAGATGAAAGATTATATATTAAAAAAGTAAAGCTATTTTTAAATAGAAACCATTGCTAAAAATTGGGATACAAATATGAAACAACAAATACCGCTTTGTAGAACTTCATACAAAAATTCATTTCCCAATGTAGTCAATACACAAAACTATTTTTATTGAAGAGAAGTGTCTACAAAATATTGAAGGCATTCTTTCTTGGACTTCAAAATATCGGAGATCTATTTCTTTATATTTTGCAAAAAGGTTACCAGAATTTCGACTCATATCAAATGCTGAACTTGAATAGTTTCTGTTAATATTTTTAAAACTATTCACATTCGAAATGTTTTGTTCGGATGTGAAGAGTTTCTCAGCACTGTAACATACAGTTGACAAAATGTTTATTTGTAAACTTCAATTTTGGAATATTATAGCAAAATAAAATAAGGTAACTAAGTTAAAATTGCAGAAATATATTGCAGTGAGGTAAAATAATAAAAAAATATGAACAAAAAAACAATCACATAAACTTTAGTTGATTAATGAATAAAACTTTATAAAAACTATACAAAAAGAGTATTTGTACACTTACTTAGTGACAAATTTTAAACATAATTATAATTATTTTATAGAAATTTAATACTTTGTATGCATTCCATTGGCTTTTGCAATTGCTTCAAAACGTCTTGGCATTGATTCTATTAACTTTTTGGTGGTTTCTTGATCTATTTCTTCCCAAGCTTCCATGAGTGCTTCTTTCAAACTATTTTTACTTGTAATATTTTTTTTTCGAACTTGAGCATCCAATAGCATCCACAAATTTTCTATTTGATTTATATCCGGGGATTGTGGTGGAGTTTCAAGGCGTCTTGGCGCATTATAAAGCAACCATGTTATAGTAACTATCGCAGTGTGTTTGGGATCGTTATCTTGTTGGAATAAGAAAGTGTCATCGATACCCAATTTTTCAGCACTGTCTAATAAGTTATGCCTCAACACATCAATGTAATCTAAAGCTGTCATTTTTGTGTCAATAAAGTGTAATTTTCCAACAGCGCCATGAGCTACACAGCCCCAAACCATTACATTTCCACTACCATGTTTCAGGGTCTGAAGTACATTTTTATTATCAAGGGCTGTTTTATTTTTTTGCCAGATTTTTCGGACACTAGGGGGTGAAACAATTTCAGGCTTACTCTCATCTGAAAAAAAAGCCTTTTTCTAGAAGTCCATCGGTTTGTATTTGTACTTCATAGCAAATTCTAGGCACTTCTTTCTATTTACTTCAGATATCATTGGGTTTTTTCTCGGAGTTCTGCCTTTTAAAGCAGCACTTTGTAACACATTTCTTATTGTTTGAGCAGTCACTCTAATGTTAGAAGATGCGAGAAGGTCATTTGCAATTTTCTGTGTGGTTTTCTAATAGCTGCTTTAACAATACTTCGCTTATTTCTTGAAGTTAATTTACTCGTGCCGCCTGGCCTGCGTTCATTTTCAACGCGTCCAGTATTTTTATATTTTCTTACGATGTAACTAATAGTTGTAAAGGGTAACTTAACCATCTTTCGAACTTCGCGATAAGATTTTCCACTTTTATCAAGGTTAACAATATGAGTTCTCATGTCTAAAGAGACTTCTTTTGATTTCGTGGCCATTTCTCAACTTTTCTCTGCAAGTGACCTTCACTGTTAAAAAAGATAACCTTCAATGTGTAAAAAATACAAACTATCCAAAAAATTAACTATAATGTGAAAAATGACATGAAATGATAGTAATACTTACTGGAGATATAGGTGTACAAATATACTTTTTGCAAGAAATTTTTCAAGTTTGTTAGATTTAGATTTTATTTTCAATTATTTCAAAATATTATTTTCGTTTACTTAGAAATAAACAACAAACTCACGCTCACACGTCGCAATAAATAAAATAGCTGCTTATATGTTTCTAAAACTTTAAAAAAAAGTGGTGTACAAATAATCATTTTGCCTACTGTAACTTACTGCACTTTACTATCTCATACGAATCCAATTTTTCACACAGATCGTCTTTACACTCATGTCAACGAATGGTATCATTGTTTCCAAGACAATTTTTCCACGAATAAGACCATATCACCACACACTATAACTGATGTCGGTGGACAACTATTAAAGTTTGTCGTTCTTATGTTTTAGCAATTTATAGAATACTTACGAAAAGTATGATATATTGAGCACTTTGTTGTCCCAATAAAGTTTTTTTTTTTTACTCGAACAATAACAAAGCATTTTATTTCTTTGCAACTTTTCGTTTTATTTGCAAAACTATAACACGAAAACTTGCTTCAAATATGCGCATATCAGTTCGATAGTTTATAGTTTCCAAGGTAACTATTGAGGACTAATACTTGATTCTGGAAAGGTTTGTTATTATTTTACCATTGTCCAATAGTAATGTTGAATTATTTTCAGAAATGATAAGTTATTCTTGAAGGCAGAAAGAAGTTTTCGTTAAGATTCTTGCTTTTTTGCACTAGTCTATTAAGTAGACAATTTTGCTTTGATTTATACTTGCTTGCTAAATTGTGTTATTATGAGAAGATAAGTTTCAGATTGCAGATCATATTATTTATAATGTATATGTAAAATCTACCATTACCTATGTATTATCTACCATTTGAAGGTTCATCTAATTAATATAAACAATTTCTCCCATCAACGTCTTTGTTGACTTCTTTCTATAGAATTTCTCTTGATAAATGAGAAATTTTTAATTTATGATATTTCTGGTATTCTGTACATGGATAGTTGATTTTATAAATAGAATTTTGAACTTAAAATTTACGCAAGTGTTACAATCAAAATTTCCACAAATCCATTTCGATTTTAAAAATCATGCATATATCTGTTTGTAAGGATATATATGAATTTGAATGCTTAAGAAGTTTGTAGAAAACGTTATTGAAATTAAAAAGAAAACATCATCTATCAATTAATTAATTTCATGGAGACAATTGCACAATTATATATAAAAAGCTTTAAAATTAAGTTACACTTGTTCCCCCATAGATGGCAGCATGATGAAATAGGCGAGCCTGCGCAAACATTAGTTTTGAATTCCAAGGTTTCCACCAGTAGCAATTTCAGTCAGGTGTGACCACGTAAGAAAAATATGACGTATGTGTAATTTGAAATTTTTTCCAACGTTGAAGTGCGCGGAAACAATAATATGTTTGTAGGCAAAACGCTTCAAGAATGTGGAAATAAATGTTGAAATATCGATAAAGTATAGGCCACATGCAACACCAAGTGCAATCATTGTGAAATGCTCAGGCAATCTGAATACTCGAATCAATGCGGAAAGGCAAGGGAGATCTACAAGGAAGAAAGATGACATTTGAGATGGTGTAGGAGGTAGACATTATTATCAAAATTCGTAGAACGGCCTTTGGGCAGGAAGTGGGAGTATCCATTGATATTGCATATTTTATCATCTGTGATCAACCAACTAAGTTATCTCAAATTGTGTTAACGATGGACAGTTCCGTTCACGAAGTAACAAGGTGCGTGACCTCTCTGGGATTCATTCAATGGTATTCTTCTGATGGCTATGATTTCTGAGGCCATATTACATACCTAATGTTACATGAGTGCACACTTCATCCAAGAAACGGAGTAACCTTCAATACAATGAAGATAAACATCATCGCCTGTGAGAACAGAGTTCAGGTTCCCTTATCACTAATAATGTCATGGTTACTGTTTTCTTTCATTGAGAAGGAGGTTTAGCGAAAGGGTTTGACCATTAATGCTAGAGTCGTATTGCAAAACACCATGATATTGCCTAGAGCTCTGAAAAACAAGAGACAAGAAAAGTTAAGCAAAAAGCATGATTCTATTCTGCACGATAATGCTTCACAAGGCACGCATAATACAGGGTTAATTTCTCAATTTTAGATGGGATCTCTGAAAACAATCACCATACATTCTTGTTTTGTTACCTTACGGTGATCCATTATCAGTGCATCGAACGAATTGTGCAACGTTCGGATGAATATGGAGTAAATTATGCAGGGTCACTTTATATTGTAGATCATTTCTCAATGAAGTGTTTTTTAACTTACATTGTTCAAATGTAAGTTATTTTTCGAATGTCATTTATATAAATATTTATCTTTCGATTAACCATGAAATTGGATGGCGCGGCGACTGTGCACGGGCAAATTCCCCAGATAATCCAAAGGATGGCAAAAGATCGATGATCAAAATGGTCGAAAGATGTAATCGAACATTTTATGAACCTTTCTGATTGGGGCTTATGATTATAATTCTGATATAATAAGTAATTTCTTTCTGATACGTGAGTAGAATGGTTTACTCTTTTAACAAAGTATATGTATGTTTTCTGGTGTTAAAACACTTATAATGTATTTGTCAATAGAATTTTTTTAATAGTACTTTATCATTATATCGTGCGCAATCGCGAAAGCAACTCAAAGTAAAGCAATCAGAAGTTCAGTTTCATGTTAAGTTACGCTTTTCAATAGAAAAAGACAGAAAATTAGGCAAAGTATAACAGAAGATTTATTACTGCTGTAGAGTTACACCGATGCTGAAACATGTATTTTCAAAAAGGCTACATATTAAGCAAATAATTTACAACTCATGCACATTTACAACGCCAAAAAATCCAGAAATATTTATTTACAGATAAGATACATGCTATGCTGTGGAATGCAGGTTACTGTGCATACAGGCTGCTTTGAATTACCGGGCGATAAGACTCAGAATTACCTTCTCTCACCCCAATGTCACTGCAAGTGTGTGTGACTGTCTGATGGTTATAAATTAACAGTAAAATACCAATGTAAGGCAGATTATATATCTTGTATGGAATTCCGCGCACGTGAATTGGCTCCTTACAGTACGATAGACATCATTGCAATTCAGATAATTTTGCGCAACCCTGGTAAGATAACAAGATGGAATTTTTAAGGAATAAAAATCTGTCGCTGAGATTATCGACCAACTAAATCTTGTGGCAGCAAAGCTATTGAAATGTACCGCACAGTGTTTTGTTTATAAATGTATATAAAGTTTTGTACCATTAACAAAACTATGATTTCGTGAAAACGAAAGTAATAAACACTAGTTGATAACCTTTTTGTATGATTAATAATTAACAGAGATGATATAATTTTCATTTTATGGTTATTGTTTTAAAAAATAGCTTTTCTATTTCATATTGTATTAGTTAAACTTTACTGTAAGAAGAAAAATAGATTCGCTGATTAGATAATTATCTTTAAAATAAACATTGGGCAGTTGATTAAGGTACAACACTATTGCAAATAATGGATAAGCCATTATAAACTAATAAAATTGGACATTTAAGTGAAATTTTGTAAGTGAGCAACGAAAACATATCTTCCGACATACAACCATCCTGTCACAAATATTTTACTTTCTTTATTCATTCCTGCTGTATATATAAAACTTTAAAGTAGAAATTATATTTATGTTGTTGAATAGTTGTACTAACTCCTCGCTGGTTTCAAAACAATATTGCCACGTAGGTACTTTAGTGTGGAACGCAATGACACACACAAGAAGTAGAGCTAAACCAATTTATTAACTCAAATCTGAACTGAGAACACAGTGACTAACAGATATTCTGGTTTTATACTAACAGGGAAAGTTCCAAAATACTTTTCTGGAGACAGTAAGAAAAGTCCAGAACACTTATCTGGTAAACTAAAGAAAGGTCCAGAATCTACTGGAACACGAAATAATGGAAAACATAAAATCAAGGAATGAAATATTTACACAAACTGTGAATCGCATTGTCTCTGGCGGGATTCGAACTTACGATCTCTTGATTATGAGACCAGTCCTATGACCATTCGGCCATGCAAATTCGGCTGCCGGTTTTCAATGCGGCAATATTGTTATCGTCTAGGGATACCATACCTTGATTTTCAGTTCTACCTGCAGCAGGATAAATCTATTATAAAAGGAACAAATTTTATTTGTAATATTATGGATGATATCAGGAACTATCAAATAATGTTTATCTATTGTCTTTCTTTTCTTGCTTTGTATTTACCTATCTAAATTTTCCCCTTTATTTAATCAACTAAATTATGCCTGAGTGACACGATACTCCTTACTACAGCGAACGTTTTTCTCATCTATTGAAACATTTCAATCAGTAGCCAAATGGTACAATGAACTGAATGTATGCTAATAAACTTTTACATAATTGCGTCAGCGAAATGCATAGTATGAAAATATATATCATTAATATGACTCGGATAATATGATTCCAGCATATAACTTCCTAGATGCTAATGCATTTCACTAAGTTTTCGAGAAGATACAAGGCGCCGATGTATTAGTCGATGCCAATATTACGAACATTACATTACAAAGCATTCCAATCGTTTTTTTTTTTGTTTTTTTTCTTTCAAAATTTTGATAATTAATAAATAAAGAGTTGTAATTCCTTTTCCAATTGAGTTTCAATCACAATGAAATAATTTCTTTTGATTACTTTTTTCATTTAAAAAATAAGCCATTTTACTCTATCACTTTGCAAATATTTGCATTTAATTTGTCTAACATCTTGTAGCGACATTGCCATTTTACACTGATAAATAAATTTTCTTATTGAAGTAACAAAAGATTTGGCGAACAACTAAATTCTATATTTGTATTCCAATCCAGAAAAAATTCCAGGGCATTATTTACATTTGCTTTTAAAAAATATTCAAATACATCGCAGAAAGCAAACACGAATAGAAAAATTTATTCATAAAAACACACGAATGGTTTATCGTTCTAAATAACATTCAAACAAACTTAGATAAAGGAAAAAGTAAATAACGTCAAATAATATTATAAAATCAATGAAATGCATTTCCGCTGGAGATAATATATTTTCGTGGAAGGTATGCATCTTATGAAAGCGATAATTTATCACAGCCATTCAAAAAAATTCGTGAAACAATTCCTTTATCTACAATTCCTTGGCTTTAAAAGTCTGCATGTAATTTACGAATACATTGCGTAGATAGATTTATAATGATCAGATATACTATTTCTACGATAGACAATATTTTTGATTTCATCATTTTTGCTTCGCCTTTTTTCCATTTTTTTCTCTCTATATTTAACGTTCCATTCGTTTTCTTTTTAAACTTTCAGCGGAGATGGAATACTAGAGCTAATAAGTTCGTGCTTTTTTCGAAGAATTATCTGTAGTCTTGGATGCATAAATATTTAGAAATCTAATTAAATTTCGAGCTTTTGTGACGATATTGCGGGAGTTCATTCATAGTATTTTCGAACAGTTACGGCTCCAAGAAAAGAATACAGGATAACGTAATATCTGCCTCGGAAATAATGAAGTCGTTTTTTTTTTTACTTTTTTAAATCTCGCAGTCAAACGTTAAAGAATAGTCTTCAAGGAATGTTCTTTCTTTTAAATTTTTGATTTCTTTTTCTGGCTTGTTTTTTTTTCAGTTCTGTATACTTAAATTCGTACATTTGTTTATTAAATATTCATTATTTTTATTTTTTAGTATGTGTGTGTTGAATAAGAATGAATATATGTTAAAACGAGAAGATTTTTTTTGTTGGAATTGTATTTTATAAAATGCGTTTAAATAATCTTTTACATATTGTATTAATATAACATTAATTTTATAATGCATTGTCAAATAAAATGAAAATTTTTATAAACATATTCAAAATTATATAAAAAAATATTTACAAGATTATAGTTACCAAATAGAACAGTTTGAAAAACTTTTAATAAAATTTAAGACTAATAGAAAAAATATAGAATGCAATAAAATTTCAATATTATACAGCTTGTAGCGACATTCACGCGTATTTTACACTGATTAATAAATTGTCTTTTGGAAGTAACTCAATATTTGGCAAGGAACCTAAATTATACATTTCTATTCCAATGTAGAAAAATTCCAGAGCATTATTTACATTTGGTTTTAACAGATATTGAAATACATAGCAGAAAGCAAACACGAATAGAAAAATATATTCATAAAAAACACAATAATTCAATTTATCGTTCTAATTAACATCAAACAAACTTATATAAAGGAAAAAGTAAATAACGTCGAAGAATATTATAAAATAATTGAAATGCATTTCCATTGGAGATAATATATTTCTGTGGAAGGTATGCATCTTATGAAACAGATAATTTATCACAACCATTCGAAAAGATTCATGAAACAATTCTTTTCTCTACAATTCCTTGGCTTTCAAAGTCTGCATGTAATTTACAGAATACATTGCGTAAATAGATTTATAATGATCAGATGTACTATTTCTACGGTAGATAGTATTCTTATTTTCATCATTTTTACTTCGCCTTTTCCATTTTTTTTCTCTAACGTTCCATTCATTTTTTTAAACTTTCAACGGAGATGGAATACTAGAGCTAATAATTCCGTGCTTTTTTTCTCTGCCAAGAATTATCTGCAGTCTTGGATGCATAAATATTTAGAAATCTAATTAAATTTCGAGCCTTTGTGACGATATTGCGGGGGTTCATTCAAAGTATTTTCGAACAGCTACGGCTCCAAGAAAAGAATCTGGGATAACGTAATATGTGCCTCGGAAATAATGAAGTCTGTTTTTTTACTTTTTAAAATCTCGCAGTCAAAAGTTAGAAAGTAGTCTTCAAGGAATGTTCTCTCTTTTAAATTTTTGATTTCTTTTTCTGGCTGGTTATTTTTTTCTGCGAAGCTTTATATATATTTTCTTTCTTTATTTTAACAAATTCAATCATACATACATTCATTTATTAAATATTCATTATTTTTAATTTTCAGCATATATGTGTCAAATAAGAATGAATATATGTTGAAATGAAAAAAAAAAAAAAAACTTTTTGCTGGAATTGTGTTTTTATGAAATGCGTTTTTACATATTGTATTAATATAACTTTATTTTTATATTTTATACGCAATAAATATGTGAATTTTGTCAGAAAAAATGACAATCTATAAAAATATATTCAAAATTATTGAAAAAAAATATTCACCAGATTATAGATATCAAATAAAAAATCGTTAAATAAAATAGAAGAATTTAATATAATAGTATATAATAATTTAATATAATTTTAAAATAAGAATTATAATAATATAGAATTTAAAAATCGTTTAATAAAATAGAAGACAGTTATGAAAAATTATAGAAAGCAATAAACTTTCAGTTTGCTCACTTTGTTGAAAACATTTCTGAATCTGCCATCTTTCTTCACATAGATTATTGTTTCCACTAGCAATAAAACAATAATAAAAAGGAACCACTAAAAATAAATGAATAATAAGATTCAACTTCACATTTATTTTGGAGGTATCGTCTAAGTACTTATATTCTATTTAAAGCTATTAATTTACAAATGGAATGTGCAAGTATTTGCTTTGAATAATTAATTTTATAGTTCATTTAAGTTTTTGCTCATCGACATTTCAAAACACATTTGATAAATTGAGATTTGTCAAATATTGCATATATTATCTTAGCATTATCTTATCTGAACAATAACTCTAATTATGACATAAAATATTATTTAAACATGTTTTTACTGCTAGGAAGAAATAAAATAAAGCATTTCGATTGATGTTTGTAAAAAAAAATATTTTTATATCTTTACTTCTTCTTAATAAAAGACAATGATTTTTTTTTAACTCTATTAATACAAAAAGGGTCTGAGCATGAGTTAACGAAATAATAAACAAAATCTTTCTTCCTTAGATTTCTATAATTGAAGAAATCATGTTACTAATTATTTGCTGAAACTTTGTCAACTATTGTTGGAAATCCCAGGAATTTTTCTTAACTGCCAAAATTCATATGGCAATTAAATAGGTATCATTTAAAATATATATCCTTTAATTTTTTTTTTAATCAGTCATATGCAAAATGTCAAGAAACAACGAAAAGTGACATTCTTTATATTTGATGAAATAAACTTCCAAGTATATTTTTTCGCTTATAAAATAGCTCCTAGGCCTTTATGCTTATTTTTGAAAGTACTTATATATAAATTCACGTATTGTCTAACGGTTTGTCTTCTAATGCGTTAACCTGCATAACTATTTCTTTTATTATTATTAATTGATATATAAATTATTAATTGATTAATATTTTTTATTGATATATATAAACCTTGCTTCACCAAATGCTTTTAATAATGACAAATACTACAGAAATAAAAGTATCTAGTGTAACTTTTTATACCATTTTAATAGCTATTCCACAGAGAATGCAGAACTTCTATACATTTTGATAATTATTTTGAGGAGCAAAATGTATTTTCTATTTTAAAGTAATAGTACAAGGTATTGAGGAGTAATCTTGATGAGTTTAATTTAATAGAAAACTAGCCATACTAACTATAAATTATCTGTATAATTCCACAAAGAATGCAGACCTTCTGCATATTTTGATAATTCTTTTGAAAAGAATACATTTTCTATTGTAATGCAATATAATAGCGACAGGTATAACATGACCATGATGGACTTAATGCAATAGGAAAATAACCATACTAACTATAAAGTACTTGAGGTACATTTAATATAAATAAATGCCTTATTATATATAAATATATAGATATCAAGGTCATGCATTTTGAAGAAACTCTATCTCATAATAAGGTTGAACACTGTCTAAGAACTCTAGATAGTTGTATTGCCCTATCGCTAAATTCTAACTCTCAATAGAATAGGGGATTATTGCTTCATTGCCACTATGAAATCGAGATTAGGGTATAAAGCCCAACGTTATTTCCTGATCCTTTCGTGTTTCAAACCATCCATTGATAATGTGAGGGATTTTGGCAAAGGATTTGGGTTTCTTCTTTTTCTGCAGAATTTTTTGCAACAAAAATGCTCCAGAATCGATTTTGAAGTTACATTTTTCTTCTCGGAATGCACTAGCCATGACGTGTATGTCTCAGTATTGCTGATAAAAACTTCTTTTCAGAGATATTTAAAAAGAAAACTGTCAAGGTGAATTGGAAGACCAATAAACTTTAAACTGAAGATAAAAAGAGGATATGTGTATGGGGTTTTATATATATAGTTCTCCATTCAATGGCCTGGTAAAATATATTTCAGTGTGTAATATCTTCTAAGCAGTAGATAAAAAAAGGAATACAATTCATCATTCTAACTATTACAGATCCTGGAATCGTAAAGGACAATAAAATAAATCGCAGATTTAAACAATAAACTGAATACAGAATTTTGTAAATAATAAAATTCTACCAAAAATATATATTATGTTCCAGAAAGAATTTAAGACAATACAACAGACATTATTTAACCAGAATTTAACCAGACATTAATAAAATATTTTTTGATGATTAACAACTTAATTGGAAGAATAGTTAAACAATTATTTCTTATCCAATTGTAAATAAGAATATTATTTCTTCAGAATACTTTTCAAATATTTATTTACAACGATGCTATTGTAGTTGTGTCTGCATTTAAATAAAAATTAGATAATCTGAAAATGTTTTGAATAATCGCTTTCATATAATGTATAGCTTTTTTAACAAAGAAAATTTTAAACAGAGGATAATGTAATATCATAAATAGAACATTTGCGTGGAACTATATAAGAATAAGATTATATAAAATATTATTTGATACAAAACAGATTTTCCTCCATATTATTTGATATGTTGATTGCAATTACAATACTATATGACATTCAGGAGGATTTGAAGGTCATAGTGAAGAAGGGTTTGAAGATCAGAACCATCTATATGGTTGTGAATGGTAAAAATAGAAAGATTTTAAGGTTTAAACCATATAGTTGGCTGTGAATGCTAAAAATAGAATGTCATTCTTAAAAAAAAAATTATTGTAATAGATGCAAGTGGATTTTTTTTTACCTTCTAACCCTAATAAAATATCAAACAATATCGTTGAGATATAATTCAATATTTTGCGCTGAAAGAATATTTTTCGATTCCTAGTTTTTCTATTAAACCATTTTTATTTTTTACTTAATGATTATCCTACCACCTTTCTTCAACATAAAATAAAACTCAACAATAAATTTAGTTTAAGTAAGTAATAATAAGTTTTGTTAAGTAATAATAAGGTTAGTATAAGCAAATCAGCGGTAAAACGAAATTATATTTAATAATTAAAATTTCCTCATGGTAAATTTTCTAATATTTCATGATGACAACTTATTAAAAAATCCTTCTGAATAAAGTCAGTTGTATTTAAGAGAAAAATACTTTTCCTACGATTTTATACTCTTTTTTAAATCGATATCTCTAAGAGGAATTTATCATTCACGTTATAAAGGATTGCCTCAGCACTAAACGTTTTGTCATAAAGAAGCGTTGTACTACAGGGGAAAAAAAAACTTTTGGTATTTCTGAATGAGTAGTAAATGCTTCAGAAATGTTTTATCTTTCCTAATAACCTCAGAAATGGAAGGAATGCTAAGCTGAATGAGATTCTTTTAGCTTTGTTAACGCCATTATTTTATTTAATGTTGACAAGAGTGGCAAAGTTATTTTTGCTTTTGAAACGCTATTCTTTAACGTTTTTCATTAGTTATTTCTCGGTCCAAATTTTTTTCAGTTTCAATTTCTATTTGAATATGGGCAAAATATTATCACATTATGAAAATGTAGATTGTTTACAAATCTTCATTTTGGTATGAAGCTAATTCTTTATATTAACATTTTTAAAAACATTGTCTGAAATAATTAATAATAAAGGTAAATATGTGTTGGGGCTCTAAAGGTCAGACCGTTCGACTTAAAATTATCAAATTATTCCTAGGAGAGTGGGATTATATAATTCTGATCAATTTTCAAATTTTAGTTAGAGTTTCACCTAAGGAAAAATCAAGCTGAATTTTGAAATTTGTCTGCTATAATTTCCAAAACTATTATTGAATAAATATGAACTTTAAACTGTTTTAAAATTCAAAAAAAATGTTTTTAATGATATCAATTAAATAATTATAAAATAAAGGAAATAAACACAACCAGTTTTCCTGCGGAACCAATTTAGCCCCAAAAGAGCTTAGTAAATAAATAAAATTAAGTGAAAAACACCTAATATATAACAATATTTTTGATTAATTATCTTGGTTATTTTTCACTTTTAATTAGCTTTAATAAGATGATTTTACTTAACTTATTCGTCATTTTTTTACTTTAAAATTATCTCTTAAAATAAATATTTTTATGTAAAATATCATTCAGCTGCAATTTTTATGAAGATTATTTTCTCTTGATTTTACTCTACATCAATTAAATGTCAAATTGAGGTTCGGTTGAAAATCGAATGTTTTATACGGGGTATTATTTAGCAAAAGTGTGAAACTTCTTGTATAATATTTCCTGAATTTTCATTAATACATAGCATTCATAGAAGTATACAATAACCAAACAAACACATACTTTATATGAAATGAAATCTTCGCATATGCAATAAGTTTATGAATCTTATCATTGTCTTTAATAAATCTTTTGTCTAAAGGGAGACGATGAGTAATGCTTTGCTATAAAAGAGAGTAATTCAGTATCATGCTAAATATATATATATATATATAAAATGAATACCTACTTTTATTCCAACAAAACCTCTAACTAAAAATTTTAGAAGAAATGAAATAACAATAAAAATTAATTAATACATAGGCGACTATTTATCGAATTTACATGAATTTTAAAATAAGATTCGAATTGCAAAATATGGAATATGAGGATTGAAGGATTATATTAAATACATGATTGCCCTGGACTAAGTTATTATATTTTCTTAATTATACTCGTTTATTAATCATAAACTACGTAAATCAAATCATGCAATTCATGCATTAGGCCTGTTTTCTTTAATTAGTGGGTCGTTTGATGGTTCGTTTCTGGATACCACAGAGGGGAGGATACTCAGAGGGTTGAAAAATTTCTGTTATGATGATTTGTTTTCACTATCTTGGTGGATATAGAAATGTTAATGGGTTGGCTACTCCGAACAATATGAAAGGGTGCGCCTCCTAAGGGAGGTGTTGTACCGTAACCGGTGATAATCTTAGCATTCAATAATAGTCCCCTCTTCGCAGTGATCCACACGTTCATTTCTTTTGTATGCCTATGGGAAGACTTTGGTGATTTCTTTAATGAAAGTGAATGTTTTTGTAATTATTTGTCAGCATTGTTTAGTGTCATTATTCATTTTAGAAATGCTTAAAAAAGTAGAATATATGTTACTCTTTTACAACTTTGTTTCCGATTTACTTCTAGTTTTATTCATATCCTGCTTATTTTACTTATCATTTATCACAACGTCTATGAAAGTCAACTACATGATATGACTTTCAAATTTTCAAATATGTAATATTCCAAAGCTTATATAAACATATAGTTTATGTTTCAAGTTGCAATATTATTCTATATATTATCATAAACATACAAAATAGACAATCAACAAAAAATATGGAGAGAATAAATAAAGCACAGTAAGAAATGAAATGGAGTAGAAAGCTTAAGAAATGCGGTTGAATGGCAAAGATAGATTACAGTGAGAATATATATCTTCGCCGTCAAAAATACTGCCCCCCCCCAAAAAAAAAAGTGAAACTGAAATATACCTCATCTGAGGGAGCCAGACATTATTCTACCCTTCAAAAGAAAGCAAACTGAAAAAAAAGGCAATAAACATAAGGCAACTATTTATTCACCGAAAAGCACCGAAAGAAAAAGTGTATTGTTCAAAGTATTCTCATTTCTTGACCATTTGATGGAGTACGGCATCTTCCGGTTCCTGAGATCTACGTTTTCACTTTTTTATACTTAAAAGGGAAGGAAATATATCTCAGAAATTTCCTTTTACATGTGTTTCATTTCTTTTTAACAATGCACGCACGGATTTTGGGTATTTTTATTATTATTTTGCAAGTGTGGTTGAGTTAAAATATTGTTATTTTCAAAACCTAAATAGAGAATACAGCTAGTAATCTAGCATTATTTTTAATTTGGAGTACGGTTGTAAATTTTAGTAATTAAAACTTTTCTTTAGAGTAGGCACGGGAGTTTTAACAATAGATCCGTTTTCCATTTAAGGAAGCCGTAGCAGTAGAATAGAAGTTCTTTTCAATGAAGCTAATCAGCTTCTTCTATTATTACCTTCTATTTTATATTTGTTTTATGCAACAGAAGTTGGAATTTTATGTTAAAATTATACTTCCTAATTTTCCTTCTTTTATAATTGAAAATATCCAAGTATTAGTATGCTATGTTTTAACTAATAATAGTCTTAAAATTATCGCTTTATCTCATTATAATCCATTTGTGGTTAAGGGGTTAAAGAAGTACAATTTATGAACTTGAATAAAAAAAAATAGATAATAGATTCTGTCTTCTGATTTTATTCTTAACAGCATTATGTAAAAGCAAACATCTACTTGACCACTAGCACTGCAATTTTCGATGCTTTCTATTCGTTTTTACTAATTATTCCTCCAAGAGAAATAAGTATTATCAAAATTTACCCCTGAAAACTCCAGAAAGGCAATATAACCATATATATGAATATGTTATCGTTAAAGTATGAAATCCGTTATTTTATAGAATACCTAGTTATTCCATGAAATAATTGATCGTGTCCGTTAAAGTGTAAAACTCTCTTGTATTTCATGGTTTAACTAGTTATTTCATAGAATAACGATCTGCAGTCCGTTAAAGTGTAAAATAATCTATATCATATATCTCGCACGACAAATACATTTACCTTCCACCCCTACTGCATTTATGTTTGTGTTTGTTTGTTTTAGAAATAAAAAATGTTTTTGTTTTAGAAATAATGTTCTTTGTAATTCCAAGTGTCATTTTAGTAATCCTTGTTGTAACAAATGATTTTATGGTACGTTTCCATAAATACCATTTATACGCTGCATAAATTAGATAAATTGCTTCTTTTTCATTTTAATTGTCTATCATTAGTTTAATTTCATTTTAGATAAATTGTTTATTTTACACTTTAACTGTCTCTCATTAGTTAATTTATAGAATATCTAGTTATTTCATAAAATAACACTTTAACTAAAGTGTCAAATTAATAACATATTACACATTTTAACTGACACTATCAGTTATTTCATGGAATAACTAGGTATTCTATGAAATAACTGCATTATATATTTTAATGACAACATATATAATCCACCAGGGACACCTTAGATATGGGCATTATTCTCGCTTCCGCAATATGTACTTTAATCTTATGTGGTTGAGTTGCCTCCACTTTCAGAATATAAGTACTACCTACAGCAAGTACGTTTTATCAGGAAAGGAGTTGTACTGTTGGTACCAAGAGATATCGTACCAAACTACATATCGGGAAGGCATCTTATGTGTAGATTATCGTGTCATACTAATATTTGGAAAAATCTTAATGTTAGTTTGGCATGTGTTAATTAATAGTAATCTTAAAATTCTCGTTTTCTCTCATTTTAATCAAACTGTGGTCAAGTGGTTAAAAGAGTAATTTATGAACTAGAATCAGAGAAATACGTTACGGATTCTGTCCTCTAAGTTCATTTTTAACAGCATTATGTAAAGGCAATCAGAACAATGTGCGTTTTAGCATTGACATTTTAACTGTTTTCTATTAGTGCTTACCCATTTTTTCCTATAAGTTAAATACGTATTAGGAAAATCTACCTCTGAAGATTCCAGGAAAACAATAAAAGAATATGGAAAATAATTCAGTAGGAGTACATCTGATATAGGCATGATTGTTGGTTCTAGCTTCCGCAGTATATACGTTAATCTTGAGAGTTTAAGTTGCACCCACTTTCGTTTGTGTCGGATTGAATTGAGCGAGGATAGAACCTGGAGCCTTATGGTTCTCGGCCGAGTAGCATGACCACAATACAAAAGCAATTGTTCGTGTAGCATAGCTGTTAATGGGCTTATAAGCCTTCATCACAGACCCTCCCTCCAGTGAGTCGGAGGTGAGACGAACGATATGGCTGTTGAGTAATGATGTATTAGCTATTGATTCTAATGTGTCTGTACCCATTTGAGCAGCACCAAGCGTTATGGCGAGATGGTGTGGTTGCTGTTGCTGCGTCAAGTAAGTCTGAAGACTTTGGTTTGCTGTGTGTAGATGGCGCCACAACAGCTGTACGAAAGTTGAAGGATCATCGTCTGAGGTCACCAATGTGGTGAATTGGTGTGAGCGAGGGTAGAATCTGGGACCTTGTGGTTCGCAGCCGAGTAACATGGCGACAATGCAAAAGCAATTGCTCGTGTAATGTAGCTGTTAACTGGCTTATAAGCTTTCACCACATATTATAGGAAGTCCTACCTAATTCAAGTACATTTTATCATGGAAGTAATTGTAATGTGGGATTGCATTATATTCCATTTCCATGTTCGGAAATGACCATAAGCACACAACATTAATTCCCACCTTTGTGATGTCGCTATAACGAATCGATTCAGCCTATCCTGAATGTCTAGGCAAGGCTGGGTGCAGCTGTGCCTAGATATACTGGAATTATATCAGATATCTAACATAAATGCTAAAATGGCACACTAAGGTCGCTTTGAACAACAAATAAAACTACATGCCAAATTTTCCATCATGGCTTCTTGATTCATATATTTCACCAGATACGCTAGACCAGGTCTAGCGTCAGACCTAGACCAAGTAGGAGAATCTTCATCATATGCTTGACTAGAAAATTAGAATCTTCATCATTGAACAACTAAGTTCTGAATTATTTCTTATTCTTTGTTTAGCGCCAAGAATAATTCATAAAACGGAAATAGGGATAAACGAATTTTCAACGGAAGCCAAGTAAACAATCAAAGTTGTTGTTTGTTTCTTATGGCACTTGCCACTGACAAGCCCGCTGTTACGAAGACAGCGATTTAAGCCTGAGGTGGACGTCTCTTATTTTTTATAGCAGCGCCAACTAGGGCCAAGAGTACGACTTTGCCACTCACGCATCAATCATTCGCTTGCACAACCCCTTTTTACAGGAGGGCACATTCACACATCTCACAGATAGAACAACCATGCCCAAACCGGGACTCGAACCCGGGACGCCCAGATCACGGGGAAGACGCGCTACCCCTATGCCAGGACGTCGGCAAACAATCAAAGTATCAATGTTAAACAAAAGTCATCTTTAGATTAGTTGAATGCAAAATCATTAGCTTTTAGAGAAATATAAGATTTAATAAATCCAATCATAAAAGCAATGTCTACCTTATTTTTTATTACTTCATAAAAATAATAAAAAAAATGATAAAATAATTTAATCATTTCGAAAATACTTTCTCGTATAACCAAATTTCAAGTTATTAAAATCCATGCAACATTTTTTTTCTTTGTCCTCGAGGTTTATTTCCCCCTATGCATGATTAATGTTTTTACACGAAGTAATTTTATCCTGCAACTTCTGAAACAAATGGCCTTTATTAAAACCAACGCTTCAAACTTTTACAAGCCTTATTACTGACAAAGAGTCACTGAGATTAAAAATGGGGTAAAAAATAATATTTTCCTGAAGTTAATTTGTTTCTTGGAAAGGACGTTTGGCATAACAAAGAATCTGCTTCTTATCTTAGTAGCGTAACACGTCCATTAGAAGTCGTTTTGTGACCTCATAAACACCTCTAATGGTTTCCATAACAAGATGCGTTGCTATTGAAGTGTTTATGTACAAGCCCCATAATAAAAGCCAGATAGCGGCGAAAGCTTAATGGACGGTCCCGTGCTGGAAAATAGTGTTACTTGTAGCACCAAGAGGGAAAAATTTAAACCATCGTATTCAGAGAGAACTCTTAAAATGAGATTAACTTGCTCTTTTTTCAAGAAAAAGTGTCAAGTCTTTTGCTTTGATACGTCGGAGTAGAGAGATCTAAAACTTTTATTTTTATGTTGATGCCTCACTCGAGATGTTTTTGCATAAAATATATTTCTCGCTTTAAAAGTTTGGGTTTCAAACTTAAAACTGATTATCTAACTAAATATAATTGATGATGATTTTATTTACAGAGTAGCTCGTGTTTTATATTTGATTTTTTTCAAGTCATTTTAATAAAACTTGTAATGCTATAGTTTAAGAAATGTTTCAACTTTTTTTCCATATTCAATAAAGTTAATTAACTTTTTAATTTTTTTTCAGAAGGGATATTTTAAATAATTTTAATTTTGACTTTAGATATTATGTATTCAATATAATGAATAGGTATTTAAAAAAAGTAGATTTAAAATATTTATTTCAAAAGAATTATTAAAAAATATAATGTTACTTACATTACAACTTACATCGGGTGACAAAAAATTCAAATTTTTACATATAAACCAGGTAAATCGGCGTTTTTATTTGTTTACGAAGAATGGCCGATCCCTTAGGAAAAATTGTTTTACTTAGGAAAAATGTATACTTATCTAAAGTCATAATCTAAAGAATGAACTAATTGATGCAGCATAGGACACATTTCATAGTGAGTTCAACATATTTACACCTGAAACAATTCGTATAAGATGATTTAGTTTTGATTGGCATTATGACTGAAGGCATGAATTGACTTTAGCAATGCATGGTCCATAAATGTTTGCCTGAAATTTCAAAAAATATGCCGGAAATTGAGAAAGAATGACAGGTGATTAACTATATCGCATATACGTCAGTATTGTTTATGGGATGTATCTTTGCCTAAATGTTGAAGAATGCTTCTTTATTTTCTAATTCTGACTTTTTAATAATCTTTCGTAATATGTATATTTTCCCCTGACAATTATTGTGAAGGATTCGTTCAAACATCAGTCAGAAAAAGGGAAAGTATCTTAAGTCAATAAATTTGCCTTTCAATATTTCAGAAAATTTTACAAAATATTATTAAAATTGAACTTTGTGTCTTTATAGATGAATCTAAGAAAAAAAAAATATTTTACTCATTGACACTTTTTTGCTTTCGGGACCGTATAAAAAGTAATTTTTGTTACTTTACTCTCTATAGCAGCCAAAGTATTTGATGAAAATTTGAAGTTGAAAGTATATGAATAATATCAATCATTCAGGAATTAAATACTTATTCCATTTCTCAAAGATATCTTAAATGTCCTTTCATTTTAATAAAATAAGTATGTATTAAATTATTTATATCGCATTTAATTATCTATATACATAAATTTAATTATAATTTGAAAGACCGAAGCAAAATAATTATTTTTGAAATTATCTTGTCAAAATTAAGTCTTGTGTGATAATAATAAATTAATAGAGTCAAATTGGAAATTCGATAATGATTAACATTCTTGCTTTCGATTTTGATCCATTCTGAAAAATTCTGTTCTTCGTCTATCAAAATAAAGCATCTACCAAACTCATATCTGTAACTTCCGCTTATATATAAAAGGAATTCATCATTTAATGTATGTATCAAAGCTGCAAGTATACGTAATATCCTTAATGTCCTATTGAGATTTCAAGGCATGTCTCTTCCCTCTAAGAAGTAAATCAAACATATATTACTCCAGAAATCAAAAAGAATAAACGGTTCAATAAACTGCCACTATCTTAACTACTTTCAATTTTTCATGGAAGAATTACTTTTCTTCCATCGATTTTGCTAATTATTATCTCAAGTGGAAAATAATTAATTGCCTGCAGTTTTTGTCGAACTATCATTCGAGCAATTAAATTTTCTAATCGATTGATTTAACAGCCAATTAAAATGGGAGTTCCAGTCAAACACTACATCAGTAGAAGCCATTGGCACAGGATTCAGTGGGACTCATTGCCTTCACAACGGCTAATTACTTTTCTTTCCTGTCTTTAATTCGCCTTATTAACCCCTCTTTATTATGTGTCCTCCGTGAGATACATTAAATTCAGTTTGAAAATAATTATTCTACCTTCAGTTGTAGATT
The DNA here is from genome assembly GCF_947563725.1 of Argiope bruennichi. Taxonomy (NCBI): domain Eukaryota; kingdom Metazoa; phylum Arthropoda; class Arachnida; order Araneae; family Araneidae; genus Argiope; species Argiope bruennichi. The sequence goes on along the minus strand of NC_079154.1, from coordinate 41,938,492 downwards.
GTTTTTGACTTAACAATAATTAAAGGTCAGAATTTATAAATTAGAAAGTTCTAAATATAGCATAAAAATCCTCTTATTCTGCATATGATAAATATTGCAATGTAAGTAGAAATACAAAGAAAGTGAAATAAATAATGAAACATTTCGATTCCGAATAAATGCACAAAATAAAAATCGCCTCATTGGGCTCATTACTTTTGAAAACCCTTAGTCCAAATTTCTTAAAATAGATTGTTTTAGAGAAACTGATTTCCTGTTTCTCTGGATGCCAAATATTTTATACAAAAATAATAAAAGCATAATCAATTATTAAAGTATAAAAATGTACCGAAATACCTTAAAAAATAATAAAGATAAAATACTAAAAATAAATGTGAGTAATAATAGATATTTGTATTCCAGACTAGATTCCATAAATCAGAAATTTCTGAGAGAAATGTATTTTTTTTTTTTTTTGTTGTTGTTGAAAGAAAAAATAAAAGGACAAAAACTAAGAACTAGATAATAATAACAAATATTAACAAAAAATAAGAATAGTGAAAAAAAAGGAAATTCTACATTTATTTAGAGGCATATGGGCACTTAAACCTTTTGATAATACCTGCTTCCATTTTACACATTTCGTTAAAAATGTACATGTTTCTTTTTCATTTTTTTTTTTTCATCATAATTTATAGAAGTCTTACCCTGATATTTTTCGTTTGTTTTCATTTGCTATCATTTTTAGAACATTTTATAATTTTTGATTTGAGTTTTTTTTAAATGTTTTTTTTTAATTTTAATTAAGATAAACTACAACCATGCTCATTGAAAAAATATTAATAAACTGACAAAAATTACGCATTTAAAAAAAAAAAATTGGAAATACTATTTAATTATTTCCTTCAATTTTCAAAAATGTAAATTCAATTTTCCAATTTATTTCCAGTATGCCATTTAAAACATATTAAAATGCAAGGCTTTTAGATGCTAATTAAAGTTGTAGTGAAGAGGGACGCATGGTATTGTGCGGATGAAAACACCGGCTTTTCAGAATCATATTTTATTGAGATTTCGTCTAGATTCCCCATCATAAAATACACAGACACATCAAATTACAAACACATACTTAACATGGAAGAATAAAATATCACATAGTTTCAAGTTGGCTTGCAAACTATCACAGAGTAGTGATGTTTTACTTATTAACTGAAAGGCATCAGGGGAACTATATAAATACTCCGTCTCAAAGTGCCATCTAGGGGCAAATGTTGAGAATATATATATATATATGTGTGTGTGTGTGTGTGTGTGTTGTGTGTGTGTGTGTACATATATATATATATATATATATATATATATATATGTGTGTGTGTGTGTGTGTGTACATATATATATATATATATATATATATATATATATGTAGAGGTATGTTAACTCTGGCTCGAAAAACATGCCTCTACTAATCGGATTATATATCAAATTAAATATCTCTCACGGGCCCTAGGGGAAAGCCCGGTTGAGATTAATGCGTAGAGATGGCTCATATTAAGAGAATCACACACTAATTTAACATAAACAAATTTAATGAACTGGACGAACGGCTGGGCCGCTTTACATCGAGGGACGCTAGTACAGTACCGAACACAGTTCTTAGAGCGGGAATCAGATAGCTTCTTATTGGCTGTTGAGAGACGACGCGAGCGCCGTTAGGATGACACTCCGTACCGCGAACGCCGCTAGGATGACGCTCCGTACCGCTAACGCCGCTAGGGGGACGCTCCGTACACTACAATCGGCCGTCCTGATGATCTTGACGTCCTCGTCAATCTGAGAAAGAATCTGAAAAACTCAAAAAAGAAAATTTTAGATTTTTGCAAAATTTTTAGATTTTGTAAAGTAGATGCTTTATGCAGTTGTAGACCAAGGCTTCATATAATCTGCTGCTGTAGAAGTATGGTTGGGGCCTTCGTGGATTCCCACTTTCTCCACTAGGTACCTCTCGTGTGGCTTCTTCGCTGTGATGCGATAGGGACCATGGAACTTCGGGCGAAGCTTCAAACCACTGCCGAATTGGGTCCTCTGTATGGCCACTAAGTCACCTGGATTATATGGAGTAGCTTTCTTCCTGCGCTTGTTGTAAGCTCTTTTATTCTCTTCTTGGAGGTGCAAGATATTCTGTCGCGCTTCTTCGTGGATGTCCTCGCGGCTGTCGATGACCATTTGCTCATATTCTTCCTGTAGGATATCGAGAATTTTCTGGTCATTTTTATGCCTCATTTGCACACCGATCATGAGTTCGAAAGGAGTAAATTTTGTACTCCGTGGAGCAGTAGAGTTAAATACACGTTGTGCTGCTTGAACATGAGTGTACCATTTCGTGGGATCATTGATGGAAAGTTTGGCAAGCAGGGGGATAAGAGTTCCATGAACCCTTTCCACTTGTCCATTTCCTCGAGGTATTCCTGTGGTGATTTGAATGTGATTAATATTTTGATTCGCGCAATAGTTTGTAAATTCCTTGGAGGTAAATGCGGAACCTTTATCCGTGATGATGCGCATAGGATTTCCGAACACTGCTTCCTGCAATTGCAGTTTCGTAATTGCATCATTTGCAGTTACACCTTTAACAGGATATAACCAAACAAACTTTGAGAATGCATCTATTATAGTAAGAATATGATTATAATTTTTATTGGTTGACACTAAGGGTCCAATAAAGTCAACATGGTAAGTACTTATAGGAAAGTTTTCCTTCGGAATAGGATGTAAGAACCCTTCAGGTTTACCACGCTTCCGGTTGACTAGGATGCATTCGACACAGTTCTGTATTACCGATTCAATACTTTTTTGCATATTCGGGAAAAAATAGTCACGTTCGATAATGTTTTTAGTTTTCTCCACGGCGAAGTGCCCTTTTGAATGCGCGTTCTTAATTATTTCGTGTTTCATTAGATCAGGTATTACAAGCAAACGACGGTTGTCCTGACATTTATACAGAATGTTATTTTGTACCACGAAATCAACTTGGTTGTTATCTTTACATAATTCTTTCAATTTTTTTATGTATTCATCTGACATCTGTGCCACTTGCACTCGCGCTGTTAAATCATCACAAAGTGCAGTCATGACTGTTGGGTATCTACTAAGTGAATCAACGTGACGCATTTGACTACCTGAGCGATGTACTATCTCATAATCGAAATCTTTTTTATTTTCATTTATGGGAGAAGTTGAATTATTATCATTTTTATTGGGAAAAGTATTTTTAAGATCTAAATAACTATTAGATGGTAAAATGCATTCAAAAGAAATATTAGTATCAACAGCTGCTAAAACTCTTTTCGTTACTGACTTTTTATTAACATGACTAATATCTATCGCCACTAACGGAAGACTGACAATTGAACTGTTCGCTAATTTAATTTTTGTGCTACGTCCTACATAATTTAATTTCTTTACATATTTAGGATTAATAATCATTAATACGCTTCCGCTATCAACCAAAGCTTTAATAGGAACGTCGTTTACAATAATATCTGCGTATTCCAACTCAGCGATTATTAATTCTTGTGGAATTTCATTTGATTTTAACACGGAGTTTACAGGATTTGAGTTATGGGATCTTCCCTGATTGTTATGTTGTCTAGCATCAACATTTTGGGAACAGAATTTTATTAAATGCGATGAAGAATTACATTTAAAACAAGTTTTCCTATCAATATTTCCACCGTGTACATTATCATTATTTTGGCGGGAATTATTGACGCGCGGCCTTGAGCTGTAGTCATGTGTATATCTACTCTCTTCCCAAAACAAACTTTTATTTCTTGCGCGAAAGTAAATGTCTATTTCTTTTGCTAACATCAGCGGTTTTAACCAGTCGGAGCCTTGTTTGATCAAAATGTGCTCGGATGTGTCCTTGTCAAGAGTGCTGGTTAATTTATCGGTTACAATTAGTTCACAAAGGGTCGCGAAATCTTTCACTTTTCTTAGTTCCAAATAATATTCTAAATTTGCTTTTAATCTTGAGACGAATTGCACGTGATTTTCCCCTTTAAATCTTTTGGCGGCTTGAAAGTTATCCCAACATTCTTTAGCAGATGGTTGGAATTCTCTTAACACTATTCTTTTGATTTCGTCATAATCTTTTATTTCGCTTTCGTTCGCGTATAACAAAACATGTCGGCATTTCTCACCTAACAAATTTAGAAGGACTTCGGCTTTGTATTCAGTTTTAACCTGTTTTGTTTCGAAAGCACGTTCCAAAATATTGAAAAACAAATTGAAATTTTCTGATTTAGTTGGTATTGGCATTGTTAATATGCGGATGCTTTTAATTATTTGTTCGATGGACTCCGCATGATTTTCTTGAGGAGGTCCGTTAGGACTACTTATTCCGGTCGCTTGAACGTTTCTCATACTTTCTTCATGAGCTAAAGTTAGTTTTAATTTTTCTAATTCAAACTGTCTTTCCTTTTCACGCGCTTTTTCTGCCTCTTCACGCGCTCTTTCTGCCTCTTCACGCGCTCGTTCGGCCTCTATTTTTCCGCGTTCCTCTGCTTCTATTTTTTCGCGTTCCTCTACAGTTGAAATGATAATGTCTTTAACAAATTCCAAATCATCTTTAGCCGCTTGGCTATTTTCTATAATTTGTTTAAGCTTCACAATATTTGTTTTTTCCGGAACTACCTCACCTATTGCTTCAGCGACAATAATTAAATCTTTCTTTTTTGTATTTTTAAACATTTTGAATATGCCTTTATTTTTCCTAATAACAAATGCTAATATAATAACGATAATAATAATAATGCTAATATTTCTTCAAAACAGAAATTTCTAAAATAAACACATTCAAGCAGTTTCTTTTTCTTGAAAAAGTCATTCACAAATATACAAATCTTAAAATAAATGCTTGCAAGATTCTTTAATCAAAATGATATTTTGTAAAATTCTCCTACCTGTTCTTCTTCAATTATATCCGTTGAGATAATATGCAGGAACTTCACAATTTGTCTGCCACTGCCGAAGCGAAGATTTGCTTGAAAAATTTGTCGACCACTGCCGAGCCGAAGATTTTCTTGAAATATTTTGTCGGCCACTGCCGATCCGAAGACTTTTCTTGAAATATTTTGTCGGCCACTGCCGATCCGAAGACTTTTCTTGAAATATTTTGTCGGCCACTGCCGATCCGAAGATAATTCGACGAAAACTAATGGCGAAATTCCCAGCTTCTTACAGGATCGAAGATTATTTTTCTATTTCCGAGGTCATTGCACTCCGGACCGAGCCCCCACATGTAGAGGTATGTTAACTCTGGCTCGAAAAACATGCCTCTACTAATCGGATTATATATCAAATTAAATATCTCTCACGGGCCCTAGGGGAAAGCCCGGTTGAGATTAATGCGTAGAGATGGCTCATATTAAGAGAATCACACACTAATTTAACATAAACAAATTTAATGAACTGGACGAACGGCTGGGCCGCTTTACATCGAGGGACGCTAGTACAGTACCGAACACAGTTCTTAGAGCGGGAATCAGATAGCTTCTTATTGGCTGTTGAGAGACGACGCGAGCGCCGTTAGGATGACACTCCGTACCGCGAACGCCGCTAGGATGACGCTCCGTACCGCTAACGCCGCTAGGGGGACGCTCCGTACACTACATATATATATATATATATATATATATATATATATATATATATATATATATATATATATATATATATATATATATATATATATATATATATATATATATATATATATATATATATGTGTGTGTGTGTGTGTGTGTTGTGTGTGTGTGTACATATATATATATATATATATATATATATATATATATATATATATATATATATACCACTCGTTACAAAGTATTATATTATTTATAAAACTTTAAATCTGCCATTGATAAGTTAATGTTTTTATACATGATAACTATGAAACATTATATAATATGTTCAGTTGGTTTATTGAACATGAAATTAAAAAGGTATAAATAAATAAATTCTCAATTTATGGTTTCAGCGTATTCAGTGTTTCTATAAGTCTTGTATTAAAACTCTTTCTGAATAGTTCTTTTGTTGTCTGGATGTAATAATATAATATTTTAAGTGAAGTCATGAATTATAATTTTCAAAATGTTTCGAAAATATCATTACAGTCTTATCGTTTTTTTTTTTGTTTTGTTTTTTTCAGGATTCTTACCAGCGTTTGATGGAACTGCAAGAGGAAATTATGGTTTAATGGACCAAGTTGCAGCTCTGCATTGGATACAAGAAAATATTGCAGAATTTGGAGGTGATGCAAATAATGTTACATTGTTTGGACAGGGGCATGGAGCAGCCTGTGTAAATTTCTTAATGATATCTCCCATGGCTCGAGGTAAACAAAAAAAAAATATTTATTATTAACAAAAATTATTATTATATCAATGAATTCATGTATAAAAACTAAATACATAAAAATTAAATTTATGAACATCATTGTGAAAAAATAGTTCTTTGTTTTATTCCTTAACTAGCCGCCTTTGGCGACCAGCCGGTTCGCCAATCTTAATGTTCGTTAAAATTTTAATAATTAAATATTTTACGCAATTCCTACTTTAATAGATTCTTCATCAAAATATTTTAAAACTTCAGATGTTGATAGTCATATAATTCACTCATAATATTATAAAGGCCTTCAATCATAACGTAATATGTATCTCTCTAATTTTCTGTTAGCTCTCGTAGAATTTATGCTTTAAATTAGAGTGGAAAGAATTTATCTGCAATTAATATAATAATATTTTTTACTGAAACAAAGCATTTTTTTTATAATATGATTACTGATAACAGAGTCAGTGAGTGTTTAAACTTTATGGGCACTAAAGAATATCTTTCTTAATTTATGTAATATCTCAAGAATTTGTCAATAAAATTTTCTCAGATTCATCATGAACAGATCGATTTACTAACAATGTTTAATTTTAAATGCATCAAATACTAAGAAAATAAAATGAATCGTTTAAAATAATCGGTCGAAAACAGGTTTTAAAAAAACTACTTAGAAAAACGATGTACTTAAAATTATAAGCATATACAAAAAATATATAACTAACATAAATACAATTTAATTACAAAAGCATGCAACTAACATAAATACAATTTAATTACAAAAGCATGCAACTAACCTAAAAATAATTTAAAGCAAGAATCATCCGTTGATAATATTGTCAACAATCAGAACACAATGCGCATGCGTGAATTTTTTTACGCCAGTTGCGGTAACGCTATGCAGATTAGAAATTTTTAATTTGCTTTATTCTGTGTTACTGGAATACAAAAGTACTTCAGAATGAAACTGAAAGATCGATTAATTAACAGTGTTTAATTTTAAATGCATAAAACATTAAGAAAATAAATAGAATCGTTTGAAATAATCGGCCGAAAAATGTTAACCCTAGCCTCATTACGGTTGGGAAAAACTGAAGCCTTACTCATTTGGCGTTGAGGAAAATGAAAAGAGTTTTTGGCGGGAAATTGGTATTTAATTAATAATTACAATTCTAATTAAAAATTCATAAAAAGGGACCCCAGGTGCACATTCACGACCTCTAAGGTATACATGTACCAAATTTGGTAGCTGTAGGTCAAATGGTCTGGCCTGTAGAGCGCCAATACACGCACACACACACACACACATTGAGCATTATATAAGTATAGAAAAATATAATCAATAAATTTCAGATTTTATTCTTAAAAATCCACACAACGTTTAAAGGCGTTTACAAAACAGGTTGCGCTTTAGACGCTTTTCGATTTACATAATAAATAAAATTATTCTGAAATATTGAATCATAAATTTTATTTAATAGATTTTTATTTATAAATTATGATATTTAATATATTTACCGTATCAAAATTTTTTTATGAATAATTATAAAAATAACTATTGAAAGCGAGTATCAATACATCAAGAACATCCTATTCCTTCCTATTAAAGATAAATCATAATTTAAAAATTTATAAATAATTACTAATAGAAAAATAAAAATGCCATTTAAATCTTCCAAAATGGCATAGATTGGATTTGCTAAAGCTGATTCTGAAGAATAAATTTATCTTGAAAAATTTAAGTTAGAAGTTTAAAATGAACAGATCTCAGGTTTTTTTTTGCCATGGTTGTTTTCTTAATTATTTATATGGTATGGTCATGGTCATATGTCATGTCTGGTGTTTTTATATTTTTTATTTTCATTAGATTTATATATAGGTATTTGACTTTAAATCAGTAACATTGCAATTATATAATGGATTAATTCTTACTTTCTTATACATTTAAATAGGATTGTTCCAAAGAGCTATCATGCAAAGTGGTTCGGCTTTTAGTCCATGGGCCCTCGCACGGGATGCAGCTACATTCACCCGCTATTTGGCATCTGTGCTAGATTGTCCAACTCGGGATAATACAGCGCTGGTGGACTGTATACGACAACGCTCAATATCTGACATCATGCGAGTACAACTGGATATCCCGGATTATCTGACAGCATTTGGACCAACCATTGATGGCATTGTGATTCCCAATGAACCTGCTGTCCTTATGAAGAACTATAAAGATCTTTTCGGCCAGTATGACTTGTTATTTGGTGTGACCAAGATTGAATCGTATTTCAGATTCTCCGCTCACGAAGAAAAGTTCGGAATTGATTCAGTTCGCAGAGACCGGATATTTAGAACCTTAGTCAGAAATGTTTTCACCTTCCATCTTCAGGAAATTTATTTGACCATATTAAATGAGTATACAGATTGGCTACATCCGGAACAACATCCCCTGAATATCTTCGAAACTACGGTAGAAGCTCTGAGTGATGTACTGACTGTGGCACCTATGTTGAAGGCTGGAAATTACCATTCAATGTCTCATGCGTCTAAGACATTTTTCTATGTGTTTGACCACCAAACGGAGGAAAGTGATTACTCACCAAGAATGGGATGCGTCAGTGGAGAGGAACTGAATTACATTTTCGGAGCACCTTTAGTGTCTAGTTTGTCTCACTTCAGTACCAATTACACGAGATCAGAATATTCCTTGGCAAGAGCGGTTATGACGTATTGGTCTAATTTTGCTAAAACTGGGTAAGTTTCGTTTCTGCATATAATAATGCAATATTATTTAAAATATCAAACTGAAATTTAAAAAAAAAATGTTTAAAACTTCATTAATGTTATAATGTATTACAATAAGAAATATATAAAATATATTAGCATTTGAACAGGAAAAGCTTAATGGAGTATTGTTGTCCTATGAACATATTTATATAATTCTTGTTGTAAAAACATGAAGAACGAACACATATTTTTGAAATAAGAGTTTTTTTATGACAATCCTTCTTTCACAATATTCTTTCATGCATTTATGGTTCTGCTGAATACAGAATGAAAATTATGAGAAATTTATTTAATCAAATTTACACAAATTGCTATAGAAGAAAAAAGAATTAATTTAAAAAAAAAACCCCAAAATATAAAAATACATAAAATACTTAAAAAATTGCGTTTGGTATTTTTATTCTTTCATATTTTTTTATAAATACAATGTGAAATAAAAATTTAAAAAATTAAAATTCTTTAATTTACGATAAATGTTTGATTTAACTCAATACAAAGGATGGGAAAAAATTGAGTTTCCCAAATGCAACGAATTTAGTAATTCATCATAATTTAAATATGATATAAATGTGTCGAAATTTTTTCATCAACTTAAAAATTATTATTGTACTATGAAAGCGGAATACTTAAATAACGTAAAAAATTGCCAGTGTTAGAATAACCTTTTAAGTATTTAACTTCAGATCATATTAGAGCTTTCAAAATATCTAAATACTTTTTATTCAAAATTTTACTTTTTTTTTTTTTTAAGACACAACATTTATTTAGGAGAGTTTTGGTAAATTTCCACTTAAACTGAGATGCAATTAATTACTTCGGTATAAAATTTAGAATTAACAAATCTCTATAGTTAAATAAGAAAATTAATTGAGATAAAAATTTTATATTATAGCATAGAATTCTGTTAATGGAAAATATTTACTTAGGCATCTGAGAAAGATTTTTGTTTTGAAAAGGGTTGGACAATATTTTGTGAAAGAAAAAAATTGATATTCAGATTAAAGGAAAAATAGTTAAATTCATATACCACCTTAAATATATTTTAGAAATGCGTACACCATTATCCTTATTTTTTAAAATGAGTTTTATTAAATAAAAAAAATAGAAGTTTATTCCCTTTGAATCCATGCTTTGATAAAACTTAAGGCGTAAAGGAAAGAAAATATTATCTTTCATCAAATATTTTATTTTTGAATAATTTATTATTTTATTCAAAACTTAATTAAACGATTGCACCATTTTGTTAACTGGGATAATTTTGTGAATGTTGGCTTAAACCATTACAAAACATGCAGTAATTTTTATGTGTTTACAAAGATAAAACATAAAATCAAAAAAAAAAATCTTTTAAGGCTTAGGTGTAAAATCTAAATAAAAGAATTTTAATTCTGAGTAAAGTACTTTCACATTTCAACCCTCTTCCATGCAATTAAAAACAGCTTTTATCTAGGTCCTTCAAAGTGTAATTTTTTTACAGCTTTCTCTTTAATCCTTTATACTCAAATCATGGAATGAAAGCAATATAGTAAGAATACTTAATGTACTGTATCAATTCCTTTTTCCTTCTTCCAGTTTCAAAATTCCTCTAATTAATGCCCAGCCGACAGAAATGTTAAAAGGTTAATTACGAGTCTAATTAGGTTCTGATACTCAGGACATCACGCGGTGGAATTAGTTTCTTTTTCTGTGAAATTTTTGTAAATTAAATTAGAAATATGGATTGCTTTCGTTCGTTATTTATTTTTTGAGAGAAGAGTCTGTTTAAACTCTTCGTTATTTAATAAATAATCGTTATTTAATAAATAATTGTTATTTAATAAATAATCGTTATTTAATAATTAATCGTTATTTAACAGTTCATTTCTCTAAAATAATGATTTTTAAAGAGAAAAAATATTTTATGATAAAAGAAATAGCTTTAAAGACAAAATATCACTCATTGCAAAAAACGTTATGTTGATTGATTGATTAATAGTTTAAAAATGCCATCAACATTTAAAAAAGTACTACATTTCATTGGTATTTATTAAAAGCAAATTATAATTTTTAAATTTTAATATTTATTTCACAAATTTTAATATTCATTTTGCAATTAATAACCATTTATAAGTGATTTTTCATATACTTTTATGAACTCTGTTAAAAGTGAACAGTAACTTGTGAGTATAAGAAAGGAATTGTAAAGAGAGCTCTTTATTTAGCCTTTTGTTCCTGATAGTGGACTCTACATTAGACTGAGACAATCTATGTAGTTATTTTTCCTGTTTATTTATACATTTTTTTTCAATTATTTATTTTATTTAGTTACTTGTTTTTTCATTTATTCATTTATATTTTTTTCTTTGCTTTAAATTCATTTATTTCGCTTTCTTTTGTTTTGGAAGTTTAAATTTTTTATTTTTTTAAATTATATTATTTACTAATTATGTTTCAATGATACTGTTACTGTGAGATATTATGTAGGTTCTTCTGCTTGAGATATTTAGACCTTCTCCACGTTTTCTTTTTATGCATGATCCTTTATTTTTTGTTTCGGCCTTTTTTTTTTTTTTTGGATGTATTTAGCATTTTTTACATCTAGTATACATGTGTTATGAAAGATTTTTTTGAATGGCTAGCCCTTTGATAGCTGCTTAAATTCTATTTTTTTAAATTTTAATTATGAATTTAATACCGGTGTAACACCACTTTTGGCACACACCTAATAATCATCAGAATACTTGTATGAATAAATTTTGAATATTTGAAACGTTTTACTTATATCACTTATCTCAAAGAAAACTCATAAGTGTAATCTTGAAACATTGTCGACATTTATGAACGAAATTTGTATCAAGAATTAATGTTATTTTAAGAGAATCAAATCGCTTGATTTATAAAAATATTAATAAAAGGAAATAGTAGACCTCGTTTAAATAAATATTTTACTAATGTCTTATTGCTCAAAAAAAGAAATAAAAAATAATAAAAATGTAATGAATGAATATTTTAATATATCGCTTCTGTAAATGTGTTTTATAATCTATGTGATAATTTTCAATGAATATGCATAGGTTCATTTAAAAAGAGTTTTTCTTCATTTTATTATAAAAGCAATACATTTTAAAATTGAATTTATTATATAAAAAAAATACATTTCTTCGTCTTTATGTAATTCCTTTATATCTAAAGATCCAAATCTGTAAAAAAAAGTGTGTTTGATTTGTAAAAATACAAAAGAAAAAAGAATTGCTATTTTTATTTCAATATATATTTCACTAATTGATTATTAGTCATATGTCAAGAAATAAATTAAGTTGTAATAAAAAAATGTTTTTCCATATCATGCTTCGATAGAAGGATTTTATAATCCTTGGCATAATTTTATTCATGATATGATTTTTAATGAATCTGCGTGGGTAGTACGTTTCAAAAAAAGAAATTTTTGCTTTTTGACAAAAAACAGTACATTTTAAAATTGGACTTATTATATCAAGAAAAGAATAAATTTCTTCTAGCTTATGGGATTTCCTTTGCATCTGAAGTTCCAGATCAAGTAATCATTAATTTCCTTTTGTAAACATACACTGTAGTTTAAAAATGACTGAAAGAAATCAAATTGAATAATTTTTTTTGAAAGATTAAAAAAGGTATACATGATATATTCATCGTATGCTCTAACTTCAAGAAATTATATAATGATACAAAAAAAAACTTTTAAAAAAATCTCCAATTATAATATTTAATCATCAAAATCTGAATGTGAGATTTGCGTCATTTATAAAATGTCATTTTTCAAAATTTTAATTATTTGTACTTTTTTTATTATTTTGAATTCAGCTTTATTTGTATTTCTTCTTTAGTGATCCTAATGCGATCTTTGTTGATGAGGATGAAGAAGCAGAGGACAGAGATTCAACTAGATACAGTCCAGTAAGCTGGTCGCAATATGACAGACTGCATCAGAGATATCTATTAATAGGTAAGTTAAAGTTGATTTAACTAGGAATAAATAGATTAAGCGATCTTAATTGATTATAGGAATAATTCATAATAAATTGATTAAGGGATCTTAATTGATTATGGGAATAATTCATAATGAATTGATTAAGGGATCTTAATTGATTATGGGAATAATTCATAATGAATTGATTAAGGGATCTTAATTGATTATGGGAATAATTCATAATAAATTGATTAAGGGACATTCTTTCTTGCTTTATATATGCATTGCCATATGATAGGAATTAATAGCTAAGAAATTGCCAAACTGTCAAGCCTATTGCAAACAACGATTAATCGACAAACAAGTCGCTAAAGATATCATGTTATTCTATTACAGTGTTCTCCAATGACATGCAGTTAAGTGCTAGAGCTCACCAGTGAATTAGCACAAGTCAAAAGTACTCTTGTGACATGCGATTAGTGCACAATTAAAGCTAGTATTTCATATTATAAAAGATGGTAAATAATTTGACCATGAATTAAGGAAACTGGGATATCTTGCTGGATCTATAGTTAAATCTCTAGATCTTACTTTGTCGATATGTGGCAATGAGATCCAGGGAGAGAGAATTCATGATTTGATTAAATTAAATTTAAATTAAGAACAGCTTAATTTGAATCTTTGGGGCAGACGATTATGCATGATAAGCATATATGCAATTACTACTGATCAAGGGAATTCACAACCATTTCCAGCAAACATCCCAAATCTCAGTTTACTCTTTCTGTACCGCCATTTAATTTTCGAGGAGATATCAAGAATTCCAAAGAGATTCAAAACTTCAAAAGATCACAGAAAATTCTTGATTTTCCTATCATTGAAATTCAAGAGAAACAATTTGAAATTAGGTGTTGACTAATTAATGTCACTGTGACAACTGTAATTAGAAGTAGAGACAGTGCAAACTGGCTGCATTTGACAGCTAAATCAGTACAGAAAAAGCTATTTTTATTTAATTATACGAACATAGAAAACTTAAAAGCAATAGCATATAATTTTTGAGAAATATTTTTAATTAAAATGAGTTTCGGCAAAAATAAGAGAAAAATTGCAGATTTTTAAATAAGAAATCGACATCCAAATTAAATTTGACACATTCCCAACTGTCACCAATAAAACTAAAATTATTTTTTAAAAATTTATTTAAAAACAAGCAGTTATTTCTAATGACATTACAGCTTAATTCCTAATTAATTGTATTTTCTATCTAGTAAATGATTTTTTAGTAGCAAAAAAAGGCTATTTTTAAAAAATGTGAAATGTAAATTTCATATAAATGCTACATTCATAATATAAAATATTATTGTTGTAAGGCTCTCCCAAGATTTTTTAAATAAAAATATGTATTATATGAATAATAAAATTGAAATAAGTCTTTTTTTTTTTTTTTTTTTTAGTTTTCAAACTATGAAACATGTTTAATGACGAAAATGTTTAAACTGCCTGTGAATTCACGGGTATAAATTGAAGGAAGTCTTACTAAGTTGTCAATATGGAATGGTCCACGAGCGGAACTTATCATTTAAAAAAAATGCTTAAAGAATAGATTCAAATAAATAAAAAATGTTTATATTTCAAAGTATAGTACATTTCTCTTCACTATCTGAAAAGTCGTTATAACTATCTTCTAATATAAGAATATTAATGCTATTTAATACACTTCTAAAATTCTTTAAGTGTTTTCACAGAGAATGTCATTCAACATCATTTCAAATCAGCATCAGTCATCATTTCAACTTCATTATAAATGAGTTGATAAGAAATCACCATATAGGTGCATATATTAGTAATCCCTTTTTTTTTTTGTTGAAATCAACAAAAAAAAAAAAAATTAATGTTATCTAGCAAGGTTAAAAAAAATTAATAATTATTCATTTTTTCCTATGAATATTGAAGAACAACTGAAAGATTCCCTATGAATTCAATGCTGATTAAAAACTTGTTCAAAATTATTAATTATCTTTTCAATAACAAATAAACCTTACATTTTTTTACAACAGAAGAGTTTCGAGTCGTTTCTGAATGAGTTGAAATCCATATATACTGTAAAATTAATTAATTAAAAAAATGATAAAAATGGAGGTAACCTTTTAACTGATTAAATATATCAATAATTGACATTTAAATATTTTTAACTCGTTATCATTCTTATTTTTTTTAAATCACTTATTGTGAATAGCATAATTAAAGCATTGGTTATTCAAAATATGCAATAATATCTGTAAATAAAATATAATTACTAAATTAAGTAATTATAATTTCAGCCTAATGATTGAATAATTACTGAAAATCTGTTTTTTATTAGTACAATTAATAAGTTAAAAAATTAGCTATTTATCAGCAATGACGTAACAGAAAATCTTGCAATTGTTCTACAGTTTCCATGAAAGAAAATAAAGTTATAATTCCACATCAAAGATAATCAAATATTTTTATTGGCTTCATCTAATATAATGATTTGCGATTATACATTGGTTTTGGAACTGAAGTTAATGATAGCTATTGTATTTAAATTAGATTTTGTATTAAAAATCGGTCTTCATATGTTCTTGCCACTACAAAGACATTTATTTGCAATGTATGATATGCCATAATATTAGATATTCTTTAAATTATTTTTCAGGTTTGAAATCTAAAATGCGGGACCATTACCATTCTCATCGCTTGTCCTTCTGGCTTCACTTAATCCCTTCTTTAAACAGACCAGGAGAAGGAAATCTTAGTTACGAGCACCACATGCTGGACGACCACAACAATCTCCGCACGTACGATGGCAAAGTTCGAGACACACCTGGTGACATTTCCAGAGTGGTGACTGAAGAGGTTTTCTATCCACCTCAATTTCCAATGCCAACCAATGCCCCTGTTCCACATTCGACTACCCAAATGCCAGAAGTGAGCACTCGCCAAAGTCAGATCGTCGTCAAATTGAAGCACCCATCCGCAGAACTCACAGAGGCAGACAACGGTGCTGATAATGGGACGTATGTGATTGCAGATAGTGAACCCACTTCAGCCACAGTCGAAAGGACTACTCCAGCTTCTTCTAGTGCTTTTGACATGGGTATATATTCTACAGCTCTCAGTGTAACCATTGCAGTTGGGTGCTCTCTGCTCATTTTAAATGTGCTAATTTTCGCTGGTGTTTACTATCAGAGGGATCGAAATAGGATGGAACTGGCTTTACAAAAGGCTAACTTTCAGGTATGAAATATATATCTTTATTAGATTCCATTTTCTATATGATATTTAAATGCATTGTGTAGAAGGCTTATTGGTAAAGAGTATTATTGGTATATTGGTAATTGGTAATATTGGTATATTGGTAATTGGTAATATTGGTATATTGGTAATTGGCTTACCGGTATATTGGTAAAGAGATGACATAAAAATGCAATACAAATTGTAGAATTAACTTATGTATCCTCAGTTTCAATATAAATCTGCATATTTTCCCCCAAAAAATTTTATATTTCAGTAATTTCATTGAAAAGTTCTTATCACTTTCTTACATCCTAAACTATGAATCAATTATCTCACAGATTCACGGTAACTTCATAACTTTTCATGCATATTTTGTGAATTCTAATATAAAATGTAGAATTCTCATTTATGTCTTTCTTTGATGATACAAATCATTTATTTATAATTGAAGCCGTGTGGTATTCCAATAATATTTATATAATTTTACGGAATCTTGATGTAAATTAAAAATATTAAATAATGAATATAATTGATATGAGTTAGCATTAAGAGTTTTAATTATTGCAAATATTGAATAAAATTTATATTGATTGTATTAAGAGTTAAAAAAATTTCAAATTCAGATATACATACTAAATAAAAATGCATTAAATCTTTAGAAAAAAAATGGAAAAAAAATCATATTATTCGAATTTGTTAGGTTTGTATACAAATTTAATGTATTCATTGGTACTAAAAGTTTCTATATTATTAGTTGATTGTTAAATTTAAATAGAACGAATTTACGAGCGCCGAGATTATACTACATACTTTTTATATATTTTTAGTTTATGTAGCCTCTGTCTAGACATAAAGATTTATTTTTTAAGCATTTGTTCAAATATAAATTATTTTTTTAGTTCCGAAACTTTAGAAAAAATAAAATTTTAATGAAGATATTTGTGTTATTAGACTGATAAAATTTATTTTCGCAGATAACTATAATACAAAATTGAAAATAAATGTTCCCTGCCTAAAAAGCTTATTTTCAAAACTATTTCAATTCTGATATATGAAATAACTCCATCTGTTAAGCAATTAACAAGTTTCTTGGAACAATAATTTCCAGCTGCTTCATTGAACGTATTTACAATTACATTTATCTCAAAAATTTGCCAATTATGTAAGATCAAAATTTTATTAAAAAATGCATAGAAGAAGTTTCACCATATCTTTAAAAACTCCATTCATTCAAAGGAAAGTATGCATTAAAAAGAAAGTTTAACCGATCTCGAAAATGGACCTAACCATCGTTACATGACTATGACTTACATATAGAAATTTATGATCATATATTTAAAAATTATTATCTAATGAATACAGAAAAAATTGTTTCTGTATTATCTTAGAACTAAGCAAAATACCTTTTCTATGACATCAATTTCAATTCTGCAAAATTCTTCCTTTATTTTTAATGTTTTGTGATTAAATTTGATAAACAAGCTGTAACATCTTTTAATGCTATAATGAAATTCAATTTTATCAAATCATTCATTCAATCATGTGCTTTTGTCAATGTAAAAATTGAGACTAAAAAAATTTCTTTCTTGGAACATTATTTCAGAAATAGATTTATTTTTTTTTAACTTTTTCTTTCAGTTCATAGTATACAGACTTTTTGATATGTACCCAAAGGAATTTTTAATGTTTTGAGATTAAATTTGATAAAGAAGCTGTAACATGTTTTAATGCTATAATGAAATTCTAATGTATCAAATTATTCATTCAATCATATGTTTTTGTCAATATTAAAATTAAGATTAACAAATTTTCTTTCTTGGGATATTATTTCGGAAATAGGTTATTTTTAACTTTTGCTTTCGTTCATAGTATATAGACTTTTTGATATGTACCCAAAATAATTTATGAAATAGCAAGATAATTGAAAATTGTACCCATATTAATTGCTTAATAGCGTTGAAATTCGACAATCTAGGTGAACAAATGGTCGCCCAAAGCAGCTGTTGTTAAAAAAACAAAAATTGGATTACCTCCGAAGATGAACTTCTGCAAAAAGAAATATATAAATAACAATCAACTTCACAGACTGAATCAATTCTTCATAAAATGTTCATGAATTTCATTAAAAAGTTATCATAAGGAAACATACCAATATGTTGTAAATTAAGCTATTATGAAACTAAAGTTATTTTTCTACAAATATAAATTATTATGCAATGCTAGATAAGAATTCAAATTGTTTGAAAATATTTTCTTGCTGTAAACATGCAGACCGAATCCGAGTTAAAATAAACAATAAAGGCTTAGATTTAAATATTCCCGAGAATTCAAAGCTATTCTCGCTGTAAAAACACTTAAAATTCAAATAAGCGTTTTCCTTAGCATATTTCATATTAAAAAGCAAACATCATTTTTATTCTTACGTGGCATGTAAATAAGGGTAAGGTTTGGGATTGTAATAATCTGAATTGCAAATTTCACTGTCTTATTCCCTATAAAGATAACATAATTTCATATTTATGTTTTCCAATATTTTATTTCAACTGTACCATCGGTGAAAAGATTCTAGACGAATTACCTTTGTAATATTCCTGAAGTTACGTGATATCTGATTAAAATTGATATCTGATTAAAATTTCATATTAAGGCATTTTGTAATAGAAGTTAATGCTTTCATTGAGCAGAACGCTGCTATTTTTCTTAGCTATTATCAAAAGAATTTGATAATTATGTACCAAGTGCTTGATTTTAAAAAAAGTTTATATATATGTATATATATATATATATATATATATATATATATATATATATATATATATATATATATATATAATTTTTTAGCAAAAAGTTCATTGTTGTACTAAAATTCAAATAATTTTCATTATTTCATCAAATATTTAATCAGATGTTATTTTCCAATAGTGAAAACACAAAAGGAAATAAGATTTTTTGTAATATTTATTTTATTCTTATGATAAATAAAAGAATAAAATCATCGTGCATTGAAAGTTGAATGATCGGAAAGCCATTTTCTTGATAGTCCTATATTGTCATGGAACATATTGCATAAGGAACGTTTATGCACAAAATGTACGTAATAGGTGTAAGACCTTGAAGCAAATCACAATTCGATGCTTAAAAATACCTCTACAAAAGGAATCATGAATAGTAATTATGCATACGAGTTTTAATCACAATTAAGTCCAATGTTCTCGGCGAACCGAAAAAAGTGGACGAAAGATGCTACATATTTAATATTTAAATCAGTGAAAGTTCCTATATTAAATTTTGTACTTTATTTAGATAATATAGCATATATAATCTGCATTTTCTAAAAGTTGCCAGGGGGAGACTGAAAATTTCTCAGGTTTCAAGTTCTTATGTATAACCATATATCTTCGTCTACTTCAATGCGTTTTTGCGTTATCTTTTACAGAAAAATATAAATCCAAAAATATGTTTCTCAGATTTTGAAGGTGTAGAAAATAACAACAATTAAATCTTAAGTTTCAATTTTTTAGCAGTATACTTTGTAAAAAAGAAAAGAATAAAAAGTTTTAAATATCTGTATAACATAATCAGAGCATTTTCATATTACGTTAAGTACTACCTAAAATATTTACTTCAAATATGCTTATGTTGCTGTCTAAAAGTTAATGATAGCCATCTGCATAATGATAATATTAGAAAAAAATTACAAATTTATATTTACAAGAATTGAAAGCTGTCACATTCTACAATCCCTGTTATAATATAAAAGTGTTTGTGTGTGTGTGTGTTGATACTTTACGAGATAGGTAACAAATCAAGCAAATCTGAAAAAATATTACAGAACAAAAATAATTTCATGCAAATTAAAAATATATTGTTCCAATAATAATAATTAATTTTTTAGAAATTTTTATTTGAATTTGGGCGATTCTAATTTTTTTTTCATATTTTTTCAAAAAGAGATTTCCTTTTTTCAATGAAATTAAAATAATTTTCAATGCTTCTGGAAATATGTATTTCTAAGATTTTCTTCCATTTCTGGAACTTGAAAAAATGAAAATCGTATTTATTATTTGTGACTTGTTCAGGAAGAAGTTTAAAAAATGCAGTGAAATTATCACAAAAGAACAGTATAAATTTTGAAATTAGATTTTTTTTCTACCGCTTGTATTTTTAATGGTACTTTTAATGATTTAGTTAAATTTTTAACGACTTACGAGAGATTGAAAAGAAAATAAAAATACAGAAAGAGATTTGCAGGATGACAAAATCTGAAGTTTAAATAATTAGGAAGTTCTTCAAGACCACATACATCGAATCTATTTTCTATTATTTCACCGATTTATACATTCTTTCGAGAAATATATAGATTATTGTAATTTAAGCCAATCTAAAATAGATGAAATCTTCTAAATGTTATAAGTTTTAGTATTAATCATATAAATAATTTCACTCATATACCGGCTTCAAATTTATGCGTAAATGCTTTTTCTTTCAATTTTCATACTGAAAATAATTTATATCACTATGTGTATTTCAAGTTTTGACATTTCATTATTGAAGTTTCTATAATATCTTTTCTATTTTAATTTCAATATTAATTTTTATTTTTTCCAGTATAATTACTAAATAATTAAACATTTAAAATATATGAAAATAAGTGAATGCTTGATATGGAGTGAAAAATGGCTTTGCTTATCTAAACGATACGTCTCAAAAAATGCATTGTGATTGTTCTCCAATTGTTTCCTAGTATATCTCTAGTAAATCAAATAAATACTACTACAAATGTTATTGAAATGTTGATTTTATAAAAATTATGATATGAAATACTATTAGGTTCTTAATACAATTTTCTTAGAGAAAATGGTTTTCTTTTTCTTTTTTTATTCAAAATAAATTCTATGATAATAAGATGAAAGAACAACGCATGAATGCAGTGAAAACTGTATAACTGAATGAAAACATCAGATATTCAAATCAGTTTTAAAACATTTCATTTCAATAGCGTATAAATCCACCTTTATTAAATTATCTATTGTAAGAAGTATTCGTGTGTGCACTCTCAGTGTCCTAAGAAATTGCAAAGAAAAAAATATTATAACAAAGATCCAAATTATTTTAACTTTTTTATTTTTTCCAGTTAAGTTTGGAATTTCATTATTCAACTCAGTATGTTCAAAAATTTTGCTTTTAAAATTATTCTTAAACACATTTATCTTTCTACTGATGTTTTTAAAATATTCTACGGCTCCTATTTATAAACCAATTTCCTTTCAAATGCAAATAATCTTCTAAAACGCCATCGGGGATTTAATACCACTAATGAGAAAGAATCGCGTATAAAACATGAAAAGAATGCATCTGTGCATTTTTATAGAAACTGAATAAAATTAATAAAATGATGTATGTGACACATGGCAAAATAATAAAAGCTTCTATTATAACAAAAAGCTGTCTCCTATCTTGGCATGCTTAGCAAGAACAACAATAATTGGATTTTGAAAATAAAAATATATTATTTCATTGCATTGTAGTCATTTATAATGGTCTCATATTTCATTAGAAACAGTTTGATATTTTAAAAAAATAAAACTATTTTTTTATTAAAAATTAAAATTTCAAATTTCAATTTTATTTAATCAGTTATGCTCATGCGCTTCACGTAGTATTGCCAAACATAATTTAATATTAAAACGAAATATACATAAATGATATATAAAATATTGATGTTTAATTATATTCATAACATATAGTTTAACAATTGCATTTTTTATTCAAATTATGCAATCTCTTTAAAACAAATATTCTATTTACTTTTTTCAGTTCAACGGCTTAACTCGAAACAAACTACATACAATAAAATGAAAGGAATGAAATATATATCTATAAAGAAACTAGAGGTATGAACATTGCAATATGTAAGTCTCATTTACAAATAAAATAAGAGGAATGAAACATACATTTACAAATAATCTGGTTATATAAAACCTTGCAATATGCAATTCTCATTTACAAAATGAACAATATATTGGTTTCACTTTATGGATCATTATCAATTTCTTATAATTGACCAGCTCTCTGTCTTCCATTTCGTCAAACTGATACGCAACTGCATTATTCGAATCCATTTATCGTTGGTAAATTTACAGAATACTAAGGAGTCTTCTAAGGACTTTTCTTCGCTATATTTTCACAAAAAGAAACCCTATATTTTGCAGATGACACAACATCTTTTTCGCCAACTTTAGTTTTTGATTTAAAAAAATCAACCATAATTAACAGATCAACAACTGTAAATTCTAAAACTGACACAAACATAATAGAATTTGATTCTATCTATCGCATAATAGTCAGAGAATATTAAACTATCTTCTAAGGACCTTTCTTGCCTATGCTTTTTTATTAAAAAGAATCATGAACACTCTGCTAGACAATTACATTTCGATAATATTATTGGTCAATCTTAATTTTTATTTCAAAATTTATCAGGTTTCTGGATGTCACAAGATAATATATGATATGCCATTTTTTCAATAAATCCTTATTTACTGTAATATTTCTTCCTTAGTTTCATTTCCACTATATAGAAATTAAAAAAAAATGACCAAAGATTTGAAGAAGAAAAGTTGTCTCCGATAATTTTTTTCTCGTTGATATATTCTTTAAAAATATATCATAAAATCAAAATAATATATAAAGATAGTAGCATTTATATTACCTTTAAAACAAAAAAAAAGCAAACACTAAAAAAAATTGTCGTACTCGATTCTAAGAAATTTAAGTTGTCCCTAATGAAAGTTTGCTATGCAGTGCTAAAAAAAATCAAAATACTTTAGTGCAATTATTAGTGCTGATTATAAATTCAAAATCAGCTCCGTATGAATTCATTAAGATTAAATAACACTCCTGAAAAGTTACTAGAATTCTATCCAGAATAAAACTGGAAAGTTCACCATAAGAGTAAGTAACATGAAACTAGCTGCTGGAACTTTAACTTGGTTATTCATACAAAATAAGATTCTATTCAAGTAACAGAAGCTCAAGTTATGAATTTTTGAACAGCCAAAAATACTTCAACTCAAGTTCTGTCAGTTGGAAATATATAAAACTTTGAAAGCTGCGTTTTCAAGGGAAAAATAGCAAAGAAATTGTATGAAGGAAATTTAATACAACTTTAGATCTAACAAGAGTTTAATAATACGAAATTTCACATATATCTAAAAAGGTATTACATTTAAAAAGAGATGTCTAATGTTTTTTGTTACGCTTTGAAAAATGAAAGGTTAAATTTGAATGAAAATATTCGGTATAGCAATACTTAAACAATTTGTAATTCAAGAACTAAACATAATTATTCATAAACTTATAAGGAATTTTCTCAGAGAAATTTTTAGGTTATCCATTCTTAATACGTAAATCAGAAATTGCAAAACAATATTTTGAAAATATATTTTGATATCATTAATTTTTTAAATTGACTTTTTTATGGGTATCCTTCAATTTTATTGATATTAAAGTTGATTCTTTTTCTTTAGATAGAACATCATTTCTGATACTGATATATATATTGTAGTAATTACACTTTTAGTTTTCTACTAATATCTAGAAAAATTGATGAGAAATATGCTTTGGACTTCCAAATCTTTAAAGCTAAAAGACTAAAGAGTGGACTATGTTTAGAGCTGATACTAGAAACTACTGTTGTGAAAAAATCGATATATATAGTTACCTGGCTTATATTAATTATTCTGATTACTAAATACTGGTGTGGAATAGAATTTTTAAGAAATTATTGCCGTCAAAGGCGATTGCCTTGCCTCATAAGCACTGTGCGCAATAATAGAGTCCGCCTTAACCTGAACAAACTTAAAGTAAACGATGCTTTTTTTAATTTGTAACAGAAAAAGTAAGTTTGCTTAAAGGCTACGTGCATTCGAAGCTGGAAACTTGTTGTTTCATTCCTTTATTCTAACTCTTTTAGTATGGGGAATGCATCAACTTCCTCAAGTTATATGAGTGTCTTTGACTGCTTCATTTTATGATTTTATTTATTGTCCCTTCTTTTCTCTCTTAAAATGCGAAAGAGGAAGTAGAAACAGAAACAGTTGCTTTAGACAAAGTTTTATAACTTTTATCTTCAGTCCAAATGAACTTTAAATATTTTGTGTTCTTGAAAATAAAAGTTGAACATTCCACCATCCTGAGAGGCAGAACTAAAAGATGCTCTGAATTTTGATTATAGTAACGAAAATTGATATGGATATGTCCATTTCTCTCACTTATAAATGATTCTGAATATTTATTTAGGGATTTATCTACAAGTAAAAAACAACAATTGGTATTACATTTTAAGCGAATTATATGGTTTGACTCAGTTATTAAAATAAATAATGAACCAAACTTGAAATTTAGCTTTATATATATAGTTAAAATATAATTAATTAAATATTAAATACCTATTAGATCAAAGAGATTTAACAAAATACTTTTAATATTGATATGCGTATGTGCCATGAAAAGTGAGTTAACAAATGCTTTATGGAGAAAAATCACGAAATCAAAGGTATTGGCACAGCTAGAAAATTAGTAGTACAAGTTACTTTTCTATGCAGTCCGTGGCATTCCGGTATTCAGATTATTATTGGTAAATTAAGCTTTCGTAACTGGTGCATAAGAAATCATAGTACAGGTCTATATCATAGTACAGGTTTCTACAACCAACATCAGTTCTCTCAGGTCAGTATCTCTATAAAACAACTAAGTTGGTCTATTGGTAACTTTGAATGCTGATATCGTCTATTCGGTTTTGACACATAATTTAATTCACTCGGGAATTTATGCATCCTTTAAAACCTATAGCTATATATTTGATTGAAAGGAAAGAAAATATAGCCAAATTGATTGAAGATGAATTTTAATAAAGTTAGAGAAAATAATTTTGAAACTGATAATTTATTATTTAAAATAAGGCAAAGTAAATGCTGTCAAAATAAGTAGATATGCATTGAATTCTAATAAATTTCGATAAGAAATAATGTACTTCAAAATCTGATCTCTAATTTATTATATGTCATTCTTATAATTAGAATATCTTATTCATCATATGGATTTCAACATTTTTTTTCTTTTTCTAATCAATATTGTGTTTTTTTTTTCAAATAAACTTTTTATTTTTCATTTACGTCAAAATTCCATTAAAAATATTTATTTTAGTATTAAGTCAAGTAAATGAACAAAATTTCATAAGATGCATATTTCACATACAAGCTATGAGAGAATAGGGAATTAACTAAATTTGCAAATAAAAAAAAACGATATTTAATTTATATAAAATTATTTAATATCATGTAATAGTAGTACCAAATCATGCAATAGTATTTATTTAAGTCTTTGTAAAATTAATTTTTTGAAGGTTCTTTACTTTAATTATTCTAAGATTTATTTCAAAATGCAATCTTTGAAAATTTTTACTTTTTTTCAAAAAATAGTTATATTTATTAATAACATTTCTACAGAAGTCCTACAAAATTAAATTTCAAAAAATCTAATTTTGGCCAATTATTATTTAGTACAAAAGTATTTTGACTCGATTATTAATAGCAAGTAACAAATTTTGAATTTCAACATAAAATGAAAATATGTAAAAACATGTAAAAAAGTATATTGTATCAAATACACTGATAATAATGATAAATAATGTTTAATATTAATTCAGTTTAAAATGAATTTATAATAATGCATTATTAAATGTCAAAGCATTTTATTAATGACTAGATAGGGATTGCATAAATGCATTCAATTTTTCTTTTTATTTCAAATAGTAAGAAGGAAATTTTACTTTCAAACATAAAAATCCTTTGATACCACGAAACTTGCCATTAGTTTCAGTTTAAGAACTTTATTAACACAACAATATTTTAAATCTCTCCATGTTATGCTAAAACTTTACATAGAACTAATTATAATAACGAACATAATATTTTAAACAATGCTGTTTTACTAGTTTGGCTTTAAATTAGATCCTGGAGATTCACATAATAAATAACTGTCGAAACATAAATTTAGGGTTGTCATTAATTTTCTAAAATTCGAAAACAGTTGCAAGGAAAACTTACATCATTTCATAGTTAGTTATGTAAATATATTTGCAACAAATATGAATCATTGCCAGCATAACATTTCATTCGTTCAAGGACAGTTATAAATTTTTTGTCCCTAAACCATGAGGTTATGATTAATTGCGAAACGCATGGAAAATATTGTTATTTAAGAGACAATTAATACTAAATAATATACATACATTTACATAACATATTATTCAAAAGTTACTTACGTGCATAGATATTTGTTGTAAATCAGCTTTCCTTCAAATATTCACTATAAATATTTAGGATAATGGAAGATAATGTATGTGTGAGATAAGATCTGTTATAAATAAAACGTGGGGAGTTCTCGTTAGCTCTTAATTTAATTTTTTAATATGATTATATAAAATTTTATATTTTCTTTGGCTTTAAAAAAATTCTATGTTAAATCCATGATCAGAGTATCATACTCATTAGATATAGACAAAAAATAAATTTTGTAAACTTTTTTAGAGCTTATATAGCTTCAAAAGGACATTTATCCTAAATCTAATCCCGAAAGAATTTCTTTCAGACGTATGTTTTAGGTTATATTACAGTTAACATTAGATAACTAAACATCCAGGAATTAAATTTTGAAACTCTAGATACCTTCATATCCAATTAATAATTCAGGCATAAATTATTCTTTTATGCCTGAATTCAAGCATTTGAAGGATAAGATTGTGCATAAGTTGTATTTATTTCATCTTATTATTATAATGTCTAATTATTATTATACCTAAGGAAAAGAAAATACAGTTTGTTAAGTAGATATATTCAGGTCGATCCCCATATTTAACTAAAAGACAATTAACCCTCCCTCCCTAAAGTTCTCATATTTAACTAACACATTTTTAAAATGTTTTAAATGCTACATTTAAATTATGATAACGGAGGATAGTCATTATGCAAAATTAAACGCGCATATCGAATGGAAAAAAGAGCCGATGTTTTACGAAATGTGTTTCGCTATATCTACGCAAATGCTATTCTATTTTTATGTGGAAATCAAGTGATGAGAGATAATTGACTTTAAAACTGCGGATAAATAGAATTTATTATGTATAATTACATCTAGAAAAAGAAAAAAATACTATTTATTAAATATATATATTCAGTTCGAGTCCCATATTTGACTAAACGTTTCAAAATGTTTTAGCTTTAAATTATTGAAACAAAAGATATCCATTATGCAGAATTTAATGCACATATCGAATTGAAATAAAAGCCTGTTTTTACAAAATGTGTTTCACTGTAGCTATGCAAATGCTATTTTGCTATTTCTATTCCCTTGAAGGATTAGCATTTGCTTAGGTAATGGTTCCTTTTGTTATTTAATGGAATTAATGATTAAAATGCAATTATTCTTCCTATGACGGAAAAATGTGTAATAATATATTCCTCGTAGAATTAATTTTCTAAGCAATAAGCCATCACAAAATATTATTAGGGGATTACATCTCGAAATAAATGTATATATATATATATATATATATATATATATATATATATATATATATATATATATATATATATATATATATATATATATGTATGTATGTATAAAATAGCTATATATATATATATATATATATATATATATTATGATTTCTGTCTTTTTCTTTTCTTAGTTAAAAAATATAGAATTATCTACATATTTGTAGCTTATTTATAATAATTTTTATCTAAATATTCGTACCAAATATTAAGGATTGCTAAAAACCTTAAAAACATAAAACCTATATTAAATTGGAAACTTAATATAGGTATTAAATAGAAAGCATTTATCCATAACTAAACTATTTCCCATTTTTGTACATTTAAATATTTTTAAAAAAAATAGCTTATATGCAGGATTTATTGCATATCCTGAATAGAATTAAAAGTACGTTTTAACAAAATGTGTTTTGCTGTAACTATGCGAATGCTATTTCATTTCCTTGATGGTTGGGTAATATGGTTTTGTTTCCTACGTAATGGGATTGAAGGTTTAAATTTAATTATTTCCGGAATTGAAATTCAGAAATAAAACAATCATAAGGACATTAATTTTTAAAAAAAGAGAATCATAAAGTATCATAGAGGAATTATCTGTGAAAATAAAAGGAAAGAAAGTATCAGTTTTATGGCATTATTACTTTTTTTTTGTACTCTAGCGAAGTTTTACTCTAGTAAAACTAATATATATGGAGGAAAATGTTTTACGTTTTGAATATTAATCAAATGGGCTTACACCATATCATGTAATTTGGGATAATCTTATTGCATAAAATATACAATATACTGAATTTGACTCATGACAATAAAACATTTATCTAAAACTTAGCCTTAGGTGATATAATAATAAGAATTTCCATGATGGAAAATATCTGAATAAATCTCATTTAAAAGAATTAGGGGAATCTAAGAATCAGTCCAGTATTTATCATTACCTCTTTTTCTACTTTTTCCCCAATTTTTATTTCATGTGAAATCCTGAATATGTCACGAAAGATCGTCTGCCCCACATCAAAGACAATTTCCAAGTAAAATATCAAAACACTGTTTCATTATAAATCTTCCGTGGAAAAAAAATTACTTTCTCTTAACCACAACAACTCAACTGATTTCAAAAAAAATTATATAATTTCAAAGTTCTGACCTTTAGAATGTGATAATGCTAATTTTCCCGCCAACTTTTCCGCCCAGTTTTTAGAATTATTACTGAATAAATCCTTACACATCCCTCTCCCCGATATCAGCAACTGGATGCCTTTGTTCCATTAATTTTAATTTTTGTTCAATTGTGCGAATTTGCGCGTTTAACTAACCAATCAGAATGATCTGCGTCTATTGAAGTATAAAATTTAGCTACTAACTAATCATTATTAATTTAAACTATTACTTTTATTAGTTGTGATATGTTGTAGTTCACTTTAATTGTTTCATAATACTAAATTAAAGCTGTTAATATGGTAGGCGATAGATTGTATACCAACGGCGTAGTTTGTATGTAACGGCGTAGATAGTACTTTTTTTTTAACTTAAAAAAATGGAAAACAGTATTCCACTGAAAAGTTATGCTTTAGTGCTTTCTTGTATTTAGTTAAAACTGATTGTTTCAAAACCATTATGGTAAAATTTGTAACGTGTATGTGTGTGTGTGTACATATATAAATACAAGAATGAAAAATCATCGAATTTCATTTAATGTGATGAATTAGTCATTATTAATAAAAACAGATTAATCATATTAACTGTACTACTCATGTATATGTTTATATCTGAGAGACGGACTAAAAACGTGTGATCCTTTAAGATTGCTATTAGGGAATATGTTTCATGCACGAAAGAAGCATGTGACAAGAATTGCCTGCTAGATTTCGCCGTTCAATTTAATATGTTTTGGAAAGAATTGCCGAACTGGCATATTTAATTATCATGTTATTAAGGATATAATGAAATAAACTAAAGCCTTAGAAGTATTTAAAATATATAATCAATATTATTTATAATAATGTGAAAAGAAAAAAAAAATGTTTAATTATTAATTATTAAAACTGTAAATTTTAACAATTATAAACAGAAAAAGGCAATATTATCAAAAACAACAGTAATTCATGAGAAACGTTAAGACAAGACAAGGAAGAATGTTGGCTCATTAAAAAAAATTAAATGATTAAGTAATAACAAAGCCATAAAAATATATTTTAGAAATGTAACAGTGCAAACAGCGATGAATAAACAAATTTTATACTATACATCATATTTAAGAAAGAATGTTGTACAAAGTTCGTAAAATTAAAGTGAGCACAAAGAACATGAGTGTACACTAAATATCTACTTTGTTGACCTTCTTTTTGAGAATCTGTTATTTGAAATTGTCTTACATATTTTGTTGTGAATCATAATGAATTATCATTATTTTATTATTGTTATGGACACTAAATGAACCGGTATTATATATAAATTTATTGTTTGTGAAAGATTTGTCGCAAGCAGTCTCTCCATGAGCTCATGTTCGGATATTTTTTAACGATTATATTTTAATTCGTTCTTTTATGTAATTATCGAGTTAATTTAATACAGTTATTCTAGTTGGAATTATTTTCAACTTATTTTCGTCAGCTGCATGCAGTGTTTTCATGAAAGAAAATAATATTTTTTTTTTGGCATCATGCTACCAAAGGTAAATTATGTGGTTAATCTTAAAAACATCTCAAGGTAATCTTAACGCTTCCCAAAGCAAGTTTTTTTTCTCCTTAAAATATTTATAAATAAGGTTTTGCTGAAATTTCCACATAATAAAACAGATAATAATTTTATAGTATCCTGTTTAAAACCTGATTCTACTAAAGACTAGACTTGCATCTGAAAGGACACATATTAAATATGATATCATGAGTGAAATGTGCTCCCAGTGCACTTTTGCTGCGGTTTTGAGAGGAGTTAATAAACCTGGTGTCTTCCTCAACATCTCACCACTTTTCAAAAATATGAAGCCCATCTTCAAACAAATATTGTCTTATTAAAAATCTGAATGCTAAAAACACTTTAATATGAATTCAATTAGTAGATTAAACTTTGAATTGAACGCTTTAAACAAAATGTCTGGACGACAAAACTTCGCACGGCAAATTATTTTTTTTTCTAAAATTGTGTTTTTCGGAGAAATTATTCATTTAAAAATCCCGTATTTATTATATATAAATATTTTTTTAACATTTCCTCAACTCACACCTATCATAGCCATCCCACAAAATTTTAAAGTATTTTATCCTATGGCAATAATATAAGTACCACAAAATTTACGAGAGAGCGTTATATAAAATGGTCAACATGAGTGCAGATAGAAAAAAAAACTCTAATTATATATATATTATATAATTAGAGTATATTTATATATAATTATTCTAGTTATATACACACACACACACACAAGAATTACTCCTTTAAAATTATATGATTACGTGTTATTCTTAATACTTAAATTACTCCTCCTAATGAAGTTATCATAAATTTTGTATTATTATTTATATTATATTGTTATGCTCAAAGAGATTCTTTATTAAATTTATAACTATTTTAAAGCATTAAATGATGTCTAATTAATTATTTCTATTTTAAGAATTAAGAATTCATTTGCTTTTAAGAATTTCCACATATGATATCCTGATCCAAATTTTAGAAGAATTCTATTGATTTTTATATGAATTATTGGAATCATTATTAAAATGCATTAAAATTTAATTAATACACATCAATCTATCTTACCAAAACAACAGTTTCTCTGTTATTCAAATATTTCGGAGTTACAAACACTTTTAATTTTATAAAAAAAAATACTCGTGCAATTTAATTAATTGCAGTGAAACATTGAAATAATTACGGTATCTATCTTTTAAATGTTTAAATATTAATTACAGATAAGAAAGCATCGAATGCTCCTGCTGAAAGTACAGACGCTAGGTTTTGTTGTAAAAGCTTTAAACCATTAAACTGAGACAGTAGGCATTCATTTATTTTCAGAAAGAAATGAGGTATTCGCCTTCCCGCTCAATTGGAACAATCGAAATTTCGATTTGTTTTCACGTGGAACAAAATAAAAAAAAGTAAATGGAAATGAATGATTGCTATTGGTATGTCTCCATAATTAACTCTTGCATTTTTAGAGGGAAAACTTAACTTTAATTAAATATGAGTTAAGCGGAAACAGTGTGGGATTAATCGTTAATATTCAGCTCAGCACACATTGTATTCTTGCCAAAGGAAGACATATTTTAAACTGCGGGATCTTGAAAGACATTTTTACATCATGGAAGAAGGATTTGCAGGGCATTTTTAATGGAAATATGTAAAGGAAATTTTTTTAATGGAAATGAAATATGAATAACTGCTAAGAATTTTGTGGAAGTAAGGAGTACATAATTAAAATGCTTTCATCTAGATCTTTAAATAATTAAAATGAAGTACATTTGGTGTATTTATCTTATTATTTCAGGTCCAATTTTTGAGTTTAAATTTGTTTGTCTCTTTGAATTAAAGAATACATCTCTTTAAACGAATTTTTAATATTATAACATAATAGATGGATTAGGGAAATAATTATGATTTAAAAGTTTAAATGCATGAAAAAGTTGTTAATACAGTATTACTTGAGAACGATTTATTATTAATTTCGCATAACACAATCCTTGAAATTTATACTTTATAAAATCATGACAAAGGAAGTATTTTATTTGATTTCATTTAGTTAATTTCTTGTGCAACTTTGAGAATGTGTTCTTTCATTGATGAATTATTTAATATAAAATCAAGATAAAATTAAATGAAAATAAAGAGTTAGAGATGCAAGAGCTATAAATAATATAACTTTATAAGCTTCAAGATATTATATCTCCTATTTCCCTGTGTATTTCTACATAAATTAAAAAAAAAAAATACGATTTAAATTAAAATGGATATATGCCATGCAAACAACATTAAAAAAATTAAAATATGCAAATTAGAATAAAAATAAAATAGTACGGTATAACAATGTTATGTTTTTTTCTGTCATCTTTAGGGTTTATGATTTGTAAGTGCCTAGAATTAATTTTGGAAAGGATATTTAAAGTATGTTAAAATTCAAGACATATTTATTGATACTGGTTTGATAATGTGTTAGCTTTCTCCTTTTCAAAGCTTTGAATTTTAGTTTCCATATTTCAACTGTAGCCATAATATTGTGCAATATATAAATATAGTCAGTATTTCTTATTGAAATATGTAACAAAATTAGAAAACTATGAACTTCATTTTAATCCTCCACTAAAGGCAAATAAAACTTTTGATGAATATCAATGAGATCTAAAAAGTCAGTAACCTGGGCAAACAATTACCATTTCGACTAGTACACAGTATTGCTTATATAAATTGTAAGAGATATACTACAATGTTATAAATAAATGATTTTTTCTATTCAATATATCTTAATGTTTCCAACAATAAAATATTAATTGATGATGGGTGATATGAAGAGTCAAACAGTAACATCTCTAATTATTTTTACAAATTCTTTGAAATTCTTATCTTACCTATTTATTTCATCATGATAAAATAACAAATTAAAGATTTTTTAAGATAAAAAATAATAAATATCCATAATAAAATTCAATGTAATTCTGCATAGCAATATAAAATAACTAAACATCGTTTTCACGAATGTAGTTTATTTCGTGTCTCATCGTTAAGACAAATTTTATTTTTATTCATTAAATAAGTGGCAATACACATTATTTAATTTAGCTTTCATTAAACACTTTTTAATGGATTATAGTTGCATAATGATATAATATGTAGAAAAAGTTACAACACCTAATAATTTCAAATAAAGCTATACTCTGGGTGACCGTCTAATGTCAGAAATGACGACTAAATCAGCATATGATTGTTAACTGGATTCTCTAGACAACTGTATAATATTATTTTCTTGTCAGTAGAAATATTCTCAATCTTGGTGGAAATCCCATAACTATGATTCAAGTACAATCATTCTAGCACGCGAACACTGTTGCTTATTCTAGGTCTTTTTGCCGAAATAAAGAATATCAAGGCACTAGCAAACGGAGAATTTGACTGTGAGAGAGCTTCAATCCATATTGAATAGATTTCTTATATAGAAAAACTTGAAAGAAATGCAATCGTTTCAACTGAAAAAATAAAAAAAGTAAGTCTTCAGGGGAGCTATGAACTGTGCTCTAGATGATTGAAGAAAAGTAATGTGATCATAAGAAATCTCAAAGCAATTTATTTGCAAAGCATTTTTCTTCATGCAATGTCAGGCGAAATGCCTGATATCAAACCCACGAAACAATTGATACCCTGGTTTCTGGGATACAATGCAAATCTCTAGAAAATGCTTCATAAGAAAGGAATTTCTGAAATTTCGTCTCCGTTTCTGTGAATCTCTGGTAGAACAGATGAGGATTATAGTTAAATATCAGATTTATTTTTCAGGGTTCGATCTTTGGGCAAGAACCTTAAAAGAACGGATTCTTTGGTTACTTAACATAAATAACTTCATCTGTGCAAAACGGAATCTCAACCAGTGATAGAGAAAAGTAATTTTTGAAGCATACCCTTTATCTTTATCATAATAAAAAGAGTTTAACCCTATCCAAAAACTGACAAAAATCTAATCAACAAATGTACGTATTGTATTAGAGACGCTTAGACATCACTGTGAAATTTCCCCCCACTTTCGTTACATTTGGTTGAATACACGTAGCCCGTGATTTGTTAGTTAAAGACCACTCGCCTAGATTTGTTTGGTGTATAGGGAGGTTTTAAGAAATCACTCAAAGAATGTTAAAGTATACATTTAATAGACATCAATTAAATGGAGTTTCCCTTTGTGTATCACCCTTAGGAACATGATTTATCTTAACAATTGAGGAGGTAGGAAATTTTACTTATCTTTGAAAAAAAAACCCTCAGGTATTCCAATATTCTGAGGTACCTGTACTTGGATAATTTTAAGGCGAATAACTACAAATTTTGGATACAAAAGGGTTTAGTTTTATCCTATTTAAAGTTAAAATATGTAACATAAAAACGTTTTCTTTCAGCAACAACAACAGCAAATGAGTAACAGGATGGATGCCGGAAGTGCCTCCGATCCCACCAACATGTCTCAAGGCGGAACTACGAAACAGCATCCCATGAGAGCTCCTCCACCCTCCCCTGCCGGACAGTACTTACAGGTTCAAGATTTCACTTACCCCAGCATCAATCCAGCTCATTACTTAAACTCCCTGCCTCCGAAACACCATCAGGGTATCGCTGTCATGGGTCCACCTTCTGTAACCAATACTCCTAAGACCGATCCTCAGAACGCACCAGAAGCTCAACCACTTTTGCCACAAAACCAGAGTGAAGTGAGGATGATGAGTCACTTGTGGTCTCCACCGAATCAGGAGATCTCTGTGTGAGTACGTGAACGAATTTTCTTTGCCCTTAGAGACCTCAAAAGCTTAAATTGGTTTTGTTTATCTGTATTTCTGTAGACATTTGTTCTCATTAATAAGTTAACGAGAGCTTACTTATCTTTTTAAGTTAGTGTCTTTGAGCTTTGTATTGGCTCAGAAATTAATCAATTTTATTAAAATGTACGACAGAAACATTTATTTAACCAGAATTATGATGAGCATTTCTTAGAAATTTTATATGATCTCAGGTTTCACTACATGTCGATTGTATGGAAATGTATAATAGTCCATTTCGAATTTCGAATGATTGGCACGTGCATAAGAATTATTAATCACAATAACGTAGTTTACATATTTATAAATTACAAACATATGCACGTAGTATTTTTAAGATTCAAAGCTTGCTTTTATAATACAAGCACAAATAAAAAAAATACACAAGTATATAAAATTGTAGTTTTAAGTTACTAATGATAATTTTTTACATATAGAATTCAAGAATGTTATTCTATGGCTCATACTCGATGAAGATATTCATTAATTTTTTATAAGGTAAATCCTTTCTCACAGTTTTTAAAAATATACTGACTAATTAACAAACAATTTAAAGATTACATATTAAGAATTTTCCCGATGCATGATGGTTGACAGCATTACTTTTAAGGATTAATGTAATAAAAATATTATAAATCGGAAATAATTTTATGTAAAAATGCAATTAATTAATTTATACAAAAGAAAGTACAGGATTAGCAAAAAATATGTTTATTTCAGAACTTTCTAAAATACGTCTTAATGTTGAATTGAAATAAAGTATGAACTACAGATAATTCAAATCATGCGCTTGACAATATTAAATAAAAAGTACAAAATTCCACCCCTAGGTGGCGCTGTGATTCTCATAAAATATTTTAATGAACTTCATAAATATGCTTATGGATATGGTTCTTCAGAAAATCCTTCAAAAAATCACATTGGGTAATACCCGTCAAACGCGGATGTCATGCTATTTGAAAATGACGGCTAATTACCCCTGCATTTATGAAATACTGCCTTAGCAATTATTTTACACAACAATAAATACGAGAAGATATATCATACTTCATGGAAATGATATTCTGACGGAATAGGCATTGTTGAAGTTGTGGTACTGCAAAATCCTTTAGCATATCATGGTACCATTGTTTGTGACGGAAAATGTTTGAGTTCCATTTGCAGTTATATCTTCAAAAAATGTGATTAAATGAAAACGATAGTTGTAAAACCACAAAATATTATATCTTTTTTAAAATGGAAAGTTTGTTCTTGGATAGCGGGAGAGTTCACTGCCAAAATTGTGAGATCTAACTTGCCAATTGAAGCAAACGTGGGCTAATATGTAGTTTCCACAGCTAAGTGACGTTCACAGGATCTGAAGTGAAAAATCTTATGAACCGCAACTCGAGCAGAAGTTTGATTTTTTTTAAAGATAAAATGTAAAATTTTCCGGATGTTTTTTTAGACAAGAGAAAGCAGCATATCCAATAAATGAAACAATTAACAGGTGCACTCCCTCAAAGATGCGGCGACTGAATGTTGGCTTTAAATACCGAGGTATTCACATGTTCAATGCTAGAAGATGGAATTTATTTTGTCTTCTATCTGGAAGAAGATCAAGTTCATTAGTTGTTTCAAATTTCCTTGTCATCTTTTGTAAGTCACATGGAGCCATTGGATTTCTTCTTAATGGCTTTATAAGGACAGCTGCAACAAAGTTCTGCTGGTTCTGGTGGAACAATTTTACCAAAAGCGCTTTATCTTTTAATATTGGATTGACGGGAAGGAAAATAATTAATGCTTATACAGAATTTCCCTTCCTTTTATTCAAAGTATAATGCTAATAAGCAGGAGCTATAATACAAAATGATATCATTTATTTAATAAATACCCACCTCATAATTTGAATTATCTGTAGTTCAAATATTTATCATTTGGATTAATGGAATATATACTGGGGCCATCTGAAGTTAAAAACTTATTTCTTGTTAAGCCTGTACATTAAAATGCAATTGAAGAAAAAATAATCTGAAATAATTGAATCTTATTTCAATTGATAATATTGCTGTAGATAATTATCTGGTTAATCAGTGGCTTCTATGTGCCATTTAGGCAATTTATTCGGCTCTATAAGTTTATAAGGGAAAGGTTGTCAGAAGCAGACAAACATTACTATTAATAGCAATCACATTCTCTAATCAATAGAATCAATAGAAAAATCCTGAAAAAGCAAAAAGATATATGATAATGCAAGTTATGAGAAGATTTTTTGCTTATTTAACTTTATCTTTTACCCATTAACTGGTACTGAATGACATTTGTTACCTTACTTTTATATTATATTTCTAATGACATATTTTAGGGTACTTATGAAAAAACAAATGTTATTCTCAGCTATCCAAAGTGAAAACTCTACTGTATCCAAAGAGTTAAAATTTTTGTTAATATGATATATTGAGAGAGCATGTAAATTGTTTCAATTATTTAAACATTTTCACTCTATATCATGCATCTTCAGCAGAAAAAAATCACAGTTAGTATATTTCAGTTAGTTTAGAAGAAAGATTTGAAAGATGCAGAAGTACTTTACTTTTCCTTTCGGTGAAAATTCCCAAATAACTAGAAAAAGTTCAAACTCATACAAACAATGTTTACTTAAAATATATTTAAAACTCTAATAAGTTATTATTCAAAAATCAAACCCTCCATTATAATTATTTAAAAAAATACGCAATTTGTTCAATATTTGGTGCAAAAATACATAGAATAATTTTTATTCCTATAAATTAATATATTTTGTCGTTATAATTCCAACACGTTCCATTTCTGATAATTCATTATTGTAATACGATTTAATTTTGATGCTACATATTCAGTTAACTCTTTTTTTAAACACTTCACAATAAATTTGCAGAAATATGCAATATTTAAAGGTTCTTTAATGGTTAAACTCTATTAAAGCTTTTCGCACTTTAAAAAATATTGTTATTTTTGAAGAACATTAACTTTTAACTAATGTGATTAGTAATATTTCCTGAAAAGTAGTTTAGTTGTGGTTTCATTATATAGTGTTACTCTCAGTTTCTTTTGATTTTGAATTTTTATGTAAGTAATCCATTTGATGTTAATTTATTTTATTATATTAGATTTATAAAATTTATCTATTACGTAATATTAAAATAAAATTCTTATTTTCAGCACTGAATATATTATTTTCAAAGATAATCCCTTTTGTCACATTTACCTTTCATAGCATAAAAAAAGTAATTTTCCTCATAAACCTAAGCCATATATGATCTTAATACTATCAAATTGTACCGAGGAAGAAATTTTAAATCAAATGATGTAATTTTCTAAATGTCTTCCACTGAATTGCTTGAAATCATAAAAATGGTGAGTTTAATGGGATATTTTTCTATAAATATCTTTTGGTGGCTTTACTTATTAAAGTCACCTTAATAGTAATATTCATATTCTTTAAGTTCTGTAAGATAAATGATTTTTAGACTAATAGCTTGAATTTGAAACATTTGTGAAGTAAAGCTTATGTTATCGTTACATTTTTTTACGATTTATAACAGGTGTAAATTGTTCAAAATTTGTGTCTTTATAAAAATCAATCCTTTATTGAATTTTCTTTAATAAATAATGAAAATTATTACGTGAGGCTGAGCTTCTATGTACTACCCAGATCTGGTTTGTAAAATCGTCATAATTATGACTGCAAATTGTCTAAATTCAATCATTTGTATGTAAATATCTTAGGATTCGTCTTTTTTTGTGATTGATCAGTATAAGGCACATTAACGATAATGTTATATCTACCTTTATTGTTTTTGGTCATAACATATCATAAAAATATACCATTCATTTATCATTATCTTATAGTCGCTCTTTTGCTGAGTTTTAATTATATCTAGCAACATTTGGCATTATTTATTTCCAAGAACCTTTATAGCAGCTTTACAAAGAAGAATTTAAGTTTACATAATGATCTAGGAACTCAATATATCTTATCTTCAATAACTCCTTATTAGCTAAATATCAAAGTTAGAATAATCATAAATGAACAAAAAATCCATCGTACCTATTTAATATATCTTAGCGATATTTTCTATAATTCTTTATTACCTAAATTCCAAAGTCGGAATAATCATGAACAGAAGTTTAAAGTTAGAATGAATAGAAAACCATCGTACATTTTGTCTTTTATCTTGCCACATTCAGTTGAAAAAAGCAATTATTTTCTACAAATAATGAATGAGGAGCACATATTAAATGATTAGCAGATAAAATACAAACATGAGCTAGATAAACTCTAAACATGCTATTAAAATCGATTAGAACACAATAAACTTGTAGATATCAGAATTTCTGAAATGATGACACATAAGAAGTTTAAAAAAAATTATTCATGAATCATTAAAATAATTTCTTAATAAAGATTTCAATTATACCACAAAAGAAACTTTATGGCTTCAAAATTGACATTATGGTATAAATATAATCTAGTGGCTAAAAACAAACTGGTGTTAAATAATATTATATAAAATATGTTTACTAACAAGAGTGCATATATTTTTCCACTAAAGTTATAATTTTGGAAGCTTCAAGACGATTGGATCTCGTTGTGTACATCAGCATTCACAACAAATATATTATACCCTCTTAGAAGGCTTAAAACAATTTATTGTTGTTACTCTCATCACTATTCACATTAAATATATTTTCAATTCTTACAGTTTCAAGACGATTAAATTTTGCTGTCTAAATCACTATTCACATGAAATATATTCCATTATGTGAATGCATGTTTAATATGATAATATGCTTGGTCATTTAGACAAAATCAGAATAGCAATCTATCTAGGTGTATGCATAGAGGAGCATTTGCAGATTTTAAAGGCATTGGTAATGCATCTTATATATTCATGTAATTTCATTTACGAGAATAATAAATTGCTAATATTTTTTTCACTATTTAGTTTATGCTAAACTTCGTAGTTGTACTGTTAAGTTTATACAAATTGCTATATTGCAATATTCAGCTTGTTGATATATTTTATAACACAATCAATGTCGCATTTCTGTTAGATACATGATCTTTATACCATAACCTTTTATGTTGTCGTATTTTCATTTTACAATCAATGATTGTCATTTTCAAACATTTCTGTTGCATTTAAAAATTATTTTTCAAGATACATCTGTTTAGATAGCATATATGACAACTTTTAAAGAATTGTTGAAGAAAAAAACTGCCATTATTATTTTATTTTTTATCTATTTAATGAAAGGTTTTCCAATTCCATGCTTAAAGATAAATATCATAAACAATGAATTTCCATTTTTAAATAGGACTTGAAAATTTTTTTTAAATAATTTATAGTATTTATTCTCTTGGAATAAGATAATATACTCGACTCAATACCGTAAAATGTTATAATATAAGAATTTTTTTTTTATAATGATAATGTTTTTAGTAACTAGGAAATTATAGGAAACCATGTAATTTGATGCTAAAATATTTTTTTTTCCATTACAAGGCAGAAGTCAATGCTTATTTTAAGAATGAAGAAAAAATCATTTTAACTATTATTAAATTAAATGAAAACTAGTAATACTAAATATTATTTGTGTTAATGGTGCGTCACATACTTCTTTACAGAGTTATTTCCATCATATTTCATTTTGCATATTTTTAAACATACGACTGTCTTAATAAAAAATATTATTATT
The DNA here is from genome assembly GCF_947563725.1 of Argiope bruennichi. Classification (NCBI taxonomy): domain Eukaryota; kingdom Metazoa; phylum Arthropoda; class Arachnida; order Araneae; family Araneidae; genus Argiope; species Argiope bruennichi. Next base: position 41,897,312 of record NC_079154.1, on the reverse strand, counting down.
AAAAACAGAAAACTGTAAGTACCAAATGGCGTGCGTTCAGGTCCTTCACAATTTTTTGAATGAAATAATGACTTTTTAATCATTCTTTGATGATGTAAAAACCCAAGTTTGTTGACTTTACGAGTTATTGTGAGCAAGCTACTGCTATTTTTCACCTGCAAATTTAGCTGTAAGTAATGCTCTCATAATATGCATTATGGCGTAAATATGCAATCTATCATAGTTTTTGACACTTCTAATGTCTTTCATTTAGAAAAAAAAAAACTCTTAAAACCAGGAATAAAAAAATGCAAAAACTGATATTGTATTCTTCTGCCAATAATTAATCATTATCATGTTACAAGAAAAGCAGGCTCCATTTTCGAATGATGAAGGTTCAAGAATAAATTTATAGAAACTTCTAGAAAATCATAATAATCAATTTTATTATTTTCATGCTTGTTAGTTAGTTTAAATAAACATTATTATTTATTAAAATATTTATTATGAGCAAAATTTTATTTCAACACTCAAAATTTGAAGTAATTAGAATTTATCCAGGTGCGTAAGCTTTATGAAAATTATAGAAATGACTATAAATTAATGTGAAATTACAGGCACGGAATGTTTCCTCTAAAGTTATTAAATAAGCAAATATTAATATTTTTATAGATATTCAATGATACATATTATTATTATTTGGATTGCTCTTCCTTATAAGGAATTTTAGCATATTTTTTTCTCTTTATGCATAAAATTCCTTTGCTGATCTTATTAGAACGTGATCTGGGGAATGAAATTTTTGTAAAACTATCTATGGCAAGTTTAAAATTAAGATAATTGACAAATCCATTAAAGGAGCTATCTCTCTACCTATAACCCATATATTAATGTCCATCTAGATAAATGTTTCAAAAAAATTACCTATCTCAGGAAGAAGAGTAATCGAAGCAAATATAGTTCATTTGATACAGGATTTTTTTTATTATTTTGAAAGGTAAAACTAGTGGGAAAAACATCAATTCTGATCATTGGTAAAAAAAATCGTAAGATCAAATTCGTTTCGTGTACAGAAGTTGGTGGATTTTGTAATCTATCATCATGTTGCTGCCATCGGCAAATATTATAATTTTCTACCATTATACCATTAGTGTACCTTTTCAAAGAATGTAGACCTTGTATTGAGATATAATTACATCGAAAATATATGTGCAGTAACATCCTAATATAAACCATCATACTATTTCTTCTTTTCAAATTCTATTGATAATTTCCTTTTTAATATTTTTGCAACCATTCATGCTTTTTTATCGGGAGTTGAAATTAAGTATAAATAATGAAGAATTCACTTTTATCTTTTTGGAGTTTTTAATTGTTTGTTTAATACTACGTGCATGAGATAGTGGTATATTAAGTAACAAAACATTGTCGATTCATTTTTAATACAATATCGATTTTGCATAAACTCGAGCTAAAAAGGGGGCATTAAGCATAGGAAAAAATCGTCGCATGCTTGAACGAATTACTTATAATAAAAGGCTATTCGCCGTAAAATCGAAATCGATATTTATAGCAAGACAATAAAACCAGTAAACCATTACATTCGATTCTTAATAGTTTGTATTTCAATTTCTTAAAAACATTAATTTATTCATGTAAATTAAAATCTTTCCTAGCTTTATATAATTATTTTATTACATGCTATCATGTTTCTATGTGAACAACTAATCACGTAGTCCTTTTCGTCAGTCAGCTCAAGCCATCCCGTGGAGAAACGACCGTATAGGATGCAGACTTCTGTTTTTCGCTGAACGTGACACCAACCCCCATCTGAAGATGGATGACTGTTGGCCGTCCGGCCAGCAAGAAGGGCTGATGATCCTTGCATGTCCCGACCCGCACTGATGATGCATCGGGATGAAATCATCGTCCAGTATCCGTCCTTCATGATACTATGAAGCCATGGAGGGTTCATAGCAGAACTTAACAGTGACTATCCTATTGACGAAGTTTCTCTTTACGGGATGTTGCCAATACTTTTACATCCGGGTGCATGTGTTTGTTTTGAATTCGTCATGTATTTGTGTCTTTCAAACAGAAAACAATAACAACAAATTCGAGTTTACTAAATACTCGGAAATATCATATGCTGACCCGCACAGTGTTTTCAACTAAATGATTTCTTCGGACATATTAATATGTCTTGCTGGATATTAACAAATTTTATACTTGGCATCTGATTTCTTTCGATAGGTCGGTACTTCTAATGCAAATGGGTAGAAGAAATCCGATAATTTTAATTTTATTTCTAATTGGCCTGTATAATTATTATAATTATTAAAAAAGTGTGTACTTCCTTTAACTGTAGAGGTAAGAAATCCATTATATTTCCAACAAATTCTAATTTAAAGATACTAATTAAAATGAAACAAGCGTTACGTTTTTAATATTACGTCAGCATAATATTTATTTACTTGAAATAAGATATTGTTCGTTATTCCTTGAATGCCGTTAGAATTTAATTTTATTCAAAATAATGTGAATACGTTGTTACATAGGAGCTTGTAAGGGAACATTACAATTTGAAATTTTCAGGAATTTTGGAAATCATTTGAAATAGGTAATGAAACCATATTCTTCCAGAAATAAACTTTTAGTTGCGTGGAAGAAATGAATAAATGGTTCGTTATTTATCTTTTGAATATAATAGTGGACTGAAATGTTTGAAAAGAGCATCATTTTCAGCGTATATGAAAAAAAAATTATTATTCATAAAATGATTTGCATAAATTACGTAGTATGCAAGTTAATTATTCTTAGACGAAATTGACTACGATTTTCATCATGTAACTGGTAAAATCTGCTTTCAAATGTAAACCAATTTTTACAAGAAACAAGCCTTTTATAATTATTGAGCTGAAATGTAGATGTTTTTTTCAGCATATGAAAGTTATTTCTGTTATTTAGAATTCATTCTCATCAAAAATTTTGTAATTTTGTAATATATGCACTAAGTGTGTTCTTATGGCTGTCAAACATTTACAATACTGATAATTTTTTTAAATGATTTAATTTCAATTTTATTGCAGTTCAGAAAAATAGCAATTTTAATTTCATCAAAATTTAATAAAAAGTTGTGTAAATCTCGAATTTATTTGCTTTAGTAAAAAATAATCAATGTAAACGTACTTTTCCTTAAAACATTTAAAAAAAACAACTCTCTTTGTTTATGCATTACGCAAAGGGAAATTTATTATTAAAGTTATTATTTTTTTCAAAATTTTCAAATTTAAGAATGGTAATAAATATGTACCAACTTTGTTAACCATTGTCATTCTCAGAGACAGTAAAAAACTGAAATTGCTTATTGAATTTCTTGTATTTCAATTGATGTTAATTATGTTGCGTTTTGTGAATGGAACGAAGAAATATCATTAATTTGATAAATATTAAATACATTCAGTTTTTTAACGATCACCGTATTATTTTATCACAAATTTTTGAATTTCATAATAAATGGCAACATTCTACTATTCACGGTCTTTGGGTTTTTTAATTGTCAAGAATTATCAGGAGATGATTTCTTTTATTAAAACCTCTTTCAATATGTTGTAATAAAGAATAAGGGAAGATGAAATATCCATGCATATTGAGAGAAAATAAAAAATAAAAAATATTGTGATTTAATTTGAGATAAGATCATTTTTTCCCAGAAAAGACAAGAAAGAAACAGAATTTATTTGTAATATATTTAAGCAAAGTATCCTGATATATATACATATGTTTCAATTTCACATCATGTTTAAAATATTTGAAGAAGCTCAAGTGTTTTGTGGATATGTAAAATATTTTAATGTAATGCCCCCATCTAACCCTTTTAAAATAATTTATTAGATTATCATTAGATTTCATAAAACACAAACAAAGAACACTTCAATAAAATACTCATATAGAATATCAATAAAGCATTAAGAAGTATTTATTCTCGACATAATATGGGTATATATATTCACTGACTTGATTCTCAGCTAACAGACTGTTCACAGTTAACAAATGTTGGCACTGGTTTACGGTATGCGCTCAAGTATCCAGATACCAATAATACAAGTTGGTACTGCTCTCTGGATATTAGTGCGTACTTATCATTAATGTTAAATGCACGCATCTGTCATAAAATAAAATAACACGACTTATTTTAACATTTTCGAAAAGCAAATTTTAATTAGAATTAAAGGAGAAAATATTGCCCTTAAATGCTGAGAGAAAAATTCATCTTCCATATGCATGTTCTTTATTGTGCTTTTACATTCTTTTAAATAAAAAATGATGCCACTTACTTAAAAAAAAGAAAGTAGGTCAGAAAATTAAAGAAAAATCACTTAATACTATTTAAATAAAAAAATTATAAAGGAGAAATATAATTATATTAAACAAAAAAGTTCATAATTGTAACAAAAGGATATCAGTCAGTAATTATATATATGGAGATTTTGATTAAAAATTATGAAAAATAGTCTCCTCATATTAGATATAATTTTTAATTTTGCTTAGCATATGAATTTGAAGTTACTGAAAATGAATGAAAAGGAAACTTTTTGCTATTACTGTTTGGTAGTGACTAAGCATAAACAATTTCTCTAAATGCAAACACATGGCACATTTTTTTTTTCTGTTGAATTTTTTTTCTCGCGTTTTTCAATGTCAATTTGAGAAGTACTTAGTTTATTCTTTATGATATGAATTAAGATTCAATTTTGTAAATTTAATAGCAAATGTACAATTTTTAATTTGCCAATATTTTATTTTGATGGCAAAGTTTGTTGATTATTTGTTATTTTGCAGTTATAATTAATAAGGTTATTACAGTTTTGCACATTACACAAAGAGCTTAATAATGTTTTATACAAATTGAACGTCAAATCAACATTTTAGTATCTAAATTATAACATATCTTAGTGTTCTTCAATGCTAAAGGGTCATTGATTGTGTTAGCTTAAGTGTTTAAATAAATTATATACATACTTTGTTTGCATATTCAATATTGTTTAACAAGCAATTTTTTCCATACCTCGAGTATTATATTTCATTTTAAGATGTGCTTGTATGTGAAATATATGATACTTTTATCAAGAAAATAAATTTATTGGAAAAATTTTATTTCCTGGTCCGTTTTTTTAGACGATTTACAGCTATATCTTCTGGAACATGAAATAAAGAGAAACACAAAATCAATTAATTAAATATTTACACAGACTTTGAATCGTGGGATTAGAACTCACAATCCCTTGATTATGGGATCAGTGCTATGACCATTTGGCCATGGAGAGACGACTGACACTTTTCAATGCGGCAATATTTATTGATTTAATTTACTTAAAAAACATGTTTGTGAAATTGTTTGGTGATTTTGGTAAAATATATCACGTTTTTGTTATATGTATAGTTCTTGTAGCATTTTTTATTTTAAAAAAAAATTCCCGATATATATTTTGATTGGATTAAAATGGATGCTTCTAATAAATATTTCTGAAACTATAAATAAATATTAAATTATTTATAAAAAATTAAGTTTTAAATCATAAATATTGACTGATATATGAACTAAACTATCCATTATAGAAAATAATATAGATTTTATCAATTTGTTTTATTAATGTTTCAACTGGTGTATCTTCAAAAATTTTTCCATAAACTGAAAAATAATTTTCCGCATATACACGAGATAAAATTAAATTTTATCACGATATTCAGTAATAAATTATACCGAATTCGAACACTTTATTTTTTAAAAAATTATAAATATTACACCTGATTCGATCAGAATCACAAAACTTTTAAAACTGTTAATTAACATATTCATATCAATGCTTATTTCCTTGACCTTTTGATTTACGAATTTTCTTAATTATATAACACATCTCCTTTTGGGATATTTATTATTATTTTAATTATTATAATAATATAAGACCATTAGAGATACTGAAACATCTTCATGGGGTTTTGCTTTAAATTACTTAATAATTAAGCTTAATTACAGAATTAAAATTAAAAATAATTACACTTATGAATATCTATACTTGCTAGCAGAATTAAAATTAAAATTAATTATCTTATCAATACTTAGACTTAATTACGATTAATATTAATTTAATTAAATTCGACGCGCGAGGTAAACTCGTCGTTATATGCGGAGGTGTTAAACTAAAATTTTCCATCTTTGGTTAGGCATCCATACTATGTCTACATTTAACTACACTCATGACCATGAATTAAGGATAATGCAAGTTTAGGAAAAGTAAAAGTCAGAAGCAAAACAAATGTGACTTATTTGTAAAGTCTATTTATTCAACAAAAGGTAAAGAGCAAAAGATGCTATATGTTTGAAATCATTGATAAAAATTGCGATATTTTTTGCTCCCTGGAGCAAATTACAAAAAAAAAAAAAAAAAAAAAAAAAACTATTTACAAAAAAAAAAAAAAAAAATTACATGGTTGGTATGATGGTTGATACATAGTATGTCTCCATGTCTCCCAGACGATGTAATACAACGCCTAGACAGGCTGAGTATCAAATTATCGATCTGATCTTGGGGACTATTACAACACTCATCAATCAATTTTCTCCGAAGTTCCGGCAGACATGCAGGAGGTGTTTGACGGGCTGCAACTCGACGGCCAATCCTGTCCCTTACATGCTCTACTGGATCCAAGTCGGTGAGAATGCTGGCCAGTCCATATGGGTGATATCCTCCAATCGAAGGCAATCGTTTACGATGTTTGCACGGTGAGGACGGGTGTTGTCATCCATAAACACGAATTCTGTGCCAATGGCTCCCCGAAAAAAACGTACATTTTGTTCCAGAATGACATTCTGATATATTCGGTCTGTTATGGTTCAAATTTGAACATGCAAGTCCGTTCTGGAACCCAGAATAATTCCTCCCCAAACGAGCAATCCTGTACCACCGAAATGATGTCGTCCAATGATGTTCTCTTGGTGGTAACGGATACCTGGCGCTCTTCATATGAAAATAAATCCAGTGAAAATCAGACTGCAAGCTAAACCTAGACTCGTCGGAAAACATCACACATGCCCATTGTTGCGGTATCCACAATGCATGCTCTGTACTCCAGGCTTACCACAGGCGACAGTGAGTTGCAGTAAGTGGAACACATATGACAGGCCTATGAGCATATAGACCAATCTACCCTAAGGGTCTGTACACGGTCTGCCTTGAAACTGTCGTACCAGTGGCTGAAGAGAGATGACGAGACAGATATGATGCTGTGCTCCGTCGGTTTCTTTTGGCAGTAACTTCCAAATACCAATCCTAATTCGGCATTGTAATTCGGGGGCAACCTGTGCTGTATCGTCTACTCACATTTACATAATCTTGGAATTTTTGCCAAAGCCTGGAAATGACACTCTGGGCGATTCCAAGGTCCACGGATACTTCCAACTGCGTACGCCCACATTCCAGTCGGCCGCTAATTCTACTACGTAAAAAAATCATCCAAATGTGACTGTCCTTTGTGTCATAACTATGCTGTTATTGCACTGAAAGGCTTATAAAGCACTTGCGAAAATTTTACTCCTTTGCCTGTATTCCTTATACATATTCCTTAAACTCTCTTACACTCTCGTCATTGTGACGTACTATTGGTGTCATTTGGTGGCTTTCAGCAATTTTCATATGATTTTTGAAGATGTCTGTAGTCATTTTACGGGGGATATATGTATTTTAGAGTTCGATTTCCACGTGACTCTGAATTATCCTTTATTTGTGGGCATTAGTGTATATTGAAGTGCTTTGAAATTCAAGTTCCAAGTATTAAAATTGCCACAAACTGATTTTCAGAATTCATTTTTAAAATACTAAAATCGCAAAGATATAGGGTGTCTGAGAAATGTTGGAAACTAAAAAAAAATAATGAACTATAAATTTTTTAAGTATAAGTACATTTTTAAAAGTTTTTTTCATGTTGGTAAACAGGCGGATTTAATGGTCTAATGGATTGTAAATTACTGAAAACGAAAAATAAGTTTAGAACACATATTTGCAAAAATATTAAGACTTAAAATCTTGAAAATGTAATGGATTTTATATTCTATTATTTGATATAAGTGTGTAGTGTCAAAATTGGGGAGTTTTAAGATTTATATTTAAAAAAAAATTAAAATGGGAACTAGGAAACGTTGATGTAACATCAGTTCCGATGTTCGCAGAGAGCGTTATCGAATTCGAAAGACAAATTTAGAGCAAGCATAATAGGCATTAAGAAGATGAAAAATTACCAGAATTGGTAACGTTTACTCAGTGAAAATCGGAAAAACAGATGTCGAAAAGACAATGAGTCTGGCGAAGAGAATGGTCCTATGAATGCGAGGAGTAAGAAAAAGGTAATCGCGGAGAAGCCTTCTCGTATGTAAATTTTCCATGCGTTCCAGAAAAATACAAGCAGCTATCAAGCATTCATTAATGAGAATTGATGGTCGTTAAACTTCATTCCCAAACAACAAGTCAGATTTCACGAATGCAACTAAAATGTGCTGGTTCTTCATCATGCATTAACCAAATGTCCTGGGGTACAATTATCAGTGTTCCGGCAGTAAATTCGGAGGAATGTGCTGGAAGAAAACAAGGTACTTTGCTGAGGCGTTTTACAGAAGATACGGTCCCAACAGATGACCCTGGCCAAATATTAATATTAAAAATGTTTTGTATGTTCGACGTGATAGTGATGTGGGGATTTTCGAATGATCAAATACTCGCATCGCGCGCGTTGAAGATACCTTCTGTCGTAAAGCAGGTTCCATCCGAGAACAAAACTCTAGCAGAAATGTGTGCATCTTCCTGTGTGACATCAAGCATCCAGCGTACGAACTCCACCCAGATTGCGATTTTCACCGAAAAACGTTACTTACGACCTTTTTATTTATGATGTTTTTTGATAATTTTTCATTTACTTAATGCCTTAATGCCTCTGAATTTATCTTTCGAATTTCACGACGCTCCCTTCGAACGTCGGTACCGATGTTACAGTGATGTTTTCTGGTTCCCATTTTAGTTTTTCTTGAATATATTTAAAACTTCCTAGTTTTCACATTACACGCTTATATTAAATTATAGAGTATAAAACTCCTTACATTTTCATTTTTCTTCAAATTTAAATATTTTTGCAAATATAAGTTCTAAACTACTGTTTTCGTTTTCAGTAATTTACGACCTCCTAGATTACCAACCTAGATCATTTCCTAGAATGTCACCTAGATGGAAAAAATCAATTTAAGTATGTGGTTTTATTAAAATATTCTTAGTTGAAACACCATTTGTTACTTTTCTTTATTAATTTTCTACAGTTTCCAACAGTTTACGGACTCCCTATATTTTTGCAGTTTTCATCTACTAAACTAATAATAACTACTAATATATATATTGTTACGAATTTCCTGCGATGTGCTTAGAGTAAATTCAATAAGCAGAATCCTTTTAAAAAAAATAAATAAAGCTATTTATTTAACGAAGACTACAAGAATAACACTGCGCATTCAATAGCTCAGTCACCAGCCTACAGCTTGCTTGCTGACTAAGGCTCCAATACCACTCCTAATCTTTCGTGCTTGTTTTTATATGCTCTCTGCCGGAAGTGACGTCACTAACAGGAAGTTATGTCATATTAGAAAAATCCAGAACCTTGGAGAGAATTCAAGAAATCAGGATCCCTCTAGAAAATTCTCTCTGTCGCCAAGGTTCCCAACTTCCGTCGCCAAACTTGGCGAAATGTCGCCAAATTTGGCGACAAAAATTAGTTGCCTAAAACATCGCCAATGAGCCAATATCTCGCCAATTTGGCGACTTGCTATTGAAATACAATGGGATACATATAACATTCATTATCATAAGACAAATTACACCAATTTACAGAATTCGTAACAATATATATATATACAGGATGAGTCTAAAATCATGGGACAAACTTTGAGGAGTAGTAGAGCTCACTACAACAAACAATTATTGTATAGGAATATATGACCGGAAGTGATGCGTTGAGGCACAAACCCAAATTAGCATCCAGCAACTGTTTTATCATTTTCTGTACAGAATCACTGATTAAGTTTCCTGCTAGTGAACATTTTACGATTCCGTTCATGTGTTATTTTATTTCTGTTTGTGCCTCAACGTGTCACTTCCGGTCATATATTTTCATAAAATAATTGTCTGTTATAGTGAGATCTACCATCGTTTAAAGTTTATCCCATGATTTTAGACCCATATGGCACAAGTGTGAACGAGCTTTGCCTTTCAAACTTTCCGAGAAATAAGAAAATATCGCTTTTTTCGAAGTTTTGGAGATAAGATGTGAGCTTAAACTTTACTTCATCAGTATCTTAATAAATATTCTCATTATGTTTATAAAAAATAATGTTAAATTATTCTCAGATTTCTTCCCCCTTTAGGAAAAATAAATTTGGAATAAATGCAACATGTAACAATACTAATAAAAATACATATTACTACTGCTGTATTCCGAAAGCACATTTGATGCTACTTAATCTCTTCGCACAAGTTTCTGCTTTGAATGTGCCATTAAAAATAAACTATCTTTATTATTAAATATTTTTTTCTTTGAAATTGTCAAATTAGCAGCAGCTTTCAAAACTGATACCACTTATGTATCTTGTCATTCATGATACATAATTGCTACTTTCTTCTGTGGTAAGTAAAAGCAATGTGAATGTTATCGGCCAACATAAGGAAAAGCGGATATTTTGTTTAAAAATCAGGAATTATTAACTAAATTACATATTTCAGACTATAATAATTTTATCACTTTTAATTATGAAAATATATCTGATGTTTTCATTTTTGCTCTTCTAAGATCACTTTTTATTCAAAAAAACTTAAACGCATTGTTCAATACATGAAAAAATGAATATTTTAAATAGAAACCAATAATTATTAATTAAATTTCATGTTCCAGTTCAATAATAAATCTACTTAATCTAATTATCAACTTTTATTTACGAAAGAATCTCTAATTTGCTCTTTCAGAATCATCTTTCATGCAAAAGCATAAACACACTTAACAATAATTTAAAGTTCAAATTTCACTACGGACACAGGATTAGAACACTATTATTATTATTAGATCTTCATTCAATATGTAAAGCTCAAGTCATTAAATATGATAAAAAGTTTGATAACATGATAAAAAATATATCTTGGAGATTCTAAAAGTCATGTACAGTTATATTTTCAAACTTTACATAAAAGAATTATTTTATTTTTGAGTAGTATATAAAAATATTTATATTTGCTATGATTTTTAGTAAATTATATTTTTCAAATTTTCAATAAATCTCTATCAGATGAATCGGAATGACATCACAGAATATAATTTCATTTATTTAAAAATGGCAAACACATCATGAAAGTCAAAGAAAATTTTAGAAATTTCTCGCATATTCGTAAATTTAAACTAATAATACCAATAAAATAATGGCATCTTTTCTAGACATCAAAATATATATTAGGCAAACAACCTTCCTTCAAAGGGAAGAAACAACTTATTTACATACATTTCAATGACAGAAATCTGTCATTTCTATCTCTTCCAGAATCTGTAAAAAGAAAAAATCTCTTTTTTAGTCAATTTGTTTGCTTTCTTTAGGATAGTGCTTCCTCTGACTTCGGGCTGTGGAATTAAATTTCCATCGGAAATACAGGAAGAAAATAATCTTTTGAAAATCTTATTGGAAGCAGCCAGAAAGACACCTACGCTTCAAACGAGGATGAAATTTTTGAAAAGGGGTAGGGGCAGAACATACAGCTTCAAAATGAAAGCAAAGAGCGGGAAGGTAGGAGATGTCAGGAACAAAATCTGAAAACATCACGGTTTTTTTTTTTCTTCCAGCTTAACACTTGGGACATTGATTGGAGATTGAATTTAACTTTCTTTCGCTTTCGATTTCCACTTTTTATCATCTTTTACAAGCGGCCAGAATTTCAAACAAAAATACAAGTTCAAAAACTTGCCTTTCATTTATAATGAATCTACTTACATATACTTGCGGGAGGTGGGGAAATGAAGAGTTCAAAGAGTCTAAAATGAAATGAAATATATATATATCAGATATGTTCTAAAATATTTTAGGTTCCATTTTCAGCTGAAAACACCTTATTAAGTTTGAAAAAAAATCTTATACTTTTTATATGTCAATAGAAAAAATTCTATGCAATGTGAAGTTAAAAAACGGAATTCTCAAGTTTGACTAGTATACCTAAATCATAAATACTTAGTATACTTAAATCATAAAATTTCATCTTTGTTTTAAATGTATTCAAATACTTTGACCTTTATTTCACATAATTCTAAGAAAATATCGAAAATAAGCTTTTATCTTATTGTTTTTTATTTATAAATTTACTCTATTGATATAAAAATACAAAATAATGTTTTTGAAATTCGAATTTTAAAAATGTGAATTTATAAATTTAACGTGTCGAAGATTATTACTTTTAAGATCTTACTGCTGATTTTTTAATACTTTTATTAAAGATTATATTATAAATATGAAAGAATTTTGTATGTTCGTAATAATCAAAAATGCAATATCTGCTCATAGATTATTTATTTCCTATTTCCTTATTTAAAAAATAACCAAAAAATGATTTAAAGGAAATGTTTATTCCTTATTTTCCTTATTCCTTATTCTCAAATATATGAAATATATAATTCCATTCCTTTCATTTACTTTACCTTTCACTCCTTACCTAAGATTTATTTACTGTGGAACTCATGTAACGGATGTCAGAGCGAATAATGTTAACGAGAGAGAAGTTAACTTTTGAAGACAGTTAATTTTTATTTTTCGAGACATTCTACGATATTCTTGGCAAATTAGTCTTATTTGAAATATGGCAGCAGTTCTGTACGTATCATTTTTTCAATAAAAAGATAAAACGGAGGAAACTTTTTGAAATATTTATAAATTTATTATTGCCAAAATCATGTACTATACAATGAAATTATTTTGCCCTGATATTGAGAATAATGTGTCTTAGTATTAAAAAGGTTTTCGACCTATTCTCTACTGGCCTCGCATTCATAAAATCAATCAAATGTATACTCTAAAGAAGAAGAATTATCCATTGAAACATATTGTAATCAATTAATATGATTGCCGAACTGCTATTTAAAAATATCAATAACTAAAAAAGTTCTAAAATAAAATTTAAAGAAAAAAAACCTAAAAATTGAAAAAAATAAACTTTCTACAAGTTTTAAAATATTTTTCAATGCTAAGAATGTTATGTAATTTCACACAACAATAGCCTTGAATTACATGAAATTATAATCAATATGTGAAACTCAAATTAGAAACTAATATTTTTAAAATAGAAAACATAAAAACTTTTGAATTAGAATATTCCTATTAGAATATTTCATGAAATAGATGTTATATGTTAAACAGTATGAATCTTTGCACAATAAATACAATAAAAATTTTAAAATGCAGAAATAACTCTTATTAAAATAGGCATTTAAGGCTCGGCATAGTATCGTTGACATTTAATTTCTATCTCTATTAATATCTGTTTCCATCAATATTAAAATAAAATAAGAACACTTTTGTTCTTATTTGTTTCTTCTGGTGCTCTAAAAGATCAATGATCTGACTTAGAACTATAATTCGACGTAAATATATTTTGGTTGATTAAAGATATGCATAATAGAATAATTTGCTTAAAAAATTATATTTAATTAAATATTGAGAAAAGACATTTTTCTAGTTCTTCCACCATAACTTACATAAATAATATTGCGCAGTAATGCTCTTACATTATCCAAATTCATCAGAGATAATAGGATAATAGAAAAAAGAAAATAATAGACAAAACTTAAAAAATAAAAACATAACAACAGCAAAAAAATTTAACAACAGAAATGAAAAATAAAATGAAATACGAAAGTAACCGTAGTAAAGAAAGATTAGTACTTAAGAAACGTATTAAGAAAGTAAAAACACAAGCAAGACGTATTTGAAAAACTCTATGATTCCAGAAACGCTGCGGAAATAAACAATAAATCAGTATTAAAAAGGGCAAATAGAATGTGAAATTTGCATACCAAAGCATTAATTTCTCATCAAGGAATAAAATCAATGTGGGTCGTAAGGGGAATTGTAGCATTTTCTGTAGACAGTATAGACCCCCTTAACGCGAAACGATACTGTATATATGGTTAGTGGGCAAATTATTATAATCCCTCTTAACTTCAATAAAATTTTGGAAAACCTTTTGCCCTAATACTGCATGGATTTTCTTTGGCGTGTATTGTATGAGATGTTTGAGGAATTTGAGACCCTATCCGATTAACTGTATTTTCCAATTCCTTATGGATTTGACGGTACTAGATAGAGCTGTCTGATCCATTTCATCTTACAGATTCTCTGGGTTTAGATCTAGTGATTGTGTAAGCCAGATAAATCAGGTAAAATCACTGACATCTCTTCGAACCATCTGTGGACAATGATAACATCATGATAGAGAGCATTGTCTTGAATGAAGTATCCATCCCCGGAAGAGTGCACTATTCAAATAATAAGATGTACTTGACTGCGATAATATTCAAATATCCTTGGCCATTCAGATGTTGTTTCATATTAATCAAATAATTCGTACAATGCCAACTAAACAACCCCCAAACCATAATATTGGCTCCATCAGCTTGAAACTCCAACTGTTGTGTATCTTCAAGCTGATCTAACTAAAAAGCAGTTGGGTCCATACTTTCACGATGCTTTCAACACATTCGCATTATGTAATTGAAAATGCAATTCATCGAACCACATGACTATTTTCCATCTACTGTTTAATCCTTATGCTCCTTTGTAAACTGAAGACGTCTACTCTTTTTCAAGGCAAATAGGAAATTTTCGAATAGGTCTTCGGCTTCCGTAGCCTATACGCTATAATGTTTGACCAACAGTTCGTTCATAGACCTTTGTAGTTGCTCTTTGATTAAGATTTCCCTTAAGTTGGTGTATTGTACCTCTTCTATTGGATTAGACTGCTCTGACAAGCCTCCTTTCATATCTACAACCACAAGGCCGTTTTTTTTTCTTTTCTTGGCAGTCCAGTTTCTATAATCATTAATTGCTGCTCTCGAGCATTTCATATGCAGTCATGTTGTTGACACAAGTTCTTTCACTTCGAGCTCCAACAATCATCTCAATCTCATTCAAACTCAGTTAAATCAAATTTTTTGCAAGCAACCCGGTACAATTGATGATTAATTCATCTTGCATTCTTTTTTAAGTAATGATCAGAATTAAAAAAAACGATAGGAAGAATTATTAATGATTTAAGCTTTAGTTGTTTCACGTATTAACACCTAAATACATGATTTTTTTATTTTTATTTTTAATAAATAAAATTTAAAATCAACCGGGAATCGGAAGTAGTTAGTAGGAAACAGAAAAAAAATGCACAATATTTTTTTTGACCTTTAAAAAAACATATTGATGTATTTCTAGATTATCATGAACAATCACTCCTTGATTTCTACAAATCTAACGCGTAGAATAAAATTATATTTCAAACATGAATAATAGATCTCAATAAATTACAAAATATGAAATTCATGAAACATTTATTTTTAACATTTAAACATAGAGGAATATTGCATTTGCTACCTTTACATAGTGGAATTTTACACTCCAATCTGTTTGAAATTATATGCGAGTGACCAGCGCCGTCTTTTCGTATATCCATAAACGGCAAAGAGTGAGATAACCCTCTAGGTTTAGTAAACCTATGTGGAACCGATTTTGCATATTGATGTATTTTTGCATCACAAAAACAGCTACATTTTTCTTGCATACATTTATCAGTATATTCAAAAATATAAATATTATTTGTTACTCTTCTCTTGTTTCTTGTTTTTGTCTCCACCTCGAAATGAGGATGAGATGCTTCCGGCATGGATATTAGATCCTGCTACCTTGGAGGGTACACAAAAGGTGGGGGTCTGTCTCCTCCCATCGATGATGGAAAGAAATTCCTTAGGGAAGTGTTGTACCGTGGGCGATGATGGCCCTTAGGACTCAACCACAGTTCCCGCCAGTTTGCTGTAGAGGCGGTATGGTCATTCAATATTTTTTTTTATCCGTGTGGCTCCGGGCGGGCCGGAGAGTCAATGATATGACTGCCCTTGTTTCTATCCGAAAATAAATTTTCACGCATGTTTTTATTAGTTTTTTTTTTTTTTTTTCATAAATAACCATAATTCGTAACACCAGTCGAAATAAAATTCTACTCAGATAGCGAGTCAACAATGAAAGATGTCATAAAAAGATGTCAAAGAAATAAACTTTTAAAGATTCCAGTTGTGTTCGGAAATGGTGAAATAGTTTTGATAAAATTAAAATTAACAAAAAAAATGCAAAGGTTTCTACAAAAGATATATGTGATTTTAAACACATGATGCCTATCTACATCGTTTTCTATTTAAGGGCTAAAGGAAGAAAATAAAAATTGAAACAAATATAATTGTAATTGTCATTATATCGAATCATTAACTCGATCGACAGGAACATGCGGTAAATGAAAATCGCTTAACATTTTTATTGATCATTTTCCATTTTTTTTTTTTTTCAAATAGATGAAATTCAATGTAATTTGAAATATTTTAATATACACAATTCTACATTACAAGAGGGTATAATATTATTGCATAAAGGAAAAGACAATCATTGATGCTCTTTTATAACTATTAATTGCCAAAAAATTATCTTATCAATCTCATCGGCTGACCTGAAATATTTCACAGTTCAAATATAGAACATTTAGTGCTTCACACTTCTTTAGTGTATTATATTTTTTTGATGCTTATGTATTACCTATTTCGTATTAAATTTAATGTTTATATTTCATGGATGGTAATCCGACCAGCATTTACTTATAAAAGCATCAAAATGACAGGATATAGATTATTAGAGCTTCGATCGTATTTCTTATTTGTATCTCTTTGATACGAATAAGTTTTTGCAGCGGTTATTAGAGAAAATAAAATCATCGCAAAAATGCCACGTTAAGCTTCAATTGTTTCAAAATTTCAAAATAAAATTAAAAAATTACCAAATGAAATATAAAGAGCCTTTGTATACGTATTCTGTTCAAACGGTCGATGAGCAGAAATGCGAACAAAATATAAGTTTCACTTTCGTGAAAAATATAGATTTAAGGAAGTTTCAAATATCGTATGTGTATCTGACAACTTTTCCCTGAAACAATCTGGTGTCTAGAACTTATTGGCAGCCAATGATAGTTCATAGTGTTTCGCTCAACAAGAAATAAAAGTGACACAAATATTTCTACTGCATCCAGCATTTTGAAAAATAATAGTAATATATCGAAGTGTCCTTCAAAAAAGTGTTCTTAGATCTTTATGTGCAATTTAGTTGACTCTCAGATTAAAGTCATTCTCCCCGTGGTTTATAGATATTTTATAAAAAATAAATAATTATTTGACTTTAATAATAAAACTACCAAGAAAGTTTATAGAAATTTTAAATCGAACTGAAGATTTAAAAAATTCAAACAAAAAAAACTTTTTAATTATTTAGCACGATACTCTATTTAAATGTATGAAAACATCAGTGCACAAAAAAATTATTTATTTTCCTTAAAAAATTGAATTTCTTTTTGCGATTTCCTTTACTCTTATTGTAAAAATCCAAATGTTAAGTCGTCAACTCGTGAAATATATCTGTTATTTCCCCAGCTTCTAAAAGAAATCAAACCCAAAACAACCCCCTCAAAGAATTCTTAATATTTAAAAAAAAATGACAATCAAACTAAATTTTTTGAGCTTGCATTTCCGTTTGCTTGGAGCTATTTTTCATTTTCATCTCCTGAATCTACCATCCGTCAAATCGTTTCCAACGATTGAGTGCGAAGTCTTTTTTCTTTTTTTTTTTCGGGGGAAAAAAATCTAAACACATCAAGCACATTTTTCATGTTCTTTTTATCGTTTTGCTGGACTGCGTAAACCAACCAGGTTTTCAAAAGAATTTCTAACTCGTAATGCTTTTGGCAAAAAAAAAAAAAAAAAAAAAAAAAAAAAAATCGATTTACTCCCAAGGAAATTTTACCCCATCATACATTTCAACCATGTAATTTTAAATAAGATTTTCAAAAACTGGAGTGAAATTGATGTACTTCAAGTGAGTTATATACTGCAGTCATTATTATGAAAATACTTCAAGTGCAATTATGTGTTGAATAAATCTTATTTATTATTACTGTTTCAAAGGAATCGGATAATTTTCTAGAGGTTTCTCTTTTCTTTAATACTATATCTCACCTGAAAGATGCTGTTGGTAAATTACAGTCCAGTTGTTTTTTAATGCAGTGACTCATACATTTCGTTACTTATAACACATATATGTTTACATTCATTTTATGAATATTTATTGAATATTTATATATGACTGGATTACATGTTTTCTTCCGTATTTTCCACTTTTAAACAATATTTAAGGCGTTATTTCGTACAAGACTTTTCAAAAATAAAAGAAGTCTTTAGATAGCGATTGATTTTCAGCTAAATTAATTTGAATAATTATATAACTCGCTTACATTTTTACTTATTTATTACTGATTATTTCCTATCTTTTGAGCCTATTTTTCGACAAATTGCTTAGAAATTGTTGAATTTTCTTTTAACTGAATTCATTAATGGAAATTTGGAGTTCATTTTATTCGTTTATAAAGCTACATAATTCGATTAGAATTTTGTTATATAAGTGCAATCTAACTCATTAACTTATTGCAAATCCGTTCTCGGTATAGTACTTATTAGAGAAATTGGCTTATTCAAAATTCCTTTGAATGTAACAACCACTCATAATTCATACTAAACATCTCATCACTTTTTGTTCTTTATAAAAAAAATGTTTCAGAGAAGTGAATATTTACTTTTATATAGGATTCTCTAAAAAACATTTGTCATATGAAAATATATTAAAAGCGAGCCAACAGTAATCCAAGGTGCATTTTGGAAATGTTTGGAAGTGCAAAAAGTTTTACTTTCTTGGTATATCCCTTTCTAAAAATATGTTTTAGTGAAGTAAATTTTACCCGTCACGAACAATGTTCTAAAACTTATGCTAAAATAAAATGGAATTAAATAGAGTATTAACTTTATTTACCATAGAATATATATCTTGAAATTCTAATGTTAAAAACATTTAAAAACTAAATTAAAAATGCACCATATGAAATATAAAGAAACTTTTGATGAGTATTCTGAATAGAAGAGAACGAGCAGGATTGCATGAACAGAAAACAGAAGCTTCATTTTTGAGAAGAAATAAAATAGATTTTAAGAAGTTTTGAATATGTCATGTGTATTTGAAAACATTTCTCCAAAAGAATCTAGTGACTTGAATTTATTGACAGTCAAGGATAGTTCATAGTCTGATTGCTTTTTCTCTGTAAGAAATGAAAGTGACGCAAATAATTTAGCAGCACCTAGCATTTTAAAAAATAATGTTAATGCGATTAGGATGCCCTTTAAATTATTTTTTTCCTGCATCTATGGGGCAAATAAGGGTGGATCTACGGGGAGTGGGGAAAATGTGGCGAAGTATGGAAAGTTAAAAATTAATCATTATTTAATAATTCGATTGGCTCCATCAAACTTGATTATATTTATTAAACATAGTCATCTGCTTCGTGCATCAACTATTAGATTATTCCAATGTGTTTATCCCATATTCCAGGCCATCATTTTTCGATCATTATGAATTTTAAGCTAATAAACTTTAAAATATTCTCCCCATTGCTTGGATTCTTGAGTGATAGGAATTATATGGCAGCATGAAGAATTTTTCATTTTCCCCAAAGTTCATTAAGAAACATATAAATACAATTTTTTCGTGGTGGTAAATAAAATTTCAAAATTTAAGAAGGTCAGCTTCAAATCTGATGAGTGAAAATTTTTCGTATACACCAGAAAATATGCAGAAAGATTTAAAAAATGATGAAATAAACTCTAATAAGTGTTAAAATCCTTCAAACATGGGCACCCAATACATAGTTATAAAATATTTTGCTTATTATAAACCATTGGAAGACCAATACGTGTTCCAAAACCATCGGAAGACCTTTAAGAGAACGTAATGATGTATATTAAATAATGTGTTTCTGCTTTTAACAGCTTGCAGCATATAATGTACATAAGAAAGCTATCCATTCCAGAGCAATTTTTGTTTTTCTTTTGTAAAGATGAAGTCAGCCCTAAATTAATTTAGTACGCGAGAATTATGTTATGTTTTAAATGTACCGTAATCATCAATTTGAATAGTTTTATTGAAAAAAGACTGGAGAGAAGTAAACCTTAATACCTGTGGTAATTCAATCCATTCGCCAGTATGTTGCTGATTTTAGCCGTAGATAATAGCCGCAGTTTGATTCAATATCCTATTCATGATTATTAAAGGCTAAATATTTTATTTATTTCACTATTATGTGTGAACATCTAAGACTTTTTTTTGTTTAGTGTGAGCAACTTCATGTTTAAAAAATTATCGCTGAAATATAAATATTTCTTTTGCAATCCTCATTTGCATATTTCATGTTTTTTTTTATCAGTTTTGCTATGTGTTAGAATGTATTTCAGAATTTTTCAAAAATTGATTCCTTGAAAACTTCAAGTTAGCAATAAATCCTAAATGTGAAGCTAATTTTAATTTACGGGGAGATGTTTTCAGCTTTTAGAATGCCACATTCTGTTGTTGATGGTTTGATCGATTATCGAGTACTATATCGATTGTGTGCTGACCATATTCGAAACGATTGTCTGTTTCCCGTAATTTCGAATTAATCCTGTGTAGTTTGTAAAACAATTTTGAAAGAACAATCAAATAAAAAATGAAGATTATATTGTAGGGAGCTATGCTGATGTCGGTAACATGCGAGAGATATTTGCTGTTTTTGATAACATGCGGCAGTAGTTTTCATGTGCATCATCTGCAATTTTGTTTAACATTTGCCCTTTTGCGTGGTTATCGGAAAATTTCTCATGCCTTTTGCCGTTTTAAATTCATTCAGATAATTTTTTTCTTGGCCTTCAAATAATAGCTCACAAAACGCCATTGCACAATAGAAACAATAGCCAATCCATCAATGACTTTGAAATCTCTAGACACATTAACTGTAATTATATAATGAATCACTTAAAGGGCTCTCAAACTATCATCTCATTAATAAAATCATCTTGCAAACAACAATTCAGCAAATAACGACACCCAATCCTCAGATGGGCAAAATTCAAAAGAAAAAATCCTTCTGGAATGAACACAATCATCCCAAATCGCGTCAGGACTTTGATGACGAAGTTACCAGATTTATAAATAAGAAGACAGTCTTAAAATATCTCTCCCAATACTTTGCAATCTTAAAATATCTCTCCAAATACCTTACAGTCTTAAAATATCTCTCCAAATACGTTACAGTCTTAAATTATATCTCCAAATTCAAGACTCGCCCAAACCGACTTCCATTAAATATTCGGATATCACCACAAGAAGCAGAGCGTGACGCATCTGATTTCAACGAGGATTCTCTTGATAAAACACTCTTTAACTTATTCTCGAGAGTTCTTGTATGACAAGGAACAAGAACCACTGAAGAAGGCTCTGAAGCACTATCTTCTGAAGATGGCTCTATTTAGCATCTGATCAAAAAACTAACTAATAAAAATTTCAGCATTGTCTGCCACCTTCTCATTGTTAACTAGAATTCTCCATATTCTGATTCTGACAAAGCGGTTGTAATTGCTAATAGCTTAGAGCAACAATTTCAAAACAATCCACTGGACCAGCAACCAGCAGAATTCAGGATTCAATATAGACTGGAACTTTTCCAACGGAAGTCAACTAAGCATTAAATAATACAATGTCTCGCATCTGAAGTAATTGCTTGTATCAAATATCTCAAAAAACCTAAAAGCCCAGGCATTGATGGTTGCCTTAACAGTCTTATCAAAACCCTCTCAAGCAAATTTTTTCACCTAAATTGTCAACTTAATTCTCCTCTTGAGACACTTTTTGGCCTCTTAAAAACTGCCATAGTAGTTTCTATTCACACACTTGGCAAAACTTCCACCATATCGGGCAGCTACTATCTAATCAGTCTCCTCCTAGAAAGATTACTGAACAAATCCTATTGAACAGATTAAATCTCACCTTGGGCGACTTCTCAGGATGATTGAGAGTATTAGACAAGGTTTCTGTATCCATCAAGATGCAGCACAATAACCTTAGATATCGCAAAAGAATTTGACCAAGTCTGAATTGATGGCCTAATCTATTAATTGATCCATATGAAAATTTATAATCGTTTTATCAAGATATTCTCGTCCTACTTGCCAAATTGGAAGTTCATGGTAAGCTTAAGAATTCTCTATCAAATCCAAGAAACATTTATGCTGGAGTAGCGATGGGTTCTAAACTCTTCCCCCATTTTCTTAACATCTACATTAATGATATTCCAAGAACACCTGAGCCAAAATAACTATATATATTTGGGAATGAATGATACATTCTATTTTGTACTTCAAATAATCCAATGTTTATTATGAGGAAGTTCTCTGACATCCAAATGTAATGGAAAATTGGTTTACCCAGTGGCAAATCCCAACAAATATTTGTAAATGAAAACATCTTGTATGATTTCAAGTTTCGTTCATGTATTTATGTATACCCAGTCTAAAAAAAATGTTTGCCTTCCAAATATAATGTAATCTGCCTAAAATAGTCCATTAATTATTTAAATTAAAGAAATATTTAACATTAATAATATGTATTATATATGTTTCCGTATCTTCCCAATGCTTTTACATATTAACCATTAAACTCATTACTGGAGGTTATCGACTGTCAAATATCAAATGTTACATATTATGAAAAAATTCATAATTTTAAAAATTACTTAAAGTTTATTACTTAATTAGAAAAAGCTTGACTATTATTAATAGTGATCTCCTTTATATGCAAGTTAATATATTAGTTTAATATAGGACTTTCGAATAATTTTTTTAGTGGGGGATGATTCAATTAAAGTGAAAGTAAAATAAAGATTCTGTAAAATCATCTAAAAGTAAAATTGTTTCCTTCTCATTAAAAATTTCTATTTTGATTATTTTTGATTGCCTTATTATGCGAACAAATTTATAAATATATTTATAATATTTACTAATTTAAATAAAGAGTATTATGAGCATTCATAAAATAATGTTTACTTTTAAATACTAATAGATACAATGAAATCTATTTACGAAATCATACATCTTTGAAAGCCCATTTCAATATTTCCTTAAAGTCTGAATTTGAATTCAACTTCAATGAATGGATATTTTCATCGAGTATAAAGTTATTTGACTTTTATCATTACATTTTTGATATCGTATTTTAATTATTAAAATGTCCAAACGTCAACTTAATTTTGGATTCTAAATAAAATATTCCTATGAATAATGAAGAAGGCTTCTGGAAATGAAACTATTTTCTGTGTGTAAAATAAATATCTTTCAGTTCTTTCGTTAATGCAATCTCACTATTTGAGAATAATATCTTTCATCAATACATTAAAAATGTAAGAGCTATAAAGACGAGTGATTTTTTTCTCTTATCATCTCTCCCTTCTTTGAACAAGTTAACATTGAGGATTAAGTTTTAAGCATTAAAGTCAAAAGTAGGGTTGTACATTTTTGTAAACATGGGAACATAAAAGTCGAAAGAAACAACAGTCAGAAATTTATGAAATGCTCTCCATTCTGTATGACGTTAAATCGTCATTACTGCGTGTTGTTCTTTGCTAGAAATTTGGATTGCATGGCATTTTTTTTTCTTTTATAGGATGAAAACAAAGAAAACTGCAACGTTTTGAGTTCTCGTATTTAAATTAAGATTACACAAACTATGAAATTCTTGGAAGTGCTTTTCTACCGCTATAAGGAACTATTAGATTTGATGAGGCTAGATTTAATTTTTTTATAATTAGAACAATACAAAAACAAAACCTAATATTTGCAAAAAAGAAAATGGTATATATTTTATCTCGATGGTATCTATTTTAAAATGTGAGAAAAGTTATACATGAGTCATAGCGAGATTTAAAGAAATAAGATACTAAAAAATAAATATTGAAGTAGATCTTACGAAATATATCTTCCAATGTACTTGGCTACTGGAAATTATTGGTTGTAATTTATTTCTTTGTTGAAGAAAAGGGGATGCAACATAAAAATTTACAATTAACTATTTCTTTGCATAAAAAAAATCTTATAATTACAGGCTATGCTCACATTTCTTTAGTCCTTTTGCTCTAACACATCTCAGACAAACTGATTTTGGCATGGAAAAATACAGAGTAGTAATTTTATTGGCTTAAGTTATTGAATTCGGTATTCGAAACAGAGATCTACGTTTGTATCCAGATGTTTTTTCAATAGAGAAGGAAGATTAAACACCAATCATTCGTTTTTATATAAAAAATATTTATTTTAGGGAAAAAAATTAGACTAAAAAATTAGATTAAGAACCTATACATTATATACTTATTAAAATAAATTATTCAATTTAGGGGTTCATTTCTTTTTTAAAAAAAATGGAAATTTGGAAAAAATAATTTTCCTTTCTCTTAAATTCAATGTATCTTTTTTATTCTGTTTAGATACATATTATATAAAAGGTAATAATTGGCAAAAATTACTAATCGATATCAGCATTATTTTTTGAAAAATTAGGACATTTGAAAAAAACGTAACCGTAAAAAATTACTACATTTAAGTAATTTTGTATCCGTTAGATTTCGTATACTTAAGAAAATCTATTTTAATAGTTTTATTCTATTATTTCAAATTTTATCATGACTGTCGTTTTCCAAAAAAGGGATTGAATATTAAATTTTAAAAGATAAAATACATACTAGATTCTCGAAATTGATTCAATTTATTCTTGAAAAACATTTAAAAGTATTGCCCTTTAGCGTAACGGAAAATGCTCGCAGGCTTAATAATTGAGACAAAATGTCAATTTCAAATTCAATTATCTTAACGTTTCGACTCTATTTTATCCATTTTCAGCTTTTTTGATAATTGACCATTATTATACAATTCGAAATTATTGA
This sequence comes from Argiope bruennichi, assembly GCF_947563725.1. Taxonomy (NCBI): domain Eukaryota; kingdom Metazoa; phylum Arthropoda; class Arachnida; order Araneae; family Araneidae; genus Argiope; species Argiope bruennichi. The sequence goes on along the minus strand of NC_079154.1, from coordinate 41,872,131 downwards.
ATGATACTTTTAAAATCGGATTTCTTTTTCAGGACTCGAATTCTACACATTGAAAAGTCTTCATGTGCATTTTTCGAGAGAGTCATTTTTCAGATATCGAATTGAAATTGTTGCCAGTATTTTGTCCTTTTATTTGACACTTGCGTAAGTGAAATTTCAAAACTTCCAACAAAGATTTAAAATTATTAAATTTATATTAAAATTAATTTTTGAAATTTGCAACTTTTTTAAATTTATTCAAATTTAATTAAGCTATCATAACGCTTGAAAGCCCATTCCATAGATATTTTTAACACAACATTTTAATCTTCAGATTAATAGTTTATTTTTTAACTGAAAACAGTTCTTTTATTTGTCACACTCTCCCGCCTTTATTCAATAATATATCTGGTGTAAATTTAAAAATCTGTCTTCAAGTGTCTTCTCGTCAACTCGAAAATTTAAATCAATAAAATTGTTTTTATGTATTTTTTTCCATTTTATATCATTTATCAAAACAATTCGACTGAACTATTAAGAATTCTATTACTATTCGACTGGATTGTTATTCGAATATTACACAATATTACTCTGAATTACTGAATATTATTCGAATTATTATTCGACTGAACTACTACAAGAAAGCAATTCGCTTTGTAATTGTTGCTAAGATTTTTATTAAATGAAATTTAAGTTGTTGATACTGTTTTACTAAAAACTCTTTTAGTTATAGAAGCTATTCTTTCCTTTCGAAGTCAGTTTATAGGACTTGGATTTCATCACCAAAAAGTAAACGAAATCCTGCTTTTAAAAACTGTTTGAAATCTCACAAAATTTTTTTTAACTTAATACATTATATTCATTTCAAGAATTTAGGAAAACATATACTTTAAATTAGTACCTATAAATAGATTTAGTTATTTTTCAAATAAATGAGAATAATTTTTCAAATTTTAAATAAAACATTTTAAAAAAAAATTATGCTTTTAGATTTTTATTCGATTGTAAAAAGTGGTTAAACATGTTTTTTTAATATTATGGACTATGTTTCGCGATGAATTTCAGGGGCTCATTGGAAACATTTGACACCCTTGCAATAAAATTTTGAAGAGTGTTTATAAGAATACGTCATCCTCTGAAGAAACTTGAGTTTTTTCTAGAGAAGGTCAAATGTTTCTTCTTCATCATTCTGATCATTTGGTATTAATTCATCTAAATTTTATTCCTCTTTTGTGCAGCTGAGTATTTTCAAAACATTCTCTAAGTTAAAAAAAAATCTCCAGTGTTTAATAGAAAATGAACAACGGTAAACACTAAAAGCAGTGGAAAAACAGTCTACGCATTCTTCTTCTATGGCGTTTGCAGTAAATCACAGAATTAAGAGTTTACGGAGACTCTTTCAAATACAATTTTTATATCAGCTGCATCTGGATTTGAGATCTTGTTATCCAAATTTAAAGTATTATTCTGAGCTAATATTTTCCTAAATTATGTATTCCTTGATAATGTCTAAATCAAATGGCTGCACGAAAGTAAAACACATTTATGTTTTAACGGTGGGAAGCAAAATATCCTTATTTTTTAACTGAGGAAAGAATCCCTTATGTTTTCACCCTTCAGTTAAAGTTACAAGGAGTGCAATTCTCAGCTATGAGATAAACATTATTTTTTTTCCTTACTTCCTCACATCTTTATCAACAACAAGCAGTCAGACAATGAAGATTCCTGCCCTCATCCAATTTTCTCATTTACTCTATAGTCAACTGGTAAACTTTTGATATTTGTTAAGCACTTTTATCATATTCATCATAATGACTAATGGTATAAATTTGTCATTTCCTCTGTTGTCTGAATACAGAAGGATTGTCAGGTTCTCCTTCGATTCACCCTCCTCCTCTATAGATTTCTTTTTAAAAGGACATTGTTTTGTCTGGCATCTACTGATAAAACAAATAAATTTCATTTTGTATTGTATACTTATCAGGTAAATTTATTTAAAAAAAATATTTTAAGCTTCAATTTTTTTTTTTCAAAATGCGGCATCATTAATTAAAGCTGACTTTTCCTCGCATGAGATAATTTTTAAAACAATCATTTGACGCTCAGGGGAAAGGTTAAGCCGTCTCTCAGCTGGTTTTTGTTGCTTCTCAATAAAGATTTGAATTTTCATACTTTTTTCAGAAATTACTGGTTTAATGCCTTGACAGGACATTTGTAGGGTGCCCGTAATTCATGGACCAAACTTTAAGGATTAGTAAAATATATATAATGAAGCATTTTTTACATATCAATGTGGAGTTGGAAATGAAAAGTGTAGACGGATTAAGCAAGAAATGCCGAATAAATGAAATAAGACCTCATTATTTACATAATATGTTTAGAGAAGTTAAATTTAATTATTGGAATGGAAGTTCTGAAAAATATTGAATTTTGAAGGACGTTTTTTTTCATTCGCATTTCTAAATCATCTGCAAAATAATTTTATTGAGTTTGAATGTCACTGTGCGATCTTCAAACGATTCTTTGCTGTAAGTGAATTTTTTTTGTGTGATAGAGTGATATACACTCTCTGAGAAAGCCAGTATGCATATATATATATATATATATATATATATATATATATATATATATATATATATATATATATATATATATATATATATGCACTTCAAAATCAGTTTTGCACAGTTGTTGCCACTTAGTATACTTGTGCTTCGTCCACACAGCAAATAGACACTCCCCCTTGAAAAAGTGATTATTATTAGCAGGTAGCCCTGAAAGAAATTCAGAGACAGATTACGCGCGCTTATCTAAAGAAGGGGAGGGATTGGATCACAAAAGCAAATGGCAATGACATTTGCTTTTTGACAATGGAGATGAGCCGGACACTATCAAATGTTGATATTTTAAAAGTTGTTAATCTCTGGTTTGTATGTTGTTCACTCCAAAGACAGCAGATAAGCTGATCATTCATTCATTACCCCAGCCATGCCTTCCTATTCTCCTTGCTACAAAAAAGTCAAAACAACTAAAAAATCAAACAGCATCAACACCTGGACACGAAGACAAATACCAATCTTTTATTAGCTCGCATTCCGAACAATGGGACATTCCCAAAAGAAAAAAAATATGACTGTTAATGTCGGGATTAAAGTAAAATACCGTTATAGGCAGTATAATTATGAACAGTTTTATTTAATTAAAAAATAATATAGGGCCAAAAAATGATATAATGCATTTCAGGAAAATTAAACATTTTTTTTTTTTTTTTTTACTAAAAAACTTTTAAAATTCTTCAATTTAATAAATAAATTGCTGGGAATTTTTGTTCCTCCTCAACTAACAAAAACATGCATAAAAATAGAATGACAAATCACGACAAAGAATATATCTTTGCATGAAGTGATTACTCTATGTATAGAACAAAGAACCGAATATATGTAGTGACGAGCGCCTGTTGGCGAGCGCCATCTGCTGGTTGTTAGACGGAGTTGACGCTGGTTAGACGGGGAGCAGATCAGACGGATCTGGACGAGAGTAAAGACGTGTCAGATCAGACGGATCTGGACGAAGTAAAGACGAGACTAGACGAGACGAGACGCGACGTATTCGACGAAATCTACTGAATGTTCAATTCTTTTATGTTAATGTATATATATCCTAAATGTCCTAATCGTCCTAAATGTAATTAAATGTGCGTTCTTAAATAGTAGTGATTTCTGAGTCCTACAAATATGGGGGTTCGGCCGAGATATTAATGAAGAGCCAAACAGGAGTGAAATTTGACGTAGAGCAATTTGACGTGCTACAATAAACCTTTTGGATACCAACTCCTTGTGGACTGACGCAGTGTGGATCGACGTTGAAGAAATTGTGAGTACAATTTTGATTTATTCTCAAGTATGGCATTTCTTACACGAGCACGAAAGAACGACTTACTAACTTTAGTAGACGAATTAGAACTAACGGCACCACAGGATGCCAAAGTGCGACAGTTAGTTACAATGATAACAAAGTCGAAAGACTATGACGAAAAGTTCGTAAAAGATTTACTTTTAACTATCACTCAGGAGCGCGAAAGGTTAGATGCTGAAAAGGCCAAAGCCGAAAAGGCTAAGGCAGAAGCCGAAAAGAATGAGCGTGAATATACTTTGAAAAAGTTAGAACTTGAGTTAAAAAGTAGAGAAAATACTTTAACTGTATCAGATATGCCTAAGACTGATATATTAAAATTGCTAAAGAATTACGATAATAGCGGAGACATAAGTGTTTACCTTTCGTTATTTGAGAAACAAATAAGTAGGGCTAACATTGCAAAAGAAAACTGGATTTCTTATTTACTCGGGTTATTACCATTGGATATAGTCAATTTAATTGCTCGCGAACCTGATCCATCAGCTAATGACTATGATTACATAAAAAAACTGTTGCTTAAAAGATTTAAATTAACTTCCGAGCAACTCAGGCAGAAGTTCTTTACTCACAAACGAGATTCTTCTTCATCATGGCGGGATTTCGGTTTTGAACTAAATAACTTTTTTGAGGAATGGATAAATTGTTTAGAAATAACCGATTTTGAAGATTTAAAGCAGCTAATGGTCGTTGACCAGTTAAAGAGTAAAATACCAAATGACGTACGCGATCATTTTCTCGACGATTTGCCCAAAATAAAGAAAGTAGAAGATTTGGTTAATAAACTGGACGAATATGAAGCTGCACGAAGTCACCTTAAAAAGGAAACAAACAGAAATTGGCGTGTTTCCGAAAACAGAAGTAAATTTGATATCGCGAAAGAAGCTAAAAATTCACCATTGCCGTTCGTTCGTGCTCAAAAGAATTATGTTGATGATAATTACTATAACAAGAGTAATAATAAATGTTTTAATTGCAATGAGACTGGCCACAAATCAACTAATTGCAAGTTTAAAAACAAAGGATTGAAATGTTTCCAATGTGGTAACTTTGGCCACAAAGCCAGTAACTGCCCGCAAAGAGATTTTAAAGTGTCTATCTCTAATAAAGTATATACTCGTAACTCTCCAAAAACTGTAAATAAGCTTAGTAAAAATGTTGAAATAAATGGTGTAAATTGTGATGCATTAATTGATACTGGAAGTGATATTACTATGATTAATTATGATTTTTATTTGAAAATTGGTAAACCTAATTTAACGACTGATAATGTGAAATTAGCTGGTATAAGTGGAGATAGCATTACTCCTCTAGGTTTTTTTATTGTGATATATTAATTGATGAATATGTAATATCAACTAATGTGTATGTGTTAGAAATAATGCCGAACGAAATAATCATCGGCATGGACGTATTAAATAACCTAAGCTTTTCATTCCAAGAAAATCAAATTATCATTCATGAAAAAAGAGCCCAAATAAATTACACCCGGCTGGTGAGAAACGAGGTCAAGGTCGTATCACTACGTTCCTCGGAGCTGAAAAGAGACAGTCAGGCACCTATTTTTGCTGAGACTGGCAATAAAATAAATACACATCCTCTCCCATACTTCATTCATTTAACGGATTCGATAAACTATGATGAAATCGACATGAGTCATGTAAAAAAACCGTTGAGACAGGAAATAAATCGTCTTTTAAATAAGTATTCGCCAAACAAAACAAAAAATACGGATTTGCAAATGAAAATAATATTGAGCGATGATATTCCGATTAGTCATAACCCTCGAAGGCTGCCTTTTAAAGAACAAAAATTCGTTGAAACTCAGATTGATAAATGGTTACAGGAAGGGATAATAAAACCCAGTAGTTCAAATTTTTCTTCACCCGTGGTTTTGTGCAAGAAGAAGGATGATAGTTATAGGTTATGCATTGATTATCGTAAGCTAAATAAAAAGATGATTAAAGATCGGTACCCTTTACCCCTCATAGAAGATTTGCTCGACAAACTTGAGCAATCAAAAATATTTACTACTTTGGACTTGAAAAACGGATTTTTTCATGTAGACGTAGAGAAAGATAGCACAAAATTTACGTCTTTTGTAACACATCATGAGCAGTGGGAATTTCTTAAAGTACCATTTGGACTTTCCAATAGTCCGAGTGTATTTCAGCGTTACATTAATGTGATATTTAGGAATTTGATGCTAGATGGAACTGTACTGATTTATATGGACGACATTATTATACCATCCAAAACCGAGGAAGAAGGGCTAGAAAAATTACAACGTGTTCTGAAGGTTGCATCAGAGTACGGTTTGGAGTTTAATTTTAAGAAGTGTCAGTTTTTAAAACCACAAATAGAATTTTTAGGCTATAGAATCCAAAACGGAACTATACAGCCCTCTGTATCTAAAACGGTAGCTGTAAAAAAATTTCCACAACCACAAACTGTTAAACAAGTACAAAGCTTTTTAGGCCTTACTAGTTATTTTCGGAAATTCATACCCCACTATTCAAAAATCGCAAAACCGCTTAGTGATCTACTAAGAAAAGACGTTGCATTTAAGTTTGAATCTGAACAAAAGGAAGCTTTTCAAAAACTCAAAGATATTTTAACTCAGGAGCCAATTTTGCATCTCTATCAACAGGGATCAGTTTTAGAACTTCATACAGATGCTAGCAGTCAGGGGTTCGGAGCAGTGCTGCTGCAACAGGGAACCGACAATAAGTTTTATCCTATTCATTATTTTAGTCGAAAAACATCTCCACAACAAGAAAAATATAGTAGCTATGAATTAGAAGTTTTGGCTGTGATCGAAGCGTTAAAAAAATTTAGACATTATTTACTGGGTTCTAAATTTAAAATTGTGACTGATTGTTCCGCTTTTCAACAAACTATGAGTAAAAGAGATCTTACACCAAAAGTTGCAAGATGGGCTTTACAATTAGAGGAATTTGATTACCAAATCGTTCACAGATCAGGAAAACAAATGGCACACGTAGATTCTCTTAGTCGAAACGCAGTACTTGTTGTTACTCGTTCATATAGTGAAGTGACCACTAAAATAGCCAATGCTCAAAATCAGGACGAATTCCTTAAGAAATTGAAAGCTTTGATAGATAAACAAGAAGACGGTGAACACATTGTGAGAAATGGAGTTTTATACAAATACGATAATGGTAGAGAATTGCTCATAGTCCCAGAAGCATTACAAAGAGAAATTATTCGAGAAATTCACAATAAAGGACATTACGCTGTGGCTAAGACGGAAGAAATTTTAAAGCAAGAATTTTACATACCAAAGTTGAGGTCAAAAATAGAAAGTGTGATTGCCAATTGCGGGGAGTGTATTCTTTGTAATAAGAAACGTGGGAAAGGTGAAGGTTTCCTTAACCCCATCCCAAAAGAAAATTTGCCTTTAAGTACATATCACATAGATTTCATTGGCCCTATGCCTTCTACAAATAAGAACTATCAGCATATTTTTTCAATAGTCGACGCTTTTACAAAATTTGTCTGGTTGTATCCGGTTAAATCAACATCTACTCAAGATGCAATAACTAAACTTAAGCTTCAACAATCTACTTTTGGAAATCCGACGAGAATAATAAAAGACAGAGGTTCAGCTTTTACCTCAAAAGAATTTGAAACATACTGTCAGGATGAAAATATTGAACATTTCAAAATTAGCACTGGAATTCCTCGCGGAAATGGGCAAATTGAAATAATGCATAAAATTTTAATACCCATTCTATCAAAACTCTCAATAACAGACCCTACCAAATGGTATAAACATGTTGCATCAGTGCAAAAAATAATCAATAGTACTGTTTCGAGGAGTACAAAGTTTACCCCGTTTGAGCTTTTAACTGGTGTAAAATTAAAAGATACAACTGATTTACATTTAAAGGAAATATTGGAAGAAGAATACACAAAAGCAATGATGGAAGATCGAAATAATATGAGAGAAGAAGCAAGGGAAAACATTTTGAAGATGCAAGAAGAGAATCGGAAAAGTTTCAACAAACGAAGAAAAGTGGCGCACATCTACAAACTTGGTGAATTAGTGGCCATACAACGGACGCAGTTTGGAACTGGACTCAAACTAAGACCAAAGTTTCATGGACCATATCGGATTGTTAAGGTTAAACCTAAGGATCGGTATGACGTTGAAAAAGTTGGATGTCATGACGGACCAAATACAACTTCCACAGCAGCTGATTTCATGAAAGCATGGTCTTCAGACTAAAAGAAAAAAAAATGTTTATTGTTTTATCCAGATACTGTTTTCTTTTTTTTATTCTTTCAGATTTTTCTACTTTAACTTTCGAGGACGAAAGAGACGTCAGGATCGCCGAATGTAGTGACGAGCGCCTGTTGGCGAGCGCCATCTGCTGGTTGTTAGACGGAGTTGACGCTGGTTAGACGGGGAGCAGATCAGACGGATCTGGACGAAGTAAAGACGAGACTAGACGAGACGAGACGCGACGTATTCGACGAAATCTACTGAATGTTCAATTCTTTTATGTTAATGTATATATATCCTAAATGTCCTAATCGTCCTAAATGTAATTAAATGTGCGTTCTAAAATAGTAGTGATTTCTGAGTCCTACATATATATACATTGAGATGAATGTATCTGACTAGGTATGGACACGAATTTTAGAAAAAAAAAAGCGATATTTAGAAAACCTTTATAGTACGAAATAAAACAAACAGCCTTATAGGGTCAGAACTGAAATGGATAGAGTGATTCATACAGTTCATAATGAAATAGTTGTAAATGTTTTAATTCCAAGTCATTATGTCTAAACAAAGTTTTTAAGCAATAAGGAATGTCTTCTGAATAAACAATATTGAAATCAGAATAAAACTTTTAATTCTAAAGCAAAATTCTGCATTAGTAATTTATTTACTTCTTGAGATTATAGTATCTAAATTTGTTAATTTGAAAAAAAAAAATCCTTATATTTTTCTACAGTTTCTTATGTTATTTCCGAAAATACACAAATTTCTCTATAGTATTATATCTATATAATACTATATATTATTAAGAAATTAAATTAAAAACACTATTATCATTAAAACACTAGGTTATTTTTCTGAATCAATAGTACTTCTTTTCATGCATAATTATTTACTTATACTTATACCAAATATTAATTATTTACTTATACTCATACCAAATATGAATGTCAAAAAATAATAATGTTTAAATATTTTTAATTTAATTTACTTGTTTTGGATGTAATTAAATTTCTATTAATTTCCTGCCAAACTGTAATTTCAGGAACTTTTTTACAATTTCGTGCAATCAAAAATGCGTTATTTTAACATTTTTTATTTACTCGCATATTAGTTTTTTGATTAATTTAATTGAATTTCAATCCTAAGAATAGTGCCATCCTCAATGTAGAGAATTTAAGAAAAAATCGATTTCAAGATTTAGTTATATTTATAATTTCTAATTTATGAGCTAAAAAATAAAAAAATGAATTAAATGAATCTATTGCTTAGTATTCTGATCAAAGTGAAAAATTAAAAAAAAATAATACTAACATTTTCATTCAAATTATTATTTCAAAGTATTTGTACAATAATTTAAAACTTCTAAATTTGTAATATAAGATTGAACTTATGAGACAAATAGCTTTATCAACATATATTTCGTATTTGCATAAGATAATTTTATTTCTTTCAGCAAATAATGCATAGTTATTACTAAATTAATATTCAAAAAAATATTTTAACGTAACAAATAGAATTCATTTAATAATTTATATCCATTCATAATTGTAATTTTAAGTAAGAAAACAAAAGTAAGCAAAAAATATTTTTTCTAAACATTTTGCTTCTGCTGAAAGCAACTGCAATTGGAATTTTAACATACCAATCCAATCTTCGTCCTGTAAACCATTTATCTTTGACAAGAATGGCAACAAACATTATTTTAACCAGACTGTTACAGATTCATTTAAATAAAAAGACTGACAAGAACGACAGGATAAATTCGAAAGTAATGAATTTCTCATATCATTTATTATTCGTTCTATTCGATCATTCCCTTAGGGTCAAGAACTTTGTCCCCTACTCGTGGGAGGTCCACATCTGGACCTGATGGACCTTTGGCCTTCTTCCAACTTCTTTTTCTGTGATTCGTTTTTTTTTTCTCCCATATTTATTTTTTCCCGTACCTCCGTGTTTCGTGTTCGTGGCAATGTCCAAAATCTGAGGCTATGTAATATGAAAAATTCCGAGGACACGCAAAAAGGACAGTTTTTTCGAGAAACACTTTCTTCTTTCATTTTTTTTTCCTTTCGTGTACCATTCTAGTTGTTCCTCATTCTGATGTAACAAAAGTAGATATTAATGAAAGTGATAATCTAGTAAGGATGCTTTGTAAGGAATATCGTGTATTCTCTGTAAATGGCTCTGGATAACACAGAATGAATGCATAAGAAAAGAAGAAAAAGAAGGTAAGCAAAATAATTTCTGAGCAGTGGTGCTTGTACACTTCAGAGTATAATTTAGATCTTCCAGAAATATGTTGAGGCAGTGAAACATATAAACAAAGACTCCATTATCAGGAATCTATTAATCCATTGCAAAAAAGAGTTCTTTTTATTGAGAAATATATATAATTCCATTTGATATTAAAGACATTAAAATCACGCATTTGCTGTGAGCTATATTTTACTGAGACATTTTCCATTTAGACAACCATGATTAAGGGAGTTTTTTATTGAGAAATACATAATTCCGTTTGATATTACATAAACTAAAATCACGTATAATGTGTGCTGTATTTTATTCAGACAATTTCCATTTAGACACCCATGCATAAAACTTAAGAATAAACTACAAAATGTACAGTTTCAAAATTCTGTGAAAAATTCCAAATTTTTCATATTTCAAATTTAATTGTTTTAGAAATAAATGTCCTTTGTCAATTTGCGTTTGCATTGAAAAACGTATTCGTTTATGTAAGATTTTCACTAAGAAATACATTAACTATTTTCAAACTAAAGGTTGTGTTTTTTCTTTATCGACTAATGTATACCGTTTACAGCCTGGCATAGAATTGTATTCGTAGATATTTAAGAAATTGCATTGTTTCATCCTTTCATGCATGTACAAACTGCATCTTATAACATGTTATTTTCATAATTTGATTTTAATGTCGCAGTGAAATTATTTTGTGAAACAATACCCTCATATGCAATTTAATAATGAAAAATAACTGAGGATTGAAAGGATGTAAACATGCTTTGATTTAAAAAAGAAACAATAGCACACTATTGCAGTGAAGTTATTTATATCAAATCACATTTCTCATTATAAATCAAGCAGTGGAAATAATTTAAATAAGTTCCAGATATTTAATATGTCGCAATGGTGTTTTTGAAAATAACTATAATTGAATCACATGTAAAATATCAGGAATGCAAAATCTTGTTAAATAAAAATGAAAATACAAAAAACATTCTAATCAATTCATTCAGATGCCTAAAATACGTGGAAAAAATTTTTATATAGAAAGTTTTACTCCTAAAAATATTATTAGTTCTCCAACAACCAGACCACCACTGAAAAAAGAGACATTTTACCATTGTTAACATAACTCTATTTACAAACAAATTATATTTACATATAAAAGCAAAATGCATCACAATATCACAGAAAATATTTAAATTTATTCCACACGTCACAATACAAGCTTCTCAATATGTGTATCTGATACACATTTCAATAATAATTCATGAAACTTCTTTGATAGGACCTATTCATATTCCTGGATTTACACACACATAGCATATCTTCGTATCTTGGTACTGTGTCTGGAATTTTTGCACATTGTAAAGAGGAGGATTTTGTTCTTTAGAAATGGGGCTGTAGGTAGTGTAATATTATGTGATATTTTGTAAAAAAAATGAGTAAACAAGAAATGAAATCTTATTAAAACTACCAAGCCACTCCAGACTTAATATATTGAAAACAATATTAATAGACAGATTACATTGTATAATTCAGGAATTATGGCGTAGAATAACAAATATGATTTACACACAAAAATTGGTAAAAATTACAAAAGAAGAACATCGTGAATTCGATATAGCTTGAAAGCTTCTATGGTTCGAGAACCCATATGTCAATTTTTGTTGTATGCATTGTGGCAAATGGAAAGATTTTGAATGAATTTTCTCAGAAATTAAAAAAAAGAAAGGAAAAGAAAAAATGCAATAATAGAAAGCAGCTCAATATTAATTTATGTATGGAGAAAATATTTGCACATTTATACAGCATTTTGAAACATTTTAAATTACAAATTCATTTGCTACACATGAATAACATATTTAATGAATGAAGAATGGCACATCTGGATGAATGAAAAGAATACACACAACATGCAGAAGCACAAAATTAGTCGGCACTTAATGTAGCAATGTCGCAAGAGTGTGTGTTTATGCGGTGAATTGTGGTCATTTGATGAGCATGTCGATGCACAGTAATAGTAATAGTACGAAGAAACATTTAAATGACATATAGAGAGTAATTGTCATCTGAAATAAGAACCTAACAGATGGAATAACTAAGTTAAATAATTTTTACTCTTTGAATGTTCGTTGGTTGTTTGGAATTAAACAGTGGCCAGCTACTTTTTCAGATGTTTTATGTGTCACGAGTCCCTTTGTAAGGTTTCAGATAGGTTACATGGTCACTACGATCTTCTCACCACACTCCCTAGGATTTTTTTGTGTGGAAATACTTAAATTCCATGGAATAGGAATCTTCAGTAACATTAGAAAACAACCTTATCACCTAATTACAAAAGATAAGCAGGTCCCCATGAGAAAGCACTGCTGAAATATGTGATTTCGAACCTGACGTAATTGAATCCTAAAATTCATGCTTCAACGATAGATTACAAGCATTTTGGTGGAAGGGAGAAATTTGGAACATATTTATATAATTACAATACTTAATTAAGTTTTTTGTTAATAAAATCCCTTTACCATCATTACCGACAACCTTTTCTTTAGTATAGTTGCAATTGTTGTTGTCTTTTCGAATAACATAATGCGTAAAATATACTGTGTAGACTTAACAGCATAAGAACTCAGGTGCAAAAGTAACCACATTAGAATTATCCCAGTTTCACTTGCACATCGAATATTTATAAGACTGACCGTCAACTATTGCGACAACAATAGTCGGGAGATTGAAGTTGGAGTCTTAAGAGCAAACCCAGATAAAACTTAATTCCTTTCGAAAAAGGCATGTCCTGTTATTACAGTGATGGTAACTTTATCTCACAATATATTTCCTTTCAAAAAACAAAAGTGTCCTTATATATGCAGAAACCTCAGATCTACGTACTGTATTAGAATGTATTGTACATAGGTACAATGGTAATTATATCGGAATTACCCTCGTCTTGCCGAAGCTTCCAGATTGATCTGAATGACTGTTACCATGACAGTAGAAGGTACTTAAGAACCATATCTGAAACAGCCATATTTACTGTTATGGCTCAGTTCTTTTCGTAAAAGACAGATTGCGTCATTGGGGTTAAGGTAAATCGAATCCACAACACTAATTTAACAATTTAAGAAATGGCAATTTGCTCACATGTATCACAGCCTATCATTCACAAACTCTACCCATCCCCAGTAATAGAGATGCCATGATAAATAGGATACAATAACAATAATAGTTCTTAGGAATATTTATAATATTGAACCTGAATATAATGGTAATATATATCTTCTGAAGCTTTACATTCTTTGATTGTTGTTATTCTTGTAAATTGATTGTTGTGCAATTTTACATATGTATTCCGTTCAATTAATTCTGTACATTTTATGTGGTACATATTTTTATTTCAATACATTAACTGATAGAATTCATTTCTAAATGTTGCAGTATGTATAGAATTGATGTATTTTTTATAAGTGATAGAGATGATTTAGCTGATAAAAAATGGAAAATGGAGATTCCGTATACATTTCTTTCAAAAAATTATTTTGAAATTTTATCACCGTTATTAAATTTCTCTTAAGTTATTTATGGACATTGACATGATTAAGGAAAAATCTCAGTGGATAGAAATTTAGTTAAAAAGGGAATGAGAAGATGAGAAAATAAAGTAAGTAGATAATTAAAAGAATATAAATATAAATAGAAACAAGTAATTTTTTTAAAAAAAATCAATAAAACACAAATAGATAAAAAAAAAAAACTATTGACTGCAGCATGTGCAAAATGCTTCTATAGTTAAAACACGAATAAAATTATTCAGAGGAGAAAAATATAAAATATGTTTGACAAATTATTGATGTACATTAGTAAATATCAATTAAAAATTAATCCGGCCAGAATTTAATAAAAATCACTTTTAAGCAGGAATTCAAATAAGGGATTTTTCTGTAAGAAACCTGACTGTCGTGAAAAACACTGACTCCTTGTGAATCGAAAATCGTTTGAAATAGAAGTTCCGGAAAAACAGAACAAATGAATAAGAATACAAATATAGTAAAAATTCAAAAATTCAAATTGCAAACCTGGAAAAATGTTAAAATTTCCAATCCTCAGAGAAGATTTATATACTAATTAAATAGAAAAGACAACTCTTATCCTGCACATAAGAGAATGAATGCCATTGCCATGCTTGAGGCAGAAACGACTGCAACATTTGGTCAGAAATTCAACATAACATTCATTCATAATCAGAACACAACTAGTCTGAAGAAATTTTAGCGCCACCTATTCAGGAAAAGTAAATCTAAAGAAGAAAAACATTAAATGAACTAAGAAAAATCAAAGAAAATCCTAGAAAGCATACTCCGGAAGAAAAATATTATCTTTAAATATAGATAAAGTCTTCCTCATCAACCTTCCTATATTACAATAGTTTTAATAATGAATAATATATTGCATATAAACGAATTTCCTAAAAACAGCTCATTGACAGCTGCATAAGAAATTCGTTTTGGTAAATTCCTTACTATCATTTCGAGACACAAAAATTGCAACAGATGTCAAGAAGAAATAAGAAGTAGATTAAAAGGAAATGCAGGGAATTAAAAACAGTTTTCAAAAATCTCTTAAAATTTTTAAATGTTCAAGATGTATGCAATATGTATTAATTAAACCTAGTTATTATTTCGTGAAAAAAAAATAAAATACATTTTTACTGCATATTAACTCTGAATTTTATATGCAATGTTGGTTTTCTTTGTAGGAAACCCTTAATGCTGCATTTCATCATAACTGAAGCCTACTTTAGCTACTTTACTACTAGCCTACTTTCGCATTTCATTGCATCGCTTGAAACATTTCTTCTGCTTAATTTCAAGTTAATCTATTATACGAGACTTGATGCCCATATTTATCTCAACAAAATATTATAAAATTCGAAACTGGTTTAAATTTCAAAATCAACTACATTCACCTGTTCTTTCAGTTATGTACACCTGCAGTAGAGGATTGTTCTCATGACATCATTAATGCCATTATATTGCCGCATTGAAGAAAGATAGTCGAATATCCATGGCCGAATGGTCATGGCACTGGTCTCATGATCAAGAGACCTGGGATCGAATCCCGCTAGAGACAATACGATTAATAGTATATGTAAATACTTAATTCCTCGATTTTATGTTTTACTTTATTTCATTTTCCAGAAGATACTGGACATTTCTTTAATTTACCAGACAAGTGTTCTGGACTTTTCTTATTGTCTCCAGAAGAGTATTCTGGAACTTTTTCTGCTTGTATAAAAGCAGAAGATTTGTTAGTTACTGTATTCTCAGCTCAGAGTTCAGTTAATAAATTGGTTTAGCTCTATCTCTTGTGTGCGTCATCTATACTATAGTTCTACGTGACAATATATTTAAGTATATGGATAATTAAATTCAAAGTGCATACTATATTTTGCGATAATGCAATTTTTTTTATCAACTAAAACTATAAGCAAAGTCATTTTTAATTTGAAAAAAAAATGAAAATAAAACATGCAATTTAATATTTGAAAAAACAATAAAGACGGTTTGGCTTCTACTGCAATAATTGCATAATATATATTGTTGAAATAAATGCACAAAATATTCTTACGTATAAAAAATATTAAAAAATTAATTAAATTTTAAAATAACTTCTGTGCATCGATATATTCCGATGTTAGTAGTGGGAAATGCCAAATTTGCATAATTTTGAGTTAAAATTTTTTATGAAACAAATCGTTCCGAGAAGTACATTCCCACTGTACAAAGTGCATTTGGTCTAAATTTGATATACGTTATCAAACACTCCTTTCTGTAGAATTTCAACAGACACATATGAACAAAACACAGCCAGACATTATACCATTTAACTTGTAGATACTGATGTAACTACAAATGTGTAACTCAAAAAATGAAACAAATAAACTTTTTTTAAATTGGATTGTGTTATTTATAAATCTACCTCTGTTGTGCTTTATAATACAAAAATTACAATAATTATCTGTGCTTAATTTAGAGAGTGATGTAAAATTTCAACGAAAAATCTTAGAACTGAAAATATAAATTAAAACGTGAGTCCATAATCTCCGACGGACTGAAGTATAAAACAATCGATATTCTAATTTCTAACTGGATTTCAAAAATGGTGACCTACAAAACTACTTTATGCGATTTCAAAAGATGATATAAGAGAAAAGAAATTAAAAATGTGTAAAAGCATACATAAATTATGATGAAGATTTCGAATTCTTTATACGATGAACTGAATTTAAGCAATTCTCTTTTAATTATTTTTCCAAGATTGCCTTTTCTTTTTTTTCTCTAGGATGAAATGCTTTCAGTTCTTGATCATTTCCCATGTAAAATTTAATTATCTTTGGAATTATTCATTCAAGTATCGCTAAATGCATAAAATTGGAGATGACATCATGGATAGTTTTTTCATTAAAACAAAATAAATAAAAAGATTGGAGGAGAAAATTGAAATACACATTTCTGATTTTTGATTTAATAAAAATTATCCGAATATTGTAATTTTCTTTTTAAATATTTGCAAATACACACACACACACACATATATGTGTGTGTGTGTGTGTGTATTAATTGAAGAAACATATCTGAATGAAAAACCAGGAGAAAAATATTGAGAATTAATAGTCAAATATTTAAAATTGCTACTACCAGTTTTCCATGAAAATTTTCTTTCTTTTTTATTATTTCTGAAGTCTATATATTTGTATCATTTTCTTTAATATTTTGTTCAAATAAATAATTTACTTTGCTTATTCTAAGGCTGAAAGCCACAATAATAAGTTTGTTTCTGATGTTTCTTTTTAAAATTTATATTTAAAAGTTTTAGAAAAATGTGTACTGAAATTCATATTTTTTATGTATTTTTCTAAATATTTAATCGTATGGAAATTAATTTTCTTAACTCCACGTAAATAGAAATAAATTCTTATTTTGTGTAATCATTACTCACGTAAATATGATTAAAACTAATAAAGTAATTTTCCATATATATGTGGGCATCATTTGAACAAAAAAATGTATTATTTAGTTAGAAAAATTTCAAATTATTTTGAATATTACTTTTTGTTTATCGTATTAGCAAATCCAAGTGATAAAATTATTCGAGTTGCCAGAAGAAGCATTTTATTATGTATAAATAATATTTAAAAATCAATTTTGTGAACTAATATTTTAGTTTTATGATAAGATATATATGCATGCAAAATTATACCTTTGGGAAATTTATTGCAAACACTGCTACTAACAGAAAACAGAGGCTTATCTACTCTATATTATTTTATTTCAAAAATATATATCATTTCATTTTAATAAACAATGTGTAAATATATTTCTTATTTTATTTACATTAATAAATATATTTACAGATATATAAAATATTGTTTTTCTTAATAACTCACATGATAAATGTTCAAAAATTTATTTTCAAAAACACTGAAATATTCACAAAGATACAGTTATCATACAAATAACGCAACCTTTATGGAACAAAATAAGTAAACATTGGAAAATAATTAGTAAAGATAAAATACATAAAAATAATCAGAATTCTTTACAAAGGGAAGTAATTCATGCAAAATATTGTGGAATTACATTATTCCTGGTATAATTTATATTGAAGTATAGTGATTTAATCTGAAATAGCAAATATGATTATCATTATTCATTAATTTTTTTGACACATTATTAAAAAAAATCTTTTTTTTTTTCATTTAATATTTGAAAAGCTATAAAACTTTTAATTATTTTCAGCTAGACATTGGAATAAATGCTTAAAGCCTTTTTATGAAATATGAATTTTCCTTATTATTTTCATAATTATCATCATATAACATAAATTATTTTAATCGCTGATGTATAATTCTCCACCAAATTCTCTAATGAATTGTTTAATTTGTGTTTATAATTATTAAATTTGATAAGCAATTTCCACATTACAACATTTCAAAACTCTTATCTTGTGTTTCTTATAAAATATGGCATTCTAACTTCAAATTTCAAAAGCGGATGATTTACATTGTCCAGCTCATAAAAAAAGTAATTATCTTGTGTTTCTTAAAAAGTAATTATCTTTTGTTTCTTAAAAAGTAATTATCTTGTGTTTCTTATAAAATATGGCATTCTAACTTCAAATTTCAAAAGCAGATGATTTACATTGCCGAACCCATAAAAAAAGTTATTGCTATCAAAAATTCATTTTTGTTTCTAAAAATCCATTGATGATTTTTTAAGGCTATAAAAACATATCTATAAGTTGCTTGTATGAAAACTGTAATAAATTCAGATTTTAAAAATCTAGAAAAGCATCTACTCTCTAATTAGATGAAAGTGATATCAATGTTGATATTCTCAATTTAAAAATTTTTACACTGCTTTTAAATAAAAATGAAATAGAAAGTATTATAAATTTATAATACACATTATTCCTACTTTTTTTAATCCAAACAGTGAAAATCAGCTACTTTTTCCCTAAGAGTCTTAGTATCAATTGTTATTGTTTATCGTTTAATTGGAAAAATCTAAAAAAATCAATATATGTAGCTTAATTGAAAATAGGTTTTAAAAAACTGATTTCTTACTTCATAATGGGATGTTGAATTAGATGAATTATTCTAGAATTAATAGAAATTCTTTTTATTATTAGATGTTTTAAATTAGGTCAAATATAAAAAGCTCTTTAATTAATCAATTTTCCAATTGCATTTATTTTATATTTCATTTTAGATAGCAAAATTATAAATATTTTCAACTAAATTAATTTCTTATTATAAAGCTAAGCTGATTAGATAATTTAAGATTAATTTTTTCCCACTTTTAATGAATCAGAACACAAACATCTGAACACAGACTATGAATTTAATAGAGCACTTTTTGACTACTCTCTCGTAGATGGTATTAAGGAATTGAAACTTATATTTTCAGCATTAATTGTCATATTCAGCCAGTGATTTAAAATGACTCGTATTGTTTGAAAATAAGAAATTTAAACAAAATAAGCTACTGCAATGAAATTATTGAACCTCCTTCTACAATATTAATTCAGATATTTTAAGCCCTAACAAGAGCTGTTGTACTAAATAGCTTCTTATATAAACATACATATATTTATCATATCTGTTTTTAAAATAATTTTCTATGGTTATAAACATTAATATTTCATTTATCAACCGACCAGCGGTTAATAAATTGAATATATATACATACACAAATTTCACATCAGTGATATTTTTACTCAATGAGAATTTTAAATGTATTACATAGTAATTACAGAAGAGGATTTCTTCTAATTCGCATTCTCAAATAGTATTTTGCTGCTGCGCAAATTACATGGAGGTGAGCGAACTTAAAATTGTTACTGATATTTCAATTATAAAATTTTCATTAGTTTTACATGAAAAGATGACATTAAAAATAATATTTATTTTCAGCTTGCCAATTCTGTCCCATTATTTGGTGTACATTTAACATTTTCTTCAAAATCACAGATGCCCGAATCTGGATTGAATAGCAGGCCCTGTTTACAATAATGGGAGAATTTCTTGCCTCTTACACACCTGTAGAATACATGACAATGCCGATTATAATCAGGATAAAATCCATCTGGTTTATTCGTGCAAGTGAAAAAAAACTGTCCTGGAATACTGTGAACATGTCTGTGAGATATAATTGTGTCTTCACTTCCCTCCTGTATATTCTCATCTGTTGAATTATAATCTAAGGGATATCTGCATTCTGTGTTCGATTCCGGCTCGCAGATTGCTGTTTCTAAACTAAATATTTTACCTTTTGGGCACAGGAATCGATATGGGAGGTTATTGATACAGCCTATATAGTTTTTACATCCAGAAGCATAATCCGGCACGAACTGGTTGGTTCTTCCTTTGCAGTCAAATGTTTCTTCAATGATTGGCTCAGGTCTTGTGCAAAAAACATTCTCTGGTAAATCGCAGTTCTTTGTTTCCGGATTGAACAGTAAAACACTAGGACAACTGTATGTTTTGCGTATTGTTTTAAAGCATATATGGAACATTTTACAGCCACTAGCGTAGTCAGGGAAGAAACCAGTATCACCTTTTCTGCAGGCTGCATCGAAATCTCCATTTTGTATTTCAATTTGATGAGGTCTTGTGGACCCATTAGAATGTTGAGTATCATCGTAATTCCTAGTAGTAATTACAGTTGTTTTAGTAAGTTCAGATTGCCTTGTATAGTCTGTTTGTATCGGATTTGATAAATGTTTGGATGGATATTGTCTTTTGCTTGAAAAGTCACTTTGAATTGAATTAGGAGCTTTTGAGTTGCTCAGATCATCATAAATGTTATCGGTTGAACTTGGTGAAGCAATGTCAGACGGATAATTATCGTAATCATCCCACATTCTGCTTTTTGTTACCGGCTGCTCTTTCTGATAGGCCCTTGTGACTGGTTGCTCCTTTTGATAGGTCCTTGTGATCGGCTGCTCTTTTTGATACACTTTTGTAACTGGTTGCTCCCTACGAGGTATGTATCCAAGTGTTTCTGTGTATAAATCCTCTGGCCTAAATACATGATAAACATCATCCGTCTGCCTGTTTTGTTTTTCGATTGGTAAATCAGTTAAATATTTCGTTGAAGGTAGACATTGGACGTACTCTTCTCGGTCACACATCATTTTTACAGAATTGAATTTTTGTCCTTCAGGACAATACACAGGAATGCTTTTACCATTTTCACATACAAAATAGCGTCTACAATCCAAATCAAAATCTTCGTACATGCCATCTTCTAGGTGAGCACAACTGAAAGAACTTTTATTGTCAGAAAGTCTTAGTCTTGAATTCTCACAAGCATTTGTTCCTTTAGAGTAAATGCAGCTTTGAGCTTTCTCGTTGTATGCGAAATTAACTGGGCAAACATAAGATATTTTCTTGCCTTCCACACAAAAATGGAATTTCCTGCAATGTGATGACTCTCCGAATATTCCATTTATATCTTGAGGGCAAGTGAAGCTGGAATCTCTGATTTCGGTCGGTACAATGGCCATAGTGCTAAATACTCTACGTTGAATGATGTATTCTTGTGAGCACTCATCTGATCCTAAGATGCATTTGCCTAAATGCATATCGTATTGCATGCCTCGTGGACAAATATTTGTAAAACCGACACCGTTTCGACATTCATGCCATTCTGAGCAATTGATACCTACATATACACCATCGTCACCAGGCAAACATTGAAATGTGGCAATGGCAAAAGGGGCTTTACAGCTACTTATTTTATTTTTGCAGGAATTTGTTTCTGAATCAAAAACTGCGCCTTCAGGGCATTCATGAAATTTCAACTGTCCGTATGCGCATGTAACATATCTGCGACAATCACTGGAAAATTCTGGAAAAATACCAAGTCGATTATCACAATTGTAAGAATCGAATAAACGCGGTGCAGTAACAAAAGATGAATGATCGCGGCATACAACGAAACTAGAAGGCAAGCATTTTCCTGTAGCTATATCGAAAAGATCTGTGCCTGAGCAATATGCAGTAGAAACTCTTTTCTGACTGAGGCAAATAAAATAAGCCGCGCAACCGGTATCATAATCAGGATAAACGCCATCAGGTAATCCATCACAATCAGTATCCACAATTGGAGAACAAGTTACCAATGAAGAGGGTTGACAGTTACCTGTCAAAGGATTTAGAAGTTTGCCCATTGGGCATGACCCTTGGTGAGTCAACAATCCATCAAGGCATATAAAAAAATCACGACATCCAGATTCGAAATTGGGGTGAATTCCATTACTTTTACTCATGCATTTGTTAATATCTAATTTTGGGCAGTCAGCATCTGTTTCGCATGTGAGGGATTTTGAATCAAACAGTGTTTTAGATGGACAATTGTATGTTTTCAATCCACCATTCATACATAGTCCAAACACTTTGCAGTCTGTACTGAAGTCTGGATAATATCCATCAGGTAATCCAGCGCACTGAATTGCTTCCAATCCATGGCATCGAGTAATTGAGCTTTTTGTGCATCGATGCTGTCTAGCATTATAAATAGTTCCTTCTGGACACACATATTCAGAAATATTTCCATTAATGCATTCAAAATAACGTTTACAATAACTTCCGGAATCAATGTATATTCCATCTTCTTTGTTCCTACATGTTAAAGTACCACAGGATATGCTGTTGGTGTCTCGGCAGGATTTTGTTCTCCAATCGTACATCAAGGATCTTGGGCACTTGAAATTTAATTTTACACCTCCTGAAAAAAAGAAATTTTATCAATAATAATTTCATAAAAGTTGGAAACTTCAGAGTAAGTAAGTAAATAAGATTTCATTTATAATACGAAAAATGTTGCATAATAAGTGAATCGATAGATTCTTAAAAACTTTCACCCATTTCATATTTGTACTAAGATATTAATTCATTTAGGAAAATGTTTTATCTCAATGTATCTGACATCACTGATTATAAGGTTTCAAATTTACATAAAAGAAACGTTTCTACTTCTCACCTTAGTTAGTAATTTTTAAATGATTTCCAAAATTTTTAGTATCGTACGAATTTATTGGTAAGATAATAAAAAATTCAAGGATTTTTTTTTATCTGATTTTATCTGATATTACTGAAATCTTTTATCTGATTTTATCTAATATCACTGAAATCTTTTATCTGATTTTATCTTATCTCACTGAAATTATGGTTTCAGATTTATATAAAAAAATACCTTCTTCTGACCTTAATTAGTTATCTATAAATTATAAAAAATCGAGCATGGATTTATTAGTGAAAGTGTAAAGATTCAGGGATTTAGAAACTCCCAAAAGTGTCTGAGTCTCTTATCAGCACATTCTTTCCCATATTCAAACATAAATCCCAGAATAAACGTTCAATTTTTCTCTTCATAAATAAGTATTTTTGTTAGTAAAATGTATTCTAAACGTAACAATATTTATAAAACTCTTAACTATGTTGTATGTATTGTTTTTGTCCACATCCAATAGACGCAAGTGAAAAAAAAATCAGCTTCTCCAGAACTTAAAGTATTCTCACAGTCCTGGGACTCCAAAAAATATCCGAAGGTAAAAATCAAGGCATTCTAACTATTCAATCAAGTTCGCCCACATTTCCCCTAAAACTTTTCAAACCAAACCTTTACGTCCAACGTGGTACATCCTGCAAGCCGAAATTCCAATCTCATTTAAAATCCAAATGAGAAGTCTTTTCGGGAATTCGGGAAGCTTAAGGTGAAGGGGAAAAATCAATGGAATGGAGGCAGACATTGGGTTAAGTCGGACGTTTGAAAACTGAATAACCTTAGACTTAAATGAATGATTCTTTACGTCTTGATCTAAAGCACCCTTGGGGTTCCTTTTGAAGAAGCATTTTCGGTGAGGGGAAAGGCATTTCGAAACATATGATTCTGACTCTGATTGATAAGTGCAGAATTGTGCCCGCAGGGTATGCCGAGACATTGTTCGCTATTTTCTGCAGTGATCAACTGCGTCCTAATGATTGTAGTTTACTTTGATTAATTTGTTGCTTCTTATTTCAATAGCGGAAAAGCTGAAAATGACAAATTATTGGTATATTATCGCTCTAAATGCATATTTATTCTCAAGGCAATAACTTTCCGAATAAAAGATGCACCGCAATTGAAATAAGTCGGTTATTTATTGCCAGTTCTCAAATGTATTCAATATTTAAAAGTAGTTTCTGTAAGTTTTCAATTCATCTTATAAAATAAATGAGGCAGATTTTAAGTAAAAAAAGACTTATTTCGAATTTTAAGGAAATTAGAAATGTATAGAAATATCTCTGAATGGAATAAAGAGTGGTTTATAAATAGAAAGGATTAAGAATAAAGAATGCGTTTTAGTTTAAGTTTACGTTAAACCAGTTATTTATTACAGGTGCGAAATGTATCAGAAATTAATTATTAATTTCAACATACTTTAAATTTCTCTTATATAAGAATTAAAGCAGAAATGGCATTTATTGGACCTATTTCTAGACAGAATAGAATATAAAGTAAATAGTAAGGCGCCATAATTGGAAAGACTCTAATATTTAGTACAGAATTCTCAATACATTCAAAATATATTACAAGTTACCACATGCATTGAATTCATTTTATGTGTACATTGATATAAACTTTAAATCAAAAGAAACTAAATATTTCAGTTTCTAATGAAAGGAACAATATTCTTCAGTAGTTAAATATTTAGAAACACTTCTACTAATTTTTTTTTCCTTCTCTTGAACCACGCCATTGAAATTCTTTTTATTAAAATTTCCAGAGCAAATTCAGATGATTTTAAATATTTCTAAAATATTCAGTCAAAGATTTTGGAAAAAAATTTAGTATGTTCAAAATGAAGATATATGTACCAGTGTTAATATATGTGTGTACGAATTTCCATTACAATAAAATTCAAAGCAAATATGAGTTTAATATTTTCAATAATATGAAAGAGATTTATTATATGTAAGAGGATTTTAATCTATATTCGTCAGAAACTCTAACTTAGAAATGATAAATAAGATTTCATGTAACCACTATATATAGACTGTCAAACAATAAATAAAATAAAAAATAAATAAAATCAAACAAACACAGATAAAATGTTTAGAAAAATATGACAGCAATGAATATTCAAACCAAATACTAAACATAATACCATCGAAAATATTTACAAATTTTTAATAAATAATTTGCCAATTAGTTTTAAAATATTCTAGTTTCATTCCTTTGATCAAAAAAGATGTAGCCTTCTTTAGTTAACTTTTAAAGTATGCTGAGAAGTTTTGCATTCAAATGCAAAATTCTCAAAGAAACACCAAAAAACAAATAAGTACAAAAGCCACTTTACGAGAGATTGAGCAAAGGCAGGTATATTTTACATACTGTCTTCTCTTCAAAATCCCACTTTCATGAGGTACACTGTTTTCTTCAGCTATGCAGGAAGAAGAAAAAAAAGAAGATTCTTCTTCTTTTCATCAGGCACTTAGCTACTGAGTGACGTTTTATGTTGGAAAATGAATTTTTAAAGATTTTGTGGACTACAATGCCGTTTTTAGAAGCAATGTTAAGAGCAGACAAGTGAAGCAAGTCAAACATTTGTGTTGACCTGCATATCAGAGAATTGCTTGCAGGATGTTATTGACGTATTTTTAAGATCTTCCGATCAAACTATTATTGATGTAATAAATCATTATTTAAGAATAAAAAATACTAAAAATCAAAGAAATATTTGAATATTTGCTAGACACTTTTTATTTTTTGACATGATGCATTTATGAAATAATATTACCAAATTTACTCCCAATAGTACATTTATAAGAATAATTTCAAATTCAGTACAACAACTCTCTTTTAGATTATTATAAATCATTTTAAAGGCTGCTCTAATAAAATATGAAGACTCAAATGCCGAACTATCTCATGATAATTATTGATTGGTCTGGAGTATTGAAGTTCAAAGTTTCTGTACTTGTGCATTTTTTGTTGCTTATAATATTAGCGGCCAATATTGTACTTAATGTAACTATTAAGATAGTAGAAATATATGAAAATTTAGAATTTGTCGTGAATATCAGGTATATACATATTGATTTAAATATGGTGAAATAAAATTATTTACATCCTTTAGACCTTTATTTTCAGTTGGAAATATATGACTATTTCTAATTGTGTTAAAATTAATTGTTAAATCAAGATTATAATGAGTACCTTGTATTAAATTGCTCAAATCTTCATAATATTATTTGGTAAGGAAAAAAATATCATTAGTTTATTGATTCTATATAAATTCAAATGTAAAAATAAATAAATAAATAAAACGGAAGGGCCTTGAATATTTTAGGTAACGAAATATTTTGGTTTGTCTTATAAATAAATATCGGATTATCAATCAGTATACTCATATTCAACACTTAACAACCAGAATTGCAACACAACTATAAAAATGGTTCACCAGATAAGTGTTGAATACAATATAATTGAATATAGTGGATATAAATTGTTGTTTCCATTTACATTAAACATACATATGGGTATAATTTTCTAATAAAAAGAATATACCTTTAAAATGTTTTCAGTAAAAAATGCAGTTGAAACAAAAACGAAAAATATGTAATGTATCCATATATATATATAATTTCAGCTATACACAGCCTTAAGGTGATTATAATGCATTTATATAAAAATACGGGAATCATTTTGAAATATTTCAATTTTAAATACTTATAAGTGATACTACATGTAGTAAAACTGAGTATTTAAAAAAATAAACGTCTTCGTTTAGCTCTAAAAGTTGCTGAAACACCTTTAATTTATCTTTTTGTTGCCTTGTAAATATACCGAATTGCTATTGTAGATAACATACCTAAGTATGGATATATTCTATCCATTTTCTACATATATAAATTTTCAATTTAATATTCAAATTACTATGAATTTATAATGCTCAATATAATTATTAGTTTCATTTAATACATTTGTCTACTTAATTATAATACAAACTACTGCATTTATTTTTTTCTAATAAACACATGTTCCGACGTTTGCATAAAAAAAGCATTCGTCAGTTATATGTGTAATGAAATTTCAAATAAATTAATTACCATATATAACGCTTTTATATGTTACGATTTTCTTTAAGATTAATTATATATTTATTTTAAAAAAAAGAAATCTTAACTTATTAACATACGATGGTATTAAATGCAATAAAAATGTAATTCAATATTTGAATACAATAATGAGCAAACACTTTCAATGACTTACACCATTTCAACCTTAAATTTCTAATATACGGTATGCGGGTGATAGAAATAAAGTACAACCGAACAAGGCCATAGATTCCCCGAGAACATTTTATGAGTGTTGTGTTCCAAGGTTTAGATTGCATATCATGTCCTACTTTATTGCGTTAATAAAAATAGAATTTTTGACGAAAATGTGCGTAATGTTCGAATATAACTCATATTTTTTCACATATATAAGATTTTATCATATAAAGCAGAAGAAAAAGATTTATGAAATATTATCCCTACAATATGGCCAATAATATAAATTTCCATGGGAAAAAGTGTTTTCCATTCTGAAATATGTCGGTTCATAAACTTTTATACACATGGCTTCTACTTTTCTGGTTTGTATCGTTGAAAAAAATATTTAACACTGAAAATAAAATATATTGTGGTTAGCTTGTGGATCTCAAAAGATTTTCCTGTAGTTAATTTGTAACGAATTTCGTATTAGCAAGTTTGTAACCATATGTTTCTAGTAGACTAATTTATTTAAAACGCTAGCGAGAGTGATCTTCATGAAATTTTCTCATATATTCTCTAAGAATTGAACTTATGTATTATTAATCGCTTGGTTTTGGCGAGCAATATTTATTAAAGAGTTTATTAGGCTTCGATATTTGGCGATTAATTACTCAGATGTGGTTAATACACAAGCAACAGAAAAATCAAATGTATATTCGGAACTTTTATTTTCAGATCAAATGAAACCAAAATAAGCCAAATAACTATAATTATAGTTATAAAATTACAAATTAAATTCCATATATTTAAGTGATTACGCTTTTGAGAATCACGATTGTGAAAATACATACATATGGACAATTCACAACGTAATGGATCTGTTTCAAAATTTGACATGAATTCACAGTTTAGATGTTAAATCTGTATACCTAATTTTATATACTGGAGTCCTGGCCTAGGGGTGGCTTGTCTTCCCCGTGATTTGGGAGTTCAGGGTTCGGGATCTGGTTAGGACATGGTTGTTCTTTACCCTGTGTTCTATTTGTGAGGAATGTAAGAAGGGGTTGTGAGTGTCATCTTCCAATGAACTAGAAGTCAGATTTCCGCCATCAGACGCTCCGGGACCTTTACCTATAGACGCTAGTGCAAAAACTCGGCTTAAATCACTGACCATTTGTCAGCGGACTTGTCTATGGCAAGTGCCATAAGTAACAACAAGTGTCTTTGTGTTATAGTAATCTAATTAAGCTGTATTTTGACAGATGCACTCTTAATATATATCGTTCAGAATTTAATAAAAATATGCAAATTATTATAAAGACCGTATACAAATACCCATTTGCCTACTTCAAAAGGTTTTTGAGTTTTCATGTTCGCAGGTAGTTGTGGTGATAGCTTATAAGCCAGTTAACAGCTACAATACACTAGCAATCGCATTGTGTAGTTACTGGGCTGTGAACCACAAGGTTCCAAGTTCTGTCCCCGTCAATTCCAATATGCGACATTGGTGAACTCGGACGATGAACCTGCAACCTTCGTACAGCTGTTGTAGACCCATCTACCCACATCAATCCAAAGTCGGCAGTCTGACTTGACACAGCAGCACAAAGCCGTCAGACACACTTGGCGCAACAGCATCAGCAACAGCAACCACACACGCTGATAACTCTTGGCGTTATTCAAATGTTCAAATATGTACAGACACATTAGAATCAACAGCTAATAGAATTATTTGTATTTACCACAGTCAGACATAGTCAGACATAATTTCAAAAATGTGTTTTTCGGATTCGGGAATCTATTTTCTGGGTAGTATTGCACAAGCGTATGTATGGGAATACGTTCAGCTCGAATAGATAAGATAGTATTTTCATTTTATATATTTTCCATTTGATTATTTACTTTTCTTTAATATTGCCAATGTAGACCTTTCAAATCCTGCGGCCCAACTGAGCCTCTGTAGGATGACGGATGAAGTAAGTTGATATTTCTTTTTCTTGAATCACATAAGTTATATAGGTAATCATTAGAATTATTGCATTCTGCTTTATTTCATTAATTAAATTATGACAGTTAAAAATCATTCCTCATTTGGTATATATTTATTTTACTTTATGTATTTCCTTTAAGAATCTTCTGCAAAAATATCTGCTTTTACTCATAAAAGCTTTGAAACACTATTAATCTAAAAAAATTACATTTTTGAATTTATTTCCATGATAAAAATTAATATACTCCCACATTTTTATATTTTTGTGGGTCCATTTTCTTTCCTATACGATTATTAATTTTAATTCTTTTTCCTTTTTTTTATTGAAAATTTATTCAAACGTAAGATAAAGTTTGTTTAAATGAAAAAAAAAAACTTATTTTTCCGGATACAAATTATTTTGATCAATCATCACCATTTTCTTAAAAATGTATTCATCATTCATTAAATACATAAATTCAATTCTTTCAATAGTATACTACATTGACATGTTTAGTTAATTTTTTCTGAAAACAATGTGTTGGCTCAGGAACTTCAACAACAAACAAGGGGGTGTATAAATATTTAATTTTATTATTGCCTACTACAAGATATAAAATAAAACGAATAATTAAATGTAATATAATGTTTTAAAAATCTAACACAAAGATAGAATATAACTAGTAATAATCAAAGGAACTCTGCAAAGGAAGTGCTTTCTGCATTCTCTGCATTTCAGGATTTGTTGTATTTGAAGCTCAAAATTTAAACACGGGTTTCTATAACTTTGAGTGACATAAAGAGCATATTTAGATACGAAAAATTTTTCAGCAACACATTTTGCCTAAGTAATAATGAAAACAAAGTTGTAATTTTCTTGAGCACTGAATAATGTTATGAGTTAAATCAGAAATAACGCAAAATTGCACGGACTCTTATGTCATTATTTTCAAAAATTGTAAAAATTGTATTCTTAAAATAAATTTTGAAATTTTAGACATCTAAAATATATATTCTGACTGACTATAAACATTGATAAACCACTTACAACGATTTTTTTTTCTAGCGTGTGCATTATAATAATAACGGATGAGACCATAAAATGTTCCAAATGTTTCACCTCCATTAACTATTGCCGTTAACCTATTGCCTGTTTGAACTCAGTTAGAAAATAGTTAAATAACAGTTAAATTTTACAGATTAAAGTTTACTATTCAGTACACTCACTAAGTTTCAAAATATTTTATACGCTGAGTCATTTTGCCCAATTTGTGAAGTAGTAGCTCAATATTTTAGTAGCATTTTCTTTTTTTTTAAAAAAAAAGATACTTTTCCTAATATATGAATCTGTTTTTAATATTCGTACGTAAAAATGTATTTACATTACAAGAGCAATTTTCAACAAGAATAAATAAAGTTTAAATTTTCTGCATTTATCAGTAAATTCAATGTATTTCTGTACTTTTAAATCATTTTATCATATAAAATGCAATGTATATTTTCTTTCGTATAAAAATATTTAAATTATTTTTAAATATTTATCATTTTAATCAATGTATGTCACACACTCAATAAATCAGAAAAATTAGCCTACGTACAGACTATATCTGATTCGGAAATATAAATACATAATGCAACACTCCATGTTTTCTACATCAAATTATATAATGCATCTTCTTCTAAACCACCATTTTTTAAATTACAGCATTAAAAATATTAAAGTGTTAAGAACTTTTATCTAAGAGAATGGAGAAAAGAAATCAAATAGACCTCATAAGCTCTTGACTGTGAGATTTGTTTGACTGTACCATCGTCTGTATAAAATTAAGATTGCAATTTTAATATAAGATACATCTGTTTATTTTAAACAATTGAAAATTCTTCATTCAAATCTATAAAAGCTTCTATTAAATTTACGCGTAGAAAATGATTAAACCAGACACAAACTCTAATGAAATTTCATCAGAGATTTACAACGTGCAGCTTGCAAATCAATGTCTCTCGCCTTCTTGATTCACTTGGACTTAACGATTGCTTCATTTCCCCTTACGAAAAGTCCGGAAACCCTTACTTATCACCGGTTCGACCAAAATTTCAAGTCACGCGCGTTTCTCTAACTGCCCTTAAAAGAATTTATGACGTCGTAAAGGCCCGAAGCAACGTATTGCAGCTTAACCCCAAAAGAACCCTTTTGTCTTTGCTTACAAGCAGAGGCAAAACCATTTTAAATGGGCCTTTAAATATCGGAGCATTGGATTTTTATGTTCTTCAACAATGTTTACGTTTGCTGAGAAGAGAAATTGGGTGTCACCAAGAATGCACGAGTTGCTCACTTGCATCCTTTTTATTCTCTTAAAAGATTCAAGAAATGAAGATTTGTTTGAGGAAGATTCGATTTATGATGGTTTCAAAACCATTAACGTCAAATATTATCGTTTAACCGTACGATCTTTTATTTCAATTTCGGTGCGATATATGGCAAGTCCTAGAGAAGACAGCCTGTTTCTTTACATCACTTATTATTTAAAATAAATATTAAAAATGCTTGGAGAAAATCCATAGAAAATAATTATAAGATAAGTGCATCAATTAAAATATTTAGAAAAGAATTCAAACTAATGAAGGTTATTGATTAGTATTTTTACCTTAATGCTTAGCCACCATTTGAAAAAAGTATTTTTTAAAAGATTTATCTTTCTTTGGAAGCTTCAAAGTTATGCTATCCGATTAACTTGGTCTATCCAAATGAGAATCTTAAATAAGAAATAAATAAAGCCTTATTTTATATATTTTACCCTCATGTAGTGGTATATGACATAAAGTTCGTTTTTGTTCAAAATACCTGATAATTTTGGAATGGTTTTAATATAATTATTAACGTTATATTTCATTTGTTTCAATGAAATCCCGGCATGTTTATGCTAAACTCATTTATATGATTTCAGCAATAGTATCTTCAAATGTTAATTAAGTTTTAAAAACCACCAACATTAAAGCATTATAAAACTCGTTGCTCTAATCTGCAAAATTATAATGCCACCTGAATGTATAATTTGTGAAAAATATTGATCCATATATGTTAATATTAAAATATTCTTTTATCCAGTTATACTGCTTAAAGTCTTCAGGTAATTAAGAATAAAAAGAAAATATGCAATTGATTATATGTAGGAACATGATGTTAGTTGGAAATTTTTTTCATACCAGATAGGTAAATTTTCAATTGAATAAATAAATTTACTATTGAATAAATAAATTTACTATTGAAGAAATGAATTTACTATTGAATAATCATTTACGGATTTGAATAATGGAAGACTTATTAGAAAACAAAGTCACATTTTTTGTGGAATTTGAAAAATAAAAATGATTATGATTAACATTATTGATATTAATTATAGGCAAAAACTAAAATAATAAATTACAATTTCTGAAAAAAAAAAGATGAAACGGTTGCTCCTGAGTTGTTCTACAGTAGCTAATTCACTCTAAATATACCTCTTATTTCGTTTAATAATGCAATGATTTCTAAGTTTCAATAAAACGAAATAATTATTTTTCTTTTCATTCTGTAAAACGGTAAATATTCCATCAAAAAGATAAAATATTTTGTATTATCTATTTTTTTTAATCCAGAAATTACTATTTTATTTTTTCAAGTTGAGAGTTTCAATTATCACAGTTCATTCTTTTTACCTGTTTCCACCGGTTAAACATTTATGAAATTACTTATTATGAAATTTCGTAGTATGTAGTAAGGAATATAAATCGACTCCAACCGAAGTATCTATTTTTCATCACATACACATACATATACATATATATGTCGAAGTGACATTCTAGAAATTCATTTCACAAATACCATCTAGAATATCATTATAACAAGTTAAAATGATTGAGAAATTAATTGCATGACTTTATTTCTATAACTTCTGCTATGCCAATAAAAAATAATTGAATATTATAAAAGTTTTACTGAAGTATAAATTGTGGTTGAAGTATAAAAGTCTTCTTTTATTTCCTTTGAATATGTAATTCCACTGAAATATTCTGCAACACAATATTTCATAAATCTTTACTTTAGTTTGATATATTTTGAATACACGAAAAGGAATTACAGTAACTTGTAAATAACTTTTCAATAGGGTACAATCTCCAGAATATGTTCACTGAATATTTGCTGCCTGATCAACACCCCACAAATTTTCTTTTGATATATATAAAGTAAAAGTAGAAAAATAGTTCTTTTTGAGTTTATATTATGCGTTCATTCAACTGCCTACAGAAAACAACCTTAGGAAGTTTAAAACAACAAATACAAATCCCAAACAATGATGGTTAGTTCTTCAAAATATAGCCGAATTCCTTAAATTACTTATTTATAATTGCTAAATTGATTGCAAAATGTAAATGCATGCTATTGTAAAGTCAATTATAACTACTTAGCTCAATAATTTGGCTCAGTAATGGCATATACTAACCTTTGCAAATGTAAAACGATGAACATCCATTAGCGAAATTGGGGTATACCCCATCTCCTTGTCTGCATTCTTCTGCTTCACCATGAAATCTAATTACGTCATCCAAAACTGAAGGATTTTGGCGATCTGGACACATTGCTCTGTCAGGAGGTTCACAATGTCCAGAAGTCATACTGAAGACAAATCCTTTTGTACACCAAAAAGTTGCTGCTTTCTTCCCTTGCGAACAAATGAAGAACATTCTGCATGCTTGGCTGTAATCAGGATAGGCACCATCTGGTAGATGGGAACACAAATCATCAAATTCGATGATTTCACTGATATTTGAGGAATTATCAGTCTGTTTATTTAGTGTTATCTGGAAAGAAATATATGCATGTCATTTGAGTGATTGCAAAAGAATGAGAAGATAATATTTTGAAATAAAATTCCAGAACATTTTTTCTTTTGATGAAAGAAATAATTAAATAGGCAATCATTGATGATCTTGTTTTGAAAAATAATATTGAATAAAGGAATATTCTTGCAATATAGCTAGGAATTTTCTTCTAGATAATTTTTATTAAGTTAGGCAAACACACACAAAAAAAAATCTCAGTAGAAAAATAAAGATGGTATAAATGAAACCATTTATCGGTATGATGACAAAGAAAGTGTTTCAGATCCATAATTAATCTCTCTCTCTAAAACTTTTTTTCAATGTATTTTTCTTGATTAATATAATATTTTTCTTAGCCATATAAAATATCAGAGTTTTTTTAATCTTATTCGGATTCTACTATGGAGGAATTAAAATATTCTCTTTATTGAAAATGGGTTTTTTATAGGATGTAATGGAAGAGATTCTTCCTCAGTTTGAAGATAAAAATCTTTACCTACGTGTTTCAGTTTAACAAATTCGGAAGCAAATCAGTAAAGATTTTTTTTTCTTTTAAGTAATTGAGATTTTTTGATTATTAGCTTAAAAATGAAAAAAAAAACATATTTTATCTTTTTGAAAATTTGTATTAAAATAATTGAATAATTATATTTATAGAAAATAGAAATTTCTGAATACCTATCATAATAAATCTTTGCAATCGCTATTTAAATATATTTTAGTATATCCTGATTTAAGCAATACCATTTGATTTTTGCAAGATTTTACGAAGTGTGGTTTAAATATTAAAATTACAATTTTTAGAAAAAAATAATACATTATAATTGTATCAATATTAAATTCATTGTTAGAAAATAGCAATTCACAGTTAATTTTTTCATATTATTATCATGTATATAATTATTTCATCTATGCATTTGTCAATGCATTTGAAAGAAATCAAAGGCCGAGGTGCCATGATGGTAAGGTCTCGTTTTCGGGATTTGAGGGAACAAGTTTCGAGACCCCATTCCGCCGAAGAAAAGACGTGTAAGCTTGTCTGATGCGCGTTAAATCCGTCGCGGCCAAATGTCCTCCCGTTGGTGTAGCGTAGATGTTTGGAGAAGAGGCTGCCAACGGAGGTTTCGTCCTCGTCATCTGACACAGTTTAAATTTGGTTCGTCCTAAAGTAGTCTTAGTGTTGCTTTAAAACGGCACGTTAATAAAACTAGACTAAATCAAAACAATCATTAGAAGTATTTTCTTCAGAATATTTGAAAAGTTTCCTTTAGTCAAGGGAATACACTAGTGATAAAGATAATAAGCTTAGCATAACTTAAATGGTTAAAAATAAATAAAAAATTACTTGTAATTCTGGACGGCCATATACACAATGACAAATGAACAGTAACAGCAGCCCTGCAAAACAATAATATCAAACTAAATATTTGAGTACGAATTTGAGGAAATAAAGTGCTATTAAATTAAACAAATAAATAAAAAAATAATGAACGTTCCTATTAAATTTAAATTTAAATGTTACCCATTTTCATATTTTACTATTAATAAGGTATTTACCTAAGCATTTCTAGAAACTATCCAAAGGCAATAAGTTTCACAAGGAAATAAATAAATTTAATTATATATTTCAAGTCTAAAACGAAGGAAATTACTCATCATTATAACTAGAAGATTATTTTAAAAGTCAAATAAGTCTTAGAAATTTACTGTACAGAATTGAAAAAGAGTTCACAATAAACTTTATTTATATGCGTATGTGTGTGTTCAATACAAGTTTCAATATTAATATTAATATATACTTTAAATATGAAAATATTCATTTGAAATAATATAAAACAAATATACTGAAAAGCGTAGCAGTCATCAGCATTCAAAATTTCAATTATTATTAATAATTAAAATAAACAGCACATTTCAATATTTTATGAATATTGAGAGATATTATTTCCCCTTCTATTTTGCAAATATTTTCCACAAATTCAATTTATATTTAAACTTTTCTTCAATGTGCCTATAATGTTTTTTTTTTTTTAATAATGTGAAGCAGTAATAGCTTTTGACGATAGCTATTATTGCTTCACATTATAAAACAAGTTGAAATTATAAAGCGTTTAAAAAATCCTTATTATTTAAAATGTAACTTTAAAGTCTTTATTTTTATAAGCCTCATTTACAAATTATTTTACTATATAAAATATACAGAAATATATATGAAGACGTTAATAACCGTATATAAATTCCAAAAAATGGGTGATTTTAGAAATAGACATTATATCAATTGCTATCACCAGATCTGGAGTATAAAAATAAAGACCATTGATAAAAAACTTTCATAGATTATTCCAAGCCCTTATAGTTTTGAAAAGAAATTTCATATTTTCATTGAATCTGAATAAATAGTATTTCCTTATGTTCCTGTTGATGCCTTATTCTAAAATCACAAGACAATAAATTATTATTACAACATATCTTTTGAAATATTTTATATGTTACTGAAACTCTTTCTGAAAATTGTATCCTTAAGTGAACAATATATCGTATTTCATTCAGAAATTTTTCAATGATTAAGAAAATGTAAGATTTTTAATTTCATATGAAAATAATTAATTTTCTGGAAAAAAAAACCTTTTGAAAGGAAAAAAAGATAATTCAGAAGAATCTTTTTTTATATATCAGTTTTATTAATTCTAAGGGAATCATTACTATAAATAAAACACATTTTCAATCAGTAATTCACATCAACTAGCTTATAACATACGACAGTATAAACTTCGCATGACA
Organism: Argiope bruennichi; assembly: GCF_947563725.1. Lineage (NCBI taxonomy): Eukaryota > Metazoa > Arthropoda > Arachnida > Araneae > Araneidae > Argiope > Argiope bruennichi. The sequence goes on along the minus strand of NC_079154.1, from coordinate 41,835,330 downwards.
TATTGAAATGCTTCTTACTTATTTTAAGTTAAATTTTTAGAAAAAAGAAACTGTGACGAAGAAGGAAAAAAGGCGAGAAAGAACATCTTTTCTAATTTTTTCCTTTATATATAAAAAAATAATAATGATTCTTCTCGAAAAAAAGGTAATAGCTAGATAAGTGTTTAAGAAATTTTCAAAAAATTAATTTTGGGAGCCATTCCAATTTAATTTTATAGAACACATTTTACACAGAAAATTAAATGCAATACTTATAGAAAAAAAAAGCAAAATTTCATTTAGCATTTTGACAATCACGATGAGCAATAATTTCAAAATGCAAGTTTTGTGTTGCTTTTACAAATATCCTAATAAAATTAATTATTACAATGTCACTTACAATATATATTAATAAAATACAACACTATCTATTTAAAGCCATTAAATAATCTCAATTAATTCCAGGGTAAAATTTTTAAAGAAAGAGAAAGGAATAAAAAGTTTTTAAAGGATTATTAAAGTCACTATCTAAAAGCTTACTCAATCAAAAAGACTGTCATCAGCAAAACGTTAGGAAAACATCTAGTTAGAGAAGTTCTTTTAAATCACTTGACGTTGTCCACATTCAGCTAAAAATTTTCGTTTGTTTGACTTTTTTGTGCACTGAGTTCGCCGAAACTTGTTACAACCCTTTTCTGTCAACTTTCTGTCCGCTTCTCTACGATTATCAGAAAATAATCAGTCTTACAGACAGCTTAGCAAAAAAGTATTTTGAGAACCATACGGGCGAAAAAATTCCTTTTATGTTTGCTTTACATCATTTAGGCGATATTAATTAAATCATATATTAAATAAAGGCAAAAGAATGTGTTAATTGCCTCATTAGTAATCCTCGATTCTGAAAAACAGTGTGAAATATAACCAATTTATTTTTGCATTATTCTAATTATTAATTAATTAATTCTCGGAAGATTTATTTATTTGTCATTTAATTTTATCGTGACATTGCATATAATTGAAATGCATCATGATTTGATTATTTGATTATTATTTTAATTTTTATAACTTGTTTATCGATAAGCTTTTCAGTGATATTTTAAATGGTAACATTAATTATCTTTCCTTGTTAATTGTACTTTTTCATGATACATTTGCCGACAAAATTTTTCATAATACATCACTTACCACTTTTGATCATTATGCTCTTAAAGCTGTCAGCTCGTTTTAACTTGACTTTTATATTTGACTTTTCATGTCTAAAATTTGTGAATCGTTAATTATATGAAACGCCGACATTCTTTAGAATGTTTTGGTTAATATTCGGCAAATTATGAATTATGAATGTTTTTTTTTTAAATTTCCCTAGTTATTATAAGTAATATTTAGACATTTTATATACTGAAAATGGCAAGATAAAACCTCTATTTCGAAGACTGCATTCTACAAAAATATAAATGTATTTTAGAAAAAGATAGCAAAAGAGAACTATTAAATATACTTTATTGAAAATACATAAAGAAAAATGGAAACAATGCAAAACAAATTACATATCTTTCTTTCTAGAAAAAACGAAATTGAAAGAGAAGTTTCTCGCTTATTAAGCGGAAAGAATAATCTTATTTTGAAACTGTAGTGGTCACATAACTCTACTAATATATCTTTTGATATAACAGATGGCGTTGCCCTATTAACATTTCCCATGATCCTTCTTGAGGATCATTATTAGATTCTATTCTAAGTGAGTGTCATGTATTTTCGTGTTCGCATTTGTTTTGTCTTGTGAAATGTGGAACTTAGAAAATAATTAAATAACTGTTTCTGAAACTCGTCTATTATTTTCATCTAACTCATAATAAAGTTACAAAAAGTGTCGTCCCTCTACAAAATGAATTTCATTTCATTTCTTTTAACAAGTATTCGGCGAAGCATTTCGTACTTTTAAAATTAACATTGCCGCCACTGTACTCAACAGTTCTCGAAGCCGAAAGTTCACCCTATCATGCCATGTCCTCATCTGTGTGCAGAGGAATATATGCTAAAACTGAAATCCTAAAAACTATATCTGTATTGCTGCAATGAAATGTAAATATAATTGACCAAAACATAAATTCATGAAACATCATGGAAAAACACCACGAAGAATTTGACAAGGAAGAAAAGAAGGAAATTGGTTACAAGAAAAAAAAGGGGAAAAAACTGCTTTGACTAAAGTACAATCACCTGATAGTTAATGCCTATAAAATAATCCGTGCTAATGCCTAGAAAGCTTAGGAAATGTGTGAAATAATATTCATTTCTTCTTTTACCCAAAAATGACTAGGCATTACGTAGAATAGAAAATTTCAAACTTTGCCAGTAACATGTATAATTATAAATAATGAGTTTTAACTTATTTAATTATAACATATATTAAACCATAACTTCTTAAAATAGTTCATAAAACACTTCGAAATAATTAATCTAACCGAGCTTATAAAACTACAGAGAGCGGGTAGATTCATAAAGATAAATGATGCTATAGTTTATGTTTATTAAGAAGATGAATAGGCTGTTGGCTCTGTTAGTTGATGAATTTAGGTTTCCCCAAGATAAAACAAAGATTCTTATAAGCCTTCCCACAAGAACTTGTCCAAAATTATTAATCACCAAAATTAATACAATTGTATTAATTATTTTGACAGTCTACATTTGTAACATTCGTAGAAGGTTCGTCAATAATCTTTATTCAACAGAAAGAATAAAACCATTCAATGTTGCGTAGCTTAACTTCTTTCCAAAATGTCTCCGAATTTGTGACACATTTTACTTTTATGCGCAGCATTAAAATCTCGGCATTTACATTCAAGAAACAATTTTTAACACAGAAAATCTTTTTGAAAACGGATGCTCAAGCCCCGAGTTATTTTTCTAGTGTTTCTTCTTTTCGATTTTCTTTCAAAAATTTGGCGGAATACCGCAAGTATCTCAATGTTCGTTAATTACTCTCGGTAGAATTGTTAATGGTTTCAGCGTTTTTCATTGTCGGAAACTTTCGACGTTAATCATACAGCCTTAATTGTCAGATGCACGCCCTATTTTCTTCCGTTTACTTGCCTTGGACAGATAATTTTTTTTTTCTGTTTCTGGATTTCATGTTCTCCTTTTCATCTGAAGTGATGCATTAGCAACTTACTCTACTTCCAAAAGGCGTTAGTTTGAGTAAAGTAATTTGCTTAGTTATTTACTATATTTCTCCAGGTTCCTTAAATTGAATTTGTTTCACGAATTATGAAATGAATACGTGGCATAAATTGTTTACGAATCTTTTCTATCTGTTCTGTTATGATTCTTTTCTATCTTTTTTCTATCTGTTCTGTTATGATTCTTTTCTATCTTTTTTTCTATCTGTTCTGTTATGATTCTTTTCTATCTGTTTTTTCTATGTGTTATGATTCTTTTCCATCTGTTTTTTCTATCTGTTATGATTCTTTTCTATCTGTTTTTTCTATTTGTATACACATCTTCAAATTATAATTTTTTCTTGATATTTTTAAACATGAATCTATAACTATAAATCATTAACTTAATAAACAAATTAACTATAAATTATTCTCAAATTTCTTTTTTTTCCCAACTAAGTTTTATGAATCATTTATGAATCATTTTTATCTGTTCTGTATGCACATCTCCAAATTATAAATATGTCTTTCTCGATACTTTTGAACAGCAAGCAATATGAAATAATTTATCGATAAATAACTCTCCAATTTCTTTTATTTTCGACCAGTTTCACTTTTTTCAATCACGTTAAATATAAGAAGAAATAATGAACTCATCATAAAACCCTTTTGGAAAAATCTGATAAATTTCCAAAAATCAACCTTTTTTTTTATGTCCAAAAGAATCATTTTTGGAATTGACTTATGATCTGCCTGTGAATATCTCAAAAATTGAACAATCAATCCATTGAAATTTGATGTACAATGAAATTGTAAATCCATATCAATTAAAAAAAGAAATACATTGCAGAAAATTCTATTTCATTGTTTGTTTATGTACATGCGAACAATTTGACCCAAGATACAATGTTCTCTGACTGTACAGGATTGCATAGGATATTATACATATCCTATATTATTACTCGGTAATTTGAATTCCTTACGATATCGTGAAGATAACATGGCAATATTGAGCAGTATTTAACACAAATGGAAATAGAATAAATGTAGACAGAGTTTGGAATTTTTTTTTTATCAAATCTAAATACCTGTATAAAATGTTGAGTCAAGAACATCAACATTTGTGAGCACAGAACATGCTCATAAAAATGCATCAATCAAGATAAAAATTCATAGTTGAGCAAAATGAATACCTTCATTATGAATGTCCATTTCTTTCTAACATATAAAGAAAGGTGAAAAGGAGAATTTTGCAGCTGATAATTAATAATACATTCTTAAGTAGATAGGTTCTGTCGCAAATCTCAAGAAAAAAATTTGTATTCTTGTGTAACTGTAAGTGCTCTAGAATGATTATGCGTTTCGTTTTGCTATAAAATGAAATGAGTTAGTTAATTAAGAATGTATTCTCGGTTCTGTTGCAAGTTTCTATGTCTTACTCGTATTCATATGTCTATTTCAGTTTTTGCTATAATTTTCTAAATATTTAAAATATTTTTTAAACATACTGTGATTTAAAAAAAGAATTCATGTTTATTAAATAAATTTCAATGCTATATTAAAATAAAATTATTGCACCTTAAAACAAAGTGCCTAAATTTCAACTCAATCTCAAAAACATTTCTTCAATAAATCACATTGTTTGTTATTTTACTTTTAAAAAGTATTTAGATTCATTACCTATTTGTCATATTATTATTAAAAGTCCGTATAAATTTATATAGTCTGATTTTACAGCTTTGATTTCTGTCAAATTCACTTTGTACACAAAACCTCATCAAGTTATATACATGAAATCTACAGTTAAACAAAAGGAAGAGTTCCAAAATGCATACTAGTTTCCTTCCATTACAAACGAAGAAAGATAGAACTCGACAGCCAATTGATTACTGATACATTTTTACGTATGTTGATCCTGGAACAAGTCAGAAGTTAAAATATTTTCTCATTCCTGTATCAGCTATAATTTTCTGGACTTCTGGATTCTCTTTAAGCATGTACTAGCTTGTAAAACAAGAACTTCAATATGCTAAATTTTAACGAAATCATTACAAAATTATGTCGTTTCAAAATAAAATGCATCAGAATGATGAAATAATTCGGTATGATAAGTATATGAAGTCATCTTTTATGTTAATACAGAAGGTGTATTAATTTAATCTTCTGATTTATCAATCAAGAGTCGAATTGATTAGTTTATTGAATTTAAGATTTATTTTTAATACATCCAAGTATTTTCCAATGAAATGCTTTTATTTTGAGTTTAAATCCTTGAAAAGAACACTGTTGAGTTCTAGAGTGCTTCGTTAATGAGAATGTTTTTAACTGATTAGTGAAGTTTATGAGAGAAAATTACTTATAAATGGCCTACATCTATTAAAAGTCTTCTAATCTATGCAAATATAAATGTAGAGGTACAAACGCTGCTCATTACCCTCGTAGTTTAACCATCTGTAAGCTCACTTGTCCTGCAGTCGTTAATTTGCCAAACCATTTTAGTGTATTCCAGTCCACATACAATCCAACTAACTGAACCGTCTGTATCAGTAGAAAAATTTTCGGTCATTAACGGTAAGCAGCATGTTCGTCAGACAGTCCTAGCAGGAACTTTACCTGATAGGAAACTAATTAGTTTCTGTGCAGTGGAGCGCGTGGATATTTTGGAAAGGCACAGGAAACGATCAATAAATAGATAATAAAGGCTAGCATGTTATGTATACTATGAGAGTAATCCCTGAATTGATTTCAAGACTGCCTAATCCCACTGCTCAACTTCTTCAACGACTTGAAATAAAGTCAATATAAATTAATAAATGCCTTGGTCTACTGTAACTGATGCTATTACTAGATTATGGACGTATCTGATGCTTTATAAAATAAAGAAATTTTTTTGAAGTTTATATTTAATAATTAAATATTTAAATATTTATAAAAATGAATATTTTGAAATACCATTAAATATTTTAGTAATAAAATATTTGGTATAATAATATATACCAAATACATTTAATATAATTTGGTAATATTTGGTTGAAATATTTACAAATTGTATCTTTTAAATTTCTTTTAGGCAAGTTCCATACATAAGTGCTAATGGCTATTCAATGGCGTTCTACTCTTAATGGGAAGTCAACAAATATTTTATGTTAATGCTGCTGGTTTTTATAATTTCAAAATATTCTAGAAAATCTTATAAAAATAAATACATTTTAACCAACACTTATGGATGCAGATTAATTTAAAACGAATATTATTATATAATTTTTAACCATATGTGCATAATGCTTGTGATTATGATTTATTTTTGATGATTTTTGGTAATAAACTACAAATTTTGCTATACAAAATAGTATAATTGTTTTAAAAGATAAAAACATTGTATTTATTGAAATTTCTTTAAAAAGCTGTGATAGAAGTGTACCTTCTTATGAAAAAATATTTACTGCTTCCAATATTTTAACTTGCTAATTTTTATTGTAACTGTAAATGAAATACTTTTCAATTTAAATAAGTAATTATATTATAAAGTTTAAATTTATAAGAAGAAACATCTAACTTTGATAAAAAAAATATTATTAGTGCCGTTATTCACAGAAAATATTTCAAACTCACTAAAATCAAGTAATCAAATAGTAAAACAGATCTGATTCAAGATAGTGAACAGATCAAATAATTAACAAATCTGAATCTAGTTTTGTATATAAAATTATTCGTCCAATTATTCACAGAAAATATTTCAAACTCGTCAGCATCAACTAATCAGATAATGAAACAGATCTGATCCAGGAAAGTGAACAAATCTGAAAACAGATCAGGTAGTTAACAGATGTGAACCGATCTGAACAGTTCAGATCGGTTCATATATTGAATCAGACAGCTTGACATCTTGAACAACGTCTTGAATCAGACAACTTGACATCTTGAACAACATCTTGAATCAGACAACTTGACATCTTGAACAACATCTTGAATCAGACTTGAAAATAATGTTTGTTGATTAAATTACCCACAATAATTCAAAAAATATATTATCTCGAAACTGATGTGCTATGTGTCAATAAGTTTAAAAATTTCGACTATTAATTTTGAATTAATAGAAAAAAATAATATTAAAAAATACGAACGGTTTTACAATAGAATTAGTGCCTATCAACTATTTTATACAACTTTCAACTGAATTAATTGAAAAATTAACATTAAAAAGAATACGAAAGGTTTCATAATATAATTAGTGCCTATCAGCTATTTTATACAACTTTCAAACTCCAGAGGAGAACATATGTACTTATTTTCATTTATTTTTATAACAAGAATTTAATTATTTCTTCAATAGTGTGCCTTTTAAGCCATCTGGCCTTTAAGCAATTTATTTCAATGCCATGCAACTCAAAGATATATATCGCTATTTTACACAACTTTCAAACTTCAGAGAAGAACATATGTACTGATTTCCTTTCATTTTTATAACAAAATTTTAACTATGTTTTCAATATTTTCCATTATAAGCCATCTGACCATTTAGATATTTATTCGAATACTCATACAGTTCAAAGATACATATCGCAATACTTAAGACATAAATAAAATGAATTTCCAGATACTACAGAACAAAAGTCTTAAACCAAATTGCCTAAAATCTTATGCAATCTTTACAAATATCTGCTTTCCCCAGAAAATTTTTTGAAGTGGCAGTGAAATGAAATTAAAATTTCATCATCATTTGTTTGTGCAGGAATTCTATGAAGGAATTCTCGATAAGTGATACACACCTGCAGTTGAAAACTTATGATTAATTATGCACATTAAATAGCTTTTAAAACAGAGATCATCGCATTTTCTACTTCCAGATTTACTCGCATTCTTCAATTCATTATTAACAAATTTTCTTTTCATGCTCTTCTTTTACCTCTCCAAACATTAAAGTAAGTAAAAATAGAAAAGTATAAAGGATCATTATTTCGTGCTTTAAGAATTTTCATTATGATACATTTCCATCAATCTTTACTCTTCTCAAAAGAGAAAAATAGCTGTTTAAATATTCTTTTTCAAAAAATATAAAGATATATGTACATAACAGTTTTTAAAAAAGAGAAGTTCAAACAGAGTATTTCTTTTCTGCAATATGGAGAGATTCCTCCTCTCTATCTAACAACTGCATTTTCGTCTCATCGTTTTTAATTTTCTTAACTTAACGCTTTGTCTTTCGGTGAAGCGAGTACCGAATGTCATTAAGGACTTAATGAACTAGAAATTTCAACAAGTGTATTTTAATTTGATAAATGCCCTCCCGGGTATGTCCAAATGAGAAAATTATTTTGGGACATCATTTTTGACAGATGGAATATGATGATAAGTGGTGTTTTATTCGTGCGAAGCCGCCTGGGATTGCAAGAGAGAATCTGATTTCTAATTTAAAATATGTAGCTTTGAAGTTGAGGGATTAAATCTCATGAACAAAATGACATACATTTTTCTCGGTTCGTCTGATAAAAGAATTAATTTTATTTGAAGATCAGTTTTGTTATTCGAATAGTAACATTATAATTCTTTTTGCTGCTTTAACGATTATAGCCTTAAAAATAAAATGAAGATTTTCTGGTGTAAGTTGATGATAAAGAGATTTGGTTCTGATACAGAAAAATTACCTGACATTATCTCCTTTATTAAGATTCTTCTAATGCCTTATTTATTAAATATATATATATATTATCTTTATTAGGTATTTTTTTAATTCAAGGTTCCTGATACATTGATTCGTGAAGAATTTATTTATATACGTCATTTTTATATATGTGTGTGTGTCAAAACGTAAAAGGAAGTAAAGTAAATGAATGCAATTTCATGAATATGTTAATAAATGTAAATTTTTTTGATAACTTCATTAAAAATTTATTTTACTTTCTGAAGATAGTTGTTATTGAAGATATTGGATTCTGATGCAGAAAATTAGCTTGGCATTATCTCTGTAGTTGAGATTCTTGTTATAAATTTAATTTGTTATTATTCCTCCGATGATAAATATAGCTTAGCATTATCTTAATTGTTGGAATTCTTGTAACGCATTCTTTATTCAAAAGAAACATTTGATTTATTGATATTTTTCTTGGATTTATGTTTCTATTTTTCATTTCGATTTTTTTTTTTTTTTGGATAATTCATGCATATCGGAACCTATGTATCAAAATGCGAAAAAGAATGGAATATATAAAGCTTTAAGACGACTTAAACAGATTTGTATTTATTTTTCTAACTTCCAGTATCTTTCATCAAACAACTCATGAGAACCAGGCCAAATATGTGTTTAAATAAATCTTTTCAACTTCAAAAAGAGCCGTATGTCAAAAGGAAAATAAAATTAAATCGGTTATAAAGGAATAAAATTAAATAATAAATGAATAAATGAAGTTGCATATTCTGAAAGAGTTTGCTGTGATTTGTCAATTCTAAACACATTTAATTCGTTTCTTAAAAACTCATTGCTTTCTATTGCGTTTTTTTAAAAAAAACTCATTGCTTTCTATTGCGTTTTTTAAAAAACTCATTGTTTGCAAAAAAGCAATTGTATCACAATTCTAAGATAATCTTATTAGGCAAAAATTTATTTTCCTTCTGATTTTTTTTTCCATTTATGGAATTCTTGGGTTTTGAAATAACAAAATTAATTTAATTTTTATTTAGAAATTTAGAGTTATTTTGCTTTTTATATGCTGTAAATATTTTACTATGCAACAAATCATGAAATGTAATTCCAGTATTGAGAAGAAATGAAGAAATACTAAGAAAGGAAATGAGGGAATAAAATACAACAAACATGGAGATACAATACAGGAAATGTGAAAATATAATTCCTCATTGAATATTGATGATTATGTAAATAATCATCATTATAATAAAAAATTATATTTGGTAACAAAATAAAAATAATAGATAAATGTTACTGATGAGAGAAATGTTTAATCAATAATTTCATAAAAATAATTGTATATAACGTGATATTAAAAATTAGTTTTGTGCAATTTATAAACAAATATATAACTTATTTCAGAGATCTTACGTAAGAGATATCGATTACTTTATGTTTTAAATTATGGGTCAAGATGAACTCGTAAAATATTTTATTGAAACGACGATTTTAGAAGATCAATAAGAAAGAACTTTCATATTTGTTTCAATAAGGAAAAGAAAGAGCTAATATCTATAATATCGGCGAAAATTTGTGAGACTGCAACTATTTATATTCTCTTTTTGAGAATGTATTTAGCCGCTACACATGGTGAAACGAGCAAGACCATGAGAAATATGATTATTCTGGCTTAGTTCTCGTAGTCTTCCTAAATAGAAACCAAAAATCACAGACCCACGTTAAAAAAAAATCAAATATAGCATATTCAGTTAGCCAAGGCACTTAAATAACGGTTGAATTAAGTGTTCTGAAAGAAATTCAGAAAAAACTAGACACATTTTTATTTTGGAGGGAAAAAAATATGTGAAGCTCTAGAGATATCCTTAAGAATGTTAGATAATCATGAGATTAGCTTTACCTGGGAAATAATATATATATTTGTATTTTTACTTTGTGGTTTTTTTCTACTTTGTTATTTTGTATTTCCTTTCTGTTAAAATGGTATATCTCTTGAGCATAATTTCGGGGGATTTTCGGGTCACGAGGAATCATTATTAGACTTAATGTCTGTATGTCCTCACAGAAAAAATCCCTTTATTTGAATCCCTGCCTGAGGGTGACCCTTGAAAAAGTCTTCAGGCCGGATTCTTTTTTAATATTTTTTAATAATTTTTTTGGTTTAATTTTTATTTGGTTTTTGTTTTTCCTATTAACTTGATTCTAATACTTTTGTATATATATATATATATATATATATATATATATATATATATATATATATATATATATATATATATATATATATATATATATATATATATATATATATATATATATATATATATATATATATATATATATATATATATATATATATATATATATATATATATATATATATATATATATACTAAATTAAAATATGTAAGCACTACATGGGGAATAAAATTGGACATATTAATTGAAATATATAAAGCCGCGAAGGTACGCACACACACACAAAAATTGATGCTGCAGGACCTTTACTCCGCATGAAGAAAAAATTTCAAATGTCCCAGAGGAGAAAATCTATAAAAATGATTATCCTTAAATTGTTTTTAAAATATTTTGCAGATGGAAAATGTCCACATGGGAAATAAAATCCTCAGAACATATATGTTAAATTAATATATTTTAGCTCTACATGGGAAATAAAATCATGTGGATACATTAATTAAGATATATAAAGTCGCAAAAATGCACACACACACAAAAGAAAAAAAAATTAAAAATGCCACTAAAGATAAAGTGCTACAAAAATGATAAAAAAATAGCTATCTTTAAATTGCTATCAAAATATTTTGCAGATGAGAAGGTCCACATGGAAATAAAATCCTGAAGACATATATATTAAATTAAAATATATAAGCTTTACATGGGGGAATAATGTCCTGAGGATATATTAATTAAGATATATAAAGTCGCAAAAACACTCACACAAAAAAGCAATTTTGATGCTGCAGCACCTTTACCCAGAATAAAGAAAAAAGTTTAAAATGTCACGAAAGATAAAATGCTATAAAAATGACAGGAAAAACGGTTATCATTAAATTGTTATCGAAATATTTTGAAGATGGGAAAATGTTGCAGTAATTTCCATGCTATCGTGGAAGTATCTGTGAATCTTAATTTGAGCGCTGTTTCCATTTCCGTCGTTAATGAGGTGAAATGGCAACCGCCTTGCTTGGATGGAAAAATAAACTCGTTTATTTCCATTCAATAATTCGGCAACTTAACGAGAGCGGAAAATAAGCAGTGCAGGCTCGAATCTCAGAAATGGGAAATTGAGCTTCGAATACAATATTCTTTTGTCAAAATAACAAACTACATTCATTGCGTATGTTTCGAGAAAACTTTTCCAATTAACTTTTGTTTCTTGAATTCTTATAGATATTTGTTTTATTCCCTCCCCAATAAAGGACGCTTGGATACGTAACAGTGATTCTTAGATGTAGCTCCTCGAAATTTTCTCTTCCAAGTCTCATGCGATGCCATTCAAGTTTACAAAGGCTTGAAATAACGGTGAGATTGATTCCAGTGATTATTGTTTCCTAAGCTTTTGTGTTGATAATTGATTCAATTGTTTCCTGAGTTAACAATTATTTAACGATTTATCAATGATGATGCTCTTCAAAGTATCGTTGTGTAACATAATTGGCGAGTAATAAGATAAAGTTTTCTGAACCAGAGCTGTTTTATTGCCACTTAAATAGAATAAGTACGTATTGGGGAATATTGTTTATTAATAAGTACTTTTAGATGAATATTAATAATGCAGCGCTGTCAATTGGGTGTAAACCCCACATTTTAGAAACAACAGAATTGCAGAAAGCAGCTATTTGATATGTCTCCCATACTACAGATCCGTTGATTGTATTTTGTGCATGTTAAATATTTATAGTCCTAAAACGACGTAGTGTTAGTATTCTGTAGATTTAATGGAAGCGATATTAATATATGAAAATGGGTCATTCATTTGCGATGTGAAATTCCATACTATTATATTGCGTATTAGAAATCATATATTAAAAATTCAGTATTAATTTACTAAATCAATCGTTTAATATTATAAACGAATAAATAATATTTTAATCATATTGCTAATTGTTAAGGATTTTTGTAATAAAAATAGCTTGACATTTTGAAATAGTTCGGAAAAGTTATAATTTAATTCTATCTTAAAATGAGAAATGTTTGAAATTTAATCCGACTAGAATTTGATTTTGGTTTTATGTATAAGTGATGAATTTAAGGCTGGTAATTAATACACAAACACAAGAACTGCGAAAGCGTATTTTGAATTCATTTTTCTGTTCGTTTGAAATTAAAATTTCGCACACTGCTACCACTTAATAACATATTTATTTACATCCAAAACTTCATCATTATTATTACATGTCTTTAAAAGTACAGAGTGACAGGTGCTCAAACTTCTTGACGGATTTAGTTCAAAATCGACAGGTATTTACGATTTAAATGCTAAATCGGTGAACCATATTTTATCCATCTATATATTTCTAGTTTGAAAGTATCATGTTAAAATATATTCAAACATACAGATTTCTTCTGAATGGATTTCATTTAAAATTTGATGGAAATCCACAGATTTCTTGTCCAAATTTCATCAATCTAGTTGAAACCGTTATGAATTATCGTGATCAAGCACAGGCAAATATAGCTGCAAAAATGTATTTTTCAAAAATTTGAATTTTGAAAATATATTAAAGTCTCGAATTCCGATTTTTAAACGATCACAATAATTTATTTGTATACTTAGTATACGAATTTTTTTTAAAAGGAATAGTCCAAACAAAACTTTATTATTAATCCAATCCTAAAAACAACTGACAATTATTTTTAACTGGCAACAATAATTATCTGCTATTATCTTGCATTGATAAACTGCTCTTTCTGCATCACTAAATACATCAAAGTTGCTATTATCTCATCAAAATGCAACAAGAGAGGCATTCTTATCTATCATGGAAAAGGAAACCAAAACATTAATCGGTAGTCCGACTCGCATGTAAGAGGAAATTATAGTTAATTCGTCTCTCTTTTAGGATTAAGCGAATACGAAAGGAAATATCTTTACGTAGATAATTCTTGCCTTCGGTAATTAGCACCAGGAACAAAGTAAGCCTTAATTACGTAAATGCCTGGGCAGATCGGGATATCCGATCAGTATTCGTTAGCCATTTGTACGTCGTTAAATATATAGTTACGCGGAATTGGGCTCACGATTGAAAAGACAGAAATAAAGAACCTCAGGAAATCGACTTGGTTTATTGCATTTAAATTGCTTAAAAATGATAACTTCATATCAGGATTTACAGACTGTTAAACAGGATTGATGATTTAACTATCAATTTCAAAGGAGAGGATTTAAATAATTCTTGAAAAGGGAATTTATTGATTTGAGAATTAATTTCTCTCAAGATTCATTCGTCAATGTTGAAACTGTAATTAGATGTTTGTATTTACATGCGAGTCATTTGAACGGTAGGGAATATGAAGAATATGTTTTTCATTAAACGAATTATTTATAAAAATTATAAATATTTCTCAAATTGTAGAGTATATCTTTGCAATTCTCTTCTTTTTATTATTAAAAGAAATTTGGATCATTATATAAGAAAGAACCAGTAAAATATATTGAATTTTAGAATGGTTTAGTTGAAATATATAAAGTAAATTTCTATTCATATTCTTTTCAATTCAGTAAATATAAAAAAAATACTTCTTCTTATTTTTTTACTTACAAGTAATTCATAAAAATTTCGAATTCTTAAATGCCGGTTATTAAAAAAATCTGAACATTATATAAATAAACACCTCTAATTTTTTAAACAAAAAAAATCAAATTAATTTATCTTTAAAACAGATAAGGAATCATAAATTTTCGTAAATATTCCATTTCTAATTAGAGTATTAAATATCACTGAAGACTGATCGATTGGTAAATAATTAATAAAGCCTATTTCATTAAAAAAAATTTGCTGTGTGATGAATTATTTTCTCACATTCTTATTTTAAATAATGTTTCTTACTGAAGGGTTGCTTATTATTGACTGTTTTTGGATCATCATCGACCAAACTGAAGGTAAATTATACCTATTATTAAATTAAATATGTAAAATTTGTACATGCAGGAATCTCATTTTCTGCATATTTAATGTCTCACTTATACTCATTTTTCTTGGGCTTATTTTCTCATGTAGCAACAAAATACTTTTTCAGAAAACAATTGAGTAAAATTAGAATTTTTTTTAATAAGAAAAATTCGAATTGATAAGAATTACAATTTATGTACATAAAAACTTGCAACAATTTTCATCTAAGACAGAAATGGCTTCATAACTATACTTTTTTTCCTCAGTTTCTCCTAGATCGAATCATGATTTTAATACAGATCCTCCCAATATTTGCGACCTAATGTATGTTAAATCTTCAGAAATCTTATCTGTTACAGGTCAAATCTTCAGAAGCCCCAGGGACATGAAAGTAAGCAGAATAAATATAACATTATTGCATATTTAGTTGCATTCCAATATACTAGTTGATTTCCACTTGAATATTATACTTGCCCAATTTTTCTAAATAACATTATATTTATTAATAGTGAGATTATATCACCAAATCATTGAGGAGCTATTCTATTCTGGTTGTTACTCTTTATCTATACAATCGAGAGGATCACCGAAAAAAGACATTTTACTCTCTTGTTCATTCAACTATAAATGCTTCGTTTGATTTAAATGAGGCCAACTATTTTTAAAAAAACCACAATGCCAGTAAAATACACGATTCTATATTCTCTATTGGTTGAAAATACACCTGACTGAAAATATTACTGATTTTTCGCTTCCAGAATCCCAATTTTAAATGGATATTTTGAGATCTTAAGGAAGTTAACTGTTGCGATGGCTCAGAAGGGAGCTTAGATTGATATCTTAGCAATACTTGATTTAACATTTATAGCTTCCGAGAATCAAAGATTCATGAAAATGGGCGCTTATACTGCTTTTTCATGGTCTTATGGATTTTCGAGCTCCTAGGGTACTCCTGAAGTCCGTGAGTCCCATCTCTAAAATATGAAATGTGTTGCGTTTTTGTGGGAGATTCAGAAGAAACCAATCAGCATTCACACTGTACTTGGAAAAAACTCCCAGCAGTTCATCTTGGCCAGATTTTTTCTAAAATGTTTATCGCCAACTGAATAAACCTGGTTAAAGGTGCTTTCAAAGTAGCTACATTTTTTAGCTTTCAGACACGGCATTTCCGTTTTACTGGATCAATAAAAAGTACAAAAAACAACGATAAGCATATAAAACAATAGTTTTCCATTTACTATATCCTTATTTGCTTTTATTTATTGAACGCAATTTTGTTTACCTGATACTGATGAAGCCAAACTATTGCTTTACCTTCTCGAGGAAATTGAATTATTCCTCGGCAAAATAACAGGCTTGATTCAGAAACTGAAAACTAGAGAGGAAAAGGCGTTAAGTTTTCGAAAAAGGTGAGGGAAACCAAAATTTCCACAAACTAATCCCAAAGAATCTACTGGAAGAGAAGTCGCTGAAAAAAACAATCACCAAGACAACAGAAAGGGGAGCGAACATGTTCATTCTATCCACCAAATAAATTGCTTTCCCGTCTCCGTTGGATTTTAGCTCTCGCTCTCTCTCTCTCTCTTCCGCCCTCTTCCTTACCAGTACTTCATTCTTCTGAATCTTTACAAACCTCATCGCAGAAGCAACAAAGTTCAAACAGCCTCCCACCTTTCTTTTAAAAGAAAAAAAAATCGAGGGAAAAATCTGAAAGAAATCACAGAGAACGTGGGAAGAAAAGAAAGAGCTGTAAAGATCTTTCCATTAAAGTTTTCCATTCTTGGGATTGGAAACAAGACCGTTAACAGTATCGTCCTGAAACGGGAGTAGTCGTTTTTCGGTATCGATTACGACCGGGCTGCGGTGACCAGTGGCATACGGGAGAGGTAACAACAGAGGAGAGATAACTAAAAAAAGAAAGCGGCCTATGCATTATGCAGTGGGGATGGCTCCACCCTGATTTTCCATACCTTACAAATCGAGGGTGAACGCAAAGGATATCCTCCATTTAGCGCTATGACCGTTGTGGCTCATATAATCAATGCGGTTGAACTGAAGCTGATGATATCCTTCCGGCTCTTTATTTGCCCTAAGCACAACCGAGAGATTGGAAATACGGAAATAAAACGGGAATATGTGAAGGATTTACTGATCGATTATGAGCTTTCTCTTGCCATAAAAGTCAGGCCTGGCCATATTTCTTGACATATATAAGGCTAAAAACGAAATTAAAGGGGATAAATCTAAATACTAGATTTGTATAATGATATTCCTTCAAAAATTAACTGAGTATTAAATATATTGGGGATATTTTTCTACACATAAATACACATAAACCTATTGAAAAATAATCATTCATCTAAGTATTTCGGTTAGTGTTTTACGTTAATTTAGACTTGCCTGGTTAAGGTAATCAGTTCAAAAACAGATTTTTTTTTTTTTTTTTTTTTGGCGAAACTATTATTATTTTTTTTTAAATTAACATTCTTAATATTTGAACAGATTTCTTTATAAAACCATTAGATTTTTGATTCTAAGTTTACTTTTGTTTTCTAAGTTTACTCTAAGTTTTACTCTGATTTGTATATTTACATTTACATACGTTTTAATGCTATTTTACATTATTAGGTGCTATTTTCTCAAATATAAAATATGATAGAATTTTCGTAGGAAAAACTTGATAAATTAAAATTTAATGCATATTTTTTGCTCAAATTTAGTATAATAATTTCTCAATATTTTCTGCAGCTCCTGAACTAGATAATAAGTAATCTATTCATTTATAAGTATTTTATAGCTGATTTAGTGCTTCACAATGTGAGAAAAAACTAAAATTTCTTATTAATTATCAATTGAATGCCAATATTTAAAGAATGGATAGAAATACAGCTTAGTTTTTAATTCATTAACTAGATAATATATTTCTTAAATTATCCACAAAATTTTAAGCTATTCATTTGATAAGCCACTAAATTAGAAGATTTTTGCATTATACCTGTTTTTAGCCAAAGAAAATTTTTTTTTCCTAATTTAAAAAAAAAAAAAAACTTTAAGTACCAGTTAATAGTCTATTTCAGTTTTTTTTTTTTTTTTTTTTTTTTTAGTTTCGTGATGTTTTTTACAATCTTTATTATGCAAATATTTATAACTATTTTCAAATGTTTTTCAAAAAATTCATCCCGAACGTAGTCAAATTCTTTAAAACAGATTTTTACAAAAAAAAAAAAAAAAAAAAAAGATCCGTGATTGCTAATTTAAGAAATGCTACGATTATGTGTAGTAATAAGATCAATGTGCGATATTGCACACTTAAAAGCCCTCTCTTCAAATAAGAACAAAATATAAGACAGAAAAATAATTGAAAAATATGTCTACCGATATGAAACATTTGTATTATGTTAAATATCCCTACAATTCATTAAAACTAAGATATATGATTGATCAACTATCGTTTCATGAAGTATATAATGTAAATACCAACATATTAAATCCTATTAATTCGTAATCTCTATGTGGAAAATTTTTCATGTGAGAAATATGCTATTTTTAATCGCATCCTTTTTTAAAAGGAAGCATGCAATGAAACAGAAACAAATAAAACTCATTTCTATTCACTTGCACCCAAAATATTTCAGTGGAACTAACATTTCTTAGAAAATGTTAGTTCCAATATTAAAATAATAATAATAATAACGGGTACATCATAGAATAGTTCTTCAATAGATTAATATAGCAATAAAGAAAAAATTAGGTACCAGTTAAGAAAAATTAAAATCATGATACTAATCGAAAGAATCATGAATCGCATTACATGACGTACTTATTCGAATTTAAATTTATTTCATAAATCATTTTGTCTAATTTATGAATAAAGATAAAAAAGATCTGTAAGTTATTGAAAATGCAGCTTCAAGTAGACAATGGTGAAACTTCGGATGTAACTTTTGTAAACTGAATTATAAGAATTACGTTTACTAGAAGTTTAAAAAACATTATTATGACTAAAGTATTTAAAATTTGGTCATTATTCAATGAATAAAATCCTTAAATATGCCACATATTCATTACAAAAATTACATATTATTTGTATAAAGATTGTGTTTTTTTCTAATTGATTGGTCATATCAATAAATATAATATGATAAAAACTCAAAATATTTTAAAAGCGAGGAAATAAACCAACTTTAACAGAATATGCAAATAAATAAAAACGAAATGCGGAAAAAAAATCCGCTATGAGTCAAATAATGTGGCTTTAATTAATGAAAGAAAGACTTATTCGAAATCCAGAAGCGGACGAGACTGTATATGAAAAGCATGGCTGGATGGATTGACGGATATTAAATTTTCTTTTCTTGCAGGCATTTCATATTCTTAAATAATACAATAATGTGATTATAGCAGCGTAAATTCTGCAGGATTAAGGTATGATATGTAAGTACTCGCACCCTTCTATCTAAGATATTCGATTTTTCAGAAGCAGAGAATTAAGAAGACTTCTATAAGAATATAAGCTTAACAATTTTTTACAGTAATATGTAAACAAATATCATGCTCATTATTTAGAATACTTAGATATCCTTTAGTGCCCATAAAGTTTAAACGCTCAGTGACTCTGTTTTCAGTAATCATATTATTAAAAAAATGATTTGTTTCAGTAAAAAATATTATTATATTAATTGCAGATTAATCCTTTCCACTTTAATTTAAAGTATAAATTCTATGGGAGATAACAGAAAATTAGAGAGATACAAATTGCGTTATGACTGGAGGCCTTTATAATATTATGGGTGAATTATATGACTATCAAAATTTGAAGTTTTATAATATGTGTGTGTTGGCACTCTACAGGCCAGATCGCTCGACCCACAGCTACCAAATTTGGCACTGTATACCTTGGAGGTCGAGAATGTGCACCTGGGGTCCCTTTTTTGAATTTTTAATTAGAATTTTAATTATTAATTAAAAACTAACTTTCTCACCAAATATTCCTTTCGTTTCCCCACCGCCAAATGAGTAAGGCCTCAGAGTTTTTTTCCCCTTACATTAACGAGGATAGGCTTAACTTATTTTCGGCCGATTATTTAAATTCGATTTCCGGCCGATTCTGTTTATTTTCTTAGTGTCTGATGCATTTAAAATTAAAAATTGTTAATTAATAGATCTTCCAAATCCATTCTGAAATGCTTTTGAATTAAAATAAAAGAGAATGAAGGAAATTAAAAATTTCTAATTTGCGTAGCATTACCACAAATGGCGTAGAAAATTCACGCATTTGCGTTACCATAATTGGCGTTGAAAATTCACGCATGCCCATTGTGTTCTGATTGTTGAAAACTCTATTTTCAATGGATACGGACTTGGTTTTGAAAGCTTAATACGTTTCCGACCGATTATTTCAAACGATTCTGTATATTTTCTTAGAGTTTCATGCATTTAAAACTAAACATTGTTAATTAATTGATCCGTTCATGATTAATCTGAGAAAAATTTGTAGAAACTTGAGTTATTACATAAATTAAGAAAGATATTCTTTAGTTCCCTTAAGGTTTAAATACTCAGCGACTCTGTTTTCAGTACTCATATTAAAAAAAAAAAAAATACTTCGCTTCAGTAAAAAATGATCTTATATTAATTGCAATTTAACCATTTTCACTTTAATTTAAAGCAAAAATTCTACGGGAGCTAACAGAAAATTAGAGAGATACATATTACGTTATGTCTGAAAGCCTTTACAATATTATGAATGAATTATATGACTATGAAAATTATAAGCTTTAAAAATTTTATGAAGAAGCTATTAAAATAGGATTTACATAAAATATTTAATTATTAAAATTTTAACGAGCATTAAGATTGACGAACGGGCTATTCGCCAAAGGCGACTAGTATATATATATATATATATATATAAGGAAGAATGAAGGATAAGGATATATATATATATATATATATATATATATATATACACCTTAACTACTAGGTCGCAGGTGGGTAACGTAGTTTTTAATTTCTTTTTTGATGAAATTCAAAATCAAATTGATTCTTTTAATGGAAACATAAACAATGATCCCTTATATGATGTATAGTAATACATTATTAGCATTATGATACCATAAGGGTAGCAATTTATGTAATCAAAATCATTCCCTTAACTGCTATCCACTAACATAATTTAATTCAGGCAACGGAAGGAAGGGAAAAAGTTCCTAAACAACCTGGGACCTGATCACACTTGCTAAAAAAAGTAAAGGAGCAAAAATAAGGAAATAAGAAAGACAACCCTGTCCGTGCGTGTGGATGCGTCACTTAAGCAGTACCTTCTCTTCCTTTCAGTGATTGTTACACCATCAGACCAATCCCTCCGAGAGAGCTAGACCACCTGCGCAACTTTGGAGCTGTCGTGTATCAGGAGTACTTACGCTACCACCTACGCATCCCCCCCCACCACTAATTCGACCACCCCTAACTATCATCCTTTTGTTCTTTCGGTTACCGCGCAGTAATGGAACAAACACACCGACTGTAAGAAAGAAAGGAGACAAACAAGAAAGAAAAAAAATGATGTTAAGGTATAGGATGTGAAGAAAAGTGGTGTGAGAGGCTGATTGGAACTGAAGAAAATTTGAGAATGGGATATTAGAGAAAAGGCGTTAAATAAATCATTGCTTGGTAATAACTTAAAAGTTTTGGAGTTTTTATTTGTTTGAATACAAGCAGAAATCGTTTAAAGTGATGACAAAAAAGCTTAAAGGATTGCTTTTTTTTAATTCTTTTTTCTTTTTAAGGACATTTTAAACTAAGAAAATAATACTTTCTGCAGTTTTTATTTTTTGCTTGATCTTTTTAATTTTGGCGCGATAAAGATCACACAATAAAAACATTCAGACGACTTTGGAAATTTTGATTGTTGTCACTTGCACCAAGAAAATTAGGAATCATAATTTTTTTTTAAATATGAATGATTGAATTATATATATTCTATATCATAACTTGATCAATAATGATGTATGATAAGATTCAACACTGAAAGAATAAATCAAAGCATTACACTTTAAAATGATTTGGCAGAGAAACTTGGAAATAATCTCATTTAGTTTGTTAAAATTCCGGAGTTTAAAACAAACTACTTTTTAAATTTTAATTACTTAATTAGTTTGGTATTTTTCTAAAACTACCAAATTATTAAACTATTATTAGTTATAATGTTAAAAAATTATTAGTTTAATAATTTCTTAAATTTTAGTATGAATAAGTGACAGAAAGCCCTGATAGAATAGTAGCAAGTTTCAGCTCCGGGACAGGAGATTTGTAGATTGGATATACTATGTGGATACACAATTCCACAGATTAATTGACGTGTACATGCAATTTGCGCGTGTGCATTCCTTGACTTCAGAACTCTTTTAGTGATTCAATAATAAAAAAAAAAATTCTTAGAGAAAGGCATCACGTCTGTTCTATAAAAGACAATATAATAACAAAAGCTTAATATTTAAGGATTAAATAATTGTATAATTAAGTTGTTCAGCTTCTTAAACATTTCAACGAATCATTATATTCACGTATGCGTAATCATGCATTATATTTATTTCCTTATTGCAAAGAGTAATATTAAGTGACCTGCCCCAAAATATACCTCTGTTTCTATCTGATTCACCAATATTATGAATATTATATAGATTTTTTTCCATATAAATAAGCAATTGAATGGAATATACCCATGGAATGAATCAATCCAATAATATTCTTCCTTAAGTAACTGAAAAATGGTGAATCTGTTATTTTTATGAACATTTCCATTTAATTTGCTATATCTAATTCTTTTGCATAATATCTATTAATACACTTTCAAAAGAGACTAAATCCGACCTTTTTCTGCACATTATTACATTTAATAACTAGAAACAAATATTGAATTATCTGTTTTATAAAGCACATAATTTTTTCATTTATAGATGTTCTCAATCATTGTTCTCTTTATAATTGATAAAGTTCATTTAAAATTTTTGAAAGTTTTAGAAAGCCTTCTTTAATTCCAATAATATCTTTAATTTTGAGCAAAATCAGATTATTTTGTTTTGTTTACATGCATGCTGCATATACAAGACTACTATAATAAAAGTATTACAATTACCAAAAATGAAAATTGAAAAAAAAAATACCTCGCCTTTCTAAAATGTTTCAAACCAATAATAATAAATTTAAAAAGAAGTTTAATTCGTTTAAACAGTTTTTAATTCAAAATGTAAAATTTTCGTGGTCTTTAATGATTTTAAATTAATTCATCTCTGCAAAACCCAAAATATTTTGTTCCAATGTATTCCAATAGCAGTTTAGAAAAAAATAAATTTATGGTAGAAAATAACCCATAAATAATGGGAAATAGAAGAGGAAATAGGAAATAACTCGTTCAAAATTTGAATAGAACCATTTTCTGTGCGAATAAAATGCAGAAGAAAAGAACCTGTTTACAAAAGTATTTGAAATTTTAAATCGGATAATATATTCAATTTCTTGCGTGACTAAGATCATTGTATAATTTTATTTTAAAATATAATATATATTATTTCGGATGAAATAAAATGATGTAGAAAGCCATTTTATTAGAAAATAGCATATCTCTAAATGCAGTACTCTCTTATAAAATATTAAACTTTTCAGTTTTATATCAATGCTCCAAAATAATTATGTAACAAAATGTTTATAAAATGATAATGTTTGAACAAAATGAATTTTTATGCTGTTTAAAAATGATTAAATACAAGCAATGGAATGTAAATCTTGTAAAAATAACTTAATTGTTTTTCATATTATTGCAGAATTGTATTATAAATTTAAAGCATTTGAAGTACATTAATTTTTAAATAAATAAAAAAGAATATTTGAATGTTTCTTTAAAAAAATATCTAATTTCCATCCGATCTTAAGCAAATATCCTCTTCCACAAAAGAAAAGGGTCATTGTCAACTTTTCAGAATTCAAAAATACATAATAATTTAATTAAATTAAGTAAATTTTTGGAATTTCTCAACTTTATTTTCAGAAATTTATTCTATCTGGATACTCTACAGTACTTTTCTTAAAACTAAAAAAAACTATAGTTTCAATTATTCAAATTGTATTTCCTACAAATTTTAGTTTTAATTTCAATAAAATTTAAATTGTATCTGAATCACAGTTAATAACAATATTATTTATACAATGATGAAACTAATATCATTATTCCATCAAGATATTTAGCGCTTCTATCAATCGAAAAATTAAGATTAAAAACTCTTTCTTTAGAAATTAATTGTACAGTATGGCTTTTATTTCAACTTTTATTAGTTGTATTAGCTTTTCTAATTGGCATTTTAATTGCAGTAAAATGTAGTACATGTATAATTTAATTCATGATTTTTTTTTTTTACTTATCACGATACCAGAATTAAATTTTAAATAAATACTATTCATAACAATAGTTTGTCAGAGAAGTTAACGTTTTCTTATAATGAGTAAGGTATCAAAAGTGGCTATATATTAATATTAAGTGGAAGGATAGCTGCGTCTGAGCATATGAGAGATTCTTAAAAACTACATTATTCTATTTTGTACAACGTTTTCATTTAATATACCATTTAATAGTTTAGAATTTTCTTATTTGCTTATAATATAGCAAATAAATTATGAATATCCTTTTATTTTTTTAGTATTTGACAACAATACATTTTAAAAAAATTGAAATTATTTTTTTTTTAAAAAAATTATGCGTTACATATTGAGCATAATTGATGAATTTTCTATAAAAACGTGTTTAATTTGGCCAAAACATTTTAACCCTCAATTTTCTTATGGGCAATAATTCAGCAGGCTATATCTTATATTAAAAATACATCAAGTTTAATCATATTTTTCTGTATATTATTGAAACATAAAACCATTAAAATTTGAGAGGTTTGATGTTTATTTAAAATGCAATGACATAATGTAGTAAAAGATTTGAATATGAGATATTCCAATAAAAGTTGACTTGTTTCAATATCATATTAAAAATTTATTTAATTGAAAAAATAGCTATTCCGAAAACAATAGAATAAGATTTAGTAAAATAAAAATTGAAAATTAGTAGATGAAATTATTTAAAATAGTTGTGCTCACTTAAATATCGA
Organism: Argiope bruennichi; assembly: GCF_947563725.1. Taxonomy (NCBI): domain Eukaryota; kingdom Metazoa; phylum Arthropoda; class Arachnida; order Araneae; family Araneidae; genus Argiope; species Argiope bruennichi. Next base: position 41,810,267 of record NC_079154.1, on the reverse strand, counting down.
TTTTTATGTGTATGAACGATCTCGTGTTTCAAAATAATAATAATAATAATAATAATAATGAATTGTTTCAAATTTCACTTGATTTGTAAAACATTTTTCTCTTCTCCAAAGGAACAAGTAAATGCCTTTTATTCTATCATATTATATAAATGCCTTCGAATTCATTTCTCTTATTCGATAAATATTTATAATGGTTTCATTCCTGCAAAGTCTTTTATAAGTAAAATTCCCTTCCTTAAAATATATGTATAAGCGTATTCCTTTTTCAAGTCGATACTAACAATAAATTATCCAATAAATACAACTGCTGAAAGTAAATGTCAGATACATCCTTACTCAAACATTTATTAATGATTTATGTTATCCAGTCGCAGTTTTATTAAAATATCCAATTACTCTCAGGAAAATAAGACTTTATTTTAAATCAACTTACACCATTACTGATTGAAACAACTTATTCCGTAGATGGCCGAAGTAAATCGTTCGATTGTTCAGTTCTTCGAAGGCTTTTAAGACTAATGGATCCCTAGGGGTATCCATTCTTGTTCCCCGGAGTAGAAAATTTTGAATCATTTTTTTATCCTTCTTTAAAAGACTTATTTCTCTCTTTTTAGAATTAATACTGGATAATACTTCCTGCATGAAAGCGGGATCTAAATTTTATTCCAATTTGTTTTCCAGACTGATTGCCCATTAAGGTGAATCTTATTATTTTTTAGTTGGATTCACTAGATAAACCTTTGATGAATATAAAAAAAAGAGTTTCTATGTGTTATTATGTCCTGAATAGAGTTAATGAAAAAGATATACTTCAAAAGTAGAGAAAAATAATAGATTATAATAGAATTCACGTATTACGGAATATTTTCTGAAAAGAAACTATCTTCTTGAAGGCTAATTTTTAATCTATGATTTCGGCATCAAAAATGAGACATTTCTTCTCATTAAAAAGAGTAAAATAACCTTCATTGGCATAATGATTAAGTCGTGACTTACCTTCTCACATATTATGCTTTCATTATATTTTAGTGACCAGATTCGAAACCTTCAATAACTTGACCATATTTACCAGTCGAAATAATAAATATATATTATTTTGCAATATATATTATTATTATTATTTATACAACCAACTTTGATGAGCTGCATCTTTCACAGCAAAAAAAGTATTATATTCAATTATACCTCCGCTCTTAATACAGAGAAATATGAGTGTTTTGCTGTTACTGCAAAATAACCCTGTTGTTGAAACTGATAACACATTCAAAATGTTATTTGTGATATCCTTTGAAAATGAAAAGTATGGATGATGCAATTGACGAATCTAACGGTCACGGACATTCATAAGAAATATAATTGATGAAACTATAGTGATTGTTTCTAGTTGCTCTGTCAAGGATTTTAATTCTAAAGAATGTTCGTGAGGTAAAATTTTCGAGATTATTTCGAAAACAAAAGAATGTTGGTTAATAAGTCAATTATTGCTCCATATCTAAGAATTATAAAATTTCCTATAAAATAAAAATTACTTAAATTAATACAGTAATTGGGGCGTGCGTCTTATTTCTATGGTTTTACTTATTATTTAAAATATACGAATGGTATTCTTGTATAATATTGTTAATAAATCTTTTTTTTTGGCATAATTAATAAACATAGTACTAACGGTTACATTTTCAAATAATATTATAAACGCTTTTTCATTAGTAAAATTATGCCCTTATTTGCATTCATTCACGCTTATGAGATGCTCTGAAATTATTTTGAAGGAAGAAATTGTCATTTCTCCCTCATCTCCCCCCACCCAAACAAATGTTACATCCAAGAACAAAAACAGAAAATACGTAATTAGTTATACAAATGATATATATCAAACTAAATGTCGCTACGTATCACTTGAGCGAAGTTTGAAATTGGGAATGTAATCAGATCTTGCAATCATACTCACTTGAATACGCGGTTTCAATTTCATAAAGAAGAAAAAGTTCATATATTGATCATTAGGAATAGAATGAGAATATGATAAGTTTATGAAGTGCATAAAATTGGAAATATTTGAGATTTTACTGCGTTTACAATAAACAAATAATTTGTTTCATTAAGCTCTAATTTTTGTGAAAACGATATTATCTTTTCCATATACAATATTTTTCATCTGACTCTTTTACCTGAAAACGAGCAGTGCGATTTGCGCACTCAAAGCATTTCGAAAATTTAAAGATCTCAGCCTCCGAACCGAAGAGTTTCAGGTTCGTGACCTGATTCCACCGAAGAACCGTCGTGTAAACGGGTTTGGTACACTTTAAAACCGTCCGGGCCAAACGTCCTCCCGCTGGTGTGGCGTGGTGTGGAGAAGGAGGTGCCAGCTCAGGTGTCGTCCTCGTCATCTGACCGTGGTTCAAAATTACGAGACGAGTTACAAAATCCGTCCCAAAACAGCCCTTGTGTTGATTTAAAACGGAATGTTAATATAACTAAGCTAAACTAAACTAAACTCGACAATTTAAAAGTTTATTCTTTCTTATATTGAAATTGCATGCTTGTGTGAGAATCTTTTGTATAGTTATTTATATGCTTACACTCTCATTACCTATTGAAATGCAAGGCGTTGGAATAGACTGTAGGAATTTTGAATGCAAGAGACAAAAATAACCATGACCAAAAAAAGCAAATATGACGCCATATTTACGCTCAATTATCTGCATTGTATATGTACATTTATATAGGAAAAACACGAAAGGAACAATAAAATGCAAATATTCTTTATAAACTCAGAAAACATAACTTGTGTCCAAGAACTTATTATCAATCTTGACAAAAGATGACATTCAAATATAAAAATCAATCACATTTCAATTAAAAATCCCAAATAACATACATAACTATACAATATGCTTAATTTTATTAGAAAGAAACCAAAATTCTTATAAATGTTAAAAATAAATAAAAACTACAACTTTTCGACAAAATTTCTTTACTCAGAGTGGTCCTTGCTGAAGCAGCTGGAAATTCTAATTTTCTCTGTTTTATTGGGCCACTCAGCATTAACTAAAATTTCAAACCATGCAGATTTATTTGGGGGAGTAGGGTATTCTGTATGTAGGCTTAGTTAAAATTCTTTAGTGTAAATGCAATATAATATAATTATTTATATCGCATTGTGAGCTGCATTTGTGAACTATAATAAGTGCAATTTTCTGACATATTATAAAATTATTAATGGTTCAGTTTGTAGTTTTTGCACAAGAGGCACCTTTGTATTACCTAATTTTTGAATCTCACAATATATTAATTGAACTCCACCGTTACATTAATGGTTGGGCGTAACGTCCAAATTCCTTTATCTAAAAGGTTCTCGTTTTATCGAAATTTTAATATTAAATTATTGCCTCGATAAACTCATAATAGAGACACTGATCTGAAATGAAATTTATTTGCATATCTAAAGCATCATAAAATTCTGTTTAATATAGAAAACTGTAAATTACCTAGTTACTATTTTGCAAATTGGTTGTAGCCTTCTGTTGAAAAAGATCATGAAAAAAAGATGTTTGATTTTAAAATGAACACAAGATCAAGTTACTTTATGCATATTTTTGAAAATAGATGATAAAGAAATATTTATTTTTAGTGATTTATTTTATAAGTATCATATTTCAGTTTGCTGTAACGAGTTCTTCAAACGTATTTTGAAATTTCACTTTTTGCATTGAAATATAAGAGCAAACCAGCATTAATAATAAATTTCCATATATCTTCGAGACTTCTATAAAATAAAATACTAGCTACAAAATGATTAAATTGATTTTCTTCTTCTGATACATGATTACACAGACACTATATATTGAGTTCTGAAATAAATTTTACAAATACGAATCAAGTAGTATCGCTATTTGCAACTGATTAATATAAAATAAAAAAGACTATATTTAATATACATTTAAAGATTCTTTTAGTAAATTTCGACACTGGTTTTGAATTTGTTTTCCTGTCTCGTTCTACTAAATAATAAGTAAATCAATTTTTGCTATAAATGCATAATTCGGAATATTAAAATTTTACTATGGTATTTAAACTATATGGATTCCTTTAGCTTGCTATTTTATTTGGATTTGAGGAAACTTGTAATTGAAATATTTTAATAATGCTGTGATCACTCCTATAGAATCATATGAATATGAAAGGCTGGTTTTAAAAAATATTATACATATATATAGCTAAATGAAACTACATTAGCTTAATACATTGTGGAAATGATGAATAAAATGAAAATTAATGAAAACGCATATTGGCAATAAAACGTTATATAAGTTGTGGCATTGATCAGAATAATATCAAATTAGTGGCTGACCCCATACAAAGTTTGTATTCAGTAATTCATTCTAACAAGTATGTTATTGATTTTTCAGAAAGACAGAATGATTATGTATTTCTATTTGTTTAATTAATATAGAATTTATGTTTTTTTTTTCAATAGGAGTTCGTATCTATCTATAAGCTAAAAAAAAATATATATATATACAATCATTCACATAACAAGCATCAATTTCTTATATTTTTGTGAGTATTTCTAAACTTTAGCTCTCTGATATTCTAAAAATTTAATCGCTTATTTATAAAGGAAAACTATTTAAAATTCTATTATCATTACACTAAACATTATGTTTTCATACTTTATAACTTAATCAATTTGATTTCTTTATAAAAATTTAAAATATCTTTCTTTCACAGACAAAGTTAATTTAGAAAATAATTCTTCTATTTTTTTTTAATCCAAAGTTTCAAATTCAAAGATAGCATAATAAGGGAATCCTTTTCATTTGTTTAAAAAAGTAATTACGAAATTTCACTGCCATCATAAACTGTTTCAGAAATTCGTCCCAAATTAAACTCCAGTAATTGGAACGCTTTTCCTCAATTGAATCAATAAAAGATTTCTTCCTTAACGAAAAGTTCCGACCAGAAATTTTTAACAGGAGGTTCTTCGCGAGCCAGTAGTCCCACAGCCAACTATGCCGATGACATTATAAAAGAGTTTCAAAAGTTTTAACCCAAAATCGATGAGATCTCTCGGTGGAAAGCTCAATTTATTGCTTTTGTAAGATTTGCGAAAAATAAAATAAAAAAAAGAAGAGAGTTTCCTTTTCTTGTGAGACTAAATGGAATTTCTATTAGAACGTGTTCCTTTGGCATCGAAGATTACGATTTAAAAGAGATTTGAGCACTTTATTGCTCTCTAACGGTCCGTAACTTTTCTAAGAAGCAGTTGTTTAAGAGGGTTCTCAGCATAAACGAATGAAAGAAATAACTTACATAGTTCCGATATAAGGTTCACAATATTGCTTCAGTAAGCTTTTTGGAGGGAATTAGTTTTCCTTCTTTCTTGCATCATCATTGAGGCAAGAACTTACAACATTTACTCAGACTTCAAAGTGATTTGAAAAAAAATGTAGAAATGCTGCAATTGGAATTATTTTTTTTGTTGCAGCAATTCTTTTCAAGAAATAAAAATATATAATATTTAAATATACATGTAGATGGATTTGGAATTAAATCACTTACAGTTATGAACAATTTTGAGAAATCAAAAAATATAGTTACATTCAATAATATAATAGGTATATTTTCAGTATAATTAAATTATATATTGTTCGTTTTCTTCATAGATTATAACTTATATAATTAAAGATCACTATTTTTTAGCTTACAATCATATCCATATGTATATTTAAATATTTGTAAAAAAAATGTAAATTGAGAATGTTCGTTTCAAAATTATAACTACACAAAACACTGACTAAAAAAATATAAATTTATTTTGTACATTAACTTATCTTAAGGTTAATATAACTATATAGGTAGGCATTTTTCAACAACATATATCGATTCCCCCAAATGTTTAAGAAGAAGAAAGAGATTGAATCTTTTTCAGCAATAACGAATATGATGGGATTTTTTTAACATTTTGTTTGAACATTAAACTACGCAACAATTTCAGATGTGAGCAAAAATACCAACCTTTCTATTTAGGAGAAAAATTCTACCTTATCTCCCTTTTTATAAAATGCTGAGCATTTCAAATAGATATAGTTGCCCTTTACAAAGTCATATGATTTATGAAGAATGTTAATTAATTCAACAATTTTAATATTTTTCGAAATATTTAAATGATTTTTTTTCTTTTTCTTGGCATTAATAATTTAACTATGCAAATTTAAAAGGAAATAAAGAAAATATTTGATACAAACCACTCTTTTCCATTTTAAAAATTGACTGAATTTAATTAAATTAAGAATAAAAACCTTTATCCTTATCATAAATTAAATATTTTTATTTTTTTATTTTTGAAAATTACTGAACAAAAATAGGAATGCATTGATTATAAAAATGCAATGAAATTATAATCCAAATTAAAAAGTAATATATAATGCCTTAATTTAACAAATGTTAAAGTCAAAAATTTTTTAATTTCATTTCTAATGTCATTTAAAGCATTTTTCATTGTGCTTATTCTAATTTAGTATTATTCTTTAAAGCCATCTTATATTAGTTTTATAATTAAACATTTAAAATGCCGATATTATCTTAAACAATGCCAACACATTGTTTCATAATACATTCCTAAATGCACAGCAGAATTTTCAAAAATGTTATTTGTCTGAGGAAAATAAAAGAACAGTTTTCAGAAATGAAAGCAAGAATCTCTTGGATAAGAAAACAACAGAACAATTTAGATATTGAAGCTCATTTTCTGCAAAGTAATGTCAGATCCCAAATTAACATTTTGCAGCTTATTTTGAGCCAAGGGAATTCAATCTTTTCAGAATATCTTTATAAAAAATGGAAATAAGTTGAAAAATGGTAAATTCTTTATTCCACAATCAAAACAGAAAGAATGTTGTTCAATCTAGGAAACTATTTCCGAGTGAGAAAAACAGAATAACAGAAGATTTAAATATGATGAATGTAACATCACCGCTAGCGAGTCCCTCGATGATCAACATCATCACACTTTATCTTTAGATGCATAGCAAGAATCCAGACAGTGAGTACATTATTCGTAGCACACAATCTTCATATTTTCATTCGGTGTCATACAAAACAACCTCTTGAATATTTTGTTGCAATGTCGAAATTGTCTAGACTTGATAAACTATTCTATTTTCGAGGTCTAGAAATATATTATTCTTTCTCATATATAGTGCTTTGGAAAAATGTCCTATTGACTAGAAAAATGGTTGGTAACAATATTTTGTAATATAAAAAAAGAAAATGGAACATATAATTGAAAATAACTGTATTAATTGAAAACGAATCAAATTACAAAACAAGTTTTATTTTTCAAAGCATCAGAAAAAGGATACTACAAAGTATTAATTATTTAAAGAATTTTTGATATTTATTCCAGAGATATTAGAATAAATGTCAAGTCGTCAAAATGTTTGTAAAAAAATATTTTAATATCTTATCAGAATTTTTATTCTTATAGAAATTTAACTGAATACTTTCAGTCTTAACAGGATATATAATTTCGCAAATTCCTAATTATAATTGTATAATTAATTTATAAATACAAAAAATTAACAAATCTCTTATAAAATTTCATTTTAACTATATAAATTAGATGTTTCTTAAAAATGATACTGGTGATTCGATGTGTATTCTGATAATAACTCTGTTTAATCAACTAAATTTTCGTGATTTTACTTTTTTTCATTTTATGGCGACTATTTTATATATATGCATGGTTTAACAAAGAGTGGCCCATAACTGATTAGATCTTAACCTTCTCAGAAATGATGCCACTCACTTCATGTGAAATCAAAACATTATCACAAGTCATATTAGAATAATAATAATTCACATTTTTGCATTCGATAAACTTTATTTGTAAGTATTTATATTATTTTTAGATAATTTTAAATCAAATTATTTATTTTGTTGAAAGATAAGAAATAGTGCAGTATTATTATTCTGTTAAAAAGATGGTTTCAGAAAAAAATAATTTAAACGGATTCAATATCACTTAAAATTAAATTTATCCAGCTCTAATAAATATGATATCGAGTTATGTTATGATGGAATTATCTCAAAAAATGTCCATCCATATATTTTTCTATTTCTTATGAATGCATCTTTAAGAAATAAATGAGATTGTACTATCTAGGTATGATTTTTGATAATGCTTTTAAAAAATCACAAAATTTTAATTAGTAAGTTCAAGAAAATTATATTCATTAGAAAAATTTCTTCTACCCATCCATTGCAATAAAAATCCAGTACTCTTGAAATTAAAAGGAATTTCCATGAAAAATAGAAAAAAAATCCGTCAATAAGTAATAATTATTCTTTCCTGAATCTATTCAAATCTCATGCAAGAAATACAGTAAGGAAAAACTAATTATTTCTAATTCAATTCAAATCTTATCTGAATTACTTTATGCTCGGATGAGTATATTTCCCTGCGTTTCTGATAAATAAAATTCAAAATAAAATTAATTTCCACTGATCCATGATTTAATTGAGTTAAGTATTCATTCGTACTGCTATTTTTATTCTTCGAGGCATTTGTTTCGTTAAAACAGCAATTGTTTTTAAAGTTCATCACATTTAAATAAATTTTATCAGATATATTGGCGGCGCAACTAATGCAAATTTTTGGGAGTGACATCCTTTAAATAATTGTTTCAAAATAATAATAAAAAGTTGTTTTTGAGGATTCCAATTTTTTTTTTTTTTTATTGTTTTGTCTATATTTTTATTGCCTTGTTCTAATAAATATGTGAAACGTATATATTGAGAAGGAAAAATTATTAAATACACAAAATGCTAGAATAAGAAATAGAAGAGAAATATTATAAACACAATAAACAAAACGAAAAGTTCACAAAATACAAGAATACTTTAAAGAACAAGAAAAATGGGCTATTCTTAAATATTTTATGTTTTATTCAAGAGGAATATGCAATTTCTTGATGAAATATACAATAGCCAAATTGATAATGCAGATCTATATTTGTTTTGAAAACCATTCGTGATTATTGTTATTTTAATTGTGTTATTTTCATATTTCGGTTTACAGTATTCTTATTTATGAAAATTACGAATAATGTATTTTTATCGGAAGTTACTATTCCCTCCAAAGGAGATCGCAGGCTTTATCTTCTATATAACTTTAAAAGTGATCAAATAACTTTCTCTTGTCTTGTATTTGATCAGGAATATAAAGGTTTGTCAGAAATATAAAGATTAAATTTACTTATATATTTATTCCATGAAATATAAAAATTAGCCAAATTTTCAAGCTAAATAGGCGTTTAACAGTACATCCAGATAAACAATAGGAAGTTTAAACTTTGCCTATAAAATTCATTAATGGCATTAAAAAAGTAACAAAATTGCCACTTTAATAGTATGTTTAATATTTTGGACTGAATGCAAATAGAAAAGTTAAGTTTTACTTACAAATTTGGTCCAAGATGTAAGAAATTTAGCTATATGTCATCGATAATTAAAAGATCTAAATTGCTCAATGAATAACTTTCCCTAACTGAAGAAATGATACCAAATGAAAGAAGTGTTTAAATGAAAAGTATGCCGAATACAGTTTATGTTAATAATTTCTTCTTCAACTAAAGAATGATTTGTGCAAAATAAATTGTTTCATACAACGACTAAAAAACATTTCTTTCACTTTTATCCAACTTTATTAAAAATTGAAGAAGAGTGAAACTGTCAGGGGATAGAGAAAACAAGAGTAAGAGAATTCCTGCTGTCATTCCATCAATTCGTAAGACAGATCTAGATGGTAGCAGAAGTGAGAACAGTTGAAATATTTACCTCCAAGATACAAGAATTCTTTAATGACTAATGGAACTGTCCATCCTAGATTAAGCTATATCTTATACACATAGAAGTATAACCTCTCAAATAATTACATAATAACAAAACTGATTATACAACCATGAGTTTCTATTGCTATGGGATATAAATAGTCTTCTCTCTAAATTTCAATTTACTCTGCCCAATTTATGTCAGATCAATTTTTTCATAAAAATCGAAGCCTTTTCATGGAACATAACTATCCGAGAAGATCAAAGAATATGGTAGACCTTATGCTGAATTAGTAGAAAAAAAAAGGAGGAAATACTTTGTGTTTAATTGCGAGTTGGTTATTTAATCTAATTAACAGCATGTATGTAAAGCTTTACTCATATATTTAGTATATGACAAATAAAATTAGCAACACGTTTTGGATAAAAACAAAGATCCAAGTTACTCTACGGATAACGTTGCCCATCCGATAAGGTGACATCAAATGAAAAAAAAAATCGAAAATGAAAAGTAAGGTAAATGCATTCTGGGCCATCAACCTTAATCATAAATTTCAATAGAAAGGGATAGAAATAGAATTGTTTTCTTCTTTAGGAAATTCAATTTATTCTGCCCAATAATCGAAAGTTTCAGTGAAGCTTTTTCACTAGACATAACTGTTCTAGGAAATAGAAGGATAGGTGGACCTCATACTCCAGTTGCTGAAATAAATGGAGGAAATATTTTCGGTTTAATTGGATGTTTTTTATTTCAGCAACTAACTAATCAGCAACATATATATTAAATTTTACTTATATATTTAGTTTAAGATAAATTGATTTCTGCAACACGTCGTGAATGAAAAAAAAAGGATCCAAGTTACACTACAGACAGCGTTACCCATCTGAAAAGGTGGCATCAAATGAAATAAGTGCACAAATGAAAATTAAGTAAATACATTGTGCGCCGTTAACCTCAATCATAAATTTCAATTGCCAAGGAAGAGAAATAGCTTCATTTGCTTTCTTGCTGAATTTCAATTTCTTCTAAACCTATTCATAAAAAAGAAAGCTTTTTCATTGGGCATAACGTTCCTAAGTGATCGAAGCATATAATAGACCTCAAGAAGAGGCTGAAGAGACTCAGGCAGAAAAGGAAATACTTTAACTGGATGTTTATTATTAATTCTAATCATCAACAAGTATTTTAAACTTTATTTATATATTTGGACGATGATAAATAAAATTAGCAACACATCGTAGATAAAAAAAAAAGATGCCCAAGTTATTCTACAGACAACGTTACTCATATGGAAAGGTGACATCAAATGAATAAAGTCCGCAAATGAAATGTAAGGTAAATACATTTTGCACCATTAACTTCTTTCCCAAAGAAAAAAAAACTGGTTATGCAACCGGAATTATTTCGTACAACGACCGGAAGACATTTCTTTTCGGCTTCCACCTCTCATCCAACTTTATTGGAAAGTGCGGAAGAGCGAAAGTGACAGGGGATGAAGGAGGCAGAAGAGAGAATTTCCTACTATCATCTCATCAACCCGTAAGACAGATCCAGAAGGTAGAAAGAGAAGAACTGCGAACAGGTGAACGATTTATCACCTGCACATTTGTTGAGTGATAAAAGAGAAAGCAGAAGAGGAACTAGAGTGGATCCCTGTGCAGCCATGGCCGTTAAAATATTAATTCTGGCACAAGTTTATCAAAAGCATTTCGAAATTAATCTTCCAACTTGAAGCCCGGGGAAGTTGCATCAATAAATGAATATGTTTTTGTAAGGGCTTATGCCTTATGAAAGTGTCTGGTGAAGAATGGGCTTAGATGAGGGGATTTTGGAAGAGAGTTTCTACGTAGCTGGAGGATTATGAGTAATACTTGCCTCAAATATAAGATCAGAACAGAAAATATCTTCAAAGCACCTTATAAAAATTATGTACCGTTTTCTTTTAATTCCTTTAAAGGAATCTAAAAAAAGCAAAATAATTTTAAATAGATTTATAGACGTTCGATAAGCAATTTTACCTTATGCCGAGATGCATCCAATTAAAGTCTTACGAGTATTTCCATGATCAATACGGATTACCGTATTTTTTTAAAAATTTTCTATACCTTCTTATAGAAGATATTTTTATAAGAAATTCGAAACAATTGGAGAAATATAAATTGGTATTTTCAAATTGAGATCATTCTTATGTCAGTATTCGAAACAAACAGAAAATTAAAAAAACTAATAAAATCATTCCTTGCAAAAATAAAGAAATGAAAACAACTATAAAGCGTGAAAATAAATTATAGAAATGTGCAAAACATTTAGACAATTGATTTTTTTTTCAAATTCTTAAATTAAAATACAGAAAAATGCTTTTTTAGAACTCAGAGCTCAAATAAGAATTTACAAATACACGGACGAATTCACTATCATATTTATCTCTTCCTCTGTTTACTTTTAATTATTATTCTGTCACTATTATTCATTTGAGATTAATTTTGAAATTGATCGAATTATTTAAAATATAAATGAAATATAAATTTGTATCAAATATTTACTTTCTTGTTACAATTTCCAATTAAATTATTATTATTTTTTATGGAAATAAGGATTTCCATACATATAAATGAAAATTAATCGTAAATATCTTGAATTAATTTAAGAAAAGGTGAAATGAATTACAATGATAATTCATTTAAAGAAACAGTTATTTATTCTACAATGAAATCGGAAAATGTTTATTTATTCAATTCTCAGAAATGATAAATTAATTGGCATAAGCTAGTTTTTCATTAAAGAGGAATATTATATAGTTTCAATCGCATTTCTCTGAATTCACAAAAAAGTAATTAAATTATTTCTCATAGCTTTTATTTATATACTTTTCTAAAAATATATATATAACTAACGTTTTTATCCATTCTTTTGGCAGGTTTATCAATTTAATTAGTTTAGTTATTTTTATTGCAAAATATGATCATGAAATATTTCTGAAGAAAGAATTTCATTAAAAAATATTGTTTTAAAAGATTGATAAGCATGGTTTAGATTTAATTTAATCATTTTTTGTTTTATTTAATTATTTTGTTTTAAAGTAATTAGTTTGTTTATTTAGCATTAAACTTGTAATCTGTCAGTATATTTATTCATTTTATGATATTATATTATTTGATATTGTATGGTATCATATTTATAATATTGTTTTATTTTTGTAATCATTTTAGGACAATCTATGTAAAACTATTGTACACTTGACATTTCTTGAAAACACAATTTTATTTGGTTTTATCCCTAAAAAAATATAAAACGTTCAAATCAGGAAAACTGTTTCCAATAGAATTCAAAGTTGGTAAATAACATTTCATTATTTTTTTTATTACAAATGATTTTTTTAGCAGTTAAGCTGCAATATGCTGGATTTTACTCTCATTAATTTTGTCAACAGAATCTCGTGAAAGAACGCAGCTGTAAGCAGTCTTCTTTGCTCTATTACATGTTTAAAGAATGGAAACTGCAAGATTATTGAGGTTACGGCGAGTAGCGATACCATTGACTTTTTGTATTGAAAAAATGATTGACGATTATTTAAAAAATACATAAGAAATCATTTAAAGAGGGAAAATGTTAATCAATATTTCATTATATAATTTAATTGTGATTTGTTAAATGTATTTAGAAAATTCATTGCTACATCTATATTTACCAAAATATTATTGTCACGCAGTAATAATAAAATTATCACTCTTTTAGGTAAATTTTGGAACAAAAAAAAAGTCTCAGGACTACTCAATATAAAAATGTAGCATTTCATTTTCATAGTAAAATGCAATAAATACTTTAGTATTTATGAGCTTTTTTTATTCATAATCTTAAATTAATATTCACTTCTGAACAAATAAATGATTACCAGAGGGCATTAAAAAATGTACTTTTTTGTTTGTAATTCTTGTTTATGTAATAAAACAGCAGTAATATTTTAAGATATTAGCGTTTTAGACATACACTATGCTTACAAATGACACTGAGATTCAGATTAAACTGCAGCACTGCGCAATTTTACTTTGTTTATAAGCATCTAAATTGACTATTTTAAAAAACGGAATAAAATGTTCCGTGTAATAAAAGATTGCTTTAACGTATGTATAATTTTAACATTGATTACATCTCCTTAGCCCCGAAATAAGCAATAATAGTCAAACATCCGAAAAAGCTTTAGCTTTCTAAAAATCAATGGAACTCATCACAATAAAGACACGTATAATTTTATTGCCGATTAAATCTTACTCTAGAATAACGAAGTACCAAACTATTTACTGTCTTGTCTAAAGTTATCGTAATTGCTTGAAAGAAATTTATTTAAGGTAATACTATAAACCCTTAGCTTACAACAACTATGAGTGTTTGAATCATTATTATCAGTTTAAAAAATTCTACAAGTAATCTGAATTTCATAGCAATTATATGAATTCGTCAGTCTTATTTGAAGATTACATGTATGAAATAAACATGAAAAATAGAATATACAATTGATTTCTTTGCTTATACTTATCCTAATTTTAAATGATAGTCATTTTTATAATTAAAATATGCACTAAATTAAAAACTTTAATAATACATCTCTCAGAATCTATTCTGTTGTTAAAGTTCATAACATTATTTCTCGAGTTAATTTTAATTGTATTATATCAATCTATGATTTAAAAATTGCAATTTTTACTTTAAGATCTTCAGGAGTTAAATATTAGCTACAATTTTTGTAAACATCCTAAATGTAATTGCATTCCCAATACCGGAAAAATATCCGAATTTTAGATTTTAGTTATGACATCTACAAAAATCTGTTTGTGCTCCCTGATATTAGCAAAATATGGTTATATGTCTACTATTTTATTTGGATTTTCCACACTGTGATTCTGTGATGACAAAAATAGGAGCTGTATTTTGGTTTTCGAAAGATTAATGTGCAAATTCACGAGAAGACATAAACTTTTCTAATAATAGGACCTCTACAACAATCATACTCGGAATGATAGAATTTATGAAATTAAGATCCGAATTAAATCATTGAAACTTGACGCAACAATTAAGTAAAATCATTTCAAGCATTCATTCTATTTATTTTTAATGATTTTAACATATTCGACCAATTAGAAAGCTGTTCTCCAGTTAGATAGGGGATAACACAAACAATAAATAAGCAAAAATTAAGATGAGTCATAGAATTCTACACGGAATGATTCCATGCATTGAATTTATATTGGAAGAAATAGAAAGCTATCCTCCAATTAGGTGGGGAGTAACACAAAACAGTAAATAGGCAGCAATTAATTGATATAATTTCAAGTGTACGTTGTAATCTTAGAAGAATGATTCTGGCCCATTCGACTCTTCAGAAAGCTGACTTCCGCATTGGTGGAAGATTAAAAGGTTATTATAAGAAATCAAATAATCATAGGTTATTTTTCAATTATTAAAGCCTTTATAGATTATTTCTCAATTATTAAAGACTATCTTCAGTTAATCTGACTTCAAATTCTGTTATTCTTTATAAGAGGCAAATTTGCAAAATCTTCCCTCAATAGTATTCCCCTGAACTCTAATTCTATACGCTTCTCACGCGTATTGGTTTGCCTTAATGAATTCAAAAGCTATTTATCCACGCACAATGGTAAAGAACCAAACTCGATTATTAATTGGGGGCACAGAAGTAAACGAGTGACAATATAGAAGCTAACGACGCGAGTAGAATGGGATTATACGGTAGTTAATCACGTCGCGTTATTTTTTAGCGGCGTGTTTTTCATTATTTATTTTACTTAGTTATTCTAATGAGCAGTGATTATGCAAGTTTCCGTCCTTAGGTATTTTTTTACCCAACCTTTCGCAGTTATTTCAGCGCTGAACTTTCATCGTAATCATCATAATCACGTCGTTCCTGATGATGTGTCATTAGGAAAGGCCACGATGAGTTTCAAACTCCCGTCAACTTCTGTAGCAACGTTAGCATCTAATGAGGACGTGGAATGTGTAGTGATAGTTGTGATCTAGATGGGAAAATGGTGTAGATTCTGAAGATTTTTTTTTCAACTTCCTCAGTAATTTTTTTTCTCTCCTTCCAGCTTTTACGATCGAATTGTATAGGTTTGCGGATTTTTAGAAGATATTGACTTTATACTTTTAAAGATATATTTTCTTAAATATCGATATTATTTTCATTTAAATGGAAATTAGTTAGTATTAATTGATTATTATTAAAGGGGCATGAAATATTTCTAAAAGAACGGACTTTACTTTTTTTCATTTTCGTTTCACTCAAAGTAATATTCTTGTCATTAAAACTTTTACACAACAAATTTATGCACATAAGTTACGTTAAAACGGAGAAGATGTATCATACAAATATCCCTTTTTAAAGCAATAATGAAATGACGTTCATTGCAAACGATTTCAATTTTATGTAAAGGTTACACGGTTATTGCGCGATTGCTATAATTCTGTTATTTAATGGCAACATGACTTGAATAAGCTTCATTCAGTTTTTAATAAAATCCATAATAATGTGCGTTGAAATTAGTATGCGCCTTTTTTTATTTAAAAGTTAGTTTAACAAAAAAAAAATTTAATATATTAAAAAATTTAATTTGCAAAAAATTATTTTTATTTTTTGGCATCTATTTGCAATTTAATTTAATGAGATCATTCATTTTTTTAATATCTTGCATATCAATGCAATGCAAATACAATTTCTAGTTTCAACAATTTGAAAAATTGAAATCAGATCAATATTTTTTTTAAACAAATTTGTGGGGGTTTTAATTTGTAAATATAAAATCGAATCAAGCTAAACTATAGAAGAAATTGACATATATTCTATTGAAATACATGAGAATGATAATATTTGTTGGATTTAATGCGATCGCTCTAACATTCTTTATAAAATTTGAATAATAAATAGATTATAAATTAAATATTTTTTCATATAAAATTCTTCGCAATTTAAATCCTTCGTATAGTTGCCAAATATCCTCCTTGTATAGAAGCATTATATTTTTAAACCTATAAGCTAATATAAAACCATCCGTATGATTTAAAACAAAAATCGCGTAGCATTCACAAACACTGATATTTAATGAAATAAACTGATATTTAATGAATAAATCCTGATTCCAATGCAGGATATGTGCTATAATGCACAGATCACAAACTAAATTCTTCAAGACTTAAATAACGGAATATTTAAGACAGTAGGAAGGAATATTTGCACTTTTTTATAGGAATTGTCTCAAGAGATGACATATTAGGTATTAACGAATACCAAATTATCTCATGAAGACTTTATTGAAAATATTTTCTAATGTGGTTATAAACAATTATTATTAAAATCAGGTATACAATTAACGAATGAATCACCATTTATAATAACTAGACATTTATATTAAAAGCACGCATTCCACTTTACCTTTAACGATATCCATAACAAAAGGAAATAATTCTAAAAGGTTTGTGCAGTCATATAACAACAATCCTTCTTAATGTGGTGACTCGCAGTGTCAAACAGGAAGAACCATTCTCCTAAACATACACCATCACAATGAAAAATGATGTATTCCGGAGGGATCACTTAGTGTACGACTTTTCCTCTCCCCAAGCCACCTACGTCAACCTAGATACTGGTTTTCATTACCGCCCATGCCTTGTTTCAAGGAATTAAATGGGACAGATTTTATCATTCGCTTTCAAACTCGAATGGACAGCTCTGACCAGTCACACAAGTGTCTTGATGGGAACCAACTTTCACTATTTGGATTACCAGTTTCGGCAATTGCGCGGGATTTGTGAATGACTGAATTACGTTTAGATGAATTCAGTTTTAAATATCTTTGAGGAATAAATTCACGAAATATTGTATTTTTTAGTATTATTCGAAATATTGTATTATTCGAAATATTGTATTATTCGAAATATTGTATTTATAGAGTGCTAAATAACGCATCTTCAAAAGCTTAATGACTATGCTATTTTTAATGCAAATATATATATCTTTCGCAACCTCTGGAGGAATGAAATTGTGTTGCTTTAATTAATACGATTGCATAAAATAGGTCTAGGTTATATACATATTTCAAGCCATAAGAAATATGAAAAATAACGCTGAAAAATAACGCTATTAAATAAAATAAGAAACATAACGCTTTTTGTACTTCAAGAAGCGTTATGTTTATAGATTTCACTTAATAAAATATTTCAAATACGAAAATGTCTGTTAGATTTAGTTTCCAACAATCAGAAATGTTTCTGCATGCTTAATAAAATATAAAAGAAAACTGGACTTCGAATTTCATTAAACTAAAAAAAAAGAATTGAATGTGTTATATTCAGTGAAATAAAGGCACTAGCAGTATGCCAGTAAAAGTATATGTATTATCCATTTATTCAATATATGTGCATAAAATAGCATCTTATTCGGCATTATTCATGAGATGATTTTATAAAGATTTAAAGCTTGTTATAACTTAAAGTTTTATTGATTTTCATGCCTTAAAATATATAATACTTTCATATTCTGTATTATTAATGAGATGACTTTATAAAGTTTTAAAGCTCCGATACAAGTTAGATTTATTTGGTTCTTGAAATATAATCACATAGTTTGAAACTTGATAACTTGAAATAAGATTACATAATTCTGTCATTCTAAGCGCTATTTTCAACTTATCTTTCAATTGTAATGATAAAATGTGATAACATTTTCTGTCTGAATCTTAGGCATCATTCCAGAAATACAGAATTTCAATGAAAATTTTGCAGTTAAATTTATGTGCAATTACTCCAAATGTGCATGTGTATATATGTATGAATTAAATGTTATACGCAAAACTACTTCTAGACGGGATTTCACAGTTCTTTTAAGAAAGAAATTTTAAACAGTATTGTTTTTCTCAATCTATCGTTTGTTTCTTTCTTTTTTAGAGCTGTTTTCTCCATAATTCATCTTTAGTAACAACAATAGTCATGTACTGTAGAATCATATAAAAAAGCAAGAGTTAATTATCTAGTATGAATAAATAGAACCACAAATAAGAGACCCAGGACAAATGAAATAATACCTCAATAGCCGTATTAGCAAATACTGACTTAGGAATATCGGTTCAGGCAAGAAACATTTATAACAACTTCCTGAATATAAAGATGAAAAATTTCTTCTTATTACGAATTAACAAGCAAAATAATTAATTTCTCAGAAAAAAACATTTAGTAAATGTAATTTTTCTAGAAAATTTTATTCTTGAGATTACGAATAAAATCCTAACTATTAAAAAATCTTATTCGGATATGAATCACATTACGTGTTGAATTCTTATTGATACAGGCTTCAAATATGATGATACTATTTTTTTCCCAACTTATTTTAAATAATATTAGCATCTGATCATGGATATTCGCATTCTTTGAAACAAATAAAAAAAGAATACTTAAATTTTATTGAAGGTAAAATGAAGCCATTCGATAGTTTAAATTTTGCCCCATACGCAAGAAGAATATATTCTGTTAAATAAAATAAATAATCAAGTCAAATACATGAAGTCATCAAATTACTTAACGCGTTGTAAAATTGGGTTATATCATGCATCATAAAATAATTTCTAATCAAACAGCTAGTATTGAATAAGTTGCGTAAACAAAATAAACATAATAAACAAGCAAGCTATGTTGCAATGAGTTATTGACATTAGTCATAGTCGCATATTTCATTTTAATGATAAAAGCATAAGAAAACTGATGATTAAACTTTTCTTTTTCATTATTATTTGAGATACGTAGGTTTTACGGAAGTTGCATTAATGCGTGGGCTCATAGATATTGAGAACTGTTCTGAAGATTTAAGTTATTAAGGTCAAACCAATAGACAGACTAAGTAAAAAAGCATGAATTATGCAATTTATATAGTATTGTTTCCTTTTAGGAATTTGTTAAATGGTTTTATTTCATAGATTCATAAAATAAGCCACTACATAAATAAAATCAGTAAATTTAATTGTACCAATCGGTGGTTCTACTATTATAATTTATAATTCCTTTAGATCGGATTGCAGTTTGATTTTAAAAAGAAAACCGAATTGCCGATGATATTTCAAAAGATTGTATTTGATCTCTTTATGGAAATTACCGAATAAAGATATTTTTTTTTCAATTCCTTCTAATATTCCTTTTTAGGTATAGTAATCACTAAATATATTTAATTATCCTATTTAATAATTTTTTAATTAAATTTTAAAAATTTGACAATTGGTGTAAAAATCTGAGTCGTTATTCTGAAGAATTTTTCCAAGAGTCGAATTCATCTACGCAATTAAGTGAATTCGGTTTTCGGAAAATTTCTTCTATGTACTACTCATCGTATGCTTAATAATTTTTCAATTTTTTTCAACATACATGCCGGGTACCTGCAGATTTATGTTTATCACATAATTTTAAAATGATTTGTAATAAATGCATTAGGAAATTCTATATTTCTCTGACAGTGGATAAAATAAAAAAAAATATTGAAATTATATTTACTAAAAATTAATCATAATTATATTGAATTATAATTAATTTTTAGAATTATATTTACATTTAAACATATTTCAAACTTTAAAATCACAGTTATATTGTAATTTTTTAAAAATTATAAGTGTATAACTTCTAATGAGTTATTAATGCATTCGAAAAACTTAATATTTCTTTGTATTCTATTGAAAATGCCAGATTTCAAAAACATGAAAAAGTATTTTTATAAAGAAAATAAATAAAAACATAAAAAATCATGCTTGTTGAAAAGAATAAAAATGGTATGAGTGCAATTAAACCGACAGCAAATAATTTACTTTTTAATTCTGTTAGAAAAGTATTTGTTTTTGTTTTCGTTTGTAACTTAAAAATGATTTAATTGGAATTTTAAACTCTAGCGAACTCAAACAATGTTAATAAAATCAAAATTCGGCAACTCAAATTATTACAATTTCAAAATTTAATATAAAACAAAAATAATGCCATCCATCTAATTCAAATGAATACGAACTAGAAAAATTACTGTCTCAAGGATTTCAGAAATAGCTTTGGAACATTTCCAAGGTCGTTGCATATATTACAATGATTCATTTTATGAGTTTTGAAATTATATTCACGTCTTTACTGTAGCCGAATCAAAATTCAAAATTTCCTTCTAATGCTCATTTTATGTTACTTATTAAATTCCATTCAATATTTTGAAAGAAATCTATTAAGGATAACGGTATGTAAGCCATGAAATTCGAAAGAAATTATATTTAAACTGTTTGCATTTTAAATAAAATATAATAAATTCTTTATATATTCTCTCATAAATATTATCTAATCTCTAATAAATTCTTTATATATTCTCTAATTCTTTATAAATTCTTTATATATAAATTCATTCTTTTTCAATATATTTCTAACGAAACCATTCTTTAGAAATATACTATTCAATGCTAACTTATTCATTTTAGCGCGGTGAATTTCATTTTACTGAAAGTCATGGTGCAAGTCCTTGCAAGATAAAAACGCCTTTTACCATACGGACTTTACAATTCTGAGCTAATTTCCCTCCGGTCATAATTTACAAGGTAGCAAAGTAATTTTCAACGTATTTTATGCTGACAACATAAACCATTAATAAAGTTAACTGGTTTATATGCAAACTACTGTAGATACATTGTATTGTAACAAATTTGCGAGGTAAATAGCTCTACATAGTTTATTTAAGAACTTGCTTTCAATTTTGTTTCACTAATTAGAGTTTAATTAGAATTTTATTATTTAATTAATGATGACGACATTTTTAAACTCTGCTATTAGAATCTTAATTAGTCCAACTAAGGAAATCTCAGAATATTTATTTCAAACTTCGAAACTAAATAAGAGCTCCAGGCAATTAATAGAAGTCTCTATTTCAATACTATGAAGCAGGTTTTCAAAAACAATTAGTGGGCACTGTGTAAAATTTGCTATTCTACACACATTGCTTCATCAATGCTTGAAACAAATTAACTAGACTTTCCTAAGTAATGAAATAATTATTCTTCTAATACAAAAAATGTTTTCCTGAACATTAATTTTTACCATTTAATTTTAGTATTTTTTAAAAAAATTATAGCTTTTATTTTTGCGATATTTTTGTAAATGCATTTATTGCATTTTTTTTTTCACATTGCTTCATTAATGCTGGAAGTAAATTAATAAAGATTTCGAAAATAATGAAATAATTATTCTTCTAATACAAAGAAATCTTTCCAGCATTTATTTTTACCATTTAATTCTAGTATTTTTTAATTAATATTGCTTTAATTTTTGCAAATTCATTCATTGCATTTATTGCAATTATTTTTTTCACATTGTTCCATTAATGTTGGAAATAAATTAATAAGACTTTCCTAAGTAATGTAATAATTATTCTTCTAATACAAAAAAATAGGTTTCCTGGAAATTTATTTTTACATTTAATTTTATATATTTTTTTAAATTTTAAGCATTTTTAAAATTTTACATTTTTAAATTAATATTAACATCGTTATTAATAGTGTTGTTTATTCTGACGCAAAATTAAAAAAAAAATAATAGATAAAATTCCAAATAAAAAAAGGAATAAACATTGCATATAAATGAATATTAAAATTCATGGGACGCGTCTGGATATTATTTACAGATAAAACAGAACAATGAAGAGGCAAAAATAATTACTACCCAAACAGGAACGAGAAGCTAACACGAAATGACTCAATGTGATTATCTCTATTATTCAAGAAAAATTTATCTCATCTGCATCATCATAAATGCCACATACCCTAAACGATTTTCCCAAACGCGTTAACCTCGGCACGTTTCGTTTTTAATGCAATTAACGATATCAGAAGCAAATGCAACTTATCGACCCACCGGATCAAAAAGATTGTCAAGAATTTAAATGGACCTCATTAAAAATGTACTAAGGAACACTGTTCCAGTTCTAGTATACGCGTCGAAATTTTCTGGCAGGCATCCAGAAATCCATTTACACGCGAGTCAGCCAAGCATGAAACGTTAGCGAAAGACATAATAAAGGGAAAGGGGAAGTAAAAAAACGAAACAAATAAATATTCGAACAGCACTCTGCTTTCTCCGGGTTCAAAGGGTCAGACGCAGTGTCCGGCTTCCGTGGCCTGTCTGGCACAATCGAAAGGACTGGGTCATCTTCCTTTCACTGCTGCTTACCGTTTGGCTACCTGCGAGCCCCTAGGTGAAGCGGATCTGTGAGTTGCAGACCGGAATGCTAATGACTGAGAAAGTGTTTACAGCTTGAAACAGCGGCAGCACCTTGCTACCTTAAAGCTAAACTCACACAAATTCGTGATGAAATAACAAATATTTAAATCCTAAAATGGCGAGTAAGGCGGTGTAAAAATAATTCGATTTTTTTAAGGGAATTGTTACCGGCGCAGTATTTTTGAAAAGATCTAAACAATTTTTGATACAAGGTTAATAAGGTTCATCTAAAATTTTATAGAAAAATTTAACTTTTTCGATTATTCGAACGGAATATCAGCAGTGCTTGTAATTATACTTAAATGTATTGATTTTTTTGGCAAAATTAATAAATTCCTTTTGATTTACTTATATATTATAATTAGTCATTCTAATGAAAGGAAAATGGCATTTTTTTGTTTTAAATATATGTGCAATATGATATCTGAAATGATATTGGACATCTCTCCAAACAAGTATGTCATTATTATTAACAAAACAAAAAAATGTATCAATTAAAATACATATATAAGTTTATGAATAAATCTTTATTATCTGCAGAATAATTATTATAATGCAAAATCATCCATCACATGAAAGTAAAATTGTGAAACAGAATTATACAGACCAAAGCAAAAAAGATGTGCAAGTTTCAAACTTGAAGAATTCGAATGATATCTGAACTGAAATTAGAGATCATTTTAAACAAGTATGACATTATTATCAATAAAAAATGTCAGCTTTATTGATAAATGCTTGTATCAATTAAAAGGAATATATTAGTTTATTAATTAATTTTTTCTTTTCTGTAAAATAATAATTATGATGTAAAATCCTCTATCGCATGATAGCAAAATTCTGAAGCAGAATTTTATAGACTAGTTTAAAGTAAATATGTGAATTTCAGACCCAAATGCTAAAATTGATGATATCTAAAACTTGTTTAACTACAGAAAAGTTCATTCTAATTTATATTTACTCATTTTAATTTATTATTCTCATTACAGAATAACAGTAAAAACAATGTTACATGTACCTTTGACGTAAAATTGACTTCTGAAATAATTTTAAATGTTTATAATAATACTATCAGTATCTATTATTACAGTAAAATCACTGTGACGAATAACAAAAATTCATATTCATTAGAAGAAATCTATTTACCAATTTCCCTTATTTGTAGATAGTTAATTGTGACGTAAAATCATATAACACTTTGATTCACTTTTGAAGCAAAGTTTTGTAGATGCAAGCTAAGCATATTTCTAAGTTTCATACTAGAATGCCAATGAGTGAGAATATTTACAGCTTACAGCAGCATTTTGCATTGTGTGAGTTGATTTATTGTTGAAATTCGCACACTTCGCATTTTAGACAGAACAGAAATGTCTAAAAGCAGAATGCCGGTGGGTAGTAAAAAATAACAACTGTTATTGTTTTTTTCAGGCAATGCAATCGATCCAGCTTTTATGCATTGTGAACTTCTTTATAGCTGTGACAAAGATTGTAAAGAAAATTCTGCTTTGAAGTAACATAGATAAATTTCATTTGCAGAAATTGAATTTGTGTTTTGAAGTAAAAGCATTTGACATGTTTTGATTCAAAATACTATCTTTAATGATGTTAAAATATTTCTGTGTTACTTACTCACTCTCATTAAGCAAAATTAGAAGACAGAGAGAGTTTCCTTTCTTTTTCGAAGGTGAGGGGATCTCTTTTGTTTCTGAGACTCCCCTCGTCTCAATTCCCATGCTTAGTGGCTCAATATATAAAAGTTTAAGCATCATTAAAACCAAGTATGAAATCTGGACTTCTTCTTTCCAATCTATTAGGTCTTAATTACATATGTGCAATTTTGATTGCAATCACAGCCTAAGAGATTCCATTTATTTAAATCTTGGTTAATGTGAGTTACTAGGTTCATAAACACTTAGATTTACTGACCAACGGACGATGACCCTCTAAAAAGATTCGGTTCAAAAGTTTTACAGATATATTCATCATTTGTAGTAAAAACATCATAATGTTCATATAAATATGTTCATCTATAAAAGAACAATCAAATTATGCTTACATTCAAAAGAACAATCAAATCGACGAAATTCATACAAAATTTGAAAGAAATCTTTAAATTTTATATTAAGATTATCTTTGTAATTTAATTTTTTTAAGCTATTGCGTTCAGAGATTTAAAAAAAAACATAGAAAGAAAATAAAATTCCAAAATATTGTTTCTTGGATTGAGAGAGCTCTAAAAGGTAGAGATATACGAAAAATCTCGAGATAGAACTTTTTAACGATTGCAGAATTTTCTCTTTTTAAAATTGGGAAAAACTTATTACCGTGAATATTTTGCTGTCAGTACGGAATTAGAATGATTCATTTTATTATTATAAGCATATTTTATGATTACTAGTTATTTGATTTTATGAAACAAATGTGTATTTCTAAGCAATTGTTAAATGCGAGATCAATTCAATTAACAGTTTCTAACGTTTGCAAAATACTAATCGCGAGGCAGAGCATTTTATAAAACTTAAAATTGTTAAACAAAATGTAAAAAATATGTCGGTACACAAACAAAAGTAATGAAGTAAAGTAAAAGTAAAGTTCATTTAAGTACACAAGTACTGATTTATAAAATTTGTATTTTGACTATTATAAGGTGTTATATTTAACAATTCATAGAAATAGAGAGATAGAGAATATCATTTCAAAGCAACATTTAAATAAACTTGAGAAAAACATCAGTTGTTATATAATCTGAATTTAATTAGTGATCTCTATATTCGGTAACAATGATTTAAGAGAAATAATGCTCCGAAGTGTTTTCAAATTAGGTATTCTTGTCAATAAATAAATTAGTATTTTAATTAATTATCCAAATATTTTACAGCCATCAGATATTTATCATTTAATTATAAGAAAATAATGGAATTAATTACGTACTTCATTTCAAAATGCAATAAAATGTATGAAAATATTTAATTAAAATATCATCAGCACAATATAGTTATATCAAGTTTTGCTAATCGAAAATAAATTATTTTAACAACAATCGACCAAAATTCTAACAATCATAAAATTTAAATGATTTGATTGTGAGTAAATATGCAATTAGACGTAACTGAAGAATTTAGAGACTTATTTTAAATTTTTGCACTGTCATAAATATGTTTATTCGAAATGAAATTTGTGGAATTTCTAAGCAAATAATTTTACATTACCCCCTCAAATACAGAAAGCTGAATAAATAGCATAAATATTTTCATTATATATATCTTAAGAATTGGCTCATTTAAAGATGCATATCATCTAATTTATTTTTAAGAATTGCACGCAAAAGAAAAAAAAAATATTCTTTAGAAAAAAAAAAACCTTACTTTCAGCTATCAGAATAAAATCATGGGCCACTAGAAAAAAAAATTATAATTTTTCGGGAAAAAGATAATTGAATCTTTTCCACGTTAAGCATTTTGAATGTTATTCTAGCGAACAAAAAACAAATCAGTCCAATTACCGTCTATAATGGATTTGAAATGCTTTTGCAGTTATTTTTTATGAGCACCTGGAAATTAATTAGCCTAAAGGTAAAGCAGGATCAGAAATGTCAGTCCAAAAACCATTAAAAAAGTTTTTTTTTAATCTTAATGCTCCTCCGTTTTTCTACATGCGTCAGTTTATCGACGCCGAATGCGTCTACTTATTAGATAATTGACGGGTCTGTATACTAAGCTTTTATTTGCCCAAGACTTATTATTTTTATTTCTTTTGAGCCCTGATGAACGAAATATATATATATATATATATATATATATATATATATATATTGGTATAAGAATAGAGTATTCTTATAAATAAATAATTTACATGCAATAACTATTTAAGAATTTACATGCAATAACTATTTAAATTATCTATTTGATTCTAATATTCGCAGTGAATCATGCACCAAATAATATTTTCTTTGTCTTTATTCGATTAATTTGATGAATTAATAATTTAATGTTATTAAATTAATTAAATGAATAATTGAATAATTTAATTAAATTAGTTAATTAACATTTTTATATTAGACAATTTTGAATTATAGAAATATTTATTTAGCAATTTTTTATGACTTCAATTTTAAATAAAATGTAAGTTTTGAAATTTTATTTTTCGCCAATCCTCTGCACATGACTTACTATGGTGTATACAAATTTAAACAACCTATCTCAAAAATTAAAACATAAAAAAAATGTGTGGTTAATAATTTACACATTTGTTAACTTTCTCACTTTGCTCTTTGTTAAAGCGAATTAAACTTCGATATATGAATAAACTTACTTGTTCTCATCCATAGAGAATGTAGTACATTTTAAAATAAATTATTAGGTTTATTTCATCATAATAAGAATTTCGTGATTATGCCTTAAGTGTTATTATTTTTTGTCTCTACATTTCGTTATTAGGCATTATGCATCAAGATTTTAACACATTATGCATATTTCGCATAATGTGTTAAACATATTTCGTTATTATGCATTATGCGTTATTATTTTAATACTGTATATACATTTCGTTATTATGTATTATGCATTAATATTTTAATACTATGCAGATATTTTTTGATTATGTATTACGGATTTTTTTTTTAATTTGCATTAATCATAAAGTGATACAAAATGTTTTTTTTAATCATTGATCCATTTCAAACTATTCAGTCAGCAGAGTCAACCTGATTATAAATGAATAAATGCTTTCTTTACAGTATTATAATTTCCTCCTCATTTTCAACATTATTGTAAAACTGTTACATAAAATTAAATAACTTGGAAGACACTTGCAAATACAGAGTAACGAAAACTTTGCTATTTATAAACTAATTTTGAGTTTCGGAATTGTATGCCTTGTATTCACTTAAAATGTCAAATTTACTTTTAAATCTTTTGTCTATTATTAGTAATGATTTTTAGTGAATCATTTAATAAATTTGACGCAAAACTTTCATAAAAAGGAAGAAAAAAAATCTTTATGTTGTGCTTCGAAATCTCCAAACAAATTTAAAGTCGAAAATTCCTTTATTCCGTCTTTAGCTATTTTGTTGGACAGCTAATTTTTTAGCAAGTGAATAACATGGGAAAAAAATATTTAAAAACTGAATCGCGTTCC
Source organism: Argiope bruennichi (assembly GCF_947563725.1). Classification (NCBI taxonomy): domain Eukaryota; kingdom Metazoa; phylum Arthropoda; class Arachnida; order Araneae; family Araneidae; genus Argiope; species Argiope bruennichi. The sequence goes on along the minus strand of NC_079154.1, from coordinate 41,782,013 downwards.
ATGCATTTATCGGAATATCGATTGGTTGAAAAAGAAATAACAATCTAGATTTCCTTTTTTTTTTTTTTTTCAAGTGTGCTAATTTTTTTTGATGCTTAAAACAAAGAAATCGTTTGGTAAAAAAAGGGAAAGGGGGGGGGGGGGGAGAATGAATCCCTTAAAGCTAAACCTTCCAAAATATTAAAGATGCAGAAAAAATGTTTCTTTCAATTTTAACATCAAGCATTTTTTTTCATTGCTTGACTTTGATAAAAGAAATTCTGTGTTTATCGGAAATTTTATGTCATGCTGAGAAAAAGCAGATTTTTCGCATATGTTCATTAAAACAAATTTTAAAAAGATTTTAACTCAAATGGAAGGAAACTTCAGTTATTTAAAAATTACATTTAACAAAAACTCATTCTAAAATTATCTTTTGATCTACTATCGTTTGAAAAAATAATTTAATATGTGAGAAAGATTTAATGTGTTTATCTTAAATATGAAAGATTTCCTCAAACTTTTTTTGCTAGTAAAAAAAGAATTTCAAATGAAAAAAAAAAAAAATAATAATAAATAAACATTCTTTTGAAGCAGCTTCTATTTGTAATAAAAATTTAAAAAGTTAGTTATTTAATATACAATGGGGAATATAATGCATTTCTAATATTTTCCATTTTTATTCCAGAAAGATTATCACTTAATTCTTTAAGTAAGTCTTATGTAAATTTCTGATTTAGACTCTAAATATTTGCTGAATTTCCAGCGATGTAAGCAGGTAGTAAAGAAGAAAAATATAATGAATTAAACAAAACGAGTGTGCTTCCATAAAATTTGCTCTTAATACTCTTTGCATGATATTTTATGAAAATTCAATGCATGTTTAATATTTTTCTTCAACGAAAGAATATCTATGAATTAACTGAGCATTAATATAATAAAATAGTAAATATTATAATATTAAAGAAATAAGATGTGAAAGATTAAGATTCAAAAATTTCTTCTACAGATAATATTAACGTGAGTTAGATAGCGAATAGGGGAAATAAGATTGGGGAGGTACTCAACTCACTTACAAACTATTTTAACCCTTTTTTGTGGTACCTTCGAGGAAATTTCACTATAAATATATATAATATATACAATGCACATTTCTCAATTAAAAAAAAAACATTTTGAATTTTATGATTCTGTTTTTAAGCAAACTTCGTATTTCTTTGTATTTTTTAAAATCTTTTTCTTGTGTTCTAGATAACAATATTGTCAGATGTTTTTTTTTTTTTTATCATTAAAAGTTAGTCTAAAATACGAAAGATATACAAAGAAAAGAAAAGAATTTAATGATAAGCAGCATTTTGTTTTTCTTATATAAATTGAATTTAATCCGAAGTAAAGGATAATTAAAATGAGAAAACGTAACAACCACTCTTGACTTGAAAGAAAAGAATCATTCCTTTATTGGTTATTTTCAATTTATTTCTTAAGTATTTCTTTTTACCCTGAATAATTTCACCAAAGCTCACTATGATCAATGATCGGACATCTAAAACATAAAAAATAAGAGGCTTCCAATCGTGAATAATATTTTGAAGTAAATTATTTTAAAAAATAAGAGTCTCTCAATCGTGAACAATATTTTGAAATAGATAATTTTGAATTAAACTGGAAATCAAAGTACAGAGCAAATGAGATCGTAACTTCAGTAGATTTGAATAAATAATTCTTTACGCTATTTCCTTACAAACATTTTTAATATAACAATATTTATGGCTTGGTGTTCTGCCTGCCCATTGCGAGAAGCATGGTAAAAAAAAATAATTCAAATCTCTTCATAGGGTAAATCTTTGATACTAAGAATTATTTATTTAGTACTCAGATATTTCGTAAGTATTATACAGTTGTGGGAGTTCACTAAAAAAAAGAGTTTTTAAAAATCTAATCAGCTTTTTAATTAAAAAGTTTTTAAAAAGTAAACGTTTTTTTTTCCCCCTTCTAAATTGTTTTAAGGCATATTGTTGCACAAAATTCATTTTTTTTATAATTTAAAAAATTAGCTTTTCAGTTTTTTTAATTGTATTTAAGTAAATTGTAATTTAAACAAAACAAGGTTTCCAGAAAATTTTAATGCGCATTGTATAACAATGTCTATCAATGCTTTGATTACTGATTTTACTATTAATATATTAAGATAATAATAACGTGAATAATAATAACAATTAATTATTATTATTATTATTCACAACTAATTTACCTCTAACTATTACGGTTATTGTTAACATTAAGTGCTGTTCTTTTTAATAATAATTTGTTATTTCCATTGTCCATAAAATATAAACGCTGGTATCAATACAGTGTAAGATACATTTTTAATGTGCACGTTTTAGCTGTTCTGAGATTCAGAGTAAATTTTAAAAATAAAGAAAATTAAACGAATTTTGTCTAAAATTTTATGATGCTGTATTGTTAAAGACTAGAAGCTTGAATCTCTTTAAATTTTTTAGTTATAAATTTAGTATAAGAATCAAAAAATATGTATTGAAATCATACGATTATTATGGCTGAACAATCCACATTTGTATATGTCTTATTTGAGTTTACCTCAGACTTTCTTTTTAATTGTTTCATAGAATTTGGTATTTTTAAAATTTGGATGTTTAAAAAAAGTATTCGATAAAAGGATTTCACATATTTAGAGAAACCTTAAGATAATTTAAAGTAAAGTAGAAATTGGTGGCAAAAGTGAATGGTGTAATTATTACATTGAATAAAAGTATATTTTTTCTATTCTATTTCAGACAACATGAAGACGTAATTAATATTTCTTAAGAAATAAACATATTTAAAATGTCTTATTCCTCTTACTGAATTAGCTTTATTTTTGCTATTTTTTTAAATTTTATTCTGCATTCTTTTTTTTTTTAACAATTCTATCAGAGTTTTCAATAATTGAAATATAGAGGGCTCATAAATAAGAAAACCAGAGATAGATGACACTTGATGGTAAACAATATGTTGACATACTTAGTGAAATTGAAAAATAATCCGAAGTAAAATGGAACTCGGGGAAGAAAATAAATGAGATTGCCCTTGAGATGAATGAAAACAAGACCCTCGGATGCGAAACACAATCACGAGTTTCGGCAGCGAAGGAAAAACCCTTTCTTCTGAATTCCCTTATCTGGGCTTTGTTTTGTTTCTATTTTTCCGTATTAACGTTTCGTGGGTCAAAAGTAATCCCACGGTAGCGAAACTCCGATAATAGTGACCCGGAACAGTCCTTGTGACCTTGAGTGAGACTGGTTCTATTCGCCAGTGTCCAGCCTTGACACATAAGGCCGCGGGTGGTACCCTCAAAAGAGGATGAAGTATACTTTTAAAAGCGAACTTATATGCAAATAACAATAATCATATTTTCGCTCCTGGTACGGGAGCTGTATGGTTAAATGGAAGAAGAGATTAATGAGGAACGTCTAGTTTTGTTTTTCATCTTTTAAGTTTATTTCAATTTCTTCAATAATCAACATTAGGCATACCTGAAGGGGTTGAGAAAGGCTGTACGTTGTTGTGAAGGTCCCTCTTTTACTGACTAGTTTTACCAAAGAAATATGCCATTTTTTATTTGTTGTTTTTTTATTCGAATATTCATGCATTTAATTGTTTTTATTCGAATATACATGCATTTAATTTATTCGAATTTACATTTTTGAAATTTTGTGTTTAAAAATTCTAGACAATAGAGAGTTTTTTTTTATTCTAGACAATATAGAGTTCTTTGTCAAGAATAGTTTACCTACTTAGGCACTTTATCTATTGGATCTGAATTTATTTTTTAAAAACTGAAACAATGATGTTATTACCAATAGATTGGCTATAAAACATGTAAGAAAAGGAAATAAAAATCACATATTCTGGTAACTCAAATGTGAATTTATTACGAAAATTATAAATTAACTTCCTTTGTTTTTTTATATATTAACGATTCTTTTTGTGAATAATATTGTAACTTAGTAAGAACACTTTAATTGTTAATCACCTGCATGCAATTCTTGAGTGTTCATTGCTGTAAGTGATCATGGATCTTCCTAAATTATGAAAGCATAAAACTAGAAAGAGTAAAATAGACCTACGTATTTTTAAAATTGTAAATTTCTGTCATATATTAGACCAAATCTGCGAGTACAATTTGATCACTATCCACTAATCTTTAAAATAACACATGATGTTTTAACTTCACAAACATTTATTAACTTAGAACAACTAATTTTATTATGTGATCCTCTATTACAGTATGGTATTTATGGTAACCTATCCTGTCCTATGATGTAGGATCATATCTTTATTATAGCGGTTAATATGGACGAAACACTCATTTCAATATGTGATCCTGTCCTCTGATGTATGATCACGTATTTATTATAGCGGTTAAATGAGCAAAGCACTCATTTCAATGTGGGATCGATTTCCCAATCAGATATTAAAACTCTTTGCACTTTTTGGGGGAGGGGAATTGGGTAAATAAATAAATAATTACATGAAATATGCGATCCTAATGCTAAAATGGAAAAAATTGGATATTTCCTTCAAAAAAAAAAGAGAGAGAGAGACGAACAATCCAAATATTTATTTTCAACATTTTTCAATCAATGATGAAATATAGCACATAAAACTGCAACAGTTTCGAAGTGTATCAGGCAGTTGAAAGCAAAATACGCCCTATGAGTTTTAAATAGCTATTACACTGATATTCAGGTAGACATAAATATTTATGGATGGGAATTAGTCATTGCTTGAGAAATAAAGCGCATAAGGGCGCAACACTTTCGAAGTACATCAGATAGTTTAGAGGAGAATATGCCCCCTGATTCTTGCATCCTTATTGATATTCGGGTTAGCACAAAGCTTTATAGATGTAAATAAGTCATTAGTTGAGAAAGGGAACGTAATCTTAATCTTGTTAATACAATCAATTCCTTCCCCAAAAATTGATAAGTAGCCAAATATAGCACACCTTCTCTAGAAATACTCGTCTCTTTCACTTTCGCGTGTTTTTCACTTTAGCATCCCGGAACAGTGAAAGCGCCGAATCCGGAACCTGGTTCGGCTTTTTTTTCTATTTTTTCCACCCTTCTTTCACTCTTACCTTTTCTTCCGCCGCAGTTTAATGATGCTCTCAAGCGATTTGCACTCGGGTTCGCTCGGCCACTGTCGTTAAGAAGATTTAAATGTTGCAAGAGAAAAAAAAATATTGAAGTGATCTCGGGTTAAATTAAAATTGTTATGAAAAAATATTCATTAATTACTGATGACTCAGTCATCAGCGGTTAAAGTCTTTGGCGTAACCTACTAGATACACATTAAAACAGAAAGAATTAAAAGAAATAAAAGAAGAAAATTTTACGGATGTTGTGAAGGATTTTTTTCCCCTTCTTCTTCTTATGAGTGGTTTATTTGTTTTTGATGCGATGAAAAATTTGGTTTTACGCAATCACTTTAGATTTTTTACTGTTTTTCAGAATATTTTCTTTGATGCCGGCAATTAATTAGAATTTTTTTCCTAGCGTTTTTCGCTCAGTGTTACTTAAAGATTCATAACTCATGATCTAAAAGCCTGATAATTTATTTTCTAGTAATCTTCTTATGTATCAGATTAAAAGTAAATATTCGCTAATATTTTATTATTAATAGCAGTTAGCGTACAAACTGGTAGGGTTTGATACAGTACAGAAAATGTTTGTAGAAATATTAAAATTTCTACAAATTTTTTTTATAGAAATATTATACGTTTTTGGAAACGTGGATAAAATATTATTCATTTTCGTCTTAGATGCTTGAAGTTTCTTCTTCTCAAAAATAATACCTTGTCTTTAATATCCAAAATCTTATTAAACATTTTAACCACATGGATATTTCTAACTTCTTCCCACATTTCTAATATAGAATAAATTAAATTCGTTATAAAAATTCTTCGAAAAGAGTTGATTTCTGTATTCTAAATATTAAAAGTTTTATACTCTTTGATGAAGGCATTGAAACTGACTTCACGATTGATTATTAAACACAATTATTCGTGTCACTTTACATTTAATAAAAGTGAAGATTCTCTGAATAATTGAACTTTAGTTGCAATATAAAAAAGGTTTTGCTTTCTTGATCGTATTATTTCAACTCATATCATGAATCTTTATCAAGCACAATTATTCTTGTCATTTGGCATTTAATAAAATAATAAAAAAATGGTTGGCAATTCTGTGTTTGTAAGTATACATTTAGACACTTAGGTGACATCATGCATGTGACATCATGATTGTATACTTTAAAAAATTACCGTAGGCATTTAATACCCTAACATGATTATTCAGATAGTTGCTGGTAGATAGAAAAAGATTACGTTTCTTCCTGGAATCACGTCATTTGACGTCCTGGCTGCATTTTAATCCCATAACACCTGACATCTGACATCTTTGTCACACATTAATCCCATAACCCCTGTCAGTTGACGTCACGGTCGAATATTAACCCCATGTGTCCTGTCATTTGATGTCACAGTCGCATATTAATCCCAAAATCTCTGTCACTTGATGTCATGGTCACAAATTAATCCCATGCTTCCCATCATTTAAAGTCGCATATTAATCCCAAGATGTCTTCCACTTGATAAGTAAACTAAATATTATATACACTGCAATGTAATAGCAAAACATTTCTCTTAAAATGCAACATGTGCAATGGGTGTGAAATTTAAACTTGCGTATTGGTTTTAATGAGTATTTTAAAAATTGACTGAATTAAAATTAGCATAATGTTTATTATTATTAAATTTATTATTATTAAAATTAACATTATGTTAATTTAACATAAAATGAACATAATAACATACTGTCACGAATATACAGTTTTGAATGCCAGCTAAGCTGCCACTCAATTTTAGTATAAAAGTAAAAAGCAAAAATTTAATCATTAATTCAGCATCAGTTAAATTATTAAAATCTATAAGAAACATTTCATAGCATCAGCCAATTAATAGGTAAAAACCAAACATTTTTAATATATTTTTATTTAACATGAATGATTTAAAACATAAATTTATGAATTCTTTCCTATAGAAAACACTGAAATATATGCATATATCCCCTATCTTCTCCCAAAAATGCAATTGTTTTCTTTTTTCTTTGCTCTTACAAAGTAAAATACATGCATTTTATGCAAAAAAACGAGCTACGAGAGTCATAAATTGAAGCGACATGACATGCGATAAAAGGTGAATTAGTTTCAAAAAATATTTTATTCTTTCCGGATAGCAAATAAAAATATTCGTTTCTGTCTTCAAGGAATATAAACTTGAATGTATTGGCGAATATATTTGCTTATTTCAATCTCTTTATTCGAGCTTAGAATTATATTCTCAGAATTATTGAAGAAAATAAATAAGCATCTATATGTTCCATAACAACATATTTATATGCAATAAGAAGTTAGGATGTTTGCATTCTAATCTAATTAAGATAATTCTTTAAAATTTAATCGATTTGAAAGTACAAATCTTCGTATAATCGAGAAAAGCTCTGAATAAATTTCATTTAAAGAATAGAAAGCAAATTATTTTTCTGAAATAGGAAATAATTGAAAAAAAACTGATTTAATCGTGGATATTCAAGTCTTATCAAGCTATAATGAAAGTGAATGTTGAATGGGATAACTTGGATTCACCGTATTGATATTAAAAATTCTCACAAGATATAATGATTCAAATGATTCACAGAAACTTGTAAATTATTTAAGCAATTTAGAAATGATTTTTGTAACTTCTGACATTGCAGTAATTTATAAGTTATTAATTTATATAATACATTGTATTTTTAAAAATTATTGTACTAAAAAAATGATAATTTAACGTCATAATATCCGTTCAAAAAATTTCATTAATTTCAGTTATTATTATTCTTTCTTTAGTTGTAATTTTTCATATTTGCAGTAGTTTGATGAAACAAAAATTATAATTTAAGTAAAAAGGACATATCAGAGCAAGATGAAAAATAATTAAAAATAATCTTTGATAAATATTATTTTTAAAATTTATTTATAAGTGAAATTATTTCTTAATAATACATTTTCTTAAGATTCTTTATTGTCTAGTGCATATGCAATTCTATGACAGTTTTGATTTCGTAACCCTAAAGATAAAAATCTGTTTAAGTTATCAATTTCATTTTAAACGCCTTTTCACCACAACCTTTATTATTCTTTTTTCACGAAATGCGATATTAGATTGGCATAGTATGCAACTTCCTATATCATTAGACTGAGCCTTTGATCTTATATTCTACTAATTTTAAATAATAGAAAAACCAATCTAAAGGTTAAATTGTTCTTATAATTATTATTAAAGAGCTAAAGATTTTTATTCCATGTTAAAGTTCTTCATAATTTCAGTCCAATCGTTTTCTGCATATAAAGGATTTGCCAAATTTTTCTCTACAAAAATTTCATGCGTGATTTCAATTCCTTTAGCATTGTTAAACATTGAGGATTTGAACATATGAATTGGAAAATCAATAATTTATTCAATTTCATTAAGAACTATAAAATACTGAAAACAACTATTTCAAATTTATAAAGGATTGAGCCTTCATTTATATCAGTAGAAATATTTTATAATCCGAGACAACGCAACAATTATTTAAAAATGCTTACACATTTTTAATTTGTTTCATAAACATAATTATTTTTATCGTTTGAAAATAAATCATTTCAAATTAGAATTAAAGAATAAATTCGATCGTCTCTATGTCATAAAATTAGGAATTTATCTTCTATTTCTTTAACAATGTAAAATATTAAACCATTAAGTAAACCACGTTCCCTTTATCATCAGTACATTAAAATACCTTCCTATATGTAATATATTTCGAAATCTGTATTAATTAATGCTATGTCAACAAACTCAAATTAATCATCATCCTGGTTACAAGACCACAACCACAAGATTAACTGGGGTGAAGGTTATTCGAAATTTGATGGCTTATATAGATGAAATGATAAAGTTGAGATGCCATGAACTGTATGCATATTCCACATAATAAGATGATTTAGTTATAATAGTATGGGATCTTATGAATTTCTTAATATTTTGACATAAAGGAAATTTCAAACAGTTAAAGAATTTGGGAAGACTACTTTAAAAAATAATTCATATTCTTTATATGTAAGACAATTAGTTATGTCATCAAGTATAACATACCCTCAAACTTCCTCCCAGTTCTTCACAATATGTTTTGGTAGAGCCCCCAGCTTGCACAAGAGAAACTTCACTAATTTTTGCCATTTCATCTCGCCTTTTCGACAAACATAGGTGACTAATTAGAATTATCTATTTTTTTATAGAACAAAAATTATATTTTCTTCCATTGTGATAAAATGTATGGAAGATTGCCGTCACAACTAAATTTATACTTTGAAAATCCTTTGCGAACAGCTGGTCGCCGAAGACGACGAGTTAATACTGAAATATCACAAACCTTGCAAAAGTTGGGATTTTTACAAATAATGTATTTCCTTCTTTTAAAATCATTAGTAAATAAGATTTATCTTTGTTCCAACTGATAGTGAGGTTACCTATATTTTTCAGCTCTTTAAGAATTAATCCTCGTGTTGTTTTTTTAAAAAAAAGAGGAATAAAACTCTCAACTGGGAGATGAAAGATACCTCAGATTAGATACATGGAAATTAAATTCAATCAGCATACCCATGGAACTAGTATGCTGAAAGATGAATAGAAGTCTACAAGTATAGAATACATGTAAACGGTTAAGAAATTTCGAAGAAATGAGAATGAAAACGCATGTTCTTACACTTCTTTTTTCTTAAAAATTCACTGAAATTATCAATTATAAAGCGATTTTCATGTTTTTTTTTCAAACCATGACCATGAAATCCGCGACTGCTTTCAGCTCTAATCCTGAAGACAAAAAAAAGTTTTTAAAATGCATTCTATTCTTTTATACATTCGATACGGAACTTTCATTTCCTCGAAAATGAACTAAACCAACATTACCTTCAAAAATCCTGATCTTCAAATAACATAGCTGATATACCCTAAATAGATAAAGCTGGAATAATTAGACTTTAATAAACGTAGGAAAACTAGAAAACTGGGCAAATCAGAAATTAAGGTGATAATATATTTTAATTTAAACAATGATATATATTATGTATATGTTTAAAACATATATAATAATATATATAACATATATTATTATAATATAAACAAACAAACATTAATATAATATATATAAACAATGACATATACATAATATATATCATTGTTTAAATTAAAATATATTATCACCTTAATTTCTGATTTGCCCAGTTTTCTAGTTTTCCTACGTTTATTAAAGTCTAATTACTCCAGCTTCACCTATTATATTATGCATATATATATTTATATATGTAATTAATTACTTAATTAGTTTAACTAAGCCAAATTTATTTTAAATTATTCAGTATTTCTATAAAAATGGATAAATGAATTGTGAAAATACCAGTTTTATTCTAAACCAGCATTTTCTGGGAAATTGTTCGATTTGGAAATATCTTTCGATTTCTAAGATATGTAGTATTTATTTTGCAAAGGAGTCCCTCAGCAATTCCTAAAATAAATATTAAAATATCATTACAAGTGGACATGAGAAATAATTCTGTTTTCATATCGACTAAAATATACAATGCAAGAAAAAATGCAATACCCTTTGGTAACGTTTCTTATTCAGAGATATAAAAAAAGACATAAAGTCCAGATTTCAGCCACGTTCAAGTCTTTGCACACAGCATATAAAAGTCCACATCCTGCTTTTTGATTCTCAGTTTTCGAGAGGCGAATTCCTTCACAATCTGATACTGGAATGTCATATTTGTTTGCGAAGTAAATACATCACTACAGATCTACACGCGTTTTTTTTTCTCTTCAAGTATGTAAATAGGAAATAGTGTACATCGACTTGCATGTTGCGTTTGCATTTCTTTTTGAAGTCCAATGGTGTACAGTTTTTCGTATGAATGAAATTAAAATTGAAAGAAATACATATTCAACTAAAACTAACTTGAAAAATTCATTCACTAAGAATGTTTAACTTTTATTTATTTACTATCTCCTTCAAATGTTTCATTTCTGAAGACCTGTATATCTTCAAGCATGTATATAAATTTTTTTCAAGTACATGTTTTCCATGATAATAGTAATAAATAAACTTTCAAAATATCATAGGCTCGTAATTTGAATGCTTCAAGATTTAATTAAGGTTGCATTTGAACAATACTTTCTCAAAGATTTTATAATCTTACCATTAATGATTCTTTCTAAAAATAATTTTGCTCAAATATTTTAACCATTAAACTTTCTTTAATCCATCTTATAACTAACTAAATCGGAATTTATCGATTACTCATCGTTACTTTTAAAAATTAAAATGTATTGGGAATATGTGATATAGTTTGAATTAACTAGAGACCTGAAATTAATTTTCTTGATTGAAATTAAATATTTACTTTTTTTTCACTGTGCCACGCTTCATTTTTAGCTTGCTAGAATATTATTCAAATTTTTCAAAATCTATTCTTCAATTATTAAGAAATTCTCACTTAAATGTTTCTTTTAAAAAAGTATTTCCATCTCCTCATTTTTTTTAATTTTTAATAAATTTTGCTGAATCACTATGCGTATTTATAAATATACCATATAAACAATGAATTTTAGAAATTCACTTCTGAAATATTATTCTTTATTGAATTCAGAAGAATGGTGGCAAATAAGAAATCTAAAAAATAAAAAATAAAAAAAATGTCTAAATAAATTTTGAAATGAAATTTACGGAAATAATGTATTGATTTTTTTCACTATAAAGTGATTGATAGACAAGTAGGTTATATTGATTAAACTATTTTCATGACCAATCAAAAATACGGCAGGAATTCGAGTTATAGGAACTATAGGAACAAATAATGATTGGTTCAGCCCAGACCGTGTAATGCACCAACCATGGGTGGAATAAACATAAGACTAATGTTCGGCCATCCTTTGAAAATTTGATAATATGTTACGCCCTTGAATTCTTTCATGAACAGGTTTTCTTTCTTTGTATGTCTGAAACAGTCAGACAGTCACCTACAGTATGTAAAAACAACTGTATGGTATTTATTTAATTTACTCTATTGCTGACAGTATTATTATATTTATTTGAGATATCCTTGCCTATTTTACCAAATGCTGGTTTGTATACGATATTCTGGGGTTACTAAATTTTGCTGATTGTGATTTCCTTCAAATATTTGGTTTTCTTTAGTTTGTGAGCTTACGAAATTTAATGGGAATAAGCAGTTTGGGTAAGTATGTTTGCCAAAAGTCGAAAGAGTTAAACAGTTATTAGCCCAGTTATTTTTAGAGCAAATTCCTTTAAATTATACATTTTTTTTTACATATATATCAATATGAAAGGAACACGTGTTTTTTTTTTTTATGTCCCGTGATTGAATACCCGTATATTATTTTTCTTCCATAAATGAATACTCAATATTGTGTCACAATAAGATGTCAGAATTATATACTAATAAATTAGTTTTTAAAAATAAAATTTTATTTAATTATTGATCGCCTCTACATATCCATACTGATCAAGAATTACCTTCAATAAAGATTCAAAGCTGAAAAAAATGTTATCCTTTTGAAATACTTTCGGATTGGAAATGACTAATAGCCATTCATTTCTTCATTGCGTATATTTATCAGTATATAATAAAGCTATCGTATTTTACTAAATTAAATAACACCGGACGAATTTTTTTGTAATAAATATCTGTAAAATACATTCCAAATTATTCATTTTTCAAGTATATCTTAATGATTTGATGTACTATATAAAAAGTCAAATACCATAAGAATTTTTTTTCCATTATCAAGTGACGTACACAGTATATCTAGAATCCAACTCATTTTGAAAGCCATACTTTAGTTCTCAAAATGTGTTGGTCGTAATCTACTAATTTTTTGTTAGAACAATGTTGAAAACTTCAAATTCTGCACAAAATGATCTACAATCAAATCTTTGCTTCTCAACATATATAACCAAAACAAAAGCAGCAGAATTGTCAATAGAATGCAACCTATTTTAAGCTAGGAATCACCGGTATCGATTTTTTCCTTCGTTGTCTAATATTTCTTCTTTCCTTTATAAGGAGAACAACTCAAACGAAAAGAAAACGTCTAGTAACTTCTTCCAGCTTTATCTTTACTTTACATGAGACTGAAACAGAATAAAATCAAAAATTCCCTTACAGTTCCTATAAACTAGCAGGTTCAAACAAAAATTGTTCAAATTCCACAGAAAGACAAAAAATGTTAACAATGTTGTAAGATTTTGAATAATTTTCATTATATTCATTTTCAATGCAAAATACTGTATTGAAGATCACCCGCAAGTTGAAAAAATAATTTGAGGCAAAAACAATTTTAAAAATGTTTGGATAAAGGTATTAAATAACTGATAATCACTGGTCAGCATTTATCACGGCATTTTTCGGCATCTTAATCGCGACATCAAATTCCTTTCAAAATCTCTACCAGATGGCACCACCACTATGAGATCAAAATTTAATTCAATTAATGGTTGATTGATAACCAAGTCAAGAAGTATTAAAATATTTCTCGTTGAAAAGGACAAACGTACAAGATTTTAAAAATTCTTGCACACCAAGAGTTGAGTAAAAAATCTCTTATGAAACTACTGTCTTTACAAATAAATAAAAAACAAAAAAGAAAGTTTTTAAAATTTCAACACTAACCGAAGCAATCTTTACTTTTTTGGAATAAATCCTCAGAAAAAGCAACAGTCCATTGAGTCGATTGAATATTAATACCCTTGCAGATAATTATCACCAATATTTTTTTTATGAATTACTGATAACAGTTTAGAAGATAAATATTTATTTCAGGAAAAAAAAAATGTTCATTTTATTTAAATAATGAAATAATTATAATTTATCAATTTAGTATTTACTATTATAAGTAAAATTTAGACATAAATATTAAAAATTTATTCTCTCTAAATGATGGCAAACCGATCCACTGTTAGATTGGACTAAGATTTCAGAAAGCCTTAAAATAGCAGCTTTTCGATTGGATTTAATTAATATCTGATATTTCAGACTCAGAAAAATTTGTATTAGTTTATTAACTCTCTCATTAGCGAGGACTTTTTTTTGTGTATGTGTAATTCTTTCGATTAAAGATTTAAATGCCTTGCGAAAGAGTTCAGAATCTAGTTCTCATACATAGATCACAAAGAGTGATTATCCTTTTATAATAAAGACCGACATAAAATGCATGCATTATGACCGATTACCGATTGCAGGAAGTAATAGAATTACACACACATTAAATAATTGTGCTAACAATAACCCGGAAGAAATTAGAGACAAAGACAATAAGACAAAATGGATCGTTAAAAATATATATAATTACTTTTCTAAGCAGCCATTATTGATATTCCGTAAAAATCTTTTTAGAAATAATAATTTTAAAAAACTGAGCTAAAAATGCGGGAGAAAAGAAATATAATATATGCATTTTTATGTTATTGCTAATTCATCAAATATCAGCAATAATATAAAAATGCAATTCTCTCATGTAATTTTTTAAAAAAAGCATTTATTTGGTTAGGTCATAATCATTCTTGAAAAGTTTGAGTACTTAATAAAATAGTCACTGACATGTTATGTTCGTGAAAAATTTTCAATAAAAACAATAGTGAAGAAAATTACACACACACGCACACACACACGCACACACACACACACACACACACACACACACACACACACACACACACACACACACACACACACACACACACACACACACACATATATATATATATATATATATATATGCATAGTAGTATTTGAAAATAGAAAACTAAAAATAAAAAACATATTTATTCAAAAAAAATGTTAAAAACGTTAAAAATGGAAAAAAAAAAAAAAAAAATGTTTCAAAATGTTAAAAATGAATTCTTGTGACGCTTTGATAAAGACTAACGTTCTATTAAATTAACAAATTAATAACATTCAAAATTAAACAAATGAACATTAATTATTAAATAATCAACACCTGAGCAAGAGTAAAAAATTAAATTAAAAACATTTAAACCATACATACCGGAATATAAATTCCACCCCACGGAAACACTGTGGCCTTGTAAGGTAAACATAACAAGTAAGCTGTGATCAACTCTTCCTCTAAGAATAAGATACAAACATCTAACTTTCTCTACACTTCAAACGCTTATGCACCTGTTGGAAGTTTCACCCAAATAAGCCCACTTCGTTTTTTCATTATTGTTTAGTTCTTGAAGTGCCCACGTGTGTTCCTAAATGAGGTGGACTGCACGCGCGCCGTTGGTGGATTTTCCCCCTCCTTCCCCCTCTAAGTTTTACTATCCCCGATTTACCCAATCCGAACAGTACATACAAAATTTACCATTCCCCCACCTAACCATTATTCGTGTATCGTTTCACGTTCTTCTTTTGGTTCTTTTTACTTGGCGGTGAATTCAAATTTGGCGACGGTTTGTTAGTTTCGATTTACACTATTCTGGCGTGCGTGTTGGGTCGTGGAGGTCGTTATGGGCGTGTGGGTAAGGTGGTCATTAATTAGAGTGAATAAGGCTCTTCTTTCTGCGAAGAAACTAGTTGAGCTTTGAAACTAACACTGGATTGATTGTCATGTGAAATCTTTTGAAAAGTTTCTACAAAGGCTTTGTTTACTAGAGAAGATCTTCCCTAATTGGATAACATTTCTTATTTTTGTACTGCTTCGTATCATTAATGAACACTATGGGGTTTTCTCAAGAATATTTATCATCTAATTATTATTTTTAAGGGAATTCCTTCATTTTGGAAGACAATGTCTTATCATTAATCTCTTTAAATGTATTTGATAAGTTCCAAATGATAAAATATATCTCAAATCTGAATATATATATATATATATATATATATATATATATATATATATATATATATATATATATATATATATATATATATATATATATAAATTTGACTAGCACTAGAAGTTTTCAAATAAATATTGTACATTTTTTTTTTTTTTTTTTTTTTTTTGCAAAAAAACTTAAAAGAAAAAAAACCTGAAATGGGTACTATTTCTATCCATAGAAGGTGCTTCCTTCTGTTTATATTCACGATGTCAATTAGAAATCAGTTTGAGAAGTCCTTGTCTTTCAAAGACCATAAAGTGCCAATCCGTGAAAAGAAAAAAAATAGTTTTGGCTCATTCTGTATATAGAAATGGCATAATCTCGCTTCATTATATGCTATTTTTGTGTGATTTTCTATCGGAATTACCGACGATTAGTTACTTTATTAAATAAAACTTTACAAAATTGATAGAAATTTCAATGAATAAACATTTTTAATTAAAAAATCTCGTTTTCTTTCTTTCTTTTCTTTTTTTTGTAAAGTTTTTTTTCTGAGAAAAAAATTAGAATTTAAATGATCATAGAAAGAACCATCAAAGAAAACAAACAATATGCATTGCATACAATCTTAAATAATTCTTGTAAATTTCAGAAATAATTTTTCGAGAAATTAAAAGAAGAAAATTGTAAGAATATTATGCTATACCAGATAAAAATTGAGGCGATACATGGAAAAATGTATTAATATTTTAAAACACGCAATACACAGTTTTAAAGAGAAGAATCGTTAAATATCTGACGAACTTCAAATTAAATCATCGCTTAGTTTTATGATAAATGGGCCGACTAATTAAATCACTTCAACTATAGATTTTTGTACAAGAATCGTTATTTCTGGACCCATTATAAAATATTAACTGGGATATGCCTCCTAAAAATAGCTGCGTTGTCAGGTTGATAAATTTTTCAGGGAAATATGTTAACCGATTTGGATAAAATATTTACTATAAATCGCTTAACTATATAAAATTTAATTGCTGGGAAATTAATAGCCTTTTATTTTATTAATCTAATGAATCGACTGCCACATGAGATGAATACTTAAGCTTAGATACTTAACCTATAATTCTCGGGGGATCAGCTAAATGATAAATTTTAAATATATGATCATAGAGAAAATTTATGAAAAATTTAATGTTGAGAAGGTGTTTTATGTTGAGAAGGTGTTTAGGTGTGAGAAGGTGTTTAGTAAAAATTCCTTAAAATTCAGGTATTGTATAAAAACTCAAAAATAGAACCTAATATAACGAAATCCTGTGAAGTAGCTAATCTGAAAGAATACCTGGCAAACTTTAAAGAATTATAAATGTTTGAGAGCATTATGCTGTAACAACAGAACAATTTTTTAATTAATTTACCCTCATAAATATTTATCTACCCTTAATCTCAAGTTTATATGCCTTATAAGATAGATATCAAAGTCTCTGGAGAGGTATCTGCTAACGTTTGCACAGTTATTGCACGTATAAAAAGTTATCTACTCTTAATCTCAAATTTATACATTATAAGGTAGATACCAATATGTTTATCAAACTTGTATGCATAGAAGGTATCTTTATTCAATTATTCCTCAAGCGCGTTGAATAGCAAGTTTGGATTTTTTGGATTAGTTCGATAATATCCAAAAAATATCAGAAATAATTTCAAAGTCTTTGGAAAAGTATTTTCTAAAGGGTTTATAGTTAATGCGCGCATAAAAATTTATCTACCCTTAATCTCAAACTTATACGTTATAATGTAGATAGCAATGTATGTATATCAAACTTATATACTTAGAAGGTACCTTTATCCAATTATTTCTCACACGCGTTGAGAGAGTAAGTTTGGATTTTATTTTAATAATATCCAAAAAATATCAGAAATAATTTTAAAATTTCTGGAAAGATATCTGCATAGTTAGTTTCCGAAAAGTATTCGCCTAACAAAACACTCTTTGTAATAAGACAGTCTTGTGCAAGATGCGTGGAATTCTTTTGGAAACGGAGTTCATTAAAGCTTTCCAAACAGAAAGTTCGCAGATGACAAACACTTCTTCTACTAGTTGACAAGTCCCGTCAAGTGACGGAGGGGAAATCCAGAAATATGTCAGGCGAAGAATTGTAGTAATCTTTTCTTGACAGAGCTGAAGAAATAAGTTTTCTTATGTTAGAAACAGTTGGTAAAAGAGGGCACCCTGTGCTGAACTACAAACAAAGTAAACAGCTAGACTATTGATAATTTTTATTTTAATTTTAGAACATGCATGTGCATGAAATATAAAGAAACATATTTCTATCATAAAATTCAGATTTATTCCATAAATATTCCCTATTTTACACATCGCTGAGTGTGTAAAAATTGTGAAATTATGTCTGTCTGCGTGCGAATATAACAACTCAGAAATGTTACAAACTATGTTAATGGAATTTGGTACGCGACCTGTTGTTTTCACGCATCCCAAGAAGAGTAGAGCTTCATAGAAAATTGTGCAACACGAAGAAGTCCAATACTTACAATTGATCTTCAATAAAATCCTACCTGGAGAGGCCCGAACAAATAAGAATGTGATCTGGTGAATTCCCTTCAGTAAAACATTTAGGCAGACTTCAAAGTTCTTATAACCCTCAGAATATTTCATAATTTTAAGGTATTCACTGAGAAAGCGAGCAAGAAAGTCTGATCCTGATCAAGAGTCTTACAACAATCAAGAGTCAGAGCCTTGGACGACTACTCTTATACCAGTGAACCTTTGTTATATTGTTTAGTATGTGACCTTTATCAGACAGATTAGGTCGATTTGTATGAAATTTTGAAGGGATATTTCAGAAAATCTTCCTATTCTTCCATTAGCATTTTAAGATGATTTTATAAAATCAAGAAACAAGATGGATGAAATTTGGTTTTAATTTTGTTTTCAAAATTTAGTTTTAAGTAATTTTTAGCATAAAAAACTGTCATCTATCATAGCTTGAGTTCTATAGATCAGTGGAAGAGGTAAAATATACGGCGAAGTTAAACGGGGTACACAATTGAAGTATACAAAGAAGACAAGGAAATAAGACTTCCGCATGTCTATTACTATTTAATTAAACATTATAAAACCATAATGACCAGTGTAAGTCTTTCCTTGAAGATTAAAGGATAATAGATTACAAACACGATTAATTCATGATTCGCATTATTTGGGCGTTTGTTAAACATTAAATATGCCATTATGAATTAAACTTCTTATGAATGAAGTTGCGAAGAACTTTCGGATGTTGGAATGGTAAGGTATATCGTCTTCTTAATTTATACAGTTTTTTTTTTATATAATTTTAATGAAGAGAAATATAGGAACAATGATACGAATCAAAATTCCTTAATCATATCCTGGAGATAAATTTTAAACGGCATTTTAATCAAACGAAACAAAACATCATTATCGGATTTCTTTGTTAAGGGTTCAGTATCTTGGAGTTTAATAACATATAAAGTTCTACCGAGAGAAGGGAAGTCAATCATAAGACACAGAAATTTATTCAGATAAATGAAATGATTCGCTAATTTAAACACATAGTTTAAAGGTTAGATAAAATGATTTGGTTGTTAGATAAATGAAATATGCCTTATAATATCAAATTCGTGTAGGCTATATTCCCATAGCATACTTGAAATATATAATCATATTAAGTATTATAAATAATAAAGCAAATGAAACATAATTTTTTTCTTTTTATATAAAATGTCAATAGTTAAGCCAAGATTCTGTTTTAGGAGAAGTCATTAAATCTAATATTTATCTAAATGTGTAAGTTCACATGTTGGAAATTTCAAAGATAATTTTTAAAATAGCATTAATTACCACAACTTATGCATTGTACTTTGACAAAGTGCTCTAAACGTCGTGATGAATTTACTAAATGATCAAGAATTATTGTTATATTGTTGTTATGTTATCATATAAATGCGAATTTATAGGATAACATAACAACATTTTTGTACATAGAATTTGTTCAGCACGATAAGCACACATTTTGTCAACCATCCTTATAGAAATGAAAGGTCTAAATTATAAAAGAAAAAAACAGGAATGAAAGTGAAATGTAATTAATAATTGCAAAAAGGATTAATAGATCTAATTCCTATTGTATATGTTCTTATTTTTTTGACTCTTATTTTTTTGTTATCGTATGATTGAAATCGCATTCATCTGTAAAAGGAAAATATAAGCTCTCGCTCAATTTTGTATGTTGAATAACGGATGCTATCCGCCATTTAAATTCTTCATCCTAAACCATTATATCTTCTGCCAGCGGAAACGAATAGCCCAATTCCAGTGACAATCGACTTTAATCTTTTAAACGATACATTGTTTTGCCATCCATTCTTCTCAGAAAAACAAATGCGGGAAAGTCATTCATAGTGGAAGTAGGTCATTTCCGAAGATGTTAAATGGTGACTATCTGAATAAGGAAAAGTTGCGCGCACGGGTCACTCTCTGAATCAGGCATACAATCATTAGCATTATTGCGGCCAGCAAGAGGTCAAAATTTCGCTTTTGTTAAATCATTTAAGTCATCACCTTGGAGAATGATTGCACAATTGGTAGATGCTCAATCAAGCACAAGTGGGTTGAACGTATAATAATAAAAGAAAATTGCTTATTGTCCGATTAGGACCGTTAGCAGAGGAGGTTGGAGTTGGCGATTTGTTTAGGAAATTGATACAGTTGCAGATTTTTTCCCACGCTTTTAATGTGCTTGACCTTTATGATCTCACGGATCTTTTCAATGCTGCCCTTCAAAGTGACTTTTAAAAAAAATTATTCTGTTGATGTTTATTATGCATGATTTAAATGAAATGGCTTTTTTGTTTATGGTTTTTCCCAGTAAACGCATGAGCATGTTTTTGAAATCATGGAGGCAGGAGGGCAAGGACTTTAGCAATAAACACCTGTCACACCTTTCTCTGTGTTTTTTTTTTTCACATAGTTAATATTGTGTCTTTGTTTTCTTTAAAATTAAGCTGAAAATTACTGGTACAGCTTAAAGTTAATTTATAAAGCCTTATTTCATTAAATTTATATAAAAACAATTATTATTAACACAGAAATAATCGCCCACCAATAGCTTAGTAGTTTGAAATAAGGCATGGTTGATATATGTGGATTGGAATAAGAAGGTTGAAGGTTCCAGTTTCAGTCTCTGATTTGAAATAGCATTATTTAAAAACAAGTTGAGCTATTGTTGTTTTAAATTAATGTAATCGGTATGTTCAAGATCAGCAATTAATATATTGATGATATTTTCTAGAAAATGTCCCTGATTATTTTTCTCCACGGCAAAAAACGTATATAATCAACTCCTGCTGACAGATTTTTAAGAAAGGAACCTTTATTATGCAATAAAATTCATTTCATTCTTTTTCATAATATCTACTGGCTCTTTTAATTAGTAAAAAATGTAACATATGCCTTTTTCATAAATCCTTGATTGAGAGGTTTGGTTAGATTCAAAAAGACCATAAGGCATTAGAACCATCCTCAAAAATATGATAAATACTACATGACATTACACACATTTAATATTAGAAAATAATATCATAAAGTATTAGTTATTTCCGCAAACAACTTTCTAAAGATATACGTGATAATTTATTTTTGGGATAATTTTCCTAAATACGATAATTATGATTAATCTCATCAAAACCATTATGAAGATGCCATTCCCATATTTTGATATGAAATCATTAAAAACAAACAGCTTAAAAAATTCATAACTGTATTGTATCTACAATAAATATTTGAATAATAATTCTTATTGTGTATCTAATAAAATCAGTAGCAATAAATTAACATTATATTGCACAAAAGAATTTAGATTCTCCTTTAATGAAAGCTTATAACTGTAGCTTAAAGAATGTAAGAAAATCATAATTTGAAAGTATGAATAATGAACAAAATGTCAATATTTTTCTTCTTTTCATCACTATGATTATTTTTTACCTTTACCAATTTTGCAATGGCAGACTGATTAATTGAGCCCAAGGTGAAAATGAAGTAAATTATTTTCTTAAATTCCGGTGTGAGGAGGGAAGCAAACAAAGTTGTTCTTCTTTTTCTGTTCTCTTTCAATGACTTTCTTTATTCATCGGTAATATTTTATATACTTTTAGTAAATACTGTTTTATGGCTTTTTTTGTAGGTAATATATTCGCAGTGTAAATTTATCTTTTTTGTTAATTTTGTCTCAAACTATGAAAAAGTTATAATGCACTTCAATGCATAATTCATTAATATTTAATGAACATATTTTAAATATATATTATAATTTTCCATAAAAAATTATCAAACACATATTTTTAATTTTAGTAAAAATATAAGATAGTTAATCTTGTACATTTTTGCAAGCAATAAAATAGTAATACTCGCTTTTGAATAAAATTCATTTAATAAATTTAACCAAAATTAAACACAATGTATTTTATTTCTTGTAATGACAATTTGATATTTCTTATTTCAATGAAGCCTAGATTCAATGGTGATGGATAAATTACCGTTTGTTATTTTTCAAAATACTGCTGCCAAAATCTCACAAACCGGTTGAGCTATAAGTACTGATCAATTCACATGGATACTTTTTTGTTATTTATCAGAAGGAGAATCAAAATTTAAGTCTTGCTTTAGAGTCAAAAGTAATGTTTTGAGATATAAAAGATTAATAAATCTTGACATAAAGGCCACATAATATCGAGCTGGTCTTTCCCCTGCAAGTCATGTGACACTTAGTTTCAGCGAATTATATGGACGTAATTAAATGATTATGACAATAGCCTAGCATTTCAGATGCGATCATAGACAGAGTGATATTCAAACCTTATTTTATGGTCATGATAAAAATATCAATATTGTTATGGACTTTAAAACAGTAGTGTAATTAGAACATATCATGCTACTCTCCATTATTTGTTAGAGTTTCATTGTAAAAAAATCTATTTAGTGTCTCAAAAAAAAACTTTAAAAAATCTAATTTACAGACAAATCAAATAAATATATATGTATATTTTTTTCAGGATTTGGCTTATCTTTTTCTTAACTTATAATAAAGACAAATGAGTTATTCATTGTGTATGATGGCATTCTCCGAGGATACTAGACAATCTAACTGTCTAGTATAAACTGTCTAGTATCCGATGGATACTAGACAGTTTGATTTAGAGCTATCAAATTTGGCATATATATTTTGGAAAGTGAAAATATGCGTTTCGGGGCAAATTTTTTCAAAATGCAAGTAAAATTTTAATAAAAAAATATAATAAGCAATTTCTTTTTATGATAACTTCCGAAAATATTATAGAAAAAAATGAATTTTACGTCGTCTTAAAATTCAATTGATTATGGTTTCAATAATACTAATGAGTTTCGTCATTTAAATATTTTCAATATTTACTCAGTTTTTCAAAAATATTCCAAAAAGTAAACACAAGTACCTAAAATCGAGACATTTATATTTTTATCATGCTAACAATGCATTAAAACTGTGGCGGATTGAGATGCGCGAGGTTAGAACCTAGGAGCTTCTGGTTCGCAGTCCAGTAACATAACAACGATAAAAAAGCAATTGCTCGTGCAGCGTAGTTGATAACTGGCTTATATGCTATTCACTACAGACTCTCCCTCCAATGAGTCAGAGGTGAGACGAACGATATGATTGTTGATGTATTAACCCTTAACTGGGGACGTGCGGTCTGTGAGACCACTAGCAATGGATTGTCTGCCATCCCTATTCTATTTTTAGGTCAATTGAATGGATTGACCCTGTAGCTTCCTGTTTTGTGACCTTCAATACACGTGCACTTTTTCAACCGATTTCAGCAGACGCTTTTTTAAATAATTCAGTTATTTCTTCGAGCGCGGTCTCTAAGACCGCATCTCCCTGTTAGTGTACCAGTGATAAACAAGGCTTAGCAGATGGCGCTAAAACGTGGGCTAGAAATATCATTCAGTTTACTGATCCTATTATGAAGCAGTGCTCCAGACACTTTTAAATGAAGCAGAAAGTGGTTTGAGTGATAAGAATAATTGTACAGAAGAGTTTTTCGATAAAAGTTCGCATTCAACTGATTTTTATATGTGTGTTCAAACATAATTAATTTTTCTAATGATAATGTATTTCGAAAAATTTATAAAATATATTAATATGCCGAGATATATACATATACAGAATTTGTAGGTTGATCTTTATACTTGTTCTTAACTTATATGTTTAAAATGCCCTAGAAAACCGAGCTTTGAAAGTCACACAAGCCGATAAAAAAAAGGCCAATTTTTCCTATTGTCATTTTTTTTTTCATATAATTTTCGATTTTTACATTATATTGTTTTTTTATATACCTTCATATACTGTAAAAATAAATAGGATTTAAAAAGTAAAAAGTAATATACTTTTTCCAAGAATATTATTGTAACTATTATTATTGAATATTATTGTAATAATGAATTGCATATTGTTGTATTTCAGGAATATTATTATAACATATAATTTGAGGGGGAAATGTATGTTCCAACGCATTTTTTTTTTCAATGATAATATATTTTGAAAAATTTCTAAAACATATATATATATATATATATATCAAGAAAAATATCTGCAAAATATATTGGCAGTTTTTCATACTAATACATTCATTAAAACATTTAATTTGAGTGTAAATGAAATGCGGTATCATAGACCGCACCTCCCGAGTTAAGTCCTAAAATTTCACCTCCCCAGTTAAGAGTTAACTGTTGATTCTAATGCACCTGTACCAATTTGAGTAGCGCCCAGCGTTATGGCGAGCGTGTGTGGGTGAGTGGTTGCTGATGTGCTGCGTCAAGTGAGTCTGACGACTTTGGTATATTTTCGGACTAAACGGTGGCACGTCTTCTTCATTTTTATATTCTAAATAGTTTAGTTTTTGTCAAACAATTTCTTTGGAAATTGTTGAATTTTTATAAAAATATAAATAGTTATGTAAAATTATTAAACTGTATATTAAATAATTTCCCATTCATAACTCCTCATAATTATTATAAATGAGAAAAATAAAAAACATGGTCTTTTTGTTGTATAATTATTTATTTTTAATGCTCAAATCTGACTGCAAACAATATGCCATACTATTACTTTCTGGATATATATATTTTTTCTTATTTACATTTATTTGAATTCTAAATATATTTATTCTAACATATTTATTATATATACATATTATTCCAACATATTTATAAATTCTAAACATTTTTATTCTGCACCAAAGTATTATAATAATTTTGCAAATCTAAATTAATTTTAAGCGATAAGTTGATGCTTGCTTTATTGAATGGAAGAAAATGCAAATTCGGGAAATATGATTTCAAGTTAACAACATTATATTCAGAACAAAATTAGAGTCTTCTGGCCATAATTTTCCTCCCGTCTGGAAAAGGCTAAAATTTTGTGCAGAACCTAATTACAAGGATAAAAAAAAAATCCAAACCATTATCCTTCTTCTTATGTATTTAAAGGAATGAGCTATTAACATCAGGGAAAGAGAGCTGTTAATAGGGTTAATCTTAGTTCGCAGATGTACACACTCATCAAGACCGTGATTACCGCTTTCATGTTAACAAGAGCATACTTAAGTAGAAAAATTTCCTTTGAATATTTAAAGGAGGCAGAGCCGATGTCAAATTTCTCGGCAGGCGAGCTCATGACCTGTCAATTACTATCCATGTTTTAATCAAAAAGGAAACACTGCAAAACTGTTGTTTAAAATGCACTTGATGCATGCATGGCTTTTTATCAAACAAGCACTTCAAAAGAAGAGCGATTTTTTAAATTCACACGAAATAAATAAATCAGATTTTTTTTCGCCAAGTGTTTTCCAGTAATTTACTTCTTTGCAAGAGGACCCTACTTTAATTAAACATTTTTTTCGCAGTCAATAAGTTTATAATATACACATTTTACATTGGCAATAGCTGAGTTCATGAAGTTTTAGAAAAAATCATTTCTATCATAGTTGATAATTATAAATCTGCCAAAAGATAGGTATGATTTAAAAAAACAACCTATTTCGCTTATTTTTAATACATATCAAAGAAAAATTTTACACAATTCTTTACAAACTATTTTTAAAATAAATAATCTCAATAAATTACTATTATTTTTAACTATATGTAGGTGTATTAAAGTGAAAAATATGCATGCAATTCTTTAATGTTATAAAATCCTTCAAGCTAGGACGAGATCTTGTTTTCTATAATTTCGTTACTCACAATGACCTTGTATTTGCAATACTGCACTGAGATAATTAAAATGTTTTATCAAAATTTTGATTCCATATTAGTTGCTTTTCGGATTTTTAAAAAGTATCAAACATGAACTTTTCTATCACCCAGAAAAAGTTCCTGTAAAAACTGCCTTCCCTAAGTAAAGGTAGGAAATCCGTTTCTACTGAGATTCCAAATAATTCAGCACTTAATACTTTCAGACCACCATCTATTGTCATCTTGTTACAGTTGCAATAGATAAATTTCGTTTAAGTGCACAAGAAATTCTGAATATTTAAACGAAATCTTAAATTTCTCTCTTATCCTCTCATTTTATCTGCTCAGGTTTCCATTTGTTAAGCACTTCCACATGATTTTGATTTACTATACTAACTCTGTTTGACTATACTAACTAACTCTGATTCCTTGGTCGAAGTGAAGTCTATTATGAATGATCTTGGTACATCCATTAGATAACCAAACGCATTTTCATTTTAACACATTGCTGAATATTTAAGAATTTCCAAATTAGAAATTTACTAAGATAAAACACTAATTTTTTAATTAGTGTATTAATTAGTGTACCCTAATAATGTATTATTAGGGAATCGTCTCCCCTAAATTTTCTCCCATACTCTTTAAAACTGGTGCCCCCCCCTGCACGATATTGTGCATTCAGAGTAAGGTGGTGAATACTTTGCATAGAAATGGTGAAACTAGATATGAAATATATATCTTAGGGGTGAAACGTTCATTTTTACTGAATCCACCGTGCGATATTTAGCGATTAATCACTGACATAATTAAAAATCCAAAAATCAAATTTGTATTTTGATCGATTGAAATCAAAACTTGATATAGAATTACTATTGTAGTCACATGATCACAAACCAAATTTCCTTTATTTAGCTCATTGTAATTTTGAATTACGATTGGTAAAAAGATAACCTCTTGATTTAGTTGAATCAAAATTTAATGCATACCTCCATTTTATTATATCATCAAATATCTCCATTACGTACTAAATCTCACTTATTTAGCTCCTTACATTTTGTAGTTATGGTGTACTCAAATAGGGGGATAAACGGACTTCCTCTGAATGGAATTTGTTCAAAATTTGCTAAAAATCTACAAACATAGAGTAAAATCGAGGCACCAAATTCGATCTGTCTAGACAAACGTGATTTTGAGTTATTGGGTTCATAGATATATATATTTCACACTCAGAAAGATCTGAAACGTGAAGATTAAACAAACCTACGAGTTTAATTATTTTTACCGTTGCAATATTTTATTTTTATATATTTAGTATACAAGAAAGTAAAAATCTAACTAAATTTGTGTTATAAATGTTACTCATAAGAATCCTTCTGGTGACCACAGTTGGAATGAAAGAATTTTAGAGTGAATGCTTCTCAATCCTTTAAACACGTCGTCAATAGATGCATATTTCTGATTATGGAAACTGAAATTTAAGTACTTTATATGCAAAAAATATTTCCATTGCATTATTTTGTAAAGCAAAAATATAAATTTAGGATCGATATTTCACATCAGTTGCAAATTGCAGTATAAGAAATGAAAAGTTACAAATGTTATTCGGAACAATATGAAAAAATACATATTTTTTTTATCGCATACTATTATAAATCTACATATAAATTTATAATGTGCTGTAATAGTCTCACAGAAGGTTTCTCGCGTACTCTCCAATAAATATTTTATCCCTCATCCCCTGCATAAAATTGTGGATACTGAGCCTCGCCTTCCATAACATTTGTAGAAAATAATAACGATTTATAAAACTTTGTAATTAATCTAGCATTTTTCTTGAGTACATCAAGAATATGTGTATTTAAGACGTATTTTTTCTGATCAACTGGCGTGGCAAGCAAAATTTGGCGTGGATAGCAAAATTTGGCGTGGAACTACATTCGTAGAGACAAAATCATATACTGTATTTTATTGATTAATATCTAAGTTATTGCGTTTTAATGCATGAGCAAATATAGACTGAAAGACAGCCAATCCTTCGTATGATTTGGTTCAAATTTTGGTAAAAATTTATAACTTAGAAAAAAAATACCTGTGTACAAATTTTACCTTTTTTTTTATGTTTTGTTATTATCGAGTTCACTTATTCTGAAACAGGGAGTCAGACTTTTCTGAATTAATTTCATTTAAAAGTTTATAGAAATCTATAAGCTTAGTTTAAAGTCAAAATACCAAATTTCATCCGACTAGATCAAAGTGCTTTTAAGTTATTATATTCGGAGACAGACAGAAAGATGTAATGCTCAAAATATGTGTTTTGAACCTTTTTTGAAAAGTTTGAAATGATGAAATTAAGCAAAATTATGAGTTGAATTTTCTGACAATTATAATACTTTCCTGATACTTCGTAAACAAGACAGTAAAAAGAGTATTACACCATTTGAAATTCTGTTGTAAAATCTATTAACGAAAATTTAACATGCCAGATTGAACGAAGGCCTTCTGTTCAAGCAATTGCGATGTAATCACTTTAGTCAAACAAACGTTTAGCCATATTGATAATAAATTTAGTAAAAAAAAAAAAAAAAAAAATCTTAAATTATTTTTATTTAGCTCAAATGCAGATCGAAAAATTTATTCATTTCTTCTAATTCGCTATGTAAGTTATTAAATGATTTGAAGGAGGTGATTTTTTATATGAATCTTTCTGATAAAGACGATATGTAACTAATCTATGTGTACAATATAAAATTTGTTCAGTCGATACTTACTTTAAACATAATTATTATTTTACTGAAATTATTAAAAATTTTAAAACAAAAGTTACAAATTGTTATTAAATGTTTTGTATAATAATGTAATCAATGGTAATTTATTAATAGATTCCTTCGATTAAGTTAACGATTCCTTTGTTTAAGTTAACGAGTAATTTGCGATTATTTTTCATTTTGACTCATACATTATTATCAAATTATAATGATGTGATTACCTATAGTTATGTTACCTATAGATGTTAACGAGTAATTTATTGGGTTTATAGATATATATATTTCACACTCAGAAAGATCTGAAACGTGAAGATTAAACAAACCTACGAGTTTAATTATTTTTACCGTTGCAATATTTTATTTTTATATATTTAGTATACAAGAAAGTAAAAATCTAACTAAATTTGTGTTATAAATGTTATTCATAAGAATCCTTCTGGTGACCACAGTTGGAATGAAAGAATTTTAGAGTGAATGCTTCTCAATCCTTTAAACACGTCGTCAATAGATGCATATTTCTGATTATGGAAACTGAAATTTAAGTACTTTATATGCAAAAAATATTTCCATTGCATTATTTTGTAAAGCAAAAATATAAATTTAGGATCGATATTTCACATCAGTTGCAAATTGCAGTATAAGAAATGAAAAGTTACAAATGTTATTCGGAACAATATGAAAAAATACATATTTTTTTTATCGCATGCTATTATAAATCTACATATAAATGTATAATGTGCTGTAATAGTCTCACAGAAGGTTTCTCGCGTACTCTCCAATAAATATTTTATCCCTCATCCCCTCCATAAAATTGTGGATACTGAGCCTCGCCTTCCATAACATTTGTAGAAAATAATAACGATTTATAAAACTTTGTAATTAATCTAGCATTTTTCTTGAGTACATCAAGAATATGTGTATTTAAGACGTATTTTTTCTGATCAACTGATAGCAAAATTTGGCGTGGAACTACATTCGTAGAGACAAAATCATATAGTAATATAAATAATTATATTTTAAATAAATAAATAATAATTATAAATAATTATATTTTACCACAGATTTAAGTTATTTGTCCTAGATTTAAACATTAGCTTCATGAAATTTAAATGAATTTACAAGTAGACTAAATGCTATGTAGATCACATCGACTTTTTTTCTAATGAATCATGCCACTGTCATATAATAATCTATGAAAGGAATTAGGCATTTTAAATTTCATATGGTTAATTTTGGAATTTCCTAAATAATTTTTGAATTAGATATTTTTTTCAAGTTATCTTCCCCTTTCATGTTCATTAGTTGAATAGTAAATCAGCCAAAAAGGGTTTTTATATTAATTTTTGCATGTACTGAATAAGCAATGGAGTATTATCCCGTAGCTTTCATAGTATGCATCATTTCATTCATTTTAGATCTTTTAGTTTAACTTCACAAAGACTTATCAAGGATAAATGGTATACATAAGATACTAATATTTTATCCCTTTGACGTCATGTTTCACGTTGAAAGTTATCATAACTATAGCACTCTAATGTTCTAGCACCTCGGTGGTGCTTACGAATAAAAACCAAGATCTATGCACCCCTGCTGATACAAAAATATGAAATATATCAGTGATACACTAAATATATCAATTCTATTGATAATATACAATATAAAACCTCAACCACTGATTTTTGAAAAAAAAGGGAATATTCTTTGGCTTACATAGTTTGCCTCTCGTTGCTCTACCTTGATATTGATGTATCTAAGGTAAATATGGCATACACAATACTATTCCTTTATATATCGTCGACATATTTCGCTCTGAAAAGTGCCAGAGTCATTGTACTCTAAAGCTCTTCTTCCGCGGAGTCATCTTGACTAAGATCCAGCATCTTTATACATAATATGAAAATAAGAAACATATCTACAATACTAGTAATGTTAGATAAATAAAATAATAATACAAAATACTAGCAATAAAACCTCATCGATTGACTTTTGCAAAAATAAGCAGATAAAGTGTTATTTGCCTTACATAGTTTGATCCTCTTTGCTTAACCCTTAACTGGGGAGGTGAAATTTTAGGACTGCGGTCTACGAGACCGCATTTCATTTATACTCAAATTAAATTTTCTAATAAATATATTAGTATGAAAAACTGCCAATATATTCTGCAGATTTTTTTCTTGATATATAGATATGTTTTAGAAATATTTCAAAATATATTGTCATTGAAAAAAGTAAATGCGTTGGAACAGACATTTTCTTCTCAAATTACATGTTATAATAAATAATATTCTTAAAAAAGCATATTACTTTTTACTTTTTAAATCATATTTATTTTTACAGTATATGAAGGTATATAGAAGAAAATATAGTATAAAATTCAACAATTATATGAAAAATTAAAAAAATGACAATGGGTAAAATTGGCCCTTTTTTATCGGCTTGTGTGACTTTCAAAGCACGGTTTTCTAGGACATTTTAAACATACAGGTTAAGAACTAGTATAAAAATCAACCTATAAATTCTGTATATATATATCTATTGGTATATTAATATATTTTATAAATTTTTAAAAATACATCATCACTAGAAAAATTGATTATGTTTGAACATACATATCAAAATCCTTTAAATGCGAACTTTCATCGAAAAACTCTTCTGTACAATTATCCTTATCACTAAAATCACTTTCTGCTTCATTTAAAAGTGTTTGGAGCACTGCTTCATAATAGGATCAGTAAACTGGATATTTCAGGCCCCAAAATTTAGTGTCATCTGCTAAGCCTTGTTTTTCACTGGGGCACTAACAGGGAGATGCGGTCTTAGAGATCGCGCTCGAAGAAATAACTGAATTATTTAAAAAAGCGTCTGCTGAAATCGGTTGAAAAAGTGCACGTGTATTGAAGGTCACAAAACAGAAAGCTACAGGGTCAATCCATTCAATAGAGCAAAACATAGAATAGGGGTGATAGAAAATCCATCGCTAGCGGTCTCACAGACCGCACGTCCCCAGTTAAGGGTTAAGCTTTGCAGTGGCATATCGATAATAAATGACCTGTAGCATTAGCAGATATTATTGCTTTAGTATTACTAAAGTAATAATATAATATAGTATCAAAGCTAATAGTAGATACTATTGATGTCTTTCTTCCTTGGCATGTCTGAGAATAAAATGTGGTATGAATATTGTAGTAGCATTCAAGTTATTTTTTAATGTCAACATATAATGTCACATTTTAATGCAATTTTATAGCTGATATGAATGCTGGAATGCTTTTTCTCCGAAGCGTTCATTTCTTTCTGCAATTCAAGATCTTTATTATCCTTACGTAAAAATTTACGCACATGATTTTTTTAAAAGTACGCACATGATTTTTTTTTTACTTATTTCAGTCAAAATGTTTCAGATATCTGTAATTTAAACGTATAGTTTACATACAAAATCACAAGAATTACTTGTTTATATTAAAGGAGATCTTAAACATGAATTTGTCAATGAGTGAATGGAGGACCACATAACCACGACTAATTTTGTTGTATATTTCGTTAATGGAAAATGAATTTGGAAAGCGTCGGAAACATTGTTAAAAATGTCTCCTTATTTAAGAGAAATTAGTTGAAATTATTTTTTATAAATTAACTACGCTTTTATTTTATGGAATTGTTAATAAAATTGATTTATCCTTGATAATATATTATTACTCTTTTATCATATAATCGAACGGTTAAGTTAACAGACGCACTGACGTTTTTAATACTGCGATACACTGGAGTACGATGAAAAGCTTTTAGAATAAAAGTGCTAATGGCATTTTTATTCCTTCCTTTTCGTTATTTTATTACTTAGTTGCAAAAGAATATAACTAATAAATTGAATTACTAGGGAATACTAATAAATTGAATTAAAAGGAAATGTATTCGTTTGAGACTAAAAATAAAATTCAATCGATGCAATTTCCAAGAGAAGATTCTATTTTGAATTAGAATTACTATTCCTCAATTTTTTACTAATGCAATTATTTATATTTTGTGAATAGTTAAGTTGAAATCTGTTTATCGAATAACGTTAAATAAAAAAATAGATTTTTAGGTTGTTATAAAAAATTAAATCTTTAAAAATAAAACACAAATTGAATTTTTTCCCACATACATAGAATAGAAATAAATAGAATTAATTGCATCGATTATAAGCCTTATGTAGTCGTAATTAATCACTTTTTTTTGAAATTAAAATTAATTTCTTATAAATATATACATTTTTTTTTTAATTTTTTTTTTTTTTTTTGTAAAATTATTGATAAGAGGCTTGTTCTTATGAAGTTCAAAACCTTAAATTATAAGATTTCATTTGCATTATTTCTATAATACTAGCACAGCATAAATTATTTTATAGCACAGAATTATTAATATTTAAAATTTTAAAAGTATTATAAAGGCGGTGATATATGCTGTCAAGAAAAAAAAATGAAAGAAACTCATCGGAAACAATTTAAATTTTAATATTCAGATTTTATGTTTAACTATAAGAAATACCACTTTTATATTTTATATAAAAAAGTACTATACAAAATCTCCTAAATGTTAATGAAAAATACCCATACTTGATCCTAAAACTCATCTATTTTGAAGAGCAATACATGAAATAAAAGAATTTTGTAAATAAAATGGGTACACACCACTGTAATCATGTAGCATTTTCTTTTGTAAAGATAG